>NC_138779.1:152078025-152678025 GCF_965119305.1 Pelophylax lessonae | reverse complement strand
TAAACTTTTTTGACTTTTTAGCATTCATTATGCATCCTTGATATCCATTGTGATTGTACCTTTTATCTCATGAATAATTTTATCCGCTAAGTACCTTTTATTCCCTAATCTCCTTTATTCTTCTCCTTTCCTCTTTTATCCATGTACAAGCTATACTGTCTACATATATACATTCACATTATTATATTCATATTTTTAAAGCATTATGTTTGTGCATAAGTTTGTTTTATCTAAGTATAGACATCACTGCGGTTTTTACTAAGTTCTGTAGTTCAGTATGGCCGCCATTTCTTCCCATTGGTGGTCCGTCCCTTTGTACACTCCCACCTACGGATTACATCAACACTTGAAAAAAGAGCGCGCATGCTCTCTGCGAGCTTGGCGCATGCTCTGAAACGCGCCGTGTGATTTCCTTTGACCTTGGTGACGTCACGCGGCAGACGCTGCGTTACATTCTGACACGTGGAAATCAGCGGGATCCGGAAGACAGCAGCCGGCTTGTACTGTCCTCCGCTTCCATCTACCGGCCTTGAACATCTTTTCTCCCGGATTCAGGACTCTGGATTTTACGATCACCTCATGACTTCAGATCGAGCCTACTTACCATCGTTCTATGTGAGTTGTTAGATCTTGTGTGCCTATTGAAATAAAAGCTTACTGCACTTAGAGGCGCTTCGCCTTTTTTGTGTTTTGCATCCTCCACAGAACTGACTTCCCTGTGCGGTGGAGCTGGCCCTTTGTTGCAGACTGAGATATATAATATAGCCACACAGACACATCTACTGTCGGGGTTCCTCCCCCACCTGATGGACTTGACCATGCCCATATATCATGTATGTTAAGGTATTTTATTTAACCTTGTTAATGATTTCACCCTTTAGCTATCTTTACACCTATCACACCGACCTTACTACATCAGACCAGAGCGCAAGCTTCTTACTCATCATCCTTTATTGCTGGGCAAAGGAATGGGCCCTGCTGTTAAAAATTCTATACCAATTTGAAATCGCATGCACTTGTCATACAAGTGTGGAAAAATTGGGCCTTGGGTGTTGATGGTACCTGAACACCGCAACCCCTCGCAGTTACTCTTTCTGGGCGCAGGAACGGGCCCTGCTGTTAAAATTTCCATACAAATTTGAAATCACATGTACTTGTCATACAGGTGCAGAAAAATCGGGCCTTAGTTGTTGGTGGAGCCTGAACACTGCAACCTCTCGCAGTTACTCTTGCTGGGCCCAGGAACGAGCCCTGCTGTAAAAAAATGGATATGAAATTGAAATTGCATGCACCTGTCATACAGGTGCAGAAAAATGAGGCCTTGTGTGTTGGTGGTGCCCTAAACCAAAAACATTGTTGGAAGCTAGCATTACGAAGATTGAGGAATAGGATATGCAGCATATGCACTCTTCAATGGATGACAGACCCCTAGCAAATTCAATCAGTTACATCAGCATCAGGGGCTTGACAGCTGCTGTTGATCAAGGACTGATTCATTTTAATAAAAGTCAGCTGGCCAATGAAGTCTGTGGACAGACGTTCTCTTTTGTCCATCACAAAACTCCCAGCAGTACTGAATATCCATTCGGAAAGCACACTAGAAGCAGGACAGGCCAGTAGCTCCATTGCATATTGAGCAAGTTCTGGGCAGTAGTCCATCCTTGTGACCCAGTAACCCAGTGGATGATCAGCTGGAAAAGTATCCATGTCTGCTCTTGCCCTCAGATAATCCTGCAACATATCAGGGTTCATACACATTTTTACCAATACAATTCCATGACTTTTCCATGACTTCACGTAAATATTCATGACCTAAAGTTTCATGAAATGTCTATGTATACATGTTAAATAGGAAGAAAATCCATGTCACACCAGCATATTTTTACTAAAATAAATGACAATCTTTTAGTGTACAGTACCTCTGCAGTTAGGGTTTCGTTTCTGGATACAGCGCGACTCAAAATGGTTCCTTTTTTTACAGTGGATGAGATGGAAGCACCACTGCCACTGCTGGGAGCGGGTGTCACTTCAGGCGCACGGGTGAAAAAGCTGAGAACTCTGATGTAGGGGGGACTCTGGTGACCAGAGACCACTTTCCACAGAATGAATGCACTAAGGAAGGGAGGGGGGGTCCTGATATAAGGAGGAACCTTTATAACAGTGCCCCCTTACATCAGTGACCCCCCCCTCAGACTGGCCAGGCAGCACTGTCACTGACCTCCGCTGCTCTGGTTTTATCCTGTAGTCTCCTCTCCCCAGTCCATACATGTCTGACTTCTCCTGTGATCCCCATCCCGACAGCACTCCCACTTTTGACTCCTCTCCAGACCCCCTCAGAGACTGCAGACATGATAAAAGACAAGAGATGGTCAGAGATTACGGACATGATAGAAGAGATGGTTAGAGGCTGTGGACATGGTACAGGAGGTGGTCAGAGGCTGTGGACATGGTACAGGAGATTTTCAAAGGCTGTGGAAATGGTACAGGCGGTGGTTAGAGGCTGCGGACATGATACAGGAGGTGGTCAGAGGATACGGACATGGTACAGGAGATTTTCAAAGGCTGTGGACATGGTACAGGAGGTGGTTAGAGGCTGCGGACATGGTTCAGGAGATTTTCAAAGGCTGTGGACATGGTACAGGAGATGGTTAGAGGCTGCGGACATGATACAGGAGGTGGTCAAAGGCTGCAGACATGGTGCAGGAGATGGTCAAAGGTTGCGGACATGGTAGAAGAGATGGTCAGAGACTGCGGACATGGTAGAAGAGATGGTCATAGACTGCGGACATGATACAAGAGATGGTCAGGGACTGCGGACATGATACAAGAGATGGTCAGGGACTGCGGACATGATACAAGAGATGGTCAGAGACTGCGGACATGATACAAGAGATGGTCAGAGACTGCGGACATGATACAGGAGATGGTCAGAGACTGTGGACATGATACAAGAGATGGTCAGAGACTGTGGACATGATACAAGAGATAGTCAGGGACTGCGGACATGATAGAAGATAGAAGAGCACTAGGGGGGGGGGGCCGGAGAGCACAGGGGAAGCAGAGAGCACTGGAGGAGCTGAAGGGCATGGGGGGGAATAGAGAGAATTAAGGGGGGGTTTGGAAAGCATTGCAGGGGGGTTGGAAGACGCAGGGGGGTGGAGGGCACTGGGGGGGGGGGCAGGCAGGGAAAACCAGGGGGATGGAGAGCACAGGGAGAAGGGGGTAACTGGAGAGCACTGTCTGGGGGGGGCAGGAAATCACTGAGGGGGGAGCCAGGGAGCACAGGGGGGGTGGAGAGCACTGGGGGAGCCAGACTAAGAGCACGGAGGGGGCTAAGAGCAGGGGGGAGGTAAAGAGCACTGGGGGGGGCTAAAGAGCACTGGGGGGTTAATAGCACTGGGGGGTGGGTTAATAGCACTGAGGGGTGGGGTTAATAGCACTTAGGGGGGTTAATAGCACTGAGGGGGGCTAAAGAGCACTGAGGGGGGCCAGTAAAGGAAGTTGTATAGGAGGGGGATGGGGCAGCTGCATATAGATTAAGTGAACTTTCCATATTCCTAGTGCAGCTTCTGAGAGGAGGAGTAACAAGCATTCAGCGACATGAGGCATGAGGAATATGGAAAGTTAAATTCCTCTCTATGCAGCTGTCCCATCCCATCCCCCTCCTATCCAGCACACGAGACTCCTCAGGCACTCTCACTGACCTTCTTCCTGCCGCTGCAGCTGCTTTCTTCACACGGAGATGCGGGCGGCCCGACGGACACCGGCCTGACACCCACCCCCCAGTGCGGAGATGCGGGCGGCCCGGCGGACACTGGCCTGACACCCCCCAGTGCACGCGCCCCCCCCACCCCGCTGGTACGCCCCTGTGAGCAGGAAAGTAAGTGCACTATTTCTCAGATTCAGGTTTCAGCGGATCAATCTGCCGCAGAGTTCCCAGCCTGTCACGGTCTATTCATATTGAAGAGGCCAGTGACCAGGCTTGAGCTGTGCAGTGCGCTGCGACAGATTAATCTGCCTAAACCCGAAACAGAGAAAATAGTCCACTTACTGTCCCCCGCTCCCACAGAATACAGGGGGCCCGGAGACAAAATTAAATAGTTGCACAACACAATTCCATGACTTTTCCAAAACTTAGCGGGTTTACTCATTTTCCAGGACTTTTCCAGGCCTGGAAAGGGTCATGTAAAAATCCCATGACTTTTCCAGGATTTTCATGACCGTACGAACCCTCTATGATGGAGACGCTGCCGGTGGTTGCTTAAACCTGGGCCCTGGGTGCTGAGGACTAAAGAATTGGTTAAAGTCATAAGTCAGTTGGCTGCCTTCTCCACCTCTCCTCCTTTGGCTGAACGATGCCTCAGAAACAGGTCCAGAAAACGTTAACCTCCCAGTGTCTGGAAAGGTGTTACACAAATGTTACTTCAAGGCGTCCCCAAGATGTTTCATCCTCTGCTCCCTCTGTGAAGGCAGGATGAGCTCTGCAACTTTACCCTTGTAACGTGGATCAAGAAGGGTTGCCAATCAGTAATGATCTCTCTCCTTTAAACCACGAATCCTCTGGTCCTTTCGCAGACTTTGCAGAATCAGGGAGCCCATGCAGCGTAGGTTTGAGGAGGCATGAGATTCTGAGTCCTCTGGGTCACTCAAAATGGGTGTTTTTGGGTGGGTGGTGAACCAGCAACAATAATATTAGGACCATAATTGCTGTACCCCCTTGTGCATCTCAGGCACTATTCCTTCTGCCTCAGCAGGGGTTTTCTTTTTTTTTTACTTTATTATTTTTTTCTTTATTATTAAAAAAACTAGAATAAAACCATGCACCAAGCACAAAATTATTGCACCCAAGCATCATATTCCCATCACACATTCTATAATAATCAGTTTTAAAAACCACCCAGAATGCACATAATGTCCGAAAGACCAGAAAGGAGAGAAAGTCGCTCACAGGCCACTAAAAGAGGGCAAGCAGCCGCTGAGTCCACAGTGGAAAGTGGTGGCCACAGACATGGTGCATCCTCTGCAGACGGGGCATGCTTGTCCTTTTTTTCCGGTGTTGGCCGTGTTATTGAGCCACAACATGCAGAAGAGTTGGTGGAGTGGATAACTAAGCCGCTCTCATCCTCCCCGTCCTCTGTCACACAGGCTCATACTATTTTGCCTTCCAATGCAGCTGCCATAGTGGCCCGTACCACAGGCTCTTTGTCTACAGCTACTCCTTCCTTAGCTTCACAATCACGTATGAAGGAGTCACCTGAATTTGATCATATCGTCAGTTGCATGATGCTGGAGGATGTGCAGCAGCTCGAATGCTCCGATGTTGGTTCCCAGATTGAGGAAGGAAATAACGTGAGCCTAGAGAGAGGGGGTGACAATGACAAACAAGAAACTAGCAGTGAGGTTGCCACAGCTGCAGCATACTGCCAAGTTTGCTCTAGTGACATGGAGGGAGGGGATGATGAGGTCACTGACTGTACTTGGGTACCTGAGAGAATAGAGGTGGAAAGTGAGGAAGAGGAGGAGATGGCACAACTTCAATGAGGCAGGATGTGCTCCAGGGGCCACCTTAAGGGAAGCCACCCTATTGCATCACGCCACATAGCTCCACAGGTGCAGGGCGCTGCTAACTCCCTGCTGACTTAAAACTGAAGTCCTACACCTATAACTGAAAAGTTAATAGGTGTGGGCTTTTTTCAACACATGTGCAGTAGACTGCTGCGTTGCTGTTTGCAATATCTGTCTGAAGTGGATCAAGTGTGGCCAGAACACCAGCTGCTTGGGCACCACATGCTTGACAAGACATATGACGACCTGCCATGCAGTCCATTGGCAACAGCACCTAAAAGACCAACATCATAAAAAAAGCATACTTCACCTTGCTCCTGAGATCTTTACCCCTACTATACCTCATGTCTTCTCAAAAACCTGCACTGAGAGGGATGATGGTATAGCAATGAGTGCCACAGATAGTTGCACCCAATCTGCTAACAGTAAACCACTTGTTGATTTGACCAGCAGGCAAATTTCACTATCCCAGTTGCTGAACCGTAAAAATAAATACTGTCATAGCCATCCACATGCTCAGTGTCTAAATGCTAGCTTGGCCAAATTGCTAGCACTGCAACTGCTGCCTTTTCATCTGATAGACTCTGCCCCTTTTCATGAATTTGCGGAATATGCTATACCACAGTGGCAGGTTCCAAATAGACATTTCTTTTCAGGTAAGGCCATTCCATCTCTTTACCATCATTTGGAAGATAGTGTTTTGGCCTCCTTGGACAGAGCAGTCAGCAGGAAGGTTCACATTACTACTAATTCTTGGTTTAGCAGGCATGGGCAGGGACGTTATATTTATTTCATGGCGCACTGGGTAAATCTGCTGGCAGCTGGGAAGGATGTAGGGTTCATTGCTGAAGCTTGTTCTGCCCCCATGCATCCAAAAAGCTGGTGCTGATTCTGCCACATCTGTCTACTCCATCCCCTCCTCCGCTTCTTCTTCCTCTATATCCTCTTCTGCTCAATTGCCCTCTTAACCGGCAGTGCTCCTGAAGCGTTCAAGTGGCTACGCAAGCAGTCAGGCTAAAAGATGCTATACAGTGCTTCAGTTGGTCTGTATAAGGGACAGGAGCCACACGGGGCCAGAGATTCTGTCAGCCCTGCAGGGGCAGGCTGAGAGGTGGTTCATGCCCGACAGCTTGAGCCAAGAATGGTTGTATGTAACAATGGCACCAACCTTCTCTCCGCCCTCCGACAGGGACACCTGACACATGTTCCATGCTTGGCACATGTCCTGAATCTGGTGGTGCAGCGTTTCTTGAACAGGTATCCGGGCTTATAAGATCTTCTGAGGCAGGCCAGAAAAGTCTGTGGTCATTTCCGGCAGTCGTACAAGCCAGTGCTCGGCTATCTGACATTCAATGGGAATTCAACCTGCCCACCAACCGCCTCATTTGTGATGTGATAACATGCATTATATGCACATCTTAGTGGAGTTGCTGCATCATGTACACAGAATTTTTTATATATTTTTTTGCCACTAGGTGGAGTGTTCAACTTTTTCGTACATTGATTCA
This sequence comes from Pelophylax lessonae, assembly GCF_965119305.1. Lineage (NCBI taxonomy): Eukaryota > Metazoa > Chordata > Amphibia > Anura > Ranidae > Pelophylax > Pelophylax lessonae. The sequence goes on along the minus strand of NC_138779.1, from coordinate 152,670,952 downwards.
TATATTTTCCACACATGATTTTTTTCTTTTTTTGGAGTATGAACATTAGTGACAATAATATAATTTTTTTTCCAAAAATATAATTTTTATGTGCCCATGTTTGTTAATAAAATATCTATTTGGCCATTTTATCCTAGTCACAATATACTTTGCCAAGTTCAGGTGAGGACCCGGTGTTAGTGACATATCTGCCCTTCATTTTCTCTGTACACTCTGTACGTGTTGCTCTTCCGCCCTAGATCTGTATCGATTGCACAAGATATTTATGGCTTATCTTTTTGTTTATATCCCATGTGCCCATATTTGGCATCATGACATCTGTGTGGCTAATCAATTCTGATGATTATCTCTTCTGCCCATGTTCGGATGATCCGGAGATACTAAAATCGCAGTTGCCCCTTTGTTCTGTGTACATTGCAAGGCACTTCCGCCCTTAGTGTGCAGCGGTTGGGCAAGTTGCTCACCGCATGATTGGAGGATGGGGGGTATATGGGCGTGGAGGTCACGTCTGGCGTGAGTGACGTAAGTGACGTCACCACTCCCCCTTGGATGCTGGCTTTTTCGTTTACTTCCGTGAACGCGGGACGCCGCGGTTCATTCTACCTGTCTTGTATCGGCTCTGTGACATGCTTGTATTCCGTTATCTATATGTAAGTGCAATTTTAAATAAAGTAAATGCAGTATTTTTTTTTTTTTTTAAAACATTTTATTGAAAATTTTTATAGGCATACAGGTAGGGTTACGTTGAATACACATACAAAAAGTAGAGAAAACCGAAATACAGTTTAAACAAACCTCAGTAATTGTAACAATAACACTTGACTAGCGGCACACAGTCAATAACAAAGAACCTATTGAAACGTACACGTGAGCTAGTCCAGGAAGTTAAGGCAGTATGAGCCATAGAGAGGGCGTTTGAGTAAAAAGATGGACTCGAAACTGAGGGGGGAATGTGTGCCCTAAAGGCAGAAGGCACTGTGGGTTCCCTTGGCCGCATTAGAGAGAGATGTGGTCCATGTGATGGAAACTTAGAAGGCCCCCGGGTATACGAACGGGGGGGCAGACACCCCCAAGGGGAACACACTGTGTCCGCGACCCCCGAACGAGCTCCCAAGGGGGCTACAAGAGGACCATATTCAGAGATACAGGGAGCAAGCAGAGGGAAATGAGAGAGGGGGCGGAAGAATAGTAGGTGCATGTGGACTACCAGGTCATTCACAATATTTCAAGGGATGGGGGGAGAAATCAGGGGGTAGAACAAAAGGGATGGGAAGGTCACTACGAGAGAGGAACATGAGGGGCAGACAAGGAGGAGAGGAAAAGAAGAAAAAGAGAAGAGGAAGAAAAAAAAAGGAGAAGGAGAGAGGGGGGGGGGAGGTATAAAAACGAAAGAACCCGTCACATCCGTGACTGAAAGAGGGAGAACACTACCAGTTAGCCTGCTGCGCCTAGTAGTTTGCTATATTTGGAAGAGAGGGAGAAATGCAGCCGCATGGCCCAAGTGGTGTAAAATTTGTAAGGGGAATCGTTAGCTTGATGAGTCAGGTCTTCCATCTCCGCTATCCTACCCACTCTGTGGAGCCAGTCCGCAATCGTGGGAGGATGGGGCGATAACCAGCGACAGGGGACACACATTCTCGCTGCGTTAATGAGATGGAGAGTCAATGATTTCTTGTATGCTTTTTGTGGGATGGGCGTATGGTGGAGGAGGTACTGAGCCGGGGAAAAGGCAGGGGAGTAGGTGGTAATGTGTTTAATAGGAGAGTGGACCTCCTTCCAGAACAGTGTTATAAGAGGGCAGTCCCACCATATGTGAAGCAGAGTACCGGTGTGAGTGTTGCACCTCCAGCACATAGGAGAAGTGTCCGACGAAAATTTGTGCAGAATATCAGGGGTCCTGTACCATTTAGAGAAGATTTTAAAACCACTTTCTTGCACATATACATTCCTGGAGCCCTTGTGCATGTGGGTGAAGATCCTATCCCAGTCATCTCCACTAAGTGAGATGGCGAGGTCTGCTTCCAGCGATCACAGAGTCGAGCGACCCTAGGAGGGAGTCTCGGCGAGAGGATGGAGTACAAGGTGGAGATTAAGTGACATTGGGGGGTCTTACGAGCGCACAGGTCCTCAAAGGGGGTGGCATCTCTATGCCATGCAGTGAGATCATTGGTATGTAGTAGGAAGTTCCTGATTTGCAGGTAGTTAAAGAATGGGATCTTGCCTTTGGGAAATCTCAGTGAAAGGTCTGAGTAAGTGAGAAGGGAACCCTCCCTGAAGAAATGAGCTGCCCTGTATGGGAAGTCAGTCAAGGGTACAAGTGGATCGAGGCGGATTATGACATAGGGAGACCCTGGGGCGCGGTCTGGAGGATACGTCTAAGGTCTTACAGAGCTGGCGAAAGACAAGTAGGGTGGGGTACGTGAGGGGGTGTAGTAAATGCAGTATTACACTATGTGCCTCTTATCTCCTCTTTGATACCTGGTTTGCCATCACTATTATTGGACACATCATGATGACTGACCAACGGTGACACCATATCAGCTGTGTTTTTAGCACTTGTGGCCACAGCCTTCTGGTAAGTGGCCACCTATATTTCATCTCACGGGTGATTTTTTTCTTCTGATTTACACTGGGAAGAGGTCTCCTGGACATCATTATCTGCTGGGACTTGTGGTTCCTATTATGTTGTCACTTTTGTTTCCTTTGATGAGGTTTCACCTATGGACCTCACTACTGTAGATTTGTTGGAGGATTTATTTTTATCACCTATTTACTAATATTTGGACTATTTCACTCACTTACTTTTATTTGAACAATTGTTGCTTGAATTTTTTTTAGACTTGTGTCACTGTTCACCACACCTCAATTCCTGTGTATCGCTCTGTTTATCACTAGTGTTAACGCTGCACATTGTATAATTAAATGTACAAAATCAGCAGGGGATTAAATACTTTTTTTCCCTCACTGTATCTTTTGAATTGCAGAGATGATATCATAAAAATTCACATAGATAATTCTCAATGATAAGGATTCTCAAAATTGTTGTTTAGTGTATGGGAGTGTACTAATGATTGATTTTTTTTTTTACCTATCCCAGAGTTCTTTAAGTATTGCACATGTTCCTTTTTTAGGCTAGTCAGGATCTATGCTGTAAGTAAAGTGTGGCTATCATGTTTCAAACAGTTATTGTGTTAGGTTACCACAAAGGAATAAGAGAGATCAGAAAAGAAATTCTAACTTGTTAACTGTTTTTTGCTCCCCGAAAACAGCTGGTGGGGACTTTCTGAAACTATCCGTATTGATGAGATTGATTGATTTGAAATTGTTTCCTAATCTGGCAGAAAATGCCAGAGGCTGCCATCACATGCCTATGGGTATCTTTAAAGTGATCCTTCAGTCATTGTTTCCATCTATTCTATCTTTCCATCTATTAAATCCTCTGCCCCTGTTGTTTTAACTTTGGATAGTAAAACATTTTTTTTTTTCTGCCAGTAAATACCTTTTACAGCCTACTTCCTCTTTCTTGTCAGGTAAAAAGTCTAGGCTAATGACATCATGCACAGCTCTCTCTCTCACTCTCATAAGAAAAGAGGAGGGGTGGGTCATAGGAGAGCCAATGAGAGCTGCAAAGTGTGTGTGTGTTTATATATATATATATATATATATATATATATATATATACACACACACACAGTATCTCACAAAAGTGAGTACACCCCTTACATTTTTGTAAATATTTTATTATAACTTTTCATGTGACAACGCTTAAGAAATGACAGTTAGTGAGTGTACTGTTAACTATTAAAATTTGCTGTCCCCTCAAAATAACTCAACACACAGCCATTATTGTCTACACCGCTGGCAACAAAGGTGAGTACACCCCTAAGTGAAAATGTCCAAATTGGGCAAAAAGTGTCAATATTTTGTGTGGCCACCCTTTTTTTTTTCCAGCACTGCCTTCACTCTCTTGAGCATGGAGTTTACCAGAGCTTCACAGGTTGCCACTGGAGTCCTCTTCTACTCCTGCATGACTACATCATGGAGCTGGTGGATGTTAGAGACCTTGCACTCCTCCACCTTCCATTTGAGGATGCCCCACAGATGCTCAATAGGGTTTAGGTTTGGAGACATCCTTGGTCAGTCCATCAGCCTTACCCTCAGCTTCTTTAGCAAGGCAGCGCGTCTTGTAGGTGTGTTTGGGGTCGTTATCATGTTGGAATACTTCCCTGTGGCCCAGTCTGTTGGCATTCATGGTTCCCTCAATGAACTGTAGCTCCCCAGTGTGGGCAGCACTCATGCAGCCCCAGACCATGATAATCCCATCACCATGCTCGACTGTGGGCAAGACACACTTGTCTTTGCACTCCTCACCTGGTTATCGCCACACACGCTTGACACCATATGAACCAAATAAGTTTATCTTGGTCTAGCTGTGGTGTGCCCACGACCCCCAGATGCCAAACTGAATTCGCTAATCATTGGGACTGTAACGGCACCCCGGACACAAAAGGGTTAAAACCGTTTAGGAGATCTTCCCCTTCCAGAGCTACAGGCACAGCTACTTGCAGGACACCAAACTCCCGAACTGGAAACAAAGGAATAATGCAAACAGTGTAGCTGGAACCTTATGAATGCTGCATACAGCTGAATAGGAAAAACCATATGAAGGGTTTACACTCCTAGCAGTCAAACTGGAACAGCATACAATAAATCCCCCCAATAACGAGACAAAGCTCCGAGTTGAGGGTAAAACAGGAACAACATTTATTGGAAGAACACAGCACACTTTTATACAGAATTTGGAACATCCTTCCCCCAACAACCGCTTTCCCATTGGTCAATTGCACAGTACCTGCAGTTCCCCATAAGGTCCTCTCCAGCCATGCAAATGAGGGCTTGAAAATGAGTCAGCAGTGATTGGTCAGATAGCTTGACCAGAAGGACTGCCATGTGCAAGGAGACAGAAGCCCCCAGGGGGTAATCCATGTACACAATAGCCAGACACAGAACAATGGTTCCCTAACAAGCCCTCAATACACATTACTCTGAGTGTCAATACATCTCTTAGCAGACAGCAGGCAAGTTCATTAGCACACTCGACAATAGGTGAATGGAGAGCCACCTCAGACAGTCCGTCTCCTTATTGAACTTCCTGGAATGACCATATTAGGAGTGCACTTCCTGTGCCTTACAGTTTACAGGAATAAGGTTTAGCTTCCAGGATAGAGGCAAGACTCCATTAGCCACATGGTTAAAGAAACACAAAAAGACACAAAAATGCATAACTCCCAGTCTACTGAACAGAACCCCCACATTCAACCCATCCCCAGATAGCCTGGATCTGAGCGCTCAACATATCCAAACAGCGCTCAGATGCCACAAACACAGTCAAATCGCCATGGGGTTTACGTTTAGCATGGGCTGATGAGAGGGTCCATAGTCACATTGCAGGAGGCGAGCAACCAGGCTTCTCCAATGCCCAGTGGCTAGATTGGTCTCGTCACATTTCTCCCCTTTTCCAAACAGACTAACAGGGTATCTGACCTTCTGCCGGTCAGTGCCCTTGTTAGTCCAGCAGCCCACCCACAAAACAGAAACAGCAGTACATCCCACCCAAAATAACTGGTTACTACACCTGAGTAGAAGAGAAATTTGTCCATGTCCAGGTGCCTCACCTTGGCTGTGTGGGGGACTGGTAGACTGCCTTGGTGGGTTGCTGAGTGGGCAGAGACCAGCGGTACTCTGCCCTGTTGCAAGCGCTACCACGGAAGTAGCCTGGTTGGAGCCTGGTTGTTGGAGGGGGAGACCAACTGTCTCCCCTTTAGATACACCACCATACTGCGGTAGGGAGAGACCGACTGTCTCCCCTTTAGATAACCCACCATGCTGCTGTGGGGGAAGACCGACTGTCTCCCCTTTGGCTAAACAGCCCTGTTGCTGTGGGATGGAGACTGGGCTCCCAATTCCCAATGAAATATTCTGCCGCTGGGGGATGGAGACTGGGCTCCCAATTCCCAATAAAATACTCTGCCGCTGTGGAATGGAGACTGGGCTTCCAATTCCCAATGAATCCATCTGCTGCTGGGGGACAGGACCAACTGTGTCTGCCCCCTGTAACTCAGCCTGCCGCTGGAGAATGGAGACTCGGCTCCCAATTCCCAATACATCAGGCTGCCGCTGGGGAATGGAGACTGGGCTCCCAATTCCCTGCACTTCACTCGGCTGCTGTGGGATGGAGACTGGGCTCCCAATTCCCAACAAATCAAACTGTCCATGGGGAGAGGGGGTAACAAGCTCCTCTCCCAAATATACTTCCAGCCCCTGGGGAGGGAGACCGGCTGTCTCTGCTCCCAATACAGTGTCCTGTTGCTGGGGAAAGGAGACTAGGCTCTCTGTTTCCTGCAGGACACTCTGCTGCTGTGGGATGGAGACTGGGCTCCCAATTCCCAACAAATCAATCTGCTGCTGGGCGACAGGACCGACTGTCTCTGCCCCCTGTAACTCAGCCTGCCGCTGGAGAATGGAGACTGGGCTCCCAATTCCTAATAAATCAGGCTGCCGCTGGGGAATGGAGACTGGGTTCTCCTCTTCCCTTAACTGTACCTGCCGCTGGAGTTCCTCCCAACGTGCCAGCTGGCCCTCTATTTCTGCCCTGTCTAGCAGAGTCCCGAACACTAAGTTCTTCACGAACCGCTTGGATCTCTCCAGTGGATTGGGTCCGAAGAAGCTCAGCCGTAACCACACCATACGGTCATATTCTCTCAGAGAGTATCTGTACTCCACTGCTGGTTCCATCCTGTTGCTTTAACCACTTAAGCCCCGGAAGATTTTACCCCCTTCCTGACCAGGGGGTATTTTGCGATTCGGCACTGCGTGACTTTAACGGACAATTGCGCGGTCGTGCGACGCTGTACCTAAACGAATTTGGCGTCCTTTTTTTCCCACAAACAGAGCTTTCTTTTGGCGGTATTTGATCACCTGTGCGATTTTTTGATCACGCGCTATAAACAAAAAAAGAGCGTCAATTTTGCAAAAATAGCAATATTTTTCCCTTTTTTTTATATGAAATTCCCCCAAAAATAAATGTAAAAATCAAAATTTTTTAATATTTTCGGCCAATTTGTTTTATGCTACCTATGTTTGGTAAAAAAAATCGCAAAAAGCGTATTTTGATTGGTTTGCGCAAAAGTTATTGCGTTTACTAACAAAGGGAAAGATTTTTGTCATTTTTGTTGTTTTTTTTTTTAACGCGTAATGGCGGCGATCTGCGATTTTTTTTGCAGTACTGCGACAATGCGGCGGACAGATCGGACCCTTGACTGACATTTTTGACACTTTTGGGGTTACCAGTGACATTTCTACAGTAATCAGTGCTATATATATGCACTGTTACTGTAAAAATACACTGGTAGTGAAGGGGTTAACTTTATTTGAGAGGGAGGGGCTGTGTGTGTCCCTAGGGGCGTGATTCTAACTGTGATTGGCTGTGGCTTCAACTGTATGCAGAGTGATTAATGGATCTACATAGTAGATCCATGTGATCATCTCTCATACAGAGAGGAGAATGACAGGCAGCTTGTTTACACAAGCTGCCTGACTTTCTCCCTCTCCCCCGCCGATCGCAGAGTGGCCGGCGGCGATCGGGTCCACCGGTCACACGCGCGGGGGGGTCTGTGACCACGCGGGAGCGGGAGCGCGCCTCCGGCGGCGCGCGCTCGCTCCCTAAACCCTCACAGGCGAGCGACGTAGCCCTACGTCACTTTGCCTGTGAGGGGCTGACCGCCCACGTAGATAGTCGTGCGGCGGTCGGCAAGTGGTTAAGGGTTGCTGTACTGAGACATGCGTTGCCCCCAACTTGTAAATCCACGGAATGGTGTCTCCTGCAGCTGTCCTTCTGGCTGTGGGAATGATCCCGCCGCTTGCCACCAATTGTAACGGCACCCCAGACACAAAAGGGTTAAAACCGTTTAGGAGATCTTCCCCTTCCAGAGCTACAGGCACAGCTACTTGCAGGACACCAAACTTCCAAACTGGAAACCACGGAATGATGCAAACAGTGTAGCTGGAACCTTATGAATGCTGCATACAGCTGAATAGGAAAAACCATATGAAGGGTTTACACTCCTAGCAGTCAAACTGGAACAGCATACAATAAATCCCCCCAATAACGAGACAAAGCTCCGAGTTGAGGGTAAAACAGGAACAACATTTATTGGAAGAACACAGCACACTTTTATACAGAATTTGGAACATCTTTCCCCCAACAACCGCTTTCCCATTGGTCAATTGCACAGTACCTGCAGTACCCCATAAGGTCCTCTCCAGCCATGCAAATGAGGGCTTGAAAATGAGTCAGCAGTGATTGGTCAGATAGCTTGACCAGAAGGACTGCCATGTGCAAGGAGACAGAAGCCCCCAGGTGGTAATCAATGTACACAATAGCCAGACACAGAACAATGGTTCCCTAACGAGCCCTCAAGCAAGCAAGTTCATTAGCACACCCGACAATAGGTGAATGGAGAGCCACCTCAGACAGTCCGTCTCCTTATTGAACTTCCTGGAATTACCATATTAGGAGTGCACTTCCTGTGCCTTACAGTTTACAGGAATAAGGTTTAGCTTCCAGGATAGAGACAAGACTCCATTAGCCACATGATTAAAGAAACACAAAAAGACACAAAAATGCATAACTCCCAGTCTACTGAACAGAACCCCCTACATTCAACCCATCCCCAGATAGCCTGGATCTGAGCGCTCAACATATCCAAACAGCGCTCAGATGCCACAAACACAGTCAAATCGCCATGGGGTTTATATTTAGCATGGGCAGATGAGAGGGTCCATAGTCACATTGCAGGAGGCGAGCAACCAGGCTTCTCCAATGCCCAGTGGCGAGATTGGTCTCGTCACAGGGACCAACACAGATCTGGTCCGAAGAATGCTCACTCCATTAGCAGCCAAGGGTTCATCGGAGGAAGAGGTGCATCACAAGTTGAGGCAAGCCTTTCAGCGAGTATTGCAAGAGCAGAGGACCCCTGCTGAGGGGGTGGGGAAGCTCTGGCGGTTGGACACCAGAGAATGGGTGTTACAACCGGGAGAGAGGACCTGCATGAAGGCTGTGGTGAAGCTGTCCTGGGACCAGCCAGGTCTCTATGTGATGTTGGAAGGAGACTTGCTGGGAGAAGACAGTGGGATTGAGCTAGTCTGAGAAATAGTCCCGAAAAGGGTCTTACAGAAGAATGGGGGGAAGATTCCTGTTAGGGTCCGGGATGTCACGACCCAGCCTGTCAGTCTGAAGCCTCGGATGGTGTTGGGGCATGTGAGTGCTGCCTCACCGTTAACTGTCAGAATTGGAGGAAGAGGGAGACAAGAGGAAAGGGTCAGAAGATACTTCTCTTAGGCGCCCGGCTGTTCCCTTCAAGTGGGGGGAGCGGGTGAAGACACAGTTGTCCAGATGGGAGAAGCTGTTCTCTAAAAATTATTATGATGTGAGCTGTGCTAAGAGTGCTCACCATCGAATTCGCCTCAGTGAAGATAAATCCTTTAGAGAAAGGGTTCCAAGGATACCACTGAGTGACTTGGAAGATCTTCGGGAGCAATTGGTTGAGTTGAAGAGATCGGGCGTCATTCGGGAGTCTCGCAGCCCGTATGCTTCACCCATAGTGGTGGTTCGCAAGAAAAATGGGACTATCAGGATGTGTATTGACTATCACACTTTGAATCACAGGACTATTCCTGATCAGTACACTACCCCTTGAATAGAAGATGCTCTGCATTGTCTGTCTGGGGCAAAATGGTTTTGTGTATTAGACCTGAAGAGTGGATTTTATCAAATACCAATGCACCCGAATGACCGTTGGGGTTTTTTGAGTTCAACCGCATGCCACGAGGGCTGGCAGGAGCCCCAGTGACCTTTCAGCGGCTCATGGAAAACACTGTGGGTGATATGCATTTGATTGAGGTCCTTGTGTACTTGGACGACAATATTGTCTTCAGAAAGACATTAGAAGAACAAGAGGCCCGCCTAGAAAAGGTGTTCCAAAAGCTCTATGATGAAGGGTTGAAGTTATCACTGGAAAAGTGTCAGTTCTACCAGACGTCTGTTACATACCTGGGTCATGTGGTGTCTGCAGCAGGAGTGTCCACTGACCCAAAGAAACTGGAGGCTGTCACCACTTGGCCAAGGTTCACCAATGTGACTGAATTGAGATCCTTCCTGGGGTTTTGTTCTTACTACAGAAGGTTTGTGAAGAATTTCTCACAGATCACCAGACCCTTGAATGAGTTGCTGAAGAGAGAAACTGAGGAAGAGGGTTTGCCTCCGCAGAAGGTCAAGATAATCAAGACGGGACCTAGGGGGTCCAAAGAGTCCATTCAAGCTCAGTGGAACACCAAGTGTGCATAGGCCTCCTGGAAGCTAAAGGAGAATCTCACCAAAGCTCCTGTCTTAGCATATGCAGACCGGCCAAGCCGTATAAGTTACATGTAGATGCAAGTAGAGACGGCCTGGGGGGGGATGGGGTGTTATACCAAGAAGCCGAAGGGAGGCTTCGCCCCATTGCCTACATCAGTCGCAGTTTGTCCCCATCTGAGAAGAATTACCCCATTCATAAATTGGAATTTCTGGCCCTCAAGTGGGCTGCGGTGGACAAGTTGAGGGACTATCTATATAGAGCATACTTCGTGGTCAAGACTAACAATACCCTTCGACATATTTACTAACCACGGCCAAGTTCGATGTTACTGGACATAGAGGGCTGGCAGCACTGTCAGAATTCCAATTCAGTTTGAAGTACCGGCCTGGGAAAGGAAATTTGGATGCGGATGCATTATCTAGGCGCCCGCATCCTGCTGACAGAAGAGAACGTGAATGGGTGCATTTAACCTCGGAAGGAGTGCAGGCCACCTGTTAAGGGAAAGATTACCACCTAAAAGGAGCCATGGGAGCTGAGATAGCTGAGGTTTCTCCTTCGGGGGTGCCCCAATGCTATTGTGATTTAACTCAATTAAGGAGTGAAGAACTTCCTCAACTGTCCAAAGAGGATGTAAGGAAAGCTCAAGGAGAAGATCCTCTGGGGGCAGTAGTACAGAGGGCCCTGAAGACAAATAACCCCAAGATTAGAGTTGAGCGAACACCTGGATGTCCGGGTTCGGCGGGTCCGGCCAAACTTGAAAAAAAAGTCCGGGTTCGTGAACCGGACTTAACCCGAACTTTACCCCGATCCCGAACCCCATTGAAGTCAATGAGACCCAAACTTTTGAGCACTAAAATGGCTCTAAAAAAAACATGGAAAGGGCTAGAGGGCTGCAAATGGCTGCAAAATCATCTTAAGAGCATGGCAAGTGCTCTGCAAACAAATGTGGATTGGGAAATTACATAGTTACATAGTTACATAGTAAGTGAGGCTGAAAAAAGACACAAGTCCATCCAGTTCAACATATGATGTGTGTGTGTGTGTTTGCTTTTAACCATACATTGTATACCCCTGTATGTTGTGGTCTTTAAGGTGTCCATCCAATAGTTTTTTGAAACTATCAATGCTCCCCGCTGATACGACTGCTTGCGGAAGAGAATTCCACATCCTTACCGCTCTTACAGTGAAGAACCCCTTACGCACTTTAAGGTTAAACCGCCTTTCCTCAAGTTTTAGTGAGTGGCCACGTGTCTTATTGTATCTCCTTTCTCTGAATAGTTTGTTCCTTATGCTAGGGTCGCCAGTACAGTATTTGTACATTGATATCATATCCCCCCTCAATCGTCTCTTCTCCAGAGAGAATAAGTTCAGTGCTTGTAGTCTTTCCTCATAGCTGATGTCCTCCATTCCCCTAATTATTTTTGTTGCCCTTCTCTGGACTTTCTCCAGTTCCAGCACATCCTTCCTGAGGACCGGTGCCCAGAACTGGACAGCATACTCCAGATGTGGCCGGACCAGAGTCTTGTAGAGTGGAAGAATAATCTCTTTATTTCTGGAGTGAATCCCCTTTTTTATACAACCCAGTATTCTGTTGGCTTTGCTTGCAGCGGCTTGGCATTGCATGCCACTTCCAAGCCTGTTGTCTACCAGTACCCCCAGGTCCCTTTCCATCCTAGACTCACCCAGAGGTTCCCCCCCTAGTGAGTAGCTTGCTTTCTGGTTTCTGGCCCCCAAGTGCATTACTTTACATTTTTCTACATTAAATCTCATCTGCCATGTAGTTGCCCACCCCGTTATTTTGTTCAGGTCTGTTTGCAAGATTTCCACATCCTGCATAGAAGATATTGGCATGCCTAATTTAGTATCATCTGCAAATACTGAGATTGTACTAGATATCCCCTCCTCTAGATCATTTATGAATAAATTAAACAGGATTGGTCCCAGGACAGAACCCTGGGGGACCCCACTTTCCACACCCGCCCAATCAGAGTACTCCCCATTAATCACCACCCTCTGGACTCTCCCCTGGAGCCAGTTCTCTATCCAGGTACTCACCTTATGGTCCATACCTACCTTCCTTAGTTTGTACAGTAAGCGTTTGTGGGGAACGGTGTCAAAGGCCTTTGCAAAGTCCAGATACACCACATCCACAGGCTTTCCTTTATCTAGGTGGCAGCTCACTTCATCGTAGAAGGTTAATAGATTGGTTTGGCATGAACGATTTTTCATGAATCCATGCTGATTACTACTTATAATACCGTTTTCATTACTAAAGTCTTGTATGTGGTCCCTTATCATCCCCTCCAAAATTTTGCAGACTACTGATGTTAGGCTGACCGGTCCAATAGTTACCCGGGATATATCTCGGCCCCTTTTTAAATATTGGTACCACGTTGGCTTTTTTCCAATCAGCTGGCACCATACCCGTCTGTAAACTATCCTTAAAGATCAAGAATAATGGTCTGGCAATCACCTGGCTGAGCTCATTAAGAACCCTTGGGTGCAAGCCATCCGGTCCCGGGGATTTATTTATGTTAAGTTTCTCTAGTTTAGCTCTAAGTCTATCCTCTGTTAGCCATGGCGGCACTTCCTGAGGTGTATTATTTAGTTCGGCCTTACAAGCGAGGTTCGTGTAGCCCCCCGATTCCTTTGTGAAGACTGAAGAAAATAAATTATTTAACACTTCCGCCTTTTCTCTGTCCTCAGTGGCCATTTTTCCTTTATCATCTTTTATGGGGCCAATGTGTTCTGGCCTCGCTTTCCTACTGTTTATATACTTAAAGAACTTCTTGGGGTTCTTTTTACTCTCCTCCGCTATATGTCTCTCGTGTTCTATTTTAGCCGCCCTGATTTCATCTTTACATTTCTTATTACACTCTTTGTAGTGCTTAAATGCTGCCAATGACCCCTCAGTCTTGTATTTTTTGAAGGCCTTTTCTTTAGCTCTAATATACATTTTTATGTTGGAGTTTAGCCACCCAGGGTTTAGTTTTGCTCTTTTAAATTTATTTCCCTGTGGAATGCACTGGCCCACCCCCTTGTTAAGTATGCTCTTGAAGCACTCCCATTTTTCCTCCGTGTTCTTTGTTCCCAGGGTTCTATCCCATTTGATATTTTCTAGCAGCGAGCGCAGTTTAGGGAAATTGGCTCTTTTGAAATTCAGTGTCCTTATATTACCCTTGTGTTTCCTATTACTGTAATTAATACTGAAACCAATTGACCTATGGTCACTGTTCCCTAAGTTGTCCCGTATTTCTATATCCGTGAGCAGGTCTGTATTGTTGGTAATCAGTAGGTCAAGTACCGCATTGTTTCTTGTCGGTGCATTCACCATCTGACCCATGAAATTGTCCTGCAAAACATTTAGGAACTGCCGAGCCTTGGCTGAATGCGCGGTTCCTTCTGCCCAGTCTATATCTGGATAATTAAAGTCCCCCATTATAATGACATTTCCCATCCTTGCTGCCAATCCTATCTGTAACATGAGGTCCACCTCACCCTCCTCCCTCTGGTTTGGGGGCCTATAGCATACGCCCAATATTACCTTCCCCACCGTGCCTTTCCTTTGAAGCTCTACCCATAGGGATTCTGCCTCGTCCATAGCTCCATTATTAATATCATCCCTCATATTTACCTGTATACTGTTCTTAATATACAAACATACCCCTCCCCCTTTTTTACCCTCTCTATCTCTGCGATAAAGGGAATACCCCTGAATGGTCGCCATCCAGTCATGAGAGCTGTCAAACCAAGTCTCAGTTATCCCCACAAAATCTAAATCCTCCTCAAACATCAGCAGCTCCAGCTCTCCCATCTTGTTGGCCAGGCTTCTGGCATTGGTATATAAGCCTCGTAATTTTGATGTTTTTAGGCTGCTCTCTTGATTTTTCCCCGTACCCACCCTGGGTATAGGAGCTCCGAACACCCTACCGCTAATGCCCCCATTTCTGCCCTCTGAAACTTGCTTTCCACTGGCTAATTCTACATCTGTACCCTCCCCCCCCATTCCCTAGTTTAAAAGCCCCTCTAACTTTTTGGCCATCCTCGCACCCAGTACGGGAAATAACTTAAAATAACATAAAAAACTGAAAAATAAAAATTAATCATCTTGAATGATGTAGGAGGAGGACGAGGCCCATATGGAGTAGGAGGTTGAGGTGGCGGTGGATATGGCGGTGTAGGTGGAAGCGGCAGCGGCAGTGGAGGAGGAGGACGAGGTAGCCAACACTGGTTTTGTTTTTTAATTTAAAAAAAATTTAAATTCGGGTACACCCCAAAAGAGTAAGAAAGATCAAATTCAGCAATGGCTGGGTAAGGCCGGTATACATGTCTATTCTGCACAAGGTACGGACAAGTCCTGTGGGATCCATGCCTGGTTCATTTTAATGAACGTGAGCTTGTCCACATTGGCTCTGGACAGGCGGCTGTGCTTGTCTGTGATAACGCCACCAACTGTGCTAAATACACGTTCAGATAATACACTGGTTGCAGGGCAGGCCAGCACCCCCAAGGCGTAAAGGGCAAGCTCAGGCCATGTGCCCAACTTGGAGACCCAGAAGTTGAAGGGGGCAGACCCGTCATTCAGTACGTCTAGGCGTGTGCTTACATACTGCTCCACCATGTTAGTGAAATGTTGCCTCCTGCTAAGACGTTCCATATCAGCTGGTGGTGCTGCTGCTTGTTGTAGCGTGCTGACAAAGCTTTTCCACGTTTCCACCGTGCTAACCCTGTCTTCTGAGGTGCTGGCGGTGCCCTGGCAGCATTGACGACCTCTTCCTCCTCCTCCCCTGCCTTGGCCTTGTGCTTCCACTGTGCCCCGCTGTCAGGTGGGAATGCCACCAGCAGCGCGTCTACCAGCGTGCGCTTGTACTCGCGCATCTTACAATCATACTCCAGTGAGGGAATTAAGGACGGTACGTTGTCCTTGTAATGGGGATCCAGCAGGGTAGCCAACCAGTAATCAGCACAGGTTACTATGTGGCAAACTCGGCGGTCGTTGCGGAGACACTGCAGCATGTAATCGCTCATGTGTGCCAGGCTGCCCAGAGGCAACAAAAAGCTGTCCTCTGTGGGAGGTGTAGCCTCTGTGTCCTCCGTATCCACCCAGCCACGCACTAGTGATGGCCATGAGCTGGCCTGGGTGCCACCCTGCTGTGAACATGGTTCCATATCCTCCTCCATCTCCTCCTCCTCCTCATCCTCGTCATCCTCCAGAACTGTGCCCCTGCTGGACAATTGTGTCCCTGGCGTTTGTGTGTGCAGGCACCCACCCTCGCAGCCACTTGCGAATGACTGCCCTGAAAGCCTTGGAAATTATACCTCTTCATCCTCCTCCTCCTCATCCTGTGCCACATCCTCTTCTATCATCGCCCAAAGTCTTTTTTCAAGAGGGCATAGAAGTGGGATAGTTAAGCTGAGAACGGCGTCATCGGCACTGGCCATGTTGGTGGAGTACTCGAAACAGCGCAACAAGGCACACAGGTCTTGCATGGTGGCGAAGTGGTGCTGTTCCCCAGAGTGACTCACGCTTGCGTGCTGCAGCTGAAACTCCACTATGGCCTGCTGCTGCTCGCACAGTCCGGCCAGCGTGTGCAAGGTGGAGTTCCACCTTGTGGGCACGTCACATATGAGGCGGTGAGCGGGAAGGCCGAAGTTATGCTGCAGCGCTGACAGGCGAGCAGCAGCAGGGTGAGGACGCCGAAAGTGCGCACAGACGGCCTGCACTTTCTGCAGCAGCTCTGACATATCGGGGTAATTTCTAAGGAACCTCTGCACCACCAAATTTAGCACATGCGCCAGGCAAGGGATGTGTGTCAAACCGGCTAGGCCCAGAGCTGCTATGAGATTTCGCCCGTTATCGCACACCACCAGGCCGGGCTTGAGGCTCACTGCCAGCAACCACTCATCGGTCTGCTGTTCAATGCCCCTCCACAACTCCTGCGCAAAGTGTAGTTTTTCATCCAAACAGGAAAGTTTTAAAACTGCCTGCTGTCGTTTACCCCTGGCTGTGCTGAAGTTGGTGGTGAAGGTGTTATACTGACCGGAAGAGGAGGCGGTAGAGGATGAGGAAGCGGAGTAGGAGGAGTTGTGAACAGGAAGCAAACTGAAGCGCCCTGCAATCCTTGCTGGTGGAAGGACATGCTCCAAACTACTATCCGCCTCAGGCCCAGCCGCCACTGCATTTACCCAGTGTGCTGTTAGGGAGATATAACGTCCCTGACCGTGCTTACTGGTCCCCGTATCCGTAGTTAGGTAGACCTTGCCACAGATGGCGTTGCGCAGTGCACACCTGATTTTGTCACCCACTTGCTTCTGCAGGGAAAGGATGGCTTGCCTGGAAAAGTATTGGCGTCTGGGCAGGACGTACTGTGGGACAGCCACCGCCATAAGGCTTTTAAAACTCTGCGTCTCCACCAGCCGGAATGACAGCATTTCAAAGGCCAGGAATTTTGAAATGCTGGCATTCAGGGCCAGGGATCGTGGGTGGGTAGGGGGGTACTTCCTCTTCCGCTACAGTGTTTGGGAGATAGCAAGCTGAACACTTCCACGAGACATTGTGGAGATGGTTGTTGGTGACCCAGGTGGTGGTGTTGCTGGTGAATCCTCTGTTTGCGGGGTGGCAGGTGCCACTGTCACTACAGAGGTGTATGAAGAGGCCTAAACTTCAGCAGCAGAAGAGGAAGCAGGAGACCTTTCTTGGTTTTTGAGGTGTGCACTCCACTGCAGCTCCTGCTTTGCACTTAGATGCCTGGTCATGCAGGTTGTGCTCAGGTTGAGAACGTTTATGCCTCGCTTCAGGCTCTGATTGCACAGCGTGCAAACCACTCGTGTCCTGTCATCATCACATTGTCTGAAGAACTGCCACGCTAGGGAACTCCTGCGAGCTGGCTTTGGTGTGCTCGGTCCCTTGCTGTCACGGAACCATGAACCAGACGTACAACAACAGATAAGTGAAAAAGAAGGCTTTATTGAAAATCAAGCTGTAAAGCAAAAGTCCAAACGGATGGCGAAACCGAGGCAGAGTCCTTGCGAAGCCAGAGGACAGGAACCAGGAGGGTAGTCAGACGAAGCCGGGATCAGGAACCAGCAGGGTAGTCAGACGAAGCCAGGATCAGGAACCAGCAGGGTAGTCAGACGAAGCCAGGATCAGGAACCAGCAGGGTAGTCAGACGAAGCCAGGATCAGGGACCAGAAGCAGCAGCAGTCTTAGAAGCATGTGAACACAGGAGGACCAAGCAAGGAACTGAAGCCACAGACCTCCTATATATATGAGCTAGGCATCCAGCTCCTCCCAGTGGGAAGGAGGAGCCGCAGGGTGGGAGGCTACAAGAAACCCAGAAACCAAGATGGCCGCCAGCACATGTCAAACGAAGGAGAACAGCAAGAAGGTAAGACCATGACACTTGCTGCATTGGGCAGTAGCAGGCATAGTGTCTAGGGCACAGCCGCTCCGCTTTTGGACCCTGCCCCCTCTTCTGCTGTGCTGGTGGCTCTGTGTGACCACCGCCTCTTCCTCCTAACTACTCAGGTCACCTGCATGATGTTCATTCCATGTGGGGTCGAGGACCTCATCGTCCTCCACATCGTCTTCCACCCAGTCTTCACCCCTGCCCTCCTTGTCGGTCTCCACAATTCAGAATTCCGCAGCAGTTGGCACCTGTGTTTCGTCATCATCCGAGACGTGCTGCGATGGTCCTCCCATGTACTCATCTGGAGACATAAGTGGTTGGGCATCGGTGCACTCAATCTCTTACACTTCTGGGGCAGGGCTAGGTGGATAGCCCTGGGAAACCATGCTAACAGAGTCATCAAAAAGGAGACTGCTGCATGACTTGGGGCTCAGACTGCTTGGCTGATTTGCAAGGGGGTGAGATGAAAGATTGATGTATATCGGCTGCAGGTGTCAACTCTGACCTTTCAGCAGAAGACTGGGTGGGAGACAATGTGAAGGAACTGGAGGCACTGTCAGTAAACCAATCTACTATCGCCTGTACTTGTTCTGGCCTCAACATTTGTAGAGGCACATTAGGCCCTGCCAAAATACTGCTGCAGGTTCTGTCGCCTACTCGCAGCTGAGAAACGTGTTTCACCTGTGCGTGTAGCTGGCACAGATCGACCACGTCCTCTCCTTGCAACAGGAGCTCCACCAGCGACCTTTTCCTCATATTTATCGAATTTTGGATCTTCCCCGAAATGGGTTTTTATTGATAAGCGGAATACAACAGTATGCAATGGGTGTATCTCACTTTAACATATGCAGACAGGGCCGCAATTAACTTTTTTTCCCCCTAAATGGGTTTTTATTGCAATGCGCAATACAACAGTATGCAATAGGTGCATCTCACTGTAACATATGCAGACAGGGCCGCAATTAACTTTTTTTTCCCCTAAATGGGTTTTTATTGCAATGCGCAATACAACAGTATGCAATGGGTGTATCTCACTGTAACATATGCAGACAGGGCCGCAATTAACGTTTTTTCCCCTAAATGGGTTTTTATTGCAATGCACAATACAACAGTATGCAATGGGTGTATCTCACTGTACCATATGCAGACTAAGCCGCAATTAACTTTTTTTCCCCTAAATGGGTTTTTATTGCAAAGCGGAATACAACAACAGTATTCAATGGGTATATTGCACTGTAGCGTATGAATGAAAATCTGATAAGTAATTGTCTCCTTAATTGGTGCTTGTTGAATAGCAGATTTGAAATGCAGTGTCTAAATGCTGTAAGTCACAGTAAAATATGAAGGAAAAAAGTTTTTTCTTTTTTAAATGCAGATTAAGCAGACACATGTGCCCTGCCAAAATACTGCTGCAGGTTCTGTCGCCTACTCGCAGCTGAGAAACGTGTTTCACCTGTGCGTGTAGCTGGCACAGATCGACCACGTCCTCTCCTTTCAACAGGAGCTCCACCAGCGACCTTCTCCTCATATTTATCGAATTTTGGATCTTCCCCGAAATGGGTTTTTATTGATAAGCGGAATACAACAGTATGCAATGGGTGTATCTCACTTTAACATATGCAGACAGGGCCGCAATTAACTTTTTTTCCCCCTAAATGGGTTTCTATTGCAATGCGCAATACAACAGTATGCAATAGGTGTATCTCACTGTAACATATGCAGACAGGGCCGCAATTAACTTTTTTTTCCCCTAAATGGGTTTTTATTGCAATGCGCAATACAACAGTGTGCAATGGGTGTATCTCACTGTAACATATGCAGACAGGACCGCAATTAACGTTGGGACTCACCAAATTAGTCATTCCCATGCTGGTAGCCCCCATTTGTACCCCACTGCCTCACTCTCACCACATGCCCTCCCCTAATCCAGCGCCATGTATATTGGTGTCATAATGGCACACCATGGACCACCTACACACAAAAAAATGCCGCCAAGTCTTGTGCAACATGATGGCAAGTTAACTAGTTGCTCATGTGCGTGATGTCCTAGGGCAATGACACGTTGGGACGCAGGCACAAAGCAATCCAGCGGAATTAACATGTTAAAATTAACATTGATAATCGATTGTGATGGAACCAATGCAAACTGGCTACTGTCTCAACCAAACAGATGATGGTATGGTCAAGAAATCCTGACCCACACTAGACAAAAAAGAAAAAAACACAAGCAAGAAAATAAAAAAAACAGAAAAAAAAAACTCAAAATATACCAACAAACCAGTGCATTGTTATTTTTTTAATTTTGAAGATACTATATACAGTACATACAGTATATCTGTTGTAGGGTTGAGGTCAGTCCTGCAAAACTCCAGCTGCCTCCGCCATCTCGCTTCTCTGGGGACGCCAAAGCTTGTCTGGGATTCATCAATCAGTGCTCAATCCACTTCGAGCTAGCAGGCCATTACTTTCCTACGGATCGTTCCAAGGTGGCGTACATGATTTCACTCCTGTCGGGACCAGCATTGGCTTGGGCCTCGCCGCTGTGGGAGCGTCAAGATCCTACCGTTTCCAGTCTCTCTGCCTTCCTACAAGCATTCCGTAATACCTTTGATGTGCCTGGCAGGGCCTCATCTGCTTCTGGAGCCCTTCTTCGTCTTCGTCAAGGAAACATGACTGTTGGTCAATATGCAGTTCAGTTTCGCACCCTGGCTTCGGAACTGGCATGGAACAACGAGACTCTTACTGCAACATTTTGGCAAGGTCTTGCAGATCGTATTAAGGACGAACTAGCTGGCAGAACTGAACCCACCACCTTGGATGGCTTGATTTCCCTTAGCATCCAAATTGATGTCCGCTTCCAGGAGCGAGATCTGGAAAGGACTGTGTCACGTCACCCCCCACTGGGTCACCTTGCTCCTGTTGTCCAGAACATTCTGGAACAACCCATCTCTCCCGCAGTATTGGCTTCTGAAGAACCCATGCAATTAGGCCGGACACGCCTCGCTCCACAAGAGAGGTCCCGTCGCCTGAGACTCGGCCTGTGTCTTTACTGCGGAGCTGGTGGTCATATGATAAAATCCTGCCCCGTCCGTCCGGGAAACTCTCGGGTCTAGGTCGTTCAGAGGGAAGCGATCTAGACCAGAATCTGAACTCTGCCACCTACCCTCGATTTGTTATACCCGTCTCTATTCATTGGGCCCTAAATTCTTATCAAGTTTCTGCATATGTAGACTCTGGAGCAGCCGGGAATTTCATTGAGCAGTCTTTGGCCACTGAACTGGGCATTCCTCTAGTTCCCCTGGCTATGCCTCTAGCTGTTTCGGCAGTGGATGGCTCTACCTTGGCCTTCGGACCCCTACGCTTCAGAACAGCCTCCATCACCATGCATGTCGGTGTCCTTCATCGGGAGGAAGTCTCCTTCCTGATACTTCCCAAGTCTTCTAGTCCCATCATTCTTGGACTTCCATGGTTGAAGAAACACTCACCTTATCTGGATTGGAACTCTGGCCAAGTGTTATCTTGGGGGTCGCAATGCCATCAGACCTGTCTCCCTAAGGTGTCTCCATCTCTCCGTGTACCTGTGGCTGAGGTCTCTACCTCTCCAATTCTTCCTCGGCAGTATCTGGCCTTCCGAGATGTCTTTTGCAAAAAAGCTGCTGACAGTTTGCCTCCTCATCGTCCCTACAACTGTGCGATTGACCTCCAACCCGAGGCTTCACCACCCCGAGGTAGAGTCTACCCTCTCTCCATCCCGGAGACCCAAGCCATGTCCAAGTACATCCAGGAAAATCTGCAGAAAGGATTTATACGTAAATCCAATTCTCCTGCTGGGGCTGGGTTCTTCTTTGTGGAGAAAAAGGATGGTACACTTCGGCCCTGCATTGATTATAGAGGTCTCAATGCCATCACCATTAAGAATCGGTACCCGTTACCCTTGATTTCCAAACTTTTTGACAGGCTACGAGATGCTCATATTTTCACCAAGTTGGACCTCCGTGGAGCATACAATTTGATTAGGATTTGAGACAGGGATGAATGGAAAACCACTTTTAACACCAGAGATGGGCACTATGAATATCTCGTAATGCCTTTTGGCTTGTGTAACGCCCCAGCTGTCTTCCAGAACTTTGTTAATGACATTTTTTCTGATCTCCTATATGTTTGTGTCATTGTGTATCTGGATGATATACTCATCTTTTCTCCAGATTTGAACACTCATCGCCAGCATGTTTGTACGGTTCTTCAACGTCTTCGGGACCACCGCTTGTATGTGAAGTTGGAGAAGTGCCTATTCGAGCAAACCCAAGTTCCTTTCCTAGGCTACATTGTCACAGATAAAGGGCTGCTTATGGATCCTGCCAAACTTCAGGCCATCTCCAACTGGCCTCAGCCTTCTGGTCTAAAAGCAACGCAACGGTTCTTGGGATTCACCAGTTTCTATCGCCAGTTCATCCCTGATTACTCCTCTCTGGTGGCACCCATTACCTCCTTGACCCGGAAGGGTGCCAATGCCAGAACCTGGCCTCCTGAAGCTGTCAAGGCTTTCCACAAGCTCAAATCGGCCTTCCTATCGGCATCTATTCTCAAACGTCCTGACATTCTTCAGCCTTACGTCTTGGAAGTAGATGCCTCGTCCTTGGGAGTGGGGGCCGTCCTTCTCCAAAGGCATGACAGTAAGCTCCGCCCCTGTGCCTTTTTCTCGAAGAAGTTTTCTGATGCAGAGAAAAATTACACCATCGGGGAACGGGAGCTTCTGGCAATCAAGCTGGCACTGCAAGAATGGCGACATCTACTGGAGGGGTCTCCTCATCGTATTCTGATCTATACCGATCATAAGAACCTCCAGTATCTGCAGTCCGCCCGACGTTTAAATCCCAGGCAAGCACGATGGGCTCTCTTTTTCGCCAGGTTTAATTTTGACATCACCTTCCGACCCGGCTCCAAGAATGCTCGTGCGGATGCCTTGTCCAGATCATTTGACGTTGCTGACTGTCATATTGAACCTGAACATATTATTCCTGCCAATTGTTTCCTGGCCTCCACTCACCTTCAGTCTCCACGTATCCCTCCCGGAAAGACTTTTGTGAGGCCCTCCCTTCGCCCCAAGCTTCTCAAATGGGCACATGATTCCAAACTCTCTGGACATCCTGGTGTGCAACGCACCTGTGCCTTCCTGCTGCGTTACTACTGGTGGCCCTCACTCTGGAAGGATGTTGAGGAATATGTCCAGGCTTGCTCCATTTGCGTGCAGTCTAAGTCTTCTACTTCAGCTCCAGCAGGTCTCCTGTTACCTCTACCTGTTCCAGATGTACCGTGGCGCTGCATTTCTATAGACTTTATATCTGAACTACCCCCATCAGTGGGCTCCACCGTTATCTGGGTGGTGGTGGACAGGTTTTCTAAAATGTGTCACTTAACTCCACTTCCGGGCCAACCCTCTGCTGTCACTTTGGCTTCCATCTTCATTAGGGAAATCTTTCGTCTCCATTGTATGCCCTCACACATTGTCTCAGATAGAGGAGTTCAGTTTACGGCCCGCTTCTGGAGAGCCCTGGCCACGTCATTTGGAATCAAGTTGGATTTCTCCTCAGCTTTTCATCCGCAGTCAAATGGTCAAACGGAAAGGGTTAACCAGAATGTGGAACGGTATCTTCGTGCCTTCATTTCTGCCCATCAGGATGATTGGGTAGACCTTTTACCCTGGGCAGAATTTGCCCTCAATAACCATGCTAATGCCAGCACTGGTGAGTCTCCCTTCTTCACGGTATTTGGCCGCCATCCTTCAGTACCATTTCCTGTTCCGATCTCTGCTGAAGTGCCAGCGGCCGCAGAGGTGCAACGGTCTCTCAATTCTATCTGGGCAGATGTTTCCAAGAATTTACATCTGGCGGCTTCCAGGTACAAGGTAGCTGCAGATCGTCATCGCCGTGCGAGCCCCAAAAGTCTCCCTGGTGATAAGGTCTGGCTCTCTACCAAGAATATCCGTCTCAGGGTACCCTCTATGAAGTTTGCTCCCCGTTTCATTGGTCCCTTTACAATCCTCTGCCAGGTTAACCCTGTCGCTTTTAAGCTCCGTCTCCCGTCACATCAAAAAATCCCCAATGTTTTCCATGTTTCTCTCCTGAGACCATACATCATCAATAGGTTTTCTCGTCTTATTCGTCGTCCTTCTCCAATAGCCAGTACTTCGGATCAGTACGAAATCAAGCAAATCTTGGATTCCAAATTCTCCAGGGGGAGGCTCTTGTATCTAGTGGACTGGAAAGGATATGGTCCTGAGGAGAGATGTTGGATTCCTTCCACTGATGTTTCTGCACCTCGTTTGGTGAAACTTTTTCATCAGAAGTTTCCTCTCAAGGCTGGGCCCAAACGAGTGGGGAGGCCCCGTAAGAGGGGGGGTACTGTCACAAGTTAGCCTATAGTTTTGTCTGTATATTCTTACCTCCTTGCTGCAGTGCTTCTGTTTGCCTCCCTTCACATGTGGTGTTTGGGCTTCTCTGCTTCCTATGGGCGTCGCCTGCTCCACTGTGGGTTATATCCTGTTTCTGTCAATTACTTCCTGGGTCACCTCCCTGGTTGCTTCCCTATATATACACAGGCTCAGTGCACTGTTCCTTGCTTGAGCAACATCCCTGTTCTCTGAGCTCCCATCCGTGTATCCCTTGGCTATTGTATCTGATCTCCTGTGTACCGACCCGGCTTTGTTTCTCCGTCTACGTTTGTCTGCTGCCTGTCCTGACCTCGGCTTGTCTCTTGGATCTCCTTATAGTCTCCTGTTTACCCTGCACACGCCAGCGGTCTCCACATTCTCAGCTGGGCCTACCTGGGGGCCGCGACCTGGTTCCAGTCTGCTGCAAGTCCATCCCCACCATTAGGGGCAAGGGTGAAGAAGCAGGCTGGGGCTTAGACTCCACGCCCTGGGGAATCCTGAGCTGGGGATCTATAAGGGCTCACTACCACAGACCCGTTGACAATGGCAAGCTAAACAAAGAATAGACATTGCCACAAATAAAAAGGAAAAGTAATTCAACCCATACTGCTTACCTAAAGAAAAATCTATAAAAATAGGACATCATAAAATATAGTTCACCTATACTGAGCAGCTCACCTGTGCTAAACAATCTTCTTTCTGCAAAAGGGACCTCTCATACTCACACAGCTGTAGCTGAAAACAGTAAAACAGCTTGGTTAGAAAAATGTTACTGAACTGAACTGACTGATCAGTTTGTATGCATCCCCTTCATATTAGACTGTCAATAACTACACTGTGGGTTTTTTTTTTTTTTTTTTTAATGAAAAGGCTAAATACCTTTTCTCACATTGTAGCTGTGTGGTCACGTGATCCCCCTCTGCTTTTCTTCCCCAATCTATGTTGAGAAGCGGGAGGGGGTGAGATTCTCCTGTGACGTCAGCTGACCAGCAGAGGGTGATCACGTGACCGCACAGCGACGGTGTGGGAAAAGGTAGGTATTGGCAGCATAATCCGGAGGAGATACATGTATATTTGTTGCATATTGCAGCTGAACAGCAGCGGCAGGGGCGGGGAGTAGAGCCTCTCTCACACTGACAGGTTGGGAGGGAGGGGGGATGGGAAAGATTCAAAGCAGAAAGCGGGCTGACAGAGGCACGTAACCTGGCCACGGCATCATGGCTCAGCAGCTATGTTGTATATTACAACATAGAAATGGACAAATCACACAGCACAAGCACTGTGCTACAGATCATGTCCTAAAGGAACAGGATTTTTCTTTAAAGTTACATTCACTTTATTTAAACCATTTACTTACCACTAGCCTGGAATTCTCACAGCAGATATCATCCAGCTTCCTCTTGGCCCTTTCTTTTTCTGTGATTAGCTTATCATTCTACAAGGCAGAAAAGTGACTTGCTTCACGAGTATTGCATGCAGAAAATACATCATACAAAACATTGATTAATTTACAGTTCTTAAGGCGATATTAAAGTCTTGTTTATTTTTTTTTAAAAATAACAAACATGTCATATTTACCTGCTCTGTGTAATGGTTTTGCACAGAACATCCCAGATCCTCCTCTTCATGGGTCCCTCACCAGCGCCCCTGGCCCCTTCCTCATGCAGAGTGCCCCCCACAGCAAGCAGCTTGCCCTGGGAGGGGGGGCACCCTAGTAAGCTGCTGCTCTGTGTGTCCATTCAAGCATGAAGCCATGGCTTGGCCCTGCCCCCTTTCTCTCCTCATTGACTCACTAACTTTGATTGACAGCAGCAGGAGGTAATGGCACCCACTGCTGTGTCTTAGCTAATCAAGTGGTAGAGTCCCAGACAGCCGAGGCAACATCTCTGGATCGAGATGGGGCTCAGGTAGGTATTAGGGGAGCTGGGGCCGCTGCTGCACACAGAAGTTTTTTTATCTTAATGCATAGAAAAACCTTCTGCCTTTAGAACCACTATCAGCAGGTTGGATTGCAAAAAACTCACCAGCCATTTAAACTGATCCTGTCATCACAGTGGTCTATAAATTTTGTATTTCACATTACTGGAACTTTTTTGATGCAAACTAATAAAGGATCTTCTATATTTAAAAAGATGAAGGTGTAGTAGCGATTCAATTTTCTACACAAGGGTATGGACAATGCCTTCCATTTACCCACTTTAGTGCCTATTGTTCTAAAAAGTGGTCAACCAAATCATGTGCAAATTGGAAGAATATGCTTACATAGTTACATAGTTAGTGAGGCTGAAAAAAGACATCAGTCCATCCAGTTCAACCGATGTGTGTGTGTTGTTGTTAACCGTACATTGTATACCCCTGTATGTTGTGGTCTTTAAGGTGACTGTCATAATTTTTTGAAACTATCGATGCTCCCTGCTGATACCACTGCTTGTGGAAGAGAATTCCACATCCCCACTGCTCTGACAGTAAAGAACTCACTATGTATTTTAAGGTTAAACTGTTTTTCCTCTAGTTTTAGTGAGTGACCACGTGTCTTATTGTATTCCCTTTCTCTAAAAAGTTTGTTCCTTATGCTAGGGTCACCAGTACAGTATTTGTACATTGATATCATATCCCCTCTCAAGCGTCTCTTCTCCAGAGAGAATAAATTCAATGCTTGTAGTCTTTCCTCATAGCTTAGATCCTCCATTCCCCTAAATTTTTTTGCCGCTCTTCTCTGGACTCTTTCCAAGTCCAGCACATCCTTTCTGAGGACCTGTGCCCAGAACTAGATGGCCTACTCCAGATGTGGCCGGACCAGAGTCTTGTAGAGTGGGAGAATAATCTCTTTATTTCTGGAGTGAATTCCCTTTTAAATTCATGCCAGTATTCTATTGGCTTTGCTTGTAGTGGCTTGGCATTGCATGCCACTGCCAAGCCTGTTGTCCACTAGGACCCCCAGGTCTTTTTCCATCTTAGATTCACCCAGAGGTTCCCCCCCTAGTGAGTAGCTTGTGTTCGTGTTTTTGACCCCCAAGTGCATTACCTTACATTTTTCAACATTAAACCTCATCTGCCATGTAGTTGCCCACCCCATTATTTTGTTCAGGTCTGCTTGTAAGGTTTCCACACCCTGTATAGAAGTTATTGCCCTACTAAGTTTATGTCATGGACTTGCAATAGTTTGGCAAAGCTTACCTGTCTCATCATGTCTGTATTAGAGGTCAGACTGCACTTCTGGTTCCTTTTTATCACCTCTCCTTCCTGTTCCTGCCCCTCCCAGGTCATCACAGGAAGCTTATATTAACCGGTGCACTGCAGGCCTGCTTTGCTGTTCAACAGTGTTGGTTCCTGTTTCCCGTGTGCTTGAACTACTCTTCTGTGTACCGACTTTGGCTTGTCTCTGACTATTCCTGTTTGCCTGTTACCCTGACCTTTGGCCTGTCCCTTGACTACCCTTGTCTGCCTGTTACCCCGACCTCGGCTTACCCTTCACCATTCTGTGTGTCCTGAGTGGCTGCTTCCCTTCACTCCCTACGGAGCGTGACCTGGGAGACCCCAGGGGCCGCGACCTGGGCCCAGCTGCACCGAAGTCCATCCTCACCACTAGAGGCTCTGGTGAACACCTGCTGGGTCTTAGACTCCGCGCCCTGGGGAATCTTTGGTTCACGTTCCGGTCCACCCGCAGCAGTCTGCTATAGGGTTCACTACCTTGCGCTGCGCCCCTGCCTCCAACAGGGTGCAGTTGTCACCTGGTCACAGGTGACCTGAAAGTTTGAACAGCCATGAACCCGGCTGACGTGCCGCTTCCCTCAGATGATCCATTACAGAGCTTAGTTCACAGACTCGAGACGCATGAAACTAATCAGACTCAGGTCATGCGATTCCTACAGGATCTGGCTTCCCGCTTTGAACAGCTTCAGACCTCGTTGGGAACCTCAAATCCGCAACCCCAAGAGCAACCAGTGCCTGTCGCAGATTTGCATTCGCTGCAATTACCTCCTCCAATCCGTTTTTCTGAAGACTCCAAGGCCTGCAGGGGGTTTCTTAGCCAATGAACCATCCATTTTGAGCTTCAGCCGCAAAACTTACGGTCAGATCGGGCAAAGGTAGCCTATATTATTTCCCTCCTTTCCGGTGAAGCTCTAGCCTGGGCTGCCCCCCTATGGGAGAAGAATGATCCGGTAGTTTCCAACCTGTCCGACTTCTTAAACCTCTTTCGTAACATCTTCGAGGAGCCGGCTCGGGTTTCTTCAGCGGCAAGTGCTCTTTTACGTCTCCGCCAGCAATCCCGTTCAGTGGGACAATATGCTCTCCAGTTCCGTATCCTCTCAGCTGAATTGAGCTGGAACAATGAGGTCCTGGTGGCTACCTTTTTGCAGAGTCTCTCTGACCGAGTGAAGGACGAATTAGTGGGAAGAACCATTCCCGTCGGTCTGGACGATGTCATCTCCTTATGCAACCAGATCGATATTCGTTTTCAGGAGAGGTCCATAGAAAAAAAACGCCAACACTCCCTAGGTCCTAGCCAGTCTGAGTTCCCCTCACTTCGCCCGTGGAGTATCCTCTGCCTGTTGGGGAACCTATGCAGCTGGGCCGGACCAGACTAACCCCCGAAGAACATGCTAGATGCAGAACTTTGGGCTTATGCCTCTATTGTGGAGGCAAGGGCCACTTTCGTGACTCCTTCTCGCTTCGCCCGGGAAACGCTCGGGTAATACATTTAGAAGGTGGAATATTGAACCCAGAAGTGTCGCCTTCCCGTCTTCTTCTTCCGGTGTCCCTTCATGTAAGCACTTCTCCCCAATCAACCCTTGCATATCTGTATTCTGGGGCTGCCGGCAACTTTATGGACTGGAGAACTGCTTCTTCTATGAAGCTCGCCCTTTCACCCCTTTCTACGCCGTTAGCAATTTCGGCAATTGATGGCACTGTTCTTCCAGGGGGCCCTATTCGCTTCCAGACACTACCTATTAGGATGTCGGTGGGGATTCTCCACCAGGAGTGGATATCCTTTCTCATCCTACCCAAAGCCTCTACTCCCATTGTATTGGGCCTTCCTTGGCTAAAGCTCCACTCTCCCCATGTGGACTGGGTCTCTGATCAGATCCTGGCTTGGGGCCCCTCATGTCTCTCGTCATGCCTTTCCAAGATGACTCCAAAGGAGAGACCTCCGGTTGCTACCCCATCGGTATCTTCTGACCTTCCCGCTGCATACAGCGAGTACTGGGATGTGTTTTGTAAGAAATCAGATGAGGTGATTCTTCCCCACAGGTCCTTTGACACTTTGGACAAGGAGTCCACTCCTGAACCTGAGCCGATTGCCCCAACTTCATGCATTGTTGCCCATTCTGCCACCCTGGACTCAAAAATTCCTCCTGGTAAGACCTTTGTCCCCACTGAGCTAAGAGCTAAGATTCTCAGTTGGGGACATGATTCCAAGGTGGCGGGCCACGCGGGTTTTCTCCGAACCTTCTTGCTCATCAGCCGTCACTACTGGTGGCCTATTCTCCATTCGGAGGTCAAAGACTATGTCAAGGCTTGTCATGTCTGTGCTCAGTCCAAATCCTTTACACAAGCTCCTGCTGGTCTCCTCATGCCTTTGCCCATTCCTAAGGAATATGAGGTCAGTCAAGTTCTGGATTCCCGACTCTGTAGAGGCGTTCTTCAGTACCTTGTTCATTGGAGAGGCTTTGGTCCTGAGCAGAGGTCTTGGATTCCTGCATCAAAGGTCTTTGCACCTCGTCTGTTCTGCAAGTTCTCATATAAAACCAAATAAAAATATATTGCACATAAAAATTTGCAGTTTTCACACAGCACAATGCCACAGATGTCGCAAGTTTTGAGGAAGAGTGCAATTGGCATGCTGACTGCAGGAATGTCCACCAGAGCTGTTGCCTGTGAAATGAATGTTAATTTCTCTACCATAAACCTCATCTGCCATGTAGTTGCCCACCCCATTATTTTGTTCAGGTCTGCTTGTAAGGTTTCCACACCCTGTATAGAAGTTATTGCCCTACTAAGTTTATGTCATGGACTTGCAATAGTTTGGCAAAGCTTACCTGTCTCATCATGTCTGTATTAGAGGTCAGACTGCACTTCTGGTTCCTTTTTATCACCTCTCCTTCCTGTTCCTGCCCCTCCCAGGTCATCACAGGAAGCTTATATTAACCGGTGCACTGCAGGCCTGCTTTGCTGTTCAACAGTGTTGGTTCCTGTTTCCCGTGTGCTTGAACTACTCTTCTGTGTACCAACTTTGGCTTGTCTCTGACTATTCCTGTTTGCCTGTTACCCTGACCTTTGGCCTGTCCCTTGACTACCCTTGTCTGCCTGTTACCCCGACCTCGGCTTACCCTTCACCATTCTGTGTGTCCTGAGTGGCTGCTTCCCTTCACTCCCTACGGAGCGTGACCTGGGAGACCCCAGGGGCCGCGACCTGGGCCCAGCTGCACCGAAGTCCATCCTCACCACTAGAGGCTCTGGTGAACACCTGCTGGGTCTTAGACTCCGCGCCCTGGGGAATCTTTGGTTCACGTTCCGGTCCACCCGCAGCAGTCTGCTATAGGGTTCACTACCTTGCGCTGCGCCCCTGCCTCCAACAGGGTGCAGTTGTCACCTGGTCACAGGTGACCTGAAAGTTTGAACAGCCATGAACCCGGCTGATGTGCCGCTTCCCTCAGATGATCCATTACAGAGCTTAGTTCACAGACTCGAGACGCATGAAACTAATCAGACTCAGGTCATGCGATTCCTACAGGATCTGGCTTCCCGCTTTGAACAGCTTCAGACCTCGTTGGGAACCTCGAATCCGCAACCCCAAGAGCAACCAGTGCCTGTCGCAGATTTGCATTCGCTGCAATTACCTCCTCCAATCCGTTTTTCTGAAGACTCCAAGGCCTGCAGGGGGTTTCTTAGCCAATGAACCATCCATTTTGAGCTTCAGCCGCAAAACTTACGGTCAGATCGGGCAAAGGTAGCCTATATTATTTCCCTCCTTTCCGGTGAAGCTCTAGCCTGGGCTGCCCCCCTATGGGAGAAGAATGATCCGGTAGTTTCCAACCTGTCCGACTTCTTAAACCTCTTTCGTAACATCTTCGAGGAGCCGGCTCGGGTTTCTTCAGCGGCAAGTGCTCTTTTACGTCTCCGCCAGCAATCCCGTTCAGTGGGACAATATGCTCTCCAGTTCCGTATCCTCTCAGCTGAATTGAGCTGGAACAATGAGGTCCTGGTGGCTACCTTTTTGCAGGGTCTCTCTGACCGAGTGAAGGACGAATTAGCGGGAAGAACCATTCCCGTCAGTCTGGACGATGTCATCTCCTTATGCAACCAGATCGATATTCGTTTTCAGGAGAGGTCCATAGAAAAAAACGCCAACACTCCCTAGGTCCTAGCCAGTCTGAGTTCCCCTCACTTCGTCCCGTGGAGTATCCTCTGCCTGTTGGGGAACCTATGCAGCTGGGCCGGACCAGACTAACCCCCGAAGAACATGCTAGATGCAGAACTTTGGGCTTATGCCTCTATTGTGGAGGCAAGGGCCACTTTCGTGACTCCTTCTCGCTTCGCCCGGGAAACGCTCGGGTAATACATTTAGAAGGTGGAATATTGAACCCAGAAGTGTCGCCTTCCCGTCTTCTTCTTCCGGTGTCCCTTCATGTAAGCACTTCTCCCCAATCAACCCTTGCATATCTGTATTCTGGGGCTGCCGGCAACTTTATGGACTGGAGAACTGCTTCTTCTATGAAGCTCGCCCTTTCACCCCTTTCTACGCCGTTAGCAATTTCGGCAATTGATGGCACTGTTCTTCCAGGGGGCCCTATTCGCTTCCAGACACTACCTATTAGGATGTCGGTGGGGATTCTCCACCAGGAGTGGATATCCTTTCTCATCCTACCCAAAGCCTCTACTCCCATTGTATTGGGCCTTCCTTGGCTAAAGCTCCACTCTCCCCATGTGGACTGGGTCTCTGATCAGATCCTGGCTTGGGGCCCCTCATGTCTCTCGTCATGCCTTTCCAAGATGACTCCAAAGGAGAGACCTCCGGTTGCTACCCCATCGGTATCTTCTGACCTTCCCGCTGCATACAGCGAGTACTGGGATGTGTTTTGTAAGAAATCAGATGAGGTGATTCTTCCCCACAGGTCCTTTGACACTTTGGACAAGGAGTCCACTCCTGAACCTGAGCCGATTGCCCCAACTTCATGCATTGTTGCCCATTCTGCTACCCTGGACTCAAAAATTCCTCCTGGTAAGACCTTTGTCCCCACTGAGCTAAGAGCTAAGATTCTCAGTTGGGGACATGATTCCAAGGTGGCGGGCCACGCGGGTTTTCTCCGAACCTTCTTGCTCATCAGCCGTCACTACTGGTGGCCTATTCTCCATTCGGAGGTCAAAGAC
This sequence comes from Pelophylax lessonae, assembly GCF_965119305.1. Lineage (NCBI taxonomy): Eukaryota > Metazoa > Chordata > Amphibia > Anura > Ranidae > Pelophylax > Pelophylax lessonae. The sequence continues at coordinate 152,638,325 of NC_138779.1, read as the reverse complement.
TATGTCAAGGCTTGTCATGTCTGTGCTCAGTCCAAATCCTTTACACAAGCTCCTGCTGGTCTCCTCATGCCTTTGCCCATTCCTAAGGAATATGAGGTCAGTCAAGTTCTGGATTCCCGACTCTGTAGAGGCGTTCTTCAGTACCTTGTTCATTGGAGAGGCTTTGGTCCTGAGCAGAGGTCTTGGATTCCTGCATCAAAGGTCTTTGCACCTCGTCTGTTAAAAAGGTTTCATCTGAAGTTTCCCTTTAAACCCGGGCCCAGGCGGGGTAGGGGGAGGCCTCGTAAGAGGGGGGGTACTGTCATGGACTTGCAATAGTTTGGCAAAGCTTACCTGTCCCATCATGTCTGTATTAGAGGTCAGACTGCACTTCTGGTTCCTTTTTATCACCTCTCCTTCCTGTTCCTGCCCCACCCAGGTCATCACAGGAAGCCTATATTAACCAGTGCACTGTAGGCCTGATTTGCTGTTCAACAGTGTTGGTTCCTGTTTCCTGTTTGCCGTGTGCTTGAACTACTCTTCTGTGTACCGACTTTGGCTTGTCTCTGACTATTCCTGTTTGCCTGTTACCCTGACCTTTGGCCTGTCCCTTGACTACCCTTGTCTGCCTGTTACCCCGACCTCGGCTTACCCTTCACCATTCTGTGTGTCCTGAGTGACTGCTTCCCTTCACTCCCTACGGAGCGTGACCTGGGAGACCCCAGGGGCCGCAACCTGGGCCCAGCTGCAGCGAAGTCCATCCTCACCAGTAGAGGCTCTGGTGAACACCTACTGGGTCTTAGACTCCGCGCCCTGGGGAATCTTGGGTTCACGTTCCGGTCCATCCGCAGCAGTCTGCTATAGGGTTCACTACCTTGCACTGCGCCCCTGCCTCCAACAGGGTGCAGTTGTCACCTGGCCACAGGTGACCTGACAGTTTAGTATCATCCGCAAATACCGAGACTGTGCTAGATATCCCCTCCTCTAGATCATTTATGAATAAATTAAACAGGATTGGTCCCAGGACAGATCCTTAGAGTACCCCACTTTCCACACCCGCCCAATTTGAGTACTCCCCATTTATCACCACCCTCTGGACTCTCCCCTGGAGCCAGTTCTCAATCCAGGTGCTCACCCTATGGTCCATACCTACGTACCTTGTACAGTAAGCTGTTTGGGAAAAAAGGAGAGGTTGGAAACGGCGCTACCTGGTATTATAGATGTGCCAAGATGCTACAAAGTGATCTTATTATAAAACATATAAATGGTGAGACAATATATAATAATAAGGTGCAGAGTGCAAAAACGCAGAAACAAAATTGCAGAGACAAAAAAATGGGCTAAATGTGATATGCCCCAGAAATGCTTGAAGTGCTGTGAGAAAATAAAGCTAATATCACTAAGTGCAAAAAATATAAATTTTTTTGGGAAGTGTAACAGAAAGTATCAGAACAAGGATGTACACCAAAATCTTGAGTGATAAAAAATGAAAAAAAGTGCCAATAAATGGTATAGTGCAGAAAAAAGGGGGAGAGAGGGGCCCCCTATACAAAATAATAATTGTGCTGGACTGATGTCCTTGATAAAGTGCAATGTGGAGGTGAGTATCAAGGAACATAGGTGCCTGTTCCTGAAGTGTCCACTAGATGTAGCACTCACCCTTAATTCCCACCCTAAATGGCAGTAAATGATACGAGAGTGGATGTAATTCCACTCAGGGGTGAATGGGGTCCATACTGTGATTACTGACCCGGGGTTCCTGGAATCCTCGCGGATCGACAAGTCTCATCTAGGTGGATTCAGTCTGATTGATTCAGCAGTATGTTGCAGAGCCTTCCGCACTTAAAGGGACTGGCAGACTGCAGACCGGAAGTGACACGTAGAGTACCGCCCTACGTACGTTTCGTCATTGGACTTCTACTGGAGCAGTCACTAACCCCCTTCAGAGCTCTCTCGGCCAAATTCAAGCTGCCACAAACAGAGGTATTTACATACATGCGGGTACAACATATACTATGTTCCACAGACGTTTCCCAAAGTTCTGTGCCAACTATGGCATGGGACTTCTGGAATTGGGCTCACCCCACCACGAAAGGTATCTCAGTCTTTTATAATCTATTGCAAGCGAAAAAACAAACTTAGCTAAACACCCTCAAATTCATAAATGGGAAAGAAATTTAAACCTAAAAAATCACAGATGATCAGTGGGTTAAAGGCCTTCATAACAAATACAACAGGTGCGCAAAGTACTGGGAAACCGCTAAAAAAACTTCAACAGAGGTGGTACTTCAAACTAGGGATGCACCGAAATGAAAATTTTGGGCCGAAACCGAAACCGAAAATGCAGGATGCCTTTGGCCGAAAACCGAAACCGAAAATGACTTTTTCCCCAAAAAAATTTAACAGATAGAAGAGGGGCATACACCAGAAACAGGCAGCGACGTACACCTGTCGCTGCCACCCTGTCACAGTATATGTACTGTGACGGGTTGGCAAGAGGTTAATTTAATTACCAATGGTATTAGTATTATGCAGCATGAGGGGGTTAATTGTATTGCCACTGCTGGTCACTGATGAATTAGTGACCGACCAGTGGCAGTTAATTAACCCCTTTGTGCTGCATTAGTGCAACCAGTATCAGTGTTAATTACCATTGGTTGCACTAATGCAGCACAAAGGGGTTAATTAACTGCCACTGGTTGGTCACTAATGCAGCAGTGACAATACATTAACCCCTCATGCTGCATAATACTAATTCCATATGTAAGCTGCCTCAGCTCTTCCCCCCCCCACTGCCTCAGCGTCCCTCCGCATCCCAAGGATGAAATCTCCTTACTCTCACTCTGCACCTTTTTTTTTTTTTTTCTTCAGCATAATGATCAAACAAATAAAAAAAAGCAGTCAATGTATGGGTTGCATAAGTGCCCAATGGAACTTGGAAGAACAGAGGGGGGGGGGGGGCAGATAGGGGAGACAAGGGAGGGAGATGGGGACAGTTATGTGTAATGAAAAGTGTAAATGCAGTGCTCAGTGCTCACTCGTTCAAGGTCCGAGGGTGAGGCAGAGGCTGGATGGCTCAGGTATCATGAGGCTTGGAATGTGTAGCTGCTTGCTGTTCTTCATATTTCCCGCCCACATCCCCCTCTCTGTCCTGCACATACGCCGAGATAGGAGAGCCCTATCTCGATGGGCGGCCCCGGGCTGACACAGAAAACCTGGGGTGGGAGGGGGGAGGAGGATGAGCTGCATGTCTTTCTCCTCTCCTGTCCGTGTCTGGGAGGGGTGAGTACTGCTCACTGCTGGGCTGTTTGAGAGACGAGATGTCACAGACGCTCTGCTCTGCTGCAGCCACGGCCCCTAATTGAAAAGACTGATTCTCCTATCCTACGGACGGGAGAATCAGGGACTTTTCAAACCTGCGCTGCGCCCTCCTCCTTCCTCGCGGCGGCCATTAATTTCGGCACTTTTAACATATTTTCGGCCGAAATGGGATAGGCTCATTTTCGGCCGAAAATTTCGGTGGCCGAAATTTCGGTGCATCCCTACTTCAAAACCTTATCTAATAGCTAAATTTTCTAGCAGCTCTACCAACCTGTGTTGGAGATGTGGCAACCATACTCCATACTCCACATGACCTGGTCATGCCTACACACAAGAAGTTTCTGGTCAGCAGTTTTTAGACTGATAGCGGGGGTCACGGGTAATCTTATTAAGAAAGACCCTGCCCTTGCTATATTGAGCATTGGGGGAGAACTGATTCATCATTCCATAAGACCTATTACTCTGCAGATCCTTTTTACAGCCATGGCTACCATAATGAGGAAATTAAAATTTGACGAAGTCCAAGAAGTAGGTGAAGTAATCAGAGTAGTCATGGAGGCTCACAGGCACGAGAATATTATGGCCTTCAAGGAAGGCTCCGTAGCAAATGTGAGCCAAAACTGGAAACCCTGGCGTGAATACCTTCACGATAAGATAGTTGTGTGATAAGAGTTGTCCCTCACGGTACACTACTGCTCTTGTTCATGCCTCTATGAGAATTATTGCCTGTATTTGTTCTTATGTAAAGATATTCTTTGTGCCTTACCCGGATCTTTTCCTTGGGCATAAATAGTGTCTACTGTTGTTTTTATTGCATTGTATGTTGCCCGTTGGTGATATCTTGAATCCTTTTTTGCAACATTGTATGCGTGGTTACTCACTTTTTTGTAACTTTTCTCATATAAAACCAAATAAAAATATATTGCACATAAAAATTTGCAGTTTTCACACAGCACAATGCCACAGATGTCGCAAGTTTTGAGGAAGAGTGCAATTGGCATGCTGACTGCAGGAATGTCCACCAGAGCTGTTGCCTGTGAAATGAATGTTAATTTCTCTACCATAAGCTGTCTTCAAAGGATTTTCACAGAATTTGGCAGTACATCCAATTGGCCTCACAACAGCAGGCCATGTGTAAGCACACCAGCCCAGGACCTCCACATCCAGCATCTTCACCTCCAAGATCGTCTGAGACTAGCCCGCCAGACAGCTGCTGCAACAATAACCAAAGTATTTCTGCACAAACTGTGCCACCTGAAGGTGGGCCCTTTCCTGACGCTAGGCTTGTACATGTTGAATGTATCTGAGAGTCCTGATCTGCCCACCACAGCAAGTGGAGTTGTATTAAATCACTGCTCCATAAAGAGAGAATTGCAGAAGGGCTGTGCCAAGACCAGTGGCTGGGGGAAAAGAAGGCATAGCAGGTCCTGGCCTTACAGGAAACCAAAGTGAATTACGTTTGATTTGATAATTATTAGGCTATTTTGGAGCAACTACTCAGTAAACCAAAAGATAGATGACATATTCAGTGAAGGTAGGAAATTAGCACTGCTCCAGTAGAAGTTCAATGACGAAACGTACGTAGGGCGGTACTCTATGTGTCACTTCCGGTCTGCAGTCTGCCAGTCCCTTGGAGTGCGGAAGGCTCTACAACATACTGCTGAATCAATCAGACTGAATCCACCTAGATGGGACTTGTCGATCCGCGAGGATTCCAGGAACCGCGGCTCAGTAATCACAGTTTGGACCCCATCCACCCCTGAGTGGAATTACATCCACTCTCGTATCATTTACTGCCATTTAGGGTGGAAATTAAGGTGTGAGTGCTACATCTAGTGGACACTTCAGGAACAGGCACCTATGTTCCTTGATACTCACCTCCACATTGCACTTTATCACGGATATCAGTCCAGCACAATTATTTTTTGTATAGGGGACCCCTCTCTCCCCCTTTTTTCTTCACTATACCATTTATTGGCACTTTTTTTCATTTTTTTATCACTCACATCCTTGTTCTGATACATTCTGTTACACTTCCCAAAAAAATTTATATTTTTTGCACTTAGTGATATTAGCTTTATTTTCTCACTTCAAGCATTTCTGGGGCGTATCACATTTAGCCCATTTTTTGTCTCTGCAATTTTGTTTCTGCGTTTTTGCACTCTGCACCTTATTATTATATATTGACTCACCATTTATATGTTTTATAATAAGAGATCACTTTGTAGCATCTTGGCACATCTATAATACCAGGTAGCGCCGTTTCCAACCTCTCCTTTTTTCCCAAACATTGCTGGCTCCTAATTTTTTAGGGGCTGATTGGTGATACATTTGTCTACATCACTCCATAGCGCTGGTCACCCCCCATTTATACCCCTTGTACAGTAAGCGTTTGTGGGGAACTGTGTCAAATGCCTTTGTAAAGTCCAGATACACCACATCCACAGGCCTTCCTTTATCTAGATGGCAACTCACTTCAAGATAGAAGGTTAAAAGATTGGTCTGGCAAGAACGATTTTTCATGAATCCATGCTGATTTCAACTGATAATACCGTTTTCATTACTAAAGTCTTGTATATAGTCCCTTAACATCCCCTCCAAAACCTTGCAGACTACTGATGTTAAGCTGACGGGCCTATAGTTACCCGGGCTATATCTTGGCCCTTTTTTGGTACCACGTTGGCTTTTTTCCAATCAGCTGGCACCATTCCTGTCTGTAGACTATATGTAAAGATCAAGAATAAAGGTCTGGCTATCACCTGGCTGAGTTATTTAAGAAACCTCGGATGCAAGCCATCCGGTCCGGGTGATTTATTTATGTTAAGTTTCTCTAGTTTAGTTCTAACTTAGTATCTAAGTCTATCTTCTGTTAACCATGGGGTTAATTCCTATGGTGTATTATTTAATTTATCATTACAAGCTGGGTTAGTGTAGCCCCCCAATTATTTTGTGAAGACGGAAAAGAAGAAATTACAGTATTTGGCACTTTCGCCTTCTCTCTGTCCTCTGTGGCCAGATTCCCTTCATTATCTTTTATGGGGCCAATGAGTTCTGGTCTCGCTTTCTTACTATTTATATATAATTATATTATATATAATTTATATTCTTGGGGTTTTTTTTATTCTCTTCCGCTATATGTCTCTCGTGTTCTATTTTAGCTGCCTTGATTTCGCCTTTACATTTCTTATTGCACTCTTTATACTGTTGGAATGCTGCCAATGATCCCTTAGCCTTGTATTTTTTTGAATGCCTTTTCTTTAGTATTAATATGCCTTTTCATGTTGGAGTTTAGCCACCCAGGGCTTTTGCTCTTTTAAATATATTCCCTTTTGGAATGCACTGGCCAATCCCTTTGTTTGCTATGTTCTTGAAGCACTCCCATTTTAACTCTGTGTTCTTTGTTCCCAGGGTTCTATCCCATTTGATATTTTCTAGCAAAAAGTGCAGTTTTGGGAAGTTGGCTCTTTTGAAATTCAGTGTCCTTATATTACCCTTGTGTTTCCTATTACTATGATTAATTCTGAAACTCATTGACCTATGGTCACTGTTTCCCAAGTTGCCCTGTATTTCTATATCCGTGATCAGGTTTGTATTGTTGGTAATCAGTAGGTCGAGTATTGTTTCTTGTCGGTGCGTTCACCATCTGACCCATGAAATTATCATACAAAACATTTAGGAACTGCCAAACCTTGGATAAATGCGCCGTTCCTTCTGTCCAGTCTATAGCTGGACAATTAAAGTCCCCCATTATAATTACATTTCCCATCCTTGATGCCAGTCCAATCTGTGAAAGGAGGTCCGCCTCCCCCTCCTCCCTCTAGTTGGTGGGCCTATAGCATACGCCCAATATTACTTTCCCCATATTGCCTTCCCTTTGAAGTACTACCCATAGGGATTCTACCTCCTCCTTAGCACCATTATTAATATCGGCCCTCCTGTTTACCTGTACACTGTTCTTAATATACAGACATACCCCTCCCCCTTTTTTACCTTCTCTATCTCTGCTTGGCACAACACTAGTCACTGTATGGCGCTTCTTAATAGCTCATTCACATGAAGGGTGTAAAAAGCTTAAAGGTGTGACAATCTGCCTTTGCCTTTGGCCTGATGTCTAATGGGCTGTAAATGGTGATCCCAAAGATTTCTATTGCCACATCCAATTCGATCCAAGAATAGCAGAGACAGTATGCATTGAGCTGAAAGTATAAATGTGCTCCAATCAAGTTTTAGGAATGCCGAATCTCAGAAAAAACAGCAGAGAGTTATAAACTACAGCAATAAGGAATGAGTCACAAATAAAATGCACTGTTTTCACTGAGTCAGACAACTTATAGACTCACACAATGAGAAGGAGCAGTAAAGTACTGTTTAGCATTGCAGAGGAGGAAGCAGGCCTAATGTACATGTACATTTACAAACTATACATAGAAAAGGGGTCTTGTCATTTTTTTTACACACAGCAAGCTGATCTGTTTTATGGGTACATGTAAAGAAAGTTGAAAAAAGACTGTTTTGCTGAAAATCCCAATAAACACAAGAATTCAAGAATTTAATTTCAAACTATTCTTTGCTTGGTACAGAAACCCAGCCCTGATACATAGAAAGATAGCCACAATACAGGATATTTGTTGGAGGCATGGTCCTGAAAGAGGCACATTATTGCATATCTTTTGGTTCTGCTCTATACATTCAACTTTTTGGCGAGGAGTACACAACATATTCAAGTGTTTCACTGACTTTGGCATCTCACGGGAACCCTCCTTTTTCCTCTTCCATAACAATCAGATCAAATCAAAATGCATCAAAAATTGATTCTGAGGCATCTTCTGAATGTCACAAAAGCTTGCATCCTGGTCTGTTTGTAGGCAGGTGCTGTCTAATTTCTCTACTGCAGGTAGCACTGTCTGCAGTGAAACTGCAGTTGGGAAGGAAGTCAGGAGGAACATGGTTCCTCTATGGTTTCCTGGATCACTGGGGAAGCGATTTGATTGAATGCTGCCGCCCCATGTGACCCTGGCAACCTTCTTGGTTAAGGCCGAGCCTTTTTAAAGCCTTGGCTCCCAGGTTTTGGTGAGTTGGTAGAGTATGGATAGATACCCCACCTGCGAGGGAAAGTACTGGCTCTAGGGAAAGGTTCCTGATGAGGAGGGAAAGAGTAGGGTTGCATGTCTTCTGGACACTTCCCTGATTGGGTGCCAGACAGCATTCTGCTCCCTCTCTCTGCACCTCAGCCTACATTTGGCAGCAGTCGGCAGGATATGTACCCTGCAGTGGGTGCAGAAGGAGAACTGGGCTCCAGCAATGCTTTTCTAGGATCAGCCTTAGCCCTAATACCGTTCAATGGCTTCAACATTCCTTTGGCAGAGTGGGAGGAGATAATAGAGAGTGCCGGTGGCAGAGCTGGACATAGAAGGCAATGTTGCCACAGGGTTATGGCACTCCCACAACACGAGCAGATTGTGTCACACTTGGAGTAGCCTGTTTGGGGAGAACCTATTGCTGTGGCAAAGATTCTTCTTAGAAAGCAGCAGGAAGACAAGAGCCTCACTCATTTTGTGCAAGAACCTCTGGAGGCACCTGGAAAAGAGGAATGCTCACGGCTGTGCCAACATCACTGATTCAGACCACATACTGAGGGATCAATTCATAACTGGTCTTAAAGTAGGCCCGGTTCAGAGAGCCCTGCAGGAGGAATTTAAAGCGCACATCACCACTTCCTTCCACAATGTGGTGGTGGATGCAGTTGCACAGGAAAAAGACAAGGCAGATGCAAAAGTGTCAATAACCAAGAAATTTCAGCCTGCGTACCTCAAGGAGGAGGCCCTGGCACGGTTACCCTATCAGCCAAATAACCAGCGCTGATGAAGCTAGCACAGGATCCGGCCATTTTGAAGCAGGAGGTAGCCTCCTCCAAAAAAAGACTTGCCCCAACCCCATAAGGGTGAGAACCCATTGCGCAGGGACCCTGAAGAAGACCAAAGATGTTGATGGTGTGGTCACTATGGGCGCATATCTAAAACTGGGTGGTCTGGATCCAGGAACCCATCCAGGCTGTGGTTAAACTACTGACTCCCACAGCACAATGGCTGGAAGTGGAGGGTCGGGCCCAGCGCCCTGGCTTGTCTCCAAGACGAGGAGATCCCTAACTCCTGTATTCCTCTTTGACTTTGTTTGGCTGCTGTTTTGGTTGAGTTTAGGATCGGGTGCCCCCGTGAGGCTCATATACCCGAGCGGGGGTTGCTCTACATGAACGGACTACCCGCATTACCAGTTACTTGGTTCTTGTGTTCTTTTTGCAAGCTGCTCCTGTGGAGACTGCTGAGTCAGCTAGGTCTCCCACCGTTTTCCCCCCCGATGGGTCCTGGTTGGACGAACTTTGGAGGTACCCGCTTCCCACCGGACATGTTTGGAGGTGGGCAAGTTGTGGATCCCGACCTTCTGTGTTTGGATGCCCCTTGAAGACTTTGTTTTTCCTGTGTTCTGGTTTCTCTATCCCCCTTTTTTCCACTGGAGTTTTCTTCTACGATCCGGCTCTTCCCTTGAGTACCTCCGAGGACAGATGGTGCTCCTCCTGCAAGTGCTGGGACCTGGGACTGTCCCTCATTGCCACAGATGTCTTGAGTTCCTTCTCCCCCTGCAGTGCCCGTTGGCTCCACGACGGAGTGATGGGGTGCCTTGTCCCTCTTTGCCTTGAACTCCTTCCCTATGCCCTATGTTGCCTAAACTGCTATGGCTGACACTTTCACAGTTGTTTCCTGGAATGTTCGTGGACTAAATAATCAGTTGAAGAGGACTGCTGTGCTTCGGAACCTGAAGAGATTGCAAGCCGATGTGGTATGCCTGCAAGAGACTCATTTGTCCCCTGACCCTCCCCCCAGTCTTGCTCCTACTCTGTATAGCTACCAGTACCACTCCACCCTTTCTACTTATTCGAGAGGAGTATGTATTCTGGTGAGGAAGGGGGTTCGTTTTAATTGCTCTTGTAGTTATATGGACCCAGAGGGCAGATATGTGATACTGTTATGTAATGTTGGGGGGTTGACCTGTGTGATAATTTCAGTTTATATCCCACCTCCGTTTTTAGCTGGAGTGATTGCCTTGCTGGCGGAGCGGATTGCTGGCCTTCCGGCGGCCCCTCTGTTCCCTCGGTTGGGTCGCCCGGGGGAACGGGTGTACTCCTGCTACTCGGCCGCATGGACGGGCCTTTCCCGTATTGATATGGGGTTCGGTAATGCGGCCCTGCTGCCTCTTGTGGTCGGAGCGGAGTATGGTCCGAGACTGGTCTCGGATCATTCTCCGCTTCAGATCAGATTATCTCTCCCGACTAGGTCAGGGAGACCTCTATGGAAACTGAACCCCTTTTGGTTGACACTGTTCCCTTGCCCTGACCCTGTACCTACTCTGTTAACCTCCTTTTTTGTGACCAATTTGAATACAGCTGAACTGGGGGTGGTGTGGGAGGCTGCGAAGGCCTTTTTGCGATGCCAATTTAGTTACCTGATCTCTGAGATTAAGACTTCTACTAAACAATGGGAGACTACTGTGATGGCTGAGGTAACGAAGACAGAGGCGGCGTATGTGAATCACCCCTCTGATGACACCCAACGTTCTTGATTGGCAGCTCAATCCCTTTCTAAAACGGTGGTGTTGCAACTGGCCGAGAATAAACGGTTCTTTCTCCAGCAGAGACATTTTGAGGAAGGGGAGAGCACGGGTCATATATGTTGGCCATGCGGGTGCGTTCCCAGCAACCGGACGCGTTTATTGCAGAGCTACGGGACCCTTCGGGTGCCCGGTGGAGTACCACCCCGGAGATCTCTAGGGCTCTCCGGGAGTTTTACTCGGACCTGTACTCGTCTAAGGTGTCCGCTGCCCCCCAGGTGGTGGAGGACTTCTTGGATACCTGTGACTTGTCTGTGCTCTCTGCTCAGGAGGCGGGGGACCTGGATGCCCCCCTGACTGAGGACGAGCTACTTTTGGCCTTGAAAGCTGCTTGCCGTCTGACGTATATGGGCGCTATTCGGCGCAATTAGTTCCTGTCCTGCTACAAGTATTTAACAACGCTTTGCAGAAGGGCTCTTTGCCCGACTCTATGGGTGAGGCTATTATAATCCTGATCCCTAAGCCGGGTAAGGACCCTTTACTGGCTGACTCGTATAGGCCCATCTCCCTGCTGACGTCAGATGTTAAGCTACTAGCCAAGATGTTGGCTTCTAGACTTTCTAAGGTTATCCAGACTATTATCCATAGAGATCAAACAGGCTTTATACCCACACGGGCTACGGCTTTGAATCTCCAACGACTGTTCCTCAATCTCCAACTCCCTGTAGATAACCCTGGTAACAGAGCGATATTTTCGTTAGACGCTGCCAAGGCCTTCGACAGTGTCGAGTGGCCTTATCTGTGGACGGTGTTGAGATGCTTTGGAGTCGGGAAACGTTTATTAGCTGGGTTAAATTATTGTATGCCAACCCTAGAGCACGATTGAGGGTTAATGGGGAGCTGTCGGAACCCTTCCGTCTCTTCCGGGGCACTCGGCAGGGGTGCCCACTTTCGCCCCTGCTGTTTGCCATGGCTCTGGAGCCGCTGGCGGCATGTATTCGGGCCACTCCGGAGATTGTCGGTTTCCGACGGGGCCCCTCCGTGGACATTGTTTCCTTGTATGCAGACGACACCTTGCTCTATTTGGGGGACACGGGGGGGTCTCTGAGTGAGGTCATGACTTTGATTGATTTCTTCGGATCCTTCTCCGGGTTCTCCATAAACTGGGATAAGTCAGTGCTCATGCCTCTGGATCCTCTTACTGCCCCCCTGCATGAACGTGCGGCTGCGGTGCGGGTGGTTGAGCAATTCAGGTATTTGGGTATTCAGGTGACCCCTGATGTGGGACAATTTCTTGAACTTAATCTAGTGCCTCTGCTCCATAAATGTACGGCGTGGTGTAAACTTCCTTTATCAGTGTCAGGGCGGGTTAACCTGGTTAAGATGATCTGGACACCTCAGCTTCTTTATGTTTTGCACAATGCCCCTCTTTGGATCCCGAGGCGATGGTGTGGAGTCCTTGTTTCGTGATCTAATTTGGAAAAAACGGGTGGCTCGTATTAGACTTACTACTCTACAGATGAGTAAGGACTGTGGGGGACTGGCGGTCCCCAACCCGAGGGTGTACTTTCTTGCCTCGCAGGTACAGCACCTGGGCGGCTGGGAACTGCAGGATCGGTCTGACCCCATCCAGGCCCTCTTAGTATCCCCAGACTCCCCATTCCCAGCATTTACGCATCTAGAGGCGGGGTTCACACACTTGCAGACCTCGCTCCCGACAATCAGACTCTTCCTTACCTTATGGCAATGTGTACGGAGAATGCTCCGAATCAAGGGGTTCTTCCACGGTACTTCGCTGTGGCGGAATTCCAATTATCGGGAGTTGTCTCGGTTGGAGGGAGGGGAGGGCTGGGAGTCGCGGGGAGTTGCGTTTTTTGTGCAGGTTTATCGACGGGAGGGGGAGCTGAAGTCTTTTCAGGAACTCCAACAGGAATATGCTCTTCCCAGGCACTTCTTTTTTAAGTATCTGCAGTTGCGACATGCCATTTCTGTACAGTCACGGACGGCTCTACTTAGGCTGACCGAACATACCCTGACACTAGACGTGTTTAAATCTACTGATAAACGGGGCATGATATCTCGGATATATCTTACCCTACTGGCGGCCTTGCAGGACCCGGCTTCCCTACCGGCCCATGCGGGCTGGGAGAGGGACTTGGGCCCCATTGATGGCGAAACCTGGGAGTTGTGTCTCTCCTCTATACCGTTGGTCTCTGTGTCAGCATCACAGAAACTTTCCCATTTATTCCTGTTTCATAGGGCCTATCGCACCCCGGTTCAGCTTTTCAAATGGGGGCGTAGGGACAATGATACCTGTCCCAAATGTAACAGAGATCAAGGCACCCTTATCCATATGCTTTGGAGATGTCCCAAGTTATTCAGATATTGGAGCAAGGTAATTGATTCTATATCCTGAGTTTATAATTTTTCGATTGCCTAGGGATCCGGTTGTGTGTCTGCTTGGTGCACTGGAGGAAGAAACTTTAACCCCGCATGCCCATACGGCGGTCCTTTGACTGCAGTATGTGGCTCGTAAATTGATTGCCAGATATTGGATTACCTTCAGTGTACCGACGACTGCGCAATGGATTGAACAATCAACAGTCAATAATTTGTTAATTAGAGAAAAAGTTACCTACCAACATCGTAAGGCTCACAAAAAGGTTTACTCTCTGTGGCAACCGTGGTTGGATGACCCGTCTCGGGCTCATTCCCGGTTGGTGATGTACGGACTTTTGATGGGATGAGCTTCATACGCTCTACTAATGCTGTTTGCGCGGTACTATGTTTTCTCCAGTGGAAATGTTCCCCCTTTCCCACTTGTTTCTTTCCCTGTTTCCCTCTCAAAAATGCACACTATTTTTCAGTTAGGATAGTTCTGTTTATCTGTCCAGTTATACTGTGATTGAGCTCTGATCTTTGCACTATGGCTGTTCTACCACAGTTGCGCTTAGGACTGATCGTGACCTGATTGTATGTGAATCTTTACATCTTGTGCTGTATGGAACTGTGTTTCTCGAAATGTTTGTATTATGTCATTCTTTTTCAGCTCAATAAAAGTTTATTTTCTTGAAAAAAAAAAAACTACTGACTCCCAGGGTAGAGGGACGACCCCCAGGACAGACAACTCAGAGTCCCAACAAGTCTGAGGGCATGGTCACACTGAGCCCAGTGGTGTCTGCCCCAGTCAATGGGCAAGAGGTCTCATGTTTGATCGACACTGAGTCAGAGGTTACAATCATGGAATATGACTTCTATGTGCAAAGGTTTAGAGCCTGGGAACAGCTGGACCCCTGTTGGCTGTCCACTCGAGCGGCTAATACCCTGCCTATCCTAGTTGAAGGTATCACCTGGGTGAAAATTAAAATTGACCAGGTAGTAGAGTGGGTCTGAGTAGTTGTGACCCTTGGTCCAGTCTACTTCGCAGTGTCTGTGGTACTGGGCATGAACTTTGACCTAAATTTGCCACTCCTGCTAGCTAAATACGAGCACTCAAGCCCAGTGCTGTAGTCTGTGGGCAGTATGGCTCAGGGTACTTCAGACTTTCGGGGGACAACAGACAGCTACCAAGAGGCAACCAGAGCAATTGGGGTGGTTCGTACTCCCCTGAAGCAAGCATTAATCTTGGCATCCCTATAAGAGGCAGTTTAGTCCCTGCCAGTAGGGGTCCAGAGGAAACTACAGGGAGCCACCTTTATGGTAGAACCCTGCAAGGACCCCCTGATGGCAGGGGAATGGTTGGTGGATCATGCCCTAAGGTTCATTGTGGAAGAAGGTAGATACAGCTAATCAACCTAGAAATACCAATCTCAGTACCCCGACACACTGCTTTGGCCGCCATATACGCTATTCCCTTGTCTCTGCATCCCTGAGGCCCAACCAGGGGTTGGGGCAGTACGTGCTCTCTTGGGTTGGCCACTGATCTCTTGTTGGTCTTTTGCGAGAGTGACCCAAATTTGTCAGATAATCTACTGTATATAATAAATTGTTAGACAATGCTTTTGTTAGCCAGTTTTCAGTTGCAATGAACTTTACATAAGGTTGTTGTTAGTTAAACCTTACGTTGTAGGGTTGAGTGACATTGTTGGGCTTTAATTAAGTCATACCTGCCTGTGTGCCCTCTTGCTGGGTACTTCCCCCATTTCCACAGGCCCAGAGACAGACACCCCAAGGCAGTTACTGTCCAGAAGTTCTCAGTTTTTTATTTCAGCTTCCTCCAAGGCTAAATTTGTATAAATAAAGTATAGAGTGTACTATACTTTACAATATGATGTTGAAAATGTTATTCATCGGGGGGCGTGGCTGACCGGCTCATGTAGAAGGACGTGCTTCGCATCGGCTCCGGCATCCTGAATCTTAATTATCCTGTATTCAGACCCTTCTCATCGTAAAAATCGCCCGAGTGCTCCCCAAGCGAGTCTGCCTGGCCCCGGCATCGTCTCCAGCGTCCCGGTCCGCACCAGCACCTATGACCCGGAGGAAGGAGGACAGCCTGCCGGCGCCTAAACAGGCCCAACATGGCGGCGCCGCGCAGCCACAACGGACGGGCAAGGACAAAGTGCCTGCAGCGCTCTCTAGGCTGGAACAATTTGCTCATGTCCCGGCCTCACATAGAGCGCTGCCCAAGCCGACCGCTGCATCACCGGACAAGCAGCCCTGCCGCTCTCCCACGAAGCAGACCTCCACTCCCCGGCGGGAAGATGCGGACATGACATCCTCTGAGACCACAGTGAGTACTCCCACGGGGCTCCGGAGGGAGGATGACACTCCTGGGGGCTCTGAACCTCCTGCTCCTACCATTCAAGATGTGCTGACGGCTGTGCACACCTATGGCGCTTCCCTTGCAGACCGGACGGTTGAGGTGAAAAGCATGAAGGAGGGTCTGCTACATATGCGGCAGGACATGCAAAAGATAAGGGAGCGGGCCACAGCCTTAGAGGGCAGAGTTAGTGTGGTGGAGGATGAACTGCAACCCCTTATACAAGATGTCAGAATGAACTCCTTGGGGGTCTCTGAGGCAGTGGCCAGGCTGGAAGATATGGAAAACCGGCTGCGCCGCAGTAACCTGCGCCTGGTGGGAATACCAGAAAAGGCAGAGGGTAAAGCGCCGGTGGAGTTTATAGAGCAATGGCTGCTATCTACCTTTGGGAAAGACAGCCTTTCTCCTTTCTTTTCTGTGGAAAGAGCACACAGGGTCCCATTTAGGGCTCCGCCACCAGGGGCTCCCGATCGCCCATTTTTACTGAAACTTCTGCATTACAAATACAGGGACACCATCCTGAGACTAGCCAGGCAACAGCCTCGCATGGAGATTCAAGGATCACGGATTTCTATATACCCTGATTTTTCAGCGGCACTCCAGAAGCAACGCGCAAGATTCACTGAAGTCAAAAAACGTATGCGTGCCATACCATTGGTATACTCCATGTTATACCCAGCCAAGTTGCGAGTGGGGGCGAACTGTGCTGTCCATTTCTTTGAAAATCCCACCATGGCGGTTAATTGGCTGGATCGTCACGAGCGCCAGCTACGGGAGGCTGCAGTTTGATGCTACATGGCGGAGTGTGCTTCTATACTTTGCAAATGGGTCTTTTATCACCCTACTAGGAGCTGAACTGTCTCCCCTTTGTTTGCTACAGTTTGCATTTTCAAGTTTGTCGTTCTACCTCAAGCTTTGTTTGGAATGGCCTACTGTTCTGGACTGTACGAGTTCGGACCCTCTTTACTTTTCCCCCTCATGCCCTCTGGGCTAACAGATGTTTCCCTGCGGGGTTTGGATGGAAGCCGCCCTCTGGGCTCTCCGTCTCATGTCTGCTCTTTCTTCATTTGTACTTTGTTGGGGTTTTTTTTGTTGTTCCTGTCCTCAGTTTCTTTCTCTTATGGTGCACCTCCACGACCCGGATTGCTCAGATATGTTGCATATGATCCACCCGAGCCTCTGGCTCCCCTCCTTGAGACTGTGTTATCACCCCCCGCCGGACTGCCTCGCTGGCGGCTCTTCTCCTGGCTTGCTTGTGGACTGCAGGCGGCCCTTCCTATGATACGTACTCACCATGGCTAATCCACTTGGTACTCTTATCTCCTGGAATGTACGTGGCTTAGGGGACCCTCGCAAGCGTACTGCTGTATGGACCTCTTTGTCACATTGTAGTCCTGCAATTGTCTGCTTACAAGAAACTCACCTGACTAAGGACTCTGTGGGTAATGTCCAAACCTCTAAATTCCCAGTGCAATTTCACTCCTTTTATACCCAGTACTCTAAGGGGGTTTCCATTCTAGTGTCAGCCTCTGCAAGATTTGAGACCCTTGCCTCCTTGATTGACCCTCAGGGTAGATTTATTTTTCTTGTGGGGGTGTGGGATACTCTTAAATGTATTATCGCTAATATATATGTTCCTCCTCCATTTGCGTTTGAGGTGCTGGAGTGTCTGTCCCGGTTTCTTGGTGCTCACCCCCAACTCCCGGTGTTGGCTGTGGGGGATTTCAATAATATCCTTGACCCAACCCTTGACACCCTTAAACAGTTTTGCCCCGAAGGATCCAGGACTCCCACTCCCTTTGCTAAGTTTCTGGGGGAGTTGGGACTTGTGGATATCTGGCACAGCAAACACCCCTTGGAGGCGGGTTTCTCCTGTCATTCTTTGTCTCACTCCATGTTGTCCCGTATTGATTTGGCCCTGGGCTCTGACCTACTGTTCTCTTATGCACCCAAGGTCACCTATCTGGCGCGTGGCCTCTCTGACCCCTCCCCGATGCTGGTGGGCCTCGGGTTGCCGGGGCCCAGTTTACCTAGGCAGTGGAAGCTGAACCCGTTCTGGCTTCCACTCTTTCCTGACCCCGCCCAGATTACTGACCACCTTTCTAATTTCTTTGCCGAGTTTTCTTTGGGTGTGGAAAGTGGGGTCCCCCAGGGTTCTGTCCTGGGACCAATCCTGTTTAATTTATTCATAAATGATCTAGAGGAGGGGATATCTAGTACAATCTCAGTATTTGCAGATGATACTAAATTAGGCATGCCAATATCTTCTATGCAGGATGTGGAAATCTTGCAAGCAGACCTGAACAAAATAACGGGGTGGGCAACCACATGGCAGATGAGGTTTAATGTAGAAAAATGTAAAGTAATGCACTTGGGTGCCAGAAACCAGAAAGCAAGCTATTCACTAGGGGGTGAACCTCTGGGTGAGTCTAGGATGGAAAAGGACTTGGGGGTACTGGTAGACAACAGGCTTGGCAGTGGCATGCAATGCCAAGCCGCCGCAAGCAAAGCCAACAGAATACTGGGATGTATAAAAAGGGGGATTCACTCCAGAAATAAAGAGATTATTCTCCCGCTCTACAAGACTCTGGTCCGGCCACATCTGGAGTATGCTGTCCAGTTCTGGGCACCGGTCCGCAGGAAGGATGTGCTGGAACTGGAGAAAGTCCAGAGGAGGGCAACAAAAATAATTAGGGGAATGGAGGACATCGGCTATGAGGAAAGACTACAAGCACTGAACTTATTCTCTCTGGAGAAGAGACGATTGAGGGGGGATATGATATCAATGTACAAATACTGTACTGGCGACCCTAGCATAAGGAACAAACTATTCAGAGTAAGGGAATACAATAAAACACGTGGCCACTCACTAAAACTAGAGGAAAGGCGGTTTAACCTTAAAGTGCGTAAGGGGTTCTTCACTGTAAGAGCGGTAAGGATGTGGAATTCTCTTCCACAAGCAGTCGTATCAGCGGGGAGCATAGATAGTTTCAAAAAACTATTAGATGTACACCTTAAAGACCACAACATACAGGGGTACACAATGTACGGTTAAAAGCAAACACACACGCATCATGGGTTGAACTGGATGGACTTGTGTCTTTTTTCAACCTCACTAACTATGTAACTATGTAACTATGTAACAGACACTCTGCAGCTCCGGGAATGGTGTGGGATGCCATGAAGGCCTTCGTTAGAGGTATTTGTATTAAAGAAATTTCAACTGTTAAATCTCAGAGCAGGCGCTGGGCCCGGGACGCCAGTGAGGCGGTACTCCGGGCAGAGCGTGCCTTCCTGGTGTCTCCCACGGTGGAGAATCAGAGTTGCTGGCTGGAGGCGCAGAGATTTTTTCGCTCCATCCAGCAACAGCAGGCTGACCACAAACCTTTTTTTATGTCACAGGCATACTTTGAAGAAGGGGAAAAGACTGGTCATATGCTTGCAACTATTTCGCGGGCGCAGAGGCCTCCCCCGATAATACACAGATTAACGCTCCCCTCTGGGGTTGTGGTTTCAGATGCCCCATCTATCTTACAAGGTTTCAATACATTCTTTAGGGATCTCTACGCTTCCAAGGTGTCCTATGATCCGAGTGATTTGCTGGCATTTCTGCAGGACCTCCAGCTGCCGCAGCTTACTGCTGCTGATAGGGCTCTTCTGGACTTCCCCATTAAGTTGGAGGAACTCCAGGAGGCCTTGGCGGATTATCCTAATTCGAAGGCACCGGGCGCGGACGGGCTCCCTATCGAGTTATATAAGGCCTTTAGTGGGGTGCTGCTGCCGGAACTCCTACATACACTTGAGTCCTCCTCGGAGGCGGGGGCGCTTCCCCCCTCTATGTATGAGGCGGTGGTGGTTGTTCTATTGAAGCCCGGGAAGGATCCGACCCGCCCTGATTCGTATAGACCTATTTCCCTCCTCACGTCAGATCTAAAACTTTTTGCGAAGGTGCTGGCCAATAGCCTTTCTCAGGTGATTTCTAAAATTGTACATGGGGACCAATCTGGGTTCATCCCAGGGCGATCCACGGCAACCAATATACGCAGGCTATACTTGAACATGCAGATTCCACCAGAAAACTGCGGGAACAGAGCTATACTGTCACTCGACGCGGCTAAGGCTTTTGATAGCGTGGAGTGGCAGTATCTCTGGGTGGTTCTGGAGCGACTGGGGTTTGGGCCTCGGTTTATAGCGTGGATTAAACTGTTGTATAACGCCCCTGTGGCATGCGTGAGGGTCAATAATATGCTGTCTCCGGCGTTCCCACTGCACAGGGGCACGCGGCAGGGCCTGCCCTTTGTGGCCCTTGCTGTTTGCCCTGGCAGTGGAACCTCTGGCAGCGGCGGTCAGGGCCAACCCGGCAATTCATGGGTTCAGAAGGGGGGCAGGGGAGGAGAAAATTGCACTATATGCCGATGATGCATTGTTGTTCCTTGGTGATACTTCGGGCTCTTTGATGGAATTAATGACTCTAATTGCTAAGTTTGGATCCTTCTCGGGCTTCCGGATCAATTGGGACAAGTCGGTACTGCTACCGTTGGACCCGCTGGGGGCTGCCTTGTCGCCCCTGGATTCTCAGGTTCAGGTGGTGGCTGAATTTCGGTACTTGGGAATTATTATACATCCTGATTTGCGGAAGTATGCTAAACTTAATGTTGTCCTGTTACTAGGTAGGTTCAAGGAGAAGTTGTCCAGCTGGGTCAGGTTGCCGCTGTCGGTGGTAGGCTGGTGTAATCTTATAAAAATGATCTGGAATCCACAACTATTGTATGTTTTACATAATGCCCCCGTCTGGATACCGATTCATATTTTCAAACAGTTCAATACTATCTACCATGCACTTATATGGAAAAAGCAGTCTCCTCGGATTCGCCTGGAGACGTTGCAGGAAACTAAGGATAGTGGGGGCCTAGCAGTTCCCAACCCATTATACTACTTTTTAGCTTCCCAATTACAACATCTCACGGGCTGGTCGCAGGATGATGAAGGCGACCCGGTCCGCCGGATACTTGTAGCCTGTCTGAAGGGGGAGTCGCTGGTGGAGTCCTTGGAGAGTGGGGAGCTTGGTACGTTTCCCCAGCATCCAACTCTGCTATTGATAGATAAGGTTTGGCGCAGGGCACGGGGTCACTTTGCCTATAGGGGATTCTCCAAATTCTCCTGCATACTACGTAATGTTAACTACCCTGAGTTGGATAGACTCCGGGATACCCTACAATGGGCTAGATATGGCATCCAATTCATCTCACAATTGTACAGGGGGAATACTCTCAAAGACTTCCAGACCATTCGGGCTGAATTTGGGTTACCTAACACCTTATTCTACCAATACTTACAGTTGCGGCACGCCATTACGGCACAGACCAGGGACTCCCCGTGGGGCCTATGTAACCTGGTTATACTCATTAGCCTAGTAAATTCTACAGTGAAAAAGGGACAAATTTCCTCCCTATACTCTTCCTTTATGGAGCAGGTTTCGAGGGCCATGACGTATGGATGCAGGACGGTCTGGGCGGACGAACTGGGGCCGCTAACATCGGAGGAGTGGACGGGCATACTTGACAATGTGCTCAAGGTGTCCCTGTCAGCTTCACAACGACTCACACAACTATTCATACTGCATCGTACTTATCGGACTCCGCAGCGACTGCATAGCTGGGGCAGGAGGGAATCTCCGTTCTGTCCCCGCTGCAAGATCCATGAGGGAACACTACTACACATGCTTTGGAGATGTCCTAAACTACACCGTTACTGGACTGAAGTACTTCGCTCCATTAACACTATATGGGGGCTGAAGCTCCCTCAGGACCCGAAGCTCTGCATTCTGGGCTGGTTAGACGAAGAATTGTATACCCCGGGGGTGTTTGAGGCAGTCCATAGGACCCTATTTCTAGCCTGCAAATTGATAGCGAGGAAATGGATTTCTCCGTCTGCTCCCACTCATGCGGAATGGACAGAAGAGGTTAAATCTCTGTTGGCCAGGGAACAATTGACTTATCTGCATAGGGGGAGCCCCATGAAGTTTGAGCGCATTTGGGGACCATGGTTGGATGTGCCAGGCCTGGCTCCTCCACACCTGGTCACTAATAGATTCCTGGGGGGAGTCGTTTCTTCAGCCCCTTGAGTCTGTTGTAGACCTCATTATTCATTTTTGATTAGGGCCTGGATAGTTATGGTATGGGCGTGGGAGGACCAGACTACATGCTCCTTTTTACCTGGAGGGACGGTGGGGTTGTTAGTGGGGGGGGGATTTTCTGTTGTCCCCCCCTTGTGCTTGGAGATTGCACCATCAATTGCTATCTTTCTTATTTTTCCTTCCTCTGTGTTTCTATCTTTCTTTCTCTTTCTTCTTCTTTCTTTTTATTAGTCCAGTTATGTTCTCCAATATGGCGGGGCCGGTTTCACAGATGCTCCGCTGGTCATGGATCCGATTGCAGTCACTGATACGTGCACTGGTACATTCTCCTTGAACCTAGTGGGATTCCTGATTTAGAGGTGAATTCTACATCAATCATTCCTGTTTTCCCTGGGTTTGGGATTGTGTGCCTGTATTTATTCCAGTGTAAACTACTGTTTACTGTTGAGTGCTATTACTACCTGGCTGGGGTTCACTGTGTTGGATGTAACTTTCTCTTTTTGTTTTTCTGTTGTTTGTAATGAAAAGTTTTTCTAATAAAAATTATCTGATTTAAAAAAAGAAAATGTTATTCATCATGTTTTGTACTTTTGTATTCTACTTTTTATATTCAATTTTGTTTTTCCATTTTTAGACACCCTGTTAGTAGCATCAGCTGCTGATGAAGTGAATATTGTTCATGAAACGTGTTGAGATTTGTTATATACTGTGTCCATCTGTATACTCTGCAAGGTTTTTTTTTAATCCAAACTATTATTGTTATTAAAAGATAAGACAATACATTTTACAAAGCACAGAAGATGCAGGACATCCAATCTTGCATAGTTATACATGTCCACAATAGGTCCAAAAAGACAAAACAATGAGTTGTTACAGAAATCCGCGGGGACCTTGTGAATCAGGGAGCTAAAACCAGTAACAGTCTGTCTCGTTTTTCAAAGGGTGTTTTACAGGTGGTGAGGAGGTGATATGCCACTTCCTCACTGCCTGTATTAACACCTAAAAGCCTGCATCACTGTGTCCACAGCATGTGTATACCCCTATACAGCTGCCTTTATGTTTAGGGGGTGGTTGAGGAACAGCAAAAAATGCAGCACAATTACCTGTTTTTAACACCTCATCTGCAAGTGTAGGCTAGGTTTTAAAATTTATGTCCGGTCAAAACTACTTTTTTTTCTTTTTCATTTTTGATAGAATGGAAAAGGAGTAGGTTGGATTTACTGCTCTCTAAGGTTCTGTTTTAGAGATTTCCCCAAATGTGTTGTCCTAGTGACAGCAGTTTCACCAGGCAGGAACATAAA
Source organism: Pelophylax lessonae (assembly GCF_965119305.1). Taxonomy (NCBI): domain Eukaryota; kingdom Metazoa; phylum Chordata; class Amphibia; order Anura; family Ranidae; genus Pelophylax; species Pelophylax lessonae. The sequence goes on along the minus strand of NC_138779.1, from coordinate 152,615,227 downwards.
AGCAACACAAACTAAATAAAAATATTTTTTTTATGGCGTAGGGAAAGGCTAAAATCACTGCATATTCAACCCCCCCCCCCCCCCCCCGCCCAATTCCTGTGTGGTGAAGCAGTGCCTCAGATAGCAGGAAAAAACCTGTTCCAATCTATCCTCACTGTATCAAAAACTCAGCATATACTTTAAAGAGGAACTGCAGTCTGCTCACATAATTTGTGATAAAAACATTCTGAACCTTTTCCCAAAATACTTTGCAAATTATTTTATATATAATGTAATTATGTACTAGCCAAATATTCTGCAGAAATCTCCCTCCACTCAGTTTGGCTGCAGCCATTTTAACTGTGGGCAGCTGAAGCTGCTGCCTGTTCACTTTCTGGATTTACACAGAGACACACACACACACACAATATATATATATATATATATATATATATATATTGTGACAGGAAGTCAGGTAAATCTGTGGATGTAGTCACAGACAGGAGATACATTTCAACCTGGTTTAGAAAATTCACCAATTACTATAGGGTGTCGGCTGCAAAGGTAGCCAGGACGGCTTAAGGAAGTTGAAAGGCCTTCCGCTGTTCAGAATGAGGAAGTTAAGGCCTCTATAATTTGTCCAAAGGAAGTCTATTGATTGCTGCCTCCTGACGCTGTTTGAGCTGGGGAGAGGAGGACAGTCAGATGTGTGCCTCCCGACGCTGTGTGAGCATGGGAGAAGGGATGCCCCCTGAAGCTGTGTGAGCATGGGGAAGACCTCCTGGAGCGATGTGCGCCGAGGAGGGTAAAAAGTGTGAAGACTTCTCAAGGTGAGAAAATGAACTATGTCTATGTGAAGAGTGTGAAGAGAAAAACCAATGGATGTTTCTATGTGAAAGGAAAGTCCAATGAACATGTGCTGTGTGAAGAAAAAAGAGACATTCTCGATGTGAAAAGATAATAAATGGACTATTGATAGTCTGCTGTATGATCAGCCAAGTCTGCCCAACAGTAGGTTGGGGACAGACTTCCGCAGGTAGGTTCCTGTGTGTGAGAAGGTAGCCGCCCACAGTGGCAAGGATTTATTTTGTGTTTTATTTTATTTTGGATGTTTTTGATGCTTATTGCATGAATAAACCAAACTGTTGTTTGCAACCACTTCTCGGCTATCTCCCTGTGTAACTAACCCCCCCCAGGGGGTCATCCACACCCACCACCGAGCTAATCAATCTCACATATGGTGGAGGTATGCATTGGGCAGAAGCAGAGATCCCTGCAAAGAAGTGCATATGTTCTATGAACTTTGTCTGGTGCATGAGATTGCACAATCTGTGTGTGCAGGAGAGAAGATCCTGAAAGAGAGGAAAAACTACTTGTTTTAAAGAGACAGTGGTCTCAAAATTGTTGATGAACTTTGTCTGGTGCATGAGACTGCACAAACTGTGTGTGCAGGAAAGGAGATCCTGCAAGAGAGAGAAAAAAAAAACTACTAGTTTTAAAGAGACAGTGGTCTCAAAATTTTTTGCTGGACTGTGAAAAATTTATTGTGGAGTTATTGAAGATGGGGCGATCAAAACACCTGAAAGATGCAAAGATAGCTGAAATGAGAGACCAGATTCTATGGATGGAGGGGATGTTACCGCCTGAACGAGCCCCATCCATGCCTGAACAAAGTCTGCTAAAGAGAAAGGTTGTTGTCCCTAGCAACACTGATGCAAATGCAGCTCAACAGCAGGCAAATGCGGATTTTCAGCGGAGCTTTGCAGCTCAACAAAAGGCTCACCAAGAGAGCATGGCAGGCTGGAAACAGAGACGCCAGCAGCAAATGGAGTCAATCGGTTTGGAGGAAACCCAGTATGTGTGCAGGGCTGAGTTGGATGCCTTGCAACGGAAAATGGAAGAAATGGAAGAAAAGGAACACGCCCTGTAGTTGCTTAGGATGGAGCATAGAAACTTGCAGGCTCAGGTGCTACAGTGGGAAGAATCCACTGCTCTTCTTTTTTCCGAGTTGCAAAAACGTAGAGAGACTATAATGGAGAAAGATACCATCCTCATGGAAAAGGAAACTGAAATTCAGACTTTGAAGAAGCAAAGTAAGGGTGATATGTTGGAGATGCGTAATCAGCTGGAAAAAAGTCTTCAGTCTTTGGAAGCTACAAAAATAGACCTGCAGGATGTGCAAGAACAGAATGTCGCTCTGAAAACGACATTGTCTCTCAGCTACAAGGAGAAAAGTGAGAGAGAGGCTAGATTACTGAGTACTGTGTATGAGCTCACCACTTTGAGCAATGTGGTAGATGAATTACGTACGGATTTTGAAAGTTGGAAAGATGAAGCCCAACGTGTCCAGCAGCAGTTAAAGGAGAAAGAAGCCTGTGTGGCAGAATTACATTCTCATTCCCAGAAACTAGCCAATGAGGTGAATGCTCTTATGCAGGGAAAAGGAGATTCTGAACACAAGAGGAAAAAAGTAGAGGCACAGCTGCAGGAATCGCAAGTCAAGGTGTCAGAAGGTGACCGATTGTGTGCTAAGCTGTCAGAGAAGGCAAACCGACTGCAGGTTGAGTTGGACAATGTCACAAATCAGCTTTCTCAAGCAGACAGCAAATCTAGAGAAATTGCCAAAGATTTCTCTATCTTGGAATCACAGATGCAAGACACTCAGGAACTCTTACAGGAAGAGAGGTGTCAAAGGCTGAGTTTTAGCACAAAACTCAAACAAATGGAAGATGAGAAAAATGGCTTCCTGGAACAATTAGAAGAGGAGGAGGAAGCAAAGAAAATCAGAGCAAGTCGCAACATTGCAAGCTCAGATAGCGGATATGAAAAAACGCATGGAAGAAAGCGTTGGTTCATTAGAAAATGTTGAAAATGTGAAAAAGAAGTTGGATCAGATGCTTGGTGAGGAGAAGACTGTGTCTGCAAAATATGCAGAAGAACACTACCGTGCAGAAGCGGAGGCGCGTGATAAAGAGAGCAAAGCCCTGTTCTTGGCTCGCTCTTTGGAGGAAGCTCTAGAGTGTAAGGTTGGGAGGATAGTCCAGCCAAACAGATGATCCGCAGTCTTCACTCCTCCCAGAACTACATCTCCCATAATTCGATGGTCCACTGCCTTATGAAACTTTAATAAAACAGAACGATCTGAACAGTTCCAGATGAAACCTGTGACCAGGCTACATCCTTCCCCGACTTGAGCATCTTTGGTCCCCAAAGATAGTAAAGTCTCCTGTAGGGTATTTAAGGTTTAACTCAATGGTGAGTCCATGGAATATTTTATATTTTGCCAGAAGTTTTGGGAATTTTTTTTTTAACACAAAGTTGTCACTAAAAGATACATTTCTCACACATGACATGGGTATATGTGGAATGACACCCCAAAATACATTCTGCTGCTTCTCCTGAGTATGGGCATATCCCATGTGTGAGACTTTTTGGGAGCCTAGCTTTGTACGGGACCCCCAAAATCAATCACCATCTTCAGGTTTTCTAATGGCGTAAATTTTTGATTTTACTCCTCACTACCCATCACAGAGGCATGGTGAGTCCATGGAATATTTTATATTTTGCTACAAGTTTCGGGAAAATTACATTTTTTTTATTTTTTATTTTTATAACACAAAGTTGTCACTAAATGATAAATTGCTCACACATGCCATGGTTATATGTGGAATGACACCCCAAAATACATTCTACTGCTTCCCCTGAGTACAGGGATACCACGTGTGAGACTTTTTGGGAGCCTAGCTGTTTCCAGGACCCCGAAAACCAATCAACACTCTCAGGTTTTCTAATGGCATAAATTGTGCATTTCACCTCTGCACTACCTGTCACAGTTTCGGAGGCCCTAAAATTCCAAGATAGAAGATAGATGGGAAATGTATATATTTATATTTTTTTTTTACACAAAGTTGTCACTAAATGATATATTGCTCACAGATGCCATGGGTATATGTGAAATGACACCCCAAAATACATTCTGCTGCTTCTCCTAAGAATTGGGATACCCCATGTGTGAGACTATTTTGCAGTCTAACCGAGTACAGGACCCGAAAACCAATCCCTACTTTCAGGCTTTCCAAGGGCGTAAATTGTTGATTTCCCTCCTGAATACCTATCACAGTTTCGGAAGCCATGAAATGCCAAGACAGCACAACCCCCCCCCCCCCCCCCCAAAATGACCCCTTTTCGGAAAGTAGACACCCTAAGATATTTGCAGAGAGGCATGTTGAGTGTTTTGCAGATCTCACTTTTTGTCACAAAGTTTTGGAAATTGAAAAAAGAGAAAAAAAATGCATTTTCCAAAAAAAAAAAAAAAAAAAAAACCCATATCCATGGCATGTGTGAGCATTATATCATTTACTGACAACTTTGTGTAAAAAAAAAAAAAAATAATTATAATTTTCCCAAAACTTGTGGCAAAATATAAATTATTCCAAGGACTCTTTATACCTCTCAGCTAATAGCTTGGAGTGTCTACTTTGCAAAATGGGGTCATTTGGGGGGGTTTTGTGCTATCTTGATATTTCAGGGCCTCTGAAACTGTGACAGGTAGTGCAGAGGTAAATAAGCAATTTACGCCATTAGAAAACTTGAAGATGGGGATTGGTTTTCGGGGTCCCATACACAGCTAGGCTCCCAAAAAGTCTCACACATGTGGTATCCCTGTACTCAGGAGAAGCAACAGAATGTATTTTGGGGTGTCATTTCACATATACCCATGGCATGCGTGAGCAATATATCATGTAGTGACATCTACTTTTCAAAAAGAGGTAATTTGGGGGGGTGTTTGAACTGTCCCGGCATTTTATGCTCAATCTTAGCCACACATCACCCACTCTTCTAACCACTTGAAAACCAAGCATTTTCTGTGACTTTTTGTTTACATGAAAAAATATATATTTTTTTACTAGAAAATTACTTTGAACCCCCAAACATTATATATTTCTTTAAAGCAGAGGCCCTATAGAACAAAATGGTGGATGTTGCAAATTTTTTTGTCACATGGTATTTGCGCACAGATTTTCCAAACACAATTTCTGCGAAAAAAATACATTTTTTTAATTTATTGCACAAATACACTATATAATTCCAAATTGTTTGGTAAAATTGAAAAGATGATCTTATGCCGAGTACATAGATACCAAACATGACATGCTTTAAAAATTTTGCACACATGTGCAGCGGCAACAAACCACGTACATTTTTAAAAGCCATTAAAAGTCTTTACAGGTTACCACTTTAGACTTACAGAGGAGGTCTACTGCAAGAATTACTGCACTCGACCTGGCGTTCGCGGTGATACTTCACATGCATGCTGCAATTGCGGTTTACATATGACACTAAACCAACGCTTGCGTGCGCCTTTGCGCGCAAGCACGGGGGGACAAGGGGGTTTTTTTTTATTTATTTTGCTTTTTTATGTTATTTTGACACCTTTCCTTTCATTTTTTTTTAATCATTTTTATTGTTATCAGAGTGAATTAAAATATCCCCTATGATAGCAATCTGTAGTGACAGGTAGTCTTTTTTAAAAAAATTGGGGTCTTTTAGACTCTAGATCTCTCCTCTGACCTTAACGCATCTGACCACACCAAAATTGGTGTGATAAAATACTTTCCCAATTTCCCATTATTTCTGACGAAACAGAAGTCATGAAATGCTCGTAGCTTCCGGTATCTTATGCCATAGAGATGATTGGAGCCATTCTCATCTCCAATCAGCTCTATGGTTAGATAATTGAACCGGCTGCACTCTCGGGTTAACCGGTGGGACAGAAGAGCCCGAGAAAAACCACGGAAGGCGGTGGTAGGGAGGGGAGTCCCCTCCCACTGCATATAAAAGCAGTCTAGCGGCCAATTATCCGCTAGGATTGCTTTTACATGTAAGCCGACCGCTGGCTGTAAAAAACGATACCAAGGTGATGCCGAAATCTGCAGGCATCATCCTGGTATAACCACTCAAAGACCAGCAACGTACCAGTACATTGCTGGTCCTTGTTTGGCATATAGTGTAGTTTTTTTTTTCATGCAGCCTGTGGGCTGAACGAAAAAAAAGAGAACCTAACAGAAATCACCACAGGAATATTGTGTAGTATTACACACCATTAACCCCCCCAAACAGCCACCCACTGATTTTAATAGTGGGTATACATGACAATATTCCACGTATACCTAAAGGTATTTTAACTGCAGTGGTGAAATCAGTCTACCACAGCTGCTGCCATCAGAGGTATCCATATATGCTGAGTGCAAACGCTGTTTGTGTCAGAATATATAAAATCAGTGTGGCAGCCGACGGGTACCTGCAAGAGAAACAGGTTAACAAAAGAATGAAAAACAAACAAAGTACAGTAAAAGTACAGTAGGAAGAGTAGAAGAACATAAAAAATGACTGACACGACAACTGTTTTTGGATTTTTTATTTTTTTTTGTAACACTTTTTTTTCTGTGAACTGCGATTTTCCAGCTTGGGTCTCTCAAAATGTCGATAGCCCTACACTATGTCGTGCTGTACCCTACACTAATACTCTACTAGTGTATGGTAGCGCTCGAAACATTCCCCGATGCAGAGACCAGGTTGGTCAGGACATCTGGGACAATAATAGCGGGTGTCATGCCTACATCCGCACCTGCTACAGACACAACATCTTCTTTGGGGGTGTCTTTGGGTAGGGGTATGCGGGAGGACATGGGGAAAATGTCTCTCATGCAGCCGGCTCACTGCACCTGGAAGGGGAAGTTGGGCAGGCATACCTCCTGGGTACAGGTAGGCACTGGTGATCGCTTCCTGGAATTCTCAGAAGGATCCAATTCGTCCTGATGCCCTGTATAGGACAAAGGCATTCAGCATAGCCAATTGGAAAAAATAAGCAGACACTTTTCTGTACCAGCGTCTGGCTTTACAGGCAACTAAATACGGCGCCAAAAGCTGGTCGTTAAGGTCCACCCCTCCCATATTAAGGTTGTAGTCGTGGACACAGAGGGGTTTCTCCATAACGCCAGTTGCCGTAGAAATTTTGATCCTCGTGTCTGCATGAAGGGAGGACAGAACGAAAACATCCCGTGTATCCCTCCACTTCACTGCAAGCAATTTGTCCGTTTTCAAGCAGGCTCTCTCCCCCGACTAAGATGGGAATTTACAAGCCGTTGGGGGAAGCCCCGGCGATTAGGTCGCACGGTGCCACATGTGCCAATTTGTAATTCAAGAAGGTGACTAAATAGTGGCACGCTTATGTAGAAGTTGTCCACGTACAAATGGTACCCCTTTCCGGATAAGGGTGACACCAAGTCCCAAACTACCTTGCCGCTGCTCCCTATGTAGTCTGGGCAGTTGGGGGGCTTCACAGTGCTATCTTTTCCCTCATAGACCCGGAAACTAACTGTATAGCCTGTGGCCCTGTCACAGAGCTTGTACAGCTTGACCCCATATCTGGCACGCTTGCTGGGGAGGTACTGTTTCATAGCAAGGCGGCCAGTAAACTTAATCAGGGACTCGTCAACGAAGACAACTTGTTCGGGAGTAAACAAGGCTGCAAACCGCTGATTGAAGTGGTCTATGAGGGGCCGAATTTTGTGGAGCCGATCATATTCAGGGTCTCCCCGAGGACGACAGATTTCATTGTCGTTGAAATGCATAAATCACAGAATTTGCTCGTATCTCGCCCTGGACATGGAGGCAGAGTACATGCGCATATGGTGAAGTGGGCTAGTGGACCAATATAGCCACAATTCACTCTGTTTGGTTATGCCCATGTGGAGGGAAAGGCCCAGAAAGATTTTAAAATCGGGAACCGTTATAGGTTTCCAGCTGAATGGTCTGGCAAGGGGCGAATTTGGGTTGGCGGAGATAAATTGTTGTGCATATAAATTTGATTGATCCACAATAGATCCATAAATATCTTCCGTGAGGAACAGCTCAAAAAAATTCAGGGGTGTAAAAACCAGCTGTCTCCACGTGGATTCCAGGTTGGGCAGTGAATGGGGGAAGTACTGGCGCTGTAGAATCAGTGGGTTGCCAATTGGGATATGCCAGCGCATCAGGAAGGGCACTATGGGCTCTACGGGCCTGTTTTCGAATGCGCAGTCGCTGCGGGCCACTACTAATGGTAGCCACCGCACCAGCTTCAACTGCACTTATGGGACTCGCCACGTCACCAAGTGTTACTGCAGTGTTGGTTGTACTAGGTCCAGGGTGTACTAGGCCGCTGGCGCTTGCCAGGCCACCAGAAGGATGAGGGGCACTAGTACTGACACTCTGCTCCATACTAGCACCCTGCGATTCCTGCATCTCAGCAACTCCAGAATGGGGTCGGGTACGCCTGGGTCTAACAGGGACCCATGTGTTGTCGGAGCTATATGTCAGGGAGCCGCTGCTGTCATCAGGTTCAGGCCTGACTCTGCTAACACAGCAGTTTTGTGTGTTGTGTTTTTTTGTAAGTGACAGTAATCTATTGATTACTACACTTACCTGGGTGGGGTGGGCTGGTTGGAGGGGTTAAACACAGGTGCTGGCAGGAATCAGTGCTGATCGTGCAAACATCACGTTTTGGGAACCCTAAACTATGGGGACGCTAGTATAGTTCTGATCAGATATTGATCTGTTCAAACACTATACTAGTAATGGAAGTGTATGTGTGTGTGGTAATCAAGGGGTTATTTCCAACTATGCGCCGGGGATCTGCGCTATTTTAGACTGACGCTAACACTAGCTAATGTCACCTGTGTCACTAATAATAGTGATCAGAAAAAAAACTGTACACTATAAAAGTGACACTGTGACAGGGCAATGAAGGGTTAACTGGGGGTGATCAGGGGGGATCAGGGGGTTAAATATTTATTGGGGTGGTGGCGGGGACCCTAAACCTCCTTGGGACAGAAACGAACTTGCTAGCCCTAACTCAAGTCTCAATCACACTAATACAAAATACAGTAAAACAGTATATTACATGTGTATTAGTTTGCAATGTGACAGGGGGGAAGGGGTTAACTGGATGTGATCAGGGGGTTAAATATTTATTGGGAGGGGGTGGCGGGTATCCGAAGGATAAAAGGAATGACTGCAAGCGCTAAACCTGGTCACAAGTCACACTTATACGGGTATATAGAAAATGCTATATACTGTATACAGTGTGTGTTGTGACAGGGTGTGTAGAGGTGATCAGGGGGGGATCAGGGGGTTAAATCTTTATTTGGGGGGTGGCGGGGACCCTAAACATACTTGGGGCAGAAACTAAGTCGCTAGCGCTAACTCAAGTCACAATTGCACTAATACAAAATACAGGGGATTGGGGGGGGGGTTGGCGGGTATTTTAAGTGTAAAAGGGAGGGTCGCAAGCGCTAAACCTGGTCACAAATCACACTTATACGGGTATATAGGAAAATGCTATATACAGTATACAGTGTGTGTTGTGACAGGGGGTGTAGGGGTTAACTGGGGGGGGGGGCGATCGGGGGTTAAATGTGCCTATTTAAGTGTGCTTGGTGCAGTACTCACAGTTAGATGTGCTCTCTCCTCTCGATGAATCAAAAAAGGATCATGGGAGGAGAGAGCGGGTCTTTTCTGAGCCTTTGTTTACATTACACAGGCTCAGCATGGAATCTGATTGGGCAGGACCGATCAACAGGTCCAGGCCAAAAATCATTGGCCTGGACCTGATGACTAATCGGTTCTGAACCCAATCAGGTCATCAGCGGTGGCGGGGGCGCTCCCCAGACCGGCGGGAGCGAGCGACGTAGTCCTACGTCACTTTGCCTGCACGGGGCTGACTGCCGCAGTAAATGTACTCGCGGCGGTCGGCAAGTGTTTAAGCCACTATATTGAAATTGTGAAAAAAATATATATATATGTCAAAAAACATGAATACATGTACACATACAGTGGGTATGGAAAGTATTCAGACCCCCTTAAATTTTTCACTCTTTGTTATATTGCAGCCATTTGCTAAAATCATTTAAGTTCATTCTTCTTCCTCATGAATGTACACATAGCACCCCATACTGACAGAAAAACACAGAATTGTTGACATTGTTGCAGATTTATTAAAAAAGAAAAACTGAAATATCACATGGTCCTAAGTATTCAGACCCTTTGCTGTGACACTCATATATTTAACTCAGGTGCTTTCCATTTCTTCTGATCATCCTTGAGATGATTCTACACCTTCATTTGAGTCCAGCTGTGTTTGATTATACTGATTGGACTTGATTAGGAAAGCCGCACACCTGTCTACATAAGACCTTCCAGATCACAATGCATGTCAGAGCAAATGAGAATCATGAGGTCAAAGGAACTGCCTGAAGAGCTCAGAGACAGAATTGTGGCAAGGCACAGATCTGGCCAAGGTTACAAAAAGATTTCTGCTGCACTTAAGGTTCCTAAGAGCACAGTGGCCTCCATAATCCTCAAATGGAAGATGTTTGAGACGACCAGAACCCTTCCTAGAGCTGGCCGTCCTGCCAAACAGAGCTATCGGGGGAGAAGAGCCTATATGAGAGAGGTAAAGAAGAACCCAAAGATCACTGTGGCTGAGCTCCAGAGATGCAGTCAGGAGATGGGAGAAAGTTGTAGAAAGTCAACCATCACTGCAGCCCTCCACCAGTCGGGGCTTTATGGCAGAGTGGCCCGACGGAAGCCTCTCCTCAGTGTAAGACACATGAAAGCCCGCACGGAGTTTGCTAAAAAACACCTGAAGGACTCCAAGATGGTGAGAAATAAGATTCTCTGGTCTGATGAGACCAAAATAGAACTTTTTGGCCTTAATTCTAAGCGGTATGTGTGGAGAAAACCAGGCACTGCTCATCACCTGTCCAATACAGTCCCAACAGTGAAGCATGGTGGTGGCAGCATCATGCTGTGGGGGTGTTTTTCAGCTGCAGGGAAAGGACGACTGGTTGCAATCAAGGGAAAGATGAATGCGGCCAAGTACAGGGATATCCTGGACAAAAACCTTCTCCAGAGTGCTCTGGATCTCAGACTGGGCCGAAGGTTTACCTTCCAACAAGACAATGACCCCAAGCACACAGCTAAAATAACAAAGGAGTGGCTTCACAACAACTCAGTGACTATTCTTGAATGGCCCAGCCAGAGCCCTGACTTAAACCCAATTGAGCATCTCTGGAGAGACCTAAAAATGGCTGTCCACCAACGTTTACCATCCAGCCTGACAGAACTGGCGAGGATCTGCAAGGAGGAATGGCAGAGGATCCCCAAATCCAGGTGTGAAAGACTTGTTGCATCTTTCCCAAAAAGACTCCTGGCTGTATTAGATCAAAAGGGGGCTTCTACTAAATACTGAGCAAAGGGTCTGAATACTTAGGACCATGTGATATTTCAGTTTTTCTTTTTTAATAAATCTGCAACAATGTCAACAATTCTGTGTTTTTCTGTCAGTATGGGGTGCTATGTGTACATTCATGAGGAAGAAGAATGAACCTAAATGATTTTAGCAAATGGCTGCAATATAACAAAGAGTGAAAAATTGAAGGGGGTCTGAATACTTTCCGTACCCACTGTATACATGTACACATGAACTGTGAATATGAATATAATAAACTACATATATTATAAAAATGTTATGAAAAAATACATTAAATGAAATAATGATGAAACTAAAGAAAAAAGGGAAAGGGATGAAAGAGGGGGGGGGGGAAGGGGAGCAGGGGAAAGAGGGGAGAGGGAGGGAAGGGGAAGAAGGGGAAAGGTAAAAAGGGAAAGGATAAAAAAGAATAAAAAAATGGAAAACAGGTCATCAGTGAAGAACCTGTATAGTCGATCAAAAATATATATATCAATATATATAAACTCGCATGAGATACAAGAGTATTACCGAACGGTATTACCGAACGACATAGGTCCCACTAACATAATGAAGAAAAGAAGAAAATGTATCTATACTGGAGCAAATGAAAAAAGGCAAGAGTATAGTTGTACTTACTATGTGTATGTAAATCTTTTTAATTTTATTTTTATTTTTCTATGCCTGTTTCATATAAAGTTACTTTTTATACATTTTGAATTACCATGAACTATTGCTAGTTGTTGATTATTTATATCAGCTTTAAGGCAAAAAACCTCATAAAAAAAGCTGTACAAAGAATGTGAACATTACAAAATACAAAATGTATGTAGAGAAAAAATGCTCCATAAAAGAACCCTCAGCAATCATGCTCGCTGTATGCATAAATACAACAGCATAAGAGACGGTTCACACTACTGCGACCAGAAAGTTGCCCCATGAAGGAGCGACTTTTTAGCGTGACTTAAGAGACTTGTTTAGAGACTTGTAAGAGACTTGTGCACTACTTTGAAGAGACTTAAATGATAGGCGACTTTGTCTGTGGGGAATGCCTGGCTAATCTTTTTCTTCTTCCTGGAAAGTCTGATAACAAGTCGCTTGAAAATAGATAAGGATCCGAATTAGAGGCCACTCCCATTGATGTCTATGTGCACAAGTCGGATAGAGGTCACCTTGAAGTAGTACAGGAACCTTTTCTGAAGTCAGAGCAACTTCAGTAGTGCATATTAAGACGGCTCTCATTCATTTACACTGAATTTGTGATGACAAGAGACTTGGGGCGACTTGAGGGCACAGTGTGAGTAGTGTGAACCGGCTCTAAATGTTTTTTTGTTACACAAAGATATCAACAACCCAACATATATAATCTCAGTCAAGTTACCCGCTACACACTATTAAGGGAATACCTGAAGGACAGTTCTTGAGGCTACGGAGAATTTGTAGTAATTTTTCCAACTTTAAAAAAGAGGCTTATTCCCTGTCCCTACGATTTCTGGATAGGGGTTATCCTAAATGGATGATAAGCAGAGCCTAAATGTCACGGGTCTGTGGTAGTGAGCCCTTATAGATCCCCAGCTAAGGATTCCCCGGGGCGCGGAGTCTAAGCCCCAGCCTGCTTCTTCACCCTTGCCCCTGATGGTGGGGATGGACTTGCAGCAGACTGGAACCAGGTCGCGGCCCCCAGGTAGGCCCAGCTGAGAATGTGGAGACCGCTGGCGTGTGCAGGGTAAACAGGAGACTATAAGGAGATCCAAGAGACAACCCGAGGTCAGGACAGGCAGCAGACAAACGTAGACGGAGAAACAAAGCCGGGTCGGTACACAGGAGATCAGATACAATAGCCAAGGGATACACGGATGGGAGCTCAGAGAACAGGGTTGTTGCTCAAGCAAGGAACAGTGCACTGAGCCTGTGTATATATAGGGAAGCAAACAGGGAGGTGACCCAGGAAGTAATTGACAGAAACAGGATATAACCCACAGTGGAGCAGGCGACGCCCATAGAAGCCCAAACACCACATGTGAAGGGAGCCAAGACAGAAGCATTGCTGCAAGGAGGTAAGAATATACAGGCTAACTTGTGACAGTACCCCCCCTCTTACGGGGCCTCCCCACTCGTTTGGGCCCAGCCTTGAGAGGAAACTTCTGATGAAAAAGTTTCACCAAACGAGGTGCAGAAACATCAGTGGAAGGAATCCAACATCTCTCCTCAGGACCATATCCTTTCCAGTCCACTAGATACAAGAGCCTCCCCCTGGAGAATTTGGAATCCAAGATTTGCTTGATTTCGTATTGATCCGAAGTACTGGCTATTGGAGAAGGACGATGAATAGGACGAGAAAAACCTATTGATGATGTATGGTCTCAAGAGAGAAACATGGAAAACATTGGGGATTTTTAGATGTGACGGGAGCCGGAGCTTAAAAGCGACAGGGTTAACCTGGCAGAGGACTGTAAAGGGACCAATGAAACGGGGAGCAAACTTCATAGAGGGTACCCTGAGACGGATATTCTTGGTAGAGAGCCAAACCTTATCACCAGGGAGAATTTTGGGGCTCGCACGGCGATGACGATCTGCAGCTACCTTGTACCTGGAAGCCGCCAGATGTAAATTCTTGGAAACATCTGCCCAGATAGAATTGAGAGACCGTTGCACCTCTGCGGCTGCCGGCACTTCAGCAGAGATCGGAACAGGAAATGGTACTGAAGGATGGCGGCCAAATACCGTGAAGAAGGGAGACTCACCAGTGCTGGCATTAGCATGGTTATTGAGGGCAAATTCTGCCCAGGGTAAAAGGTCTACCCAATCATCCTGATGGGCAGAAATGAAGGCACGAAGATACCGTTCCACATTCTGGTTAACCCTTTCCGTTTGACCATTTGACTGCGGATGAAAAGCTGAGGAGAAATCCAACTTTATTCCAAATGACGTGGCCAGGGCTCTCCAGAAGCGGGCCGTAAACTGAACTCCTCTATCTGAGACAATGTGTGAGGGCATACCATGGAGACGAAAGATTTCCCTAATGCAGATGGAAGCCAAAGTGACAGCAGAGGGTAGGCCTGGAAGTGGAGTTAAGTGACACATTTTAGAAAACCTGTCCACCACCACCCAGATAACGGTGGAGCCCGCTGATGGGGGTAGTTCAGATATAAAGTCCATAGAAATGCAGCGCCACGGTACATCTGGAACAGGTAGAGGTAACAGGAGACCTGCTGGAGCTGAAGTAGAAGACTTAGGCTGCACGCAAATGGAGCAAGCCTGGACATATTCCTCAACATCCTTCCGGAGTGAGGGCCACCAGTAGTAACGCAGCAGGAAGGCACAGGTACGTTGCACACCAGGATGTCCAGAGAGTTTGGAATCATGTGCCCATTTGAGAAGCTTGGGGCGAAGGGAGGGCCTCACAAAAGTCTTTCCGGGAGGGATACGTGGAGACTGAAGGTGAGTGGAGGCCAGGAAACAATTGGCAGGAATAATATGTTCAGGTTCAATATGACACTCTGAATCAGCAACGTCAAATGATCTGGACAAGGCATCCGCACGAGCATTCTTGGAGCCAGGCCGGAAGGTGATGTCAAAATTAAACCTGGCAAAAAAGAGAGCCCATCGTGCTTGCCTGGGATTTAAACGTCGGGCGGACTGCAGATACTGGAGGTTCTTATGATCGGTATAGATCAGAATACGATGAGGAGACCCCTCCAGTAGATGTCGCCATTCTTGCAGTGCCAGCTTGATAGCCAGAAGCTCCCGATCCCCGATGGTGTAGTTTTTCTCTGCATCAGAAAACTTCTTCGAGAAAAAGGCACAGGGGCGGAGCTTACTGTCATGTCTTTGGAGAAGGACGGCCCCCACTCCCAAGGACGAGGCATCTACTTCCAAGAAGAAAGGCTGAAGAATGTCAGGACGTTTGAGAATAGATGCTGATAGGAAGGCCGATTTGAGCTTGTGGAAAGCCTTGACAGCTTCAGGAGGCCAGGTTCTGGCATTGGCACCCTTCCGGGTCAAGGAGGTAATGGGTGCCACCAGAGAGGAGTAATCAGGGATGAACTGGCGATAGAAATTGGTGAATCCCAAGAACCGTTGCGTAGCTTTTAGACCAGAAGGCTGAGGCCAGTTGGAGATGGCCTGAAGTTTGGCAGGATCCATAAGCAGTCCTTTATCTGTGACTATGTAGCCTAAGAAAGGAACTTGGGTTTGCTCGAAGAGACACTTCTCCAACTTCACATATAAGCGGTGGTCCCGAAGACGTTGAAGAACCGTACAAACATGCTGGCGATGAGTATTCAAATCTGGAGAAAAGATGAGTATGTCATCCAGATACACGATGACACAAACATATAGGAGATCAGAAAAAATTTCATTAACAAAGTTCTGGAAGACAGCTGGGGCGTTACACAAGCCAAAAGGCATTACGAGATATTCATAGTGCCCATCTCTGGTGTTGAAAGCGGTTTTCCATTCATCCCCGTCTCGAATCCTAATCAAATTGTATGCTCCACGGAGGTCCAACTTGGTGAAAATATGAGCATCTCGTAGCCTGTCAAAAAGTTCGGAAATCAAGGGTAACGGGTACCGATTTTTAATGGTGATGGCGTTGAGACCTCTATAATCAATGCAGGGCCGGAGTGTACCATCCTTTTTCTCCACAAAGAAGAACCCAGCCCCAGCAGGAGAATTGGATTTACGTATAAATCCTTTCTGCAGATTTTCCTGGATGTACTTGGACATGGCTTGGGTCTCCGGGATGGAGAGAGGGTAGACTCTACCTCGGGGTGGTGAAACCTCGGGTTGGAGGTCAATCGCACAGTCGTAGGGACGATGAGGAGGCAAACTGTCAGCAGCTTTCTTGCAAAAGACATCTCGGAAGGCCAGATACTGCTGAGGAAGGATTGGAGAGGTAGAGACCTCAGCCACAGGTACACGGAGAGGTGGAGACACCTTAGGGAGACAGGTCTGATGGCATTGCGACCCCCAAGATAATACTTGGCCAGAGTTCCAATCCAAATAAGGTGAGTGTTTCTTCAACCATGGAAGTCCAAGAATGATGGGACTAGAAGACTTGGGAAGTATCAGGAAGGAGACTTCCTCCCGATGAAGAACACCGACATGCATGGTGATGGAGGCTGTTCTGAAGCGTAGAGGTCCAAAGGCCAAGGTAGAGCCATCCACTGCCGAAACAGCTAGAGGCATAGCCAGGGGAACTAGAGGAATGCCAAGTTCAGTGGCCAAAGACTGCTCAATGAAATTCCCGGCTGCTCCAGAGTCTACATATGCAGAAACTTGATAAGAATTTAGGGCCCAATGAATAGAGACGGGAATAACAAATCGAGGGTAGGTGGCTGAGTTCAGATTCTGGTCTAGATCGCTTCCCTCTGAGCGACCTAGACCCGAGAGTTTCCCGGACGGACGGGGCAGGATTTTATCATATGACCACCAGCTCCGCAGTAAAGACACAGGCCGAGTCTCAGGCGACGGGACCTTTCTTCTGGAGCGAGGCGTGTCCGGCCTAATTGCATGGGTTCTTCAGAAGCCAATACTGCGGGTGAGATGGGTTGTTCCAGAATGTTCTGGACAACAGGAGCAAGGTGACCCAGTGGGGGGTGACGTGACACAGTCCTTTCCAGATCCCGCTCCTGGAAGCGGACATCAATTTGGATGCTAAGGGAAATCAAGCCATCCAAGGTGGTGGGTACAGTTCTGCCAGCTAGTTCGTCCTTAATACGATCTGCAAGACCTTGCCAAAATGTTGCAGTAAGAGCCTCGTTGTTCCATGCCAGTTCCGAAGCCAGGGTGCGAAACTGAACTGCATATTGACCAACAGTCATGTTTCCTTGACGAAGACGAAGAAGGGCTCCGGAAGCAGATGAGGCCCTGCCAGGCACATCAAAGGTATTACGGAAAGCTTGTAGGAAGGCAGAGAGACTGGAAACGGTAGGATCTTGACGTTCCCACAGCGGCGAGGCCCAAGCCAATGTACAAACTAAGGAAGGTAGGTATGGACCATAAGGTGAGTACCTGGATAGAGAACTGGCTCCAGGGGAGAGTCCAGAGGGTGGTGATTAATGGGGAGTACTCTGAGTGGGCGGGTGTGGAAAGTGGGGTCCCCCAGGGTTCTGTCCTGGGACCAATCCTGTTTAATTTATTCATAAATGATCTAGAGGAGGGGATATCTAGTACAATCTCAGTATTTGCAGATGATACTAAATTAGGCATGCCAATATCTTCTATGCAGGATGTGGAAATCTTGCAAGCAGACCTGAACAAAATAACGGGGTGGGCAACTACATGGCAGATGAGGTTTAATGTAGAAAAATGTAAAGTAATGCACTTGGGGGCCAGTAACCAGAAAGCAAGCTACTCACTAGGGGGGGAACCTCTGGGTGAGTCTAGGATGGAAAGGGACCTGGGGGTACTGGTAGACAACAGGCTTGGAAGTGGCATGCAATGCCAAGCCGCTGCAAGCAAAGCCAACAGAATACTGGGTTGTATAAAAAAGGGGATTCACTCCAGAAATAAAGAGATTATTCTTCCACTCTACAAAACTCTGGTCCGGCCACATCTGGAGTATGCTGTCCAGTTCTGGGCACCGGTCCTCAGGAAGGATGTGCTGGAACTGGAGAAAGTCCAGAGAAGGGCAACAAAAATAATTAGGGGAATGGAGGACATCAGCTATGAGGAAAGACTACAAGCACTGAACTTATTCTCTCTGGAGAAGAGACGATTGAGGGGGGATATGATATCAATGTACAAATACTGTACTGGCGACCCTAGCATAAGGAACAAACTATTCAGAGTAAGGGAATACAATAAGACACGTGGCCACTCACTAAAACTTGAGGAAAGGCGGTTTAACCTTAAAGTGCGTAAGGGGTTCTTCACTGTAAGAGTAGTAAGGATGTGGAATTCTCTTCCACAAGCAGTCGTATCAGCAGGGAGCATTGATAGTTTCAAAAAACTATTGGATGGACACCTTAAAGACCACAACATACAGGGGTATACAATGTACGGTTAGCAAACACACACACACACCATAGGTTGAACTGGATGGACTTGTGTCTTTTTTCAGCCTCACTAACTATGTAACTATGTAACTATGTAACTATGGTCCCGACAGGAGTGAAATCATGTACGCCACCTTGGCACGATCAGTAGGAAAGTAATGGCCTGCTAGCTCGAAGTGGATTGAGCACTGATTAATGAATCCCCGACAAGCTTTGGGGTCCCCAGAGAAGCGAGATGGCGGAGGCAGCTGGAGTTTTGCAGGACTGACCTCTGCTGGAGGGACTGCGGAAGCGGAAGCAACAGGGGCGGACACAGGAGCTGGAACGGAGGAAGCGGGAGTAGGAACAATCTGCAGCTGATCCAAACGGGAAGAAAGAGCCTGCAGACACTGCATAATCTGTTCTTGATAAGCCTGCTGAACGTTAACTCTCTGTTCCAAACTCTGAAGTTGATCCTGAAGTGGCTGCGGTGTCTCCGACGAGCTCATGGCTTGAGCAAACTGTCACGGGTCTGTGGTAGTGAGCCCTTATAGATCCCCAGCTAAGGATTCCCCGGGGCGCGGAGTCTAAGCCCCAGCCTGCTTCTTCACCCTTGCCCCTGATGGTGGGGATGGACTTGCAGCAGACTGGAACCAGGTCGCGGCCCCCAGGTAGGCCCAGCTGAGAATGTGGAGACCGCTGGCGTGTGCAGGGTAAACAGGAGACTATAAGGAGATCCAAGAGACAACCCGAGGTCAGGACAGGCAGCAGACAAACGTAGACGGAGAAACAAAGCCGGGTCGGTACACAGGAGATCAGATACAATAGCCAAGGGATACACGGATGGGAGCTCAGAGAACAGGGTTGTTGCACAAGCAAGGAACAGTGCACTGAGCCTGTGTATATATAGGGAAGCAAACAGGGAGGTGACCCAGGAAGTAATTGACAGAAACAGGATATAACCCACAGTGGAGCAGGCGACGCCCATAGAAGCCCAAACACCACATGTGAAGGGAGCCAAGACAGAAGCATTGCTGCAAGGAGGTAAGAATATACAGGCTAACTTGTGACACTAACATTAGGCCCTTAATAGGGACCAAAAGATCTTTTAAATACAGAAAGGTTTCATGATTTAACTCATATGGACAAGAGGTGTAAAAATAAATGATATCTTAGGAAATCATCACCCTCCATTACTCTTTCCCTCCCTTACAGTCTAGAATTTCATAAAATAAAAACTATTGTGCAAAAACATTTACCAATTTTATATTCAGATGACATCTGTGCAAATATTCTGGATGAGGGAGTTAATATTGTAGCTAAAAGAGCGGTCTCTTTAGGCAATTCTTTATCCCCAAGTCTTTACTCCTCCAAAACCAAAATTAAATCTCCAACTTGGCTCCACTGCAAGGGTAATTATAGATGTGGCATGAGGGACTGCCTTACCTGTCCTCATATCATATTAAATGACCTTTTCACTTCCTCTTCATGCAACAAAACATATTGTATAGACACTTTTTTCAATTGTAACACTCAGTATTTTATTTACCTTATAACATGTAAACAATGTTCTATGCAATATGTAGGTAGAACTACATGCAAGTTAAAAGAACGATTCAGAGAACATCTTAGTGACATAAGCCCGTCACTTCAATAATGAACATGGAGGTGATACTTCCTTGGTACAAGTTCAGGTCACAGATAGAATTGTAAAACCAACAAGAGGAGGTGACATGTTCCATTTATTGTGTAAAAAATATGTTTTATGGATCTTTAGACTTCGTACACGCATGCCACAGGGCTTACATTTTGAGTGGGATGTTACTCACTTTCATGAGTGACATCGCACTCACTTAATGTGTACTTTCCCTTTTGACATGTATAGAGGTTTTTTTGACACATTTTTTGACATACTTTGGTTTTTTGACACATGTCGTTTTTTGGTGCTATAGTCGTTGACATTATACCATCTCATGGATTAGGGACCCATTTTCAATTTAATTTCTTGATCGGATTTCGATATCATGATTAGGATTCCTCGTCCATGAGTATATTTTAATCATGAGAGTTTGGGAACTATATGGTTCATATTATATTCGATTTATCTTAATTTTGATTTATGTATCCATCTTTAGTCCTTGTGATTCTCAGATTATATATGTTGGGTTGTTGATATCTTTGTATAACAAAAAAACATTTATGCTGTTGTATTTATACATACAACGAGCATGATTGCTGAGGGTTCTTTTATGGAGCATTTTTTCTCTACATACATTTTGTATTTTGTAATGTTCACATTCTTTGTACAGCTTTTTTATGAGGTTTTTTGCCTTAAAGCTGATATAAATAATCAACAACTAGCAATAGTTCATGGTAATTCAAACTATATAAAAAGTAACTTTATATGAAACAGGCATAGAAAAATAAAAATAAAATTTAAAAGATTTACATACACATAGGAAGTACAACTATATTCTTGCCTTTTTTCATTTGCTCCAGTATAGATACATATTCTTCTTTTCTTCATTATGTTAGTGGGACCTATGTAATTTGGTAATATTCTTGTATCTCATGCGAGTTTATATATATTGATATATATATTTTTGATCGACTATGCAGGTTCTTCACTGATGACCGGTTTTCCAATGTTTTATTCTTTTTATCCTTTCCCTTTTTACCTTTCCCCTTCTTCCCATTCCCTCCCTCTTTCCCCTCCCCCCCTTTCCTTTCCTCCCCCCCCCCTTTCCCCTTTTTCTTTATTTTCATCATTATTTCATTTCATTTATTTTTTCATTTAATTTTTTCGAATATATACTGTATAGTTTATTATATTCATATTCACAGTTCATGTGTACATGTATTCATGTTTTTTGACATATATTTTTTTTTTTTTTGTCACATTTTTAATATAGTGGTTTAGGCCTCTTTCACACGGTCCGCCTCCGTAGGCGGATCCGTGTTGCTCAGCGGGGATCGATCCGCGATCCCCGCTGAGCCGGCGGATGACAGCTCCATCTCCGCTCGCAGAGCAGAGAGGGAGGTGTCTCAGCCCCCGCTGCCCTCTATGGGGGATCAGATGAGAGCGGACTGCCTGTTCACTGAACGGATGGAAAAATAGGGTTTCCATCCGTCCAGATTTCACGGACAGGATCGGACACGGATGGCAGCGGGTGTCAGCAGAGATGTCTCCGCTGACATCTGCTGCCCCATAGAGCTGCATGGAGGATCCGATCAGATCCGCCTAAAAAACTGACAGGCGGATCTGATTGGATCGCCCGTGTGAAACAGCCCTTAAGGTCATCAAGATTTATTTATTTGGGTGCATATTTTTGCTGAACACTGGGTATACTTGCATCCAATAAGCGAGTATATTTTAAGGTTCATCATTTTTTCACTTTTATTCACCTATACTATCATTAATGAACAATCCACCTTCGATTAATTTCTCATTATTCTTGACTTTATTTATTTGTATGATATTATAATGATAAAAATTCTTTGAATGTTTTATGAAATCATGAGATCTATATTCAAATTATTGGCTTTTTGATATATTTGCACATGTTTTTTACATGATATGTCTTGTCAAGTATGTCTCTGAGTTATTTGATTGCATTCAGTTCCCTCTTTAGGAGGTTTCTGTGATTATTTGTCTTAACACATGGTTTGAAGGTGAGCCGACTCGCAATTGTGGACTTTTCGGTAATTGATCCAAGGTGTGTTTAACCACTTTACCACCGGAGGATTTTGCTGTCTTACGTCCAGGCCACATTTTGCGATTCGACACTGTGCGACTTTAACAAAATTTACATCCTTTTTTTCCCACAAACAGAGCTTTCTTATGGTGGTATTTGATCACCTCTGCGCTTTTTATTTTTTTGCGATATTAATAAAAAATTTTTTAAAAATAACAATATTTTTCTACTTTGACAGTTAAAAAATATCCAATATATTCAATTTTTGTCATATATTTAGGCCAAAATGTATTTAGCTACATGCCTTTGACAAAAAAATTCTCAATGAGCATATGCCCTAACAAGGAGTCTATTTCCACCCTAATTAAAACCAGAAGTGACAATGCTGGAATCATCAGCGATCACACGGATGCTAATACAACTGATATAGGTCCAACTAAGTTTAAATGTTTAAACTATTTCAATCATTTTTATTAAGTAATTTGCATGAAATAACACAAACAAAGAAATAAAAGGCTTAGTTGACAGAGGGTTTCTTACATATATATGGATTAATCAACAATATGTACAATTTTCACATTGGATGTTAAAGTGTGAAAGAGAGCAAGATTACATCAAACTTCAAATATTAGGCGTTTCAACAGTATAAAGCCCAGTATATATGTACCTCCCGCCCCACCCATGCACCCA
The DNA here is from genome assembly GCF_965119305.1 of Pelophylax lessonae. NCBI lineage: Eukaryota > Metazoa > Chordata > Amphibia > Anura > Ranidae > Pelophylax > Pelophylax lessonae. The sequence continues at coordinate 152,592,590 of NC_138779.1, read as the reverse complement.
TCTGGGCTCAAACTGTGCCAGAGTGTGGAGGGAAGCACATGCAATCTCCCTCCCAACTGGAACAACATAAAGTAGAGAAATATTGAAACTGTGACATGTTTACCCATAAAGGCAGAAAAACCAGGAAGAAAACCATTTCTTTTCTTTTTTTTGAGTTTCAAATGGCTTTATTGGATTAAAGTAATAACGATACAAGATTAATTTTTCACATAGGTATGTTACAACATAGATGTATTCAGTACAAACAGAACAGAATACATGGAAAATAAAAGAACATCTGTGGAGAAACTGTTTTGACACAAAGACTCATTCCAAAGATCAAGCAATAAGCTTTGTCATATACATTAGGTGCACGACTAGTGTAGTATCAAACAATACCCTGTTTCCATATAGCCGAACATATTAGAGCAAAGTTTGGCTCTAGTTTCTTATAGGGTGCATATAGCAAAAAAACAGTAGATACAATGAGGACATGGCTAAGCAATCAAGAGAAAATCATTATAACATGAATGTGAGGATGAACACTCCCATCTCAGATACATGCAGAATGTGAAAGGGATATGTCCCCAACCCATCCAGGTACCATTCCATCTCCAAGGTGATACGGAGCAGGCAGGTACACTCCACCTCCCATGCACCCCCACTGGGAGCAAACTGTCGCGGGAGGCAGATAACTCCACCCTCCCCATTAACTATTCAGTCAAGGGTTTTAACAGCGATGCACCTTTGTGCGCCATAAGTTCCAGGTTGCCTCAAATCTAGTGACTGCACCATCTCTATATGCTAGAATTCGCTCCCATTCTTGAATTTAATTTACCAATGATTTGACCTCTCCAGTATTAGGTACAGTAGTATCTTTCCAATGCCTCATGACCATGGTCCTTGCAGCCATGGGCATGTGCATTGTTATTGGGCGTATTTGGGTTGGAAGATTAGAGATGTTTATGCTTAGGATAGCTTGTTCTATGTTGGGTTTGCATCTCACTCCCGTAATTTTAGATAGTAGTAGGAACAAAGCTGACCAAAAACCACGTATGTAAGGGCAAGACCACAGCATATGTACCAAAGTGCCTACTTGACCAAAATGTTTCCAACATAAATTGGAACAATCGTTAGTGAATTTAGCTGTAATGTATGGTGTAAGGTACCAGCGCAAATTCATTTTTTGAGCCATCTCCTAATAATTCACGCATTTGGAGTACTGAAAGTTAACAGAAATTGCCCTTAACCACTGTTGGTCAGTAAATGATTGATTGAGATCCCTCTCCCAATTAAAAAGGGCTGGGGCTTTGTCAAAAAACGTTTTGGCATGAAGTGTATTGTAGAAGAGCGTGATAACTTTGGACTTAGCATCTGTAGAGTGCCAAAAGGTACATGCCTTCTTGGAGACCTTCGGCTGTGTTGGTTTGTAATGGCTTACACATGAGGCTAGTCTAGCGTATGTGAGGAATTCAGAGGTGGGTAGTTTAAATTTTTGAGTTAAAGACTGAAAGGGAAGGATGTGGCCTTTATCAGACATATCTTCTAGATCAGGAGTTCCCAAACTGTGGGTCAGGACCCACTGGTGGGTCGCAAGCTGTGTTTGAGTGAGTCGCGCTGAGCCGGAAATCACTGAGAACGGGCCCGCTTAAATTGCGCTGTGCGAGCCCGCGCAAATTACAGAGAGCCAGAGCAGTCAAATTGAGATGGATTCAGGACCCCGCCCATGCAGTTTACGGAGGCTAATCTGCATTTCCTGCGAGAAAGATATTTGCATCAGTGAGTACGTATGTGGGCTGTTATGTAGGACATGTTCATGGGGTGCAGAGCCAGCTCCTCGGTCCTGCTGGTGGCAGCGGTGGTGGCTAGACTGTTGGCGGGATTCTCTCAGCTATAGTGGGCAGAGACGGCAGCCTTGGTGTCATAGGAGGACCAGGTGGCCCAGTGGTGTCAGGAGTTCATGGCAGCTTCTGTGACCCCAGTAGGGGATCTGAAGGAGAAGAGCCAGGACACCAAGACCAGCATAGAGCTCCTCATTATGGGGACTCTGGGTGAGGTGTGCTGGGCCCTGGAGAGGGCAAACAGGGGTTTCACCTTCACTGTGGACCGCTGGGAGAGGTAGGAGATTGAGTGCCATATAGCCTGCTGATCACTGTCCTGGGGTGGTTGATTTCTGTCCTCTGCCTGCCTTATACTGTCTATGAGGGTGCTGATGACTTACAACTCTGCTTATATGTCACACATGCCACAGGTTTCTGACCCCTCACTTAGAACATCTGTCAAGTGTATTCAATAATAAATTGAAAAGTAGTACATTTATATTTTTAATTTAACATCCTCATTCCTTTAAAATATGCATTAATGTTATTATTATTTGCATTTATATAGCGCCAACAAATTCTGTAGCACTTTACAATATTCAATTACAAGCAAAGTGGGTCCCGAAAAATAACTGTATTCAGAAGTGGTTCTCAGCCCAAAAAACTTTGGGAAGCCCTGTTCTAGATTATGTAAATGTAATACTTTCCATTTCCCAAATGTGATATCTGGGATCAGGTATGAGAGTGAGTCCAGGGAGATTGGGATCTTAATAAGATCGGTCGCCCTTTCTCCCCATGTAATTAGATATTGCCACACTGATATGGTAGCTGCAATTGTTGGGCTATGAACAGGGGTGATATCTCTTGAGATAGTGGATGCTATCAGAATGGATTCAGAAGATCTTGGATGCAGCAGGCTACGTTCTTGATTACTCCATTGTTTCTCTTGTGCTGGGGATAGACAAGTTCGCAGTTGGTCTAGAAGTGAGGCCATATAATAATCCTTCAAATGTGGAACTCGCATATCACCAACTAGTCTATGCTCATATAAGACTTTCTGAGAGCATCTCACCCTGCCATCTGCCCATATGACAAAAAAGAAAAGAGTGATACTAAGCACCCTGCTCCTGCGCTCAAAACCAGGTCCTCAAGCTGTTTCGATCTGGGAACCTACACTTGGCATCCCGTATGGCTACGCCTTGCTGCCCTTTACGACCGGGGTGGTCAAAGACACTGAAAAACAAACACAAAAAAGGGCGCACCAGCCTAGCGCATTATCCTCAGCAAGCTTTTAATAATAATAGTTTAAAATCAACTACTCACAAACATGCGTGGTAGGTCAGCATATAGATTCCAACAGAACGGCATCAAAATAGAAGAATCCGTTATTCCATATGAACGGAAGGCTAACGCGTTTCGAGGCCTTGCCTCTTCCTCAGAGCCCGAGGGCCATGTCCAGGACCATGGCTTAAATAGTATGGCCAGGCCCCACATGGCCCTCCAAACCGTAGGAGGGGCAACGCCCTTGTGGGCATGGTTACATAGCTAGGCTCCCAAATCAATAATAGAAATCAATGCAGATATAAAACAGAGCAAAACCAAACAAAACCAGAAGCAATGACAACATCTTCTGTTGATGTGTCACTCTGCAGCTCTAAACATTGGAAGCATAGTTATTAAAATGTCCATACACATATATACATAGAACATAGAAGTACATGGCACTACACAGAAAGGTTGATTGGTCAAGGCCTACCATCCCCATCGCACAGAAGTCACACAGCACCCGGGGGGTTAATTGCAAAATAACCACTAGGGATACCTGATCACCCACACCTCAATGGATAGATCCCATTCGTATGCCCAATCTGTAGGCTGTATAGGAAGCAGGCACTTGTTCCTAGCAGGGATAAAAAATGGGGGTATACCAGCTACACCAATCCATGAAATGTATACTCTTTCACATTGATAGGGGAACATACCGCTGATGTGGTCGGTCTTCCACAATGCGCCATTTGACCATCGCCGCTACATACTGTAGCGGTGCATTGAGGTGGTGGAACGCACGCCGGCCATCCCGGAACGGCCATGCGTGCCACCCGAAGAGCGTCACTTCCGCCAGCAAGAGCCTTCAGGCGGTGAACCGCAAACGCCGGAACCGGAAGTGACGGCCCTCGGGAGCGGGACCAGCCTCTAAGTAACCTGAGGCTCCATCGAATGTCAACTCCTACCCCTGCCGTGCTATGCGATACCCGTGCAAAAGAGAGGTCTGCCAAGCCCCGTACCTAGAGCCACCAAATGTACAGAATGTACACATTATATTAGATCCGATTAAAAACATACTATGCAAAGTTAAACTACACATATAGGTACATATGCAGTTTGTAAAACATAATAAATATATATAAAATTCATATTGACCTCTTGCTGATAGATACTAGATAATATATATATATATATATATATATATATATATATATATGTATAATAATGCGTATAAAAATAACACATTATTAAAATCACTAAGAATACAGTAAAATACAAAAACCACAATATAAAAAGAGGTACAATATAATGCACATTCATCCCAGGATCTAATTGATACCAAAGGAGAATAATAAAAAATAATAAATAATAAGAAGAAGAATAAAACTCTCCATATGGCTCTATGTCAGGGAGTGCAGGGGTGGGACTGCACCTGACGTGTAGACCCACCTAAAATGCATACACACGTACAAACCTATACCCCTAGTTGGAATGTTCCACAACCCAATGGTGCAGTGCTACCGCGCCCCAGTCGGGCATACTATGTTGCTCCAATGCTAAGAACTAATAAAATCTGCTAAAAAACTAATATCTAATAAGAAAGACTCGGTGGTCGTATTAGAAAAACTTATGAGAGAGAACTACAACTAATCGCTTTGGAAGGACCATTGGAGGTGTTCACTCCCAAAGCGAAGAAACGGAACTTACAAAAGTATGCAAAACATATCCAAGGAAAGATATCATGAATATAAGAGAAAAAGATGGAGGGAAGGAGTAGCGGAGGACTAAAAGGAAATGACAGGCCTCCTGAAGGAGGGCAATTCTATTATACCAATGAAGGAACCAGAACCTGAGTCTTCTCGAAGGGAGACTCAACCGATATTACACGGTGTTAAAGAATACTCTGGATCTCAAGATGTTCATTTAACCCTCCAGGGGTCATTGACCCGAGGGTGAAGATCCAGTATGATTCTCTCCGACATACTTTTTGGAATCACCGTGTAATATCGGTTGAGTCTCCCTTATTCCCCCCCAGACCAAATTTTTTCAACAAGCTCTGCAAATACCCCCAATGTATCCTGTCAGGGCCTTCTCTACGTCCAAGGTGAGAAGCAGAGAAGGCTGTTTGGATCTCCCCACAACACTAATAACACAACACTAATAAGGTCAATTATCCTTCTGGTGGCATCTGGTGCCTGGCGACCAGATACGAAACCAACCTGGTCATGATGCACGAGGAACGGCAGGAAAACTGCCAGTCTATTAGCCAACAGTTTAGCATACATTTTGACATCCACGTTCAATAGGGATATTGGCCTAAAGTTTTGTGAGGTATTGGGTTCCTTCCCTGGCTTAGGTAATGTAACTATAGTCGCTGACAACATATCGGGTGGAAAGGAGGCCCGGGCCACAGCAGCATCAAAGACCGACAGCATATATGGGTTCAAAATGTCTATAAAATTTTGGTAGTACTCCGATGAAAAGCCATCAGGTCCTGGTGACTTATTGTAGGGTAATTTTTTAACAACCACTTCGATCTTCTCCTATAAGGTGAATGCGGAATGAAGGGTCGACAACTCCAGGGAGCTGAGAGTGGGCAGAGATATGGAGTGTAAAAATTAGTTAATGGAGTCAATGGTGGGAGCAGTACTAGAGGGGTCTGTTTGAAGGTTGTATAGTGAACTGAAGTAGTCACAGAAGGCATTGGCAATGTCTGCAGGGTTATACACTTATTGGCGAGTAGAGGGATAAATGAGAAATGGTATTTTTTGTTTAATAATTTTTTCCCTTGTCTGGGCAGCTAGCAATTTACCAGCTCTATTGCCATGACGTTATGAGTTGGCTTTCAGTTTCCTTAGGGATTTATCGTGTTGGAGGATCAGAAGGGAGCGGAGATCTTACCTAGCTTTAAATAATTGATTTCTAGTGTCCTGGGCGGTAGACACTTTATTAAGTGTTTCCAGTTGGTGTATAGTGGTCAGTAGGCTTAGCATTCATCTGTATGAGGATACCTCTTATGAAGGCTTTATGCGAATTCCATAGTTGGAAGGGGTCAGAGACCGAAGGAGCATTGATTGCAAAAAACTCTTTCAGGGCAGCAGAAATAGCCAGCCTGTGATCCTTAAGGGAAGAAAGGTCTACATTATTAAGCCACTGGTTTGCTCTCGTTTCAGTAGCGGTACCCCCCACATCCATGGAAATCAGCGCAGGATCAGACCAGGTAATGTCGTGAATGTCCGATTTGTTGACATTTTGAAGCAAAAATCTATCTACCAGAAACAAATATATCCTGGAGTAACTGTAGTGAACATGCGATATATAGACCTGGTAATTTTAGGAAAGTGCAAAGAGTGGTTCTATAGTGGCGGTGTAGAGACTTTTTGGACACATCATTGTCTGTTAGGGATCGCGTTAAAATCGCCACAGAGAATGATATGGCCCTGTCTCATTTTAGTTATCTTTTTCTAGATCTTTTTAAGTGATGCGATTTGCCTAACATTTGGGAGGTATACATTGACCAGTGTATATTGCACACTACTGATATCAGACACTAGAATAATGTACCTACCCAACACATCCGTTTCCAATGCTATTTGTGAGAATAAAACTGAATGCTTGATCGCTAAAGCCACACCGCCCTTTTTCTTTGGCCCATTGGCAAAGAACACATGCGGGAATTGCGGATGGCGAAAAGGTGGTGGGTTAGAGGAAGAAAAGTGGGTCTCCTGGAAACATACAATGTCACCCTGGAGTCGGCAGGTCTCTTTCCATGCCATATGTCTCTTAGCGGGGCTATTTAACCCCTAAACGTTCAAGGGTGATATCCTGAACTTCATGGTGACATTAGAAGATATACAGTGAAAAATACAGAGGCATTCAAGAATTCTGGTAAGTGAATGTTCAGGTGATCATATTACCTGGACCAGTAGTTCAAACTAAAACTCACAAGCGGTAGTGGAAACGGCGTGTGAGGGGTAGTCAGTCAGATGAAGTCCGGAACTAGAGCTGCAGGCCTTGAAGGAAACAGGTAAAAACCTCAAAGTGGCGATGAACAGATAATACCAGTGAAAGGAGAAGAGCTCATGGTTCTCCGACGTTTTCTCCGGACTTTTCTGTTCTCTTCCTGGAAGAGGGCGGCGAATCATGGTTGTCTAGATCCAATATATGCCAGGATCTCAGCAGACTTAGACCTTCCTCCAAAGATGAAACTGCGTAATTGTTGTCTTCCCATGTGATGAGCAACTTGGTCGGGTAAATCCAGCGAAAGGGAATGTGATGATTGTGCAATAGTAATAGTCACCAACTTTCTGCGTTGTTGCATCATGAAGGCTGAAAGGTCCACAAAGAAGGATAACCCCTGTAGATCTTGAGGTAGTTTGTCACGATCTCTGGACGCTCTCATCAATTTTTCCTTGGTGTGAAAATAGTGTATTCTGGCGATCGTTTCCCTACGTAGGTGAGCTCGAAGATAGTTGGGCTTGGGCAACCTATGGTTGACCAACAGATCCTCCAACGGTGCATCTGGTAATATTTATTTTAGGACATCAGTAAAATAAGTTTTAAGGTCCTGCGATTTGACCATCTCTGGTATGCCCCTAATTTTAACATTGTTCTGTCTAGAACGGTCTTCAAGATCTGACAGTTTTGACTTGATCCATTGTAAGTCATCCTCCCTGTCATTATGTGCATCCACTAGCTCATTGAAAGTAGAGACAAATTCCCCCATTTTTTTCCACCACGTGGGTTACTCTGTTATCAGGGCCAGATTAACATAGGGGCTATTGGAGCTGCAGCTCCAGGCCCCTACCTTAATATAGGCCCCGGGTTGGCCATATTCACTGTTACCGCTCTTCTGTCACTTGTAAACACAGAAGTCTGGCTTCTATGCTCGCTTCCCCAGGCAGCTCCCTCAGAACCTCACCACACAGCACGAAGGCCGGACAAGGAGGGACAGTTGCCGATGCATGGATGTGTTTATGGGCTTCAGAGACAGCATCCCATGTTGAATTAGGCATGCATGGCTGCACCCTTCCTCCTCTGGGTGCATGCCAAGGCACGGCCCTTAAGGCCCTTCAAAATCCTCAGCACCAAGCCCATGATGCTTTTAATTCGGCCCTGTCTGTTATTCACATCGCAGTGGGCTGCTTTAAATTGCTGTGTAAGTGAAATAATGTCAGAATGGATAGTACTGCACAGAGAAACCAGTATATCTTTCAAAGTAGTGTCATTCACTGGTTTATTAGATGTAGGGTAATCAGTGATGGATTCCTGCAGCTCTCTAGTGTCATCTAGTGGAGAGTTACAAAAGTTCATCTCATGTGGAATTATAGGAGAATCCAGCAACATCTGCTTGGATTTCACCAGACTGGATGATGTGGAGGAAGAATGGAAAAGGGATCCTCGTTTATAGGTAGGTTCCTGTCCTATTGGATGGTGATTGAGGGTGGAATTCCGCTCTGGCATTCTCCCCTGAGATGAGCTGGGCCCTCTGCCGGCGCCATCTTGGGAGGAGGTAGGCTTCGAGTTAGGGAAGAATTTAGTAGTTTCCCGGGGGGTTTTGTACCTTTCTCTTCCCCATGGTCATCTCTGAGTCCTCCTGTGCCGGATCGTATGGGGACTGTGCAACGTTGAGCTCCCTTGTGCTATAGTTCGGCTCGTTAGTGTCCTGCAGGGTGGAGCTGCTGTCTTATGCAGCCATCTCCGTTGCCGGTCAGCCATGTCCCCCTGGAAACTATTTCTATGAACCAAATAACATAGGAGCGTTTTACCAAGTCATATTGTTATTAGAGCACCAGAGAGACCAAGGAAGCCATAGGTTCTTATTTTTTTCAGAATTACCTTGTGAGTATTCAGAACTAACCTCATGACTATAATGTAGTTGCACAACGTTGATAATATCATTAATGGAGGGTAATGTTGGCGATTTCCACTGCCTAGTTATGCATAATCTAGTAGCGAGAAGGACATGAGTAACAACTGTTCTAAATTTTGCAGGTATTTCATCTAGGCCAATGTTTAAGATGATTTAACTTAATGCCAACAATTTTGGTAATCACATCAAAAAAATGCCGGCCACAATGTGGACAGTTTGCTGCAAGACCAGAAAATGTGGTAAATATTACCAATCTGTCCACATCCTCTCCAAGAGTTTGGGGATTCGGAAGGGTGTAATTTGGAGATTTGATAAGTTAAGTACCAGCAGAGCAAGATCTTATGGGTCAATTCCAAAAATCCTGCACATTTAGTAGCTGTATAAGTTGTGGACAGAGCTTTTTGCCATTGGTATGGCATGTATGATTAAGTTTCTTCTCCCAAGTCTGGAAAGGAGAAGATTTAGAGAAGATTTTTTTTTTCAGTTTATGGAGGTGTAAAACAGAGAGATGCCTCCTTTAGGGTTGGTGCTAGCTCTAAGGAATCGGGCTATTTGCAGAGGGACTTTGCAGCTAAGGTCAGGAATTTTATGTAACAATGAAGTTATGCCCAGGTAGGTGTAATACTCCACCTGTGTGAGGGAACATTCCTCGCACAATACAGGGAATTTTTGGAGGATTTTATTGTCATAGAGGTCAGGGTCTGTATCCAGGGGTGTAATGACAGATCTAGCGTAAGATGAGAAAGAGTCCTGAGGGAAATTGGGAGTTTAGTCATATGCTCTCCTTCTGTGAAGGAAGAAAGGAAAGTCTTCCATGCTGATATCGTGGCACAAGTCGTGGCGGGGAAGATCAAGGGGCGTATCTGGCCAGTATCTGTTTGCATGTAGAGCTATAAGGTCTCCGTGGTGGGTTAATGATTTTTTCATTGGGACCCACAGTGTTTGGGATGTATGTGTGAACCATTGTTGGCTTTGTGCCAGGTAGTAGTCGTATAAGTCTGTGAGTCCCACTCCACCTGCATTTCTTTGTTTTGTCAGTTTTTTGTGTGCACATCTGGACCTCCTACCTTGCCATAGGTATCTATTCACCACAGATTGCAATTTAATGAAAAAGGAGCGAGGGACAGGGATCGGTACAGTCCTAAAGACATAAAATTTGAGGGAACACCTGCATTTTAAACGCTGCTAGGCGTCCGGACCATTATAGTTCATGATGAGCCAAGCATGAGAGTTGATCATTAAGCCTTCCTAACCACGGTAAGTAATTGGAAGAATATAAGGTGGTCATGGATTTGGTCACTGTTATACCTAGGCTCTCATCTGTCCATGAGAACGTTCTGCTATCATAAACCCAATGTACCTCTGTGTTGCCTAATGTGAGAGGCCAGGGGTTCCATTAAGAGATTGAATATGAGGGGTGCCAGTGGGCAACACTGTCTAGTGCCATTCATGATCTGGAAGGGTTTAGAGAGCATACCAGATGTGTAAACCCTGGCTGAGGGGGGACATGTATAATGCTAATATTGCGGACAGGATTTGACCGGAAAAACTGAACCTTGCCAGCTATTTCCTAAGATAGCCCAAATGTATCCTATCGAATACCTTCTCCACATCCAATGTGAGGAGCAGAGAAGGTGTTCCGGAATGTTCTGCCAGATGAATGATATCTATCAGTCTTCTTGTAGTGTCTGAAGCTTGCCTGCCCTTAATAAAGCCAGTTTGTCTGTGCTGATTAGAGATGGGATAATATTCATCATGCGAAGGGCAATAAGCTTAGCGTATATCCTAATATCATTGTTTAGCAAAGATATAGGATGGAAGTTTTGGGGCCTGTCGGGTGTTTTGCTCGGTTTCGGCAACGTGACAATTCTAGCTTCCAACATTTCAGGTGGAAAAGAGGACGAGGCCAGGGCGACTCTGTATATCTCATCAAGATGGGCGCCAAGGAGTGTTTTGAAGGATTTGTAATATTCTCCTGTGAGCCCATCAGGACCAGGGGATTTGTTGTTGGGCAGAGTGTTGATAACTCGATAAATTTCGGCTATAGAGAAGGGGGCATTAACTGCCTCTAGTTGGTCCGCTGACAAAGTTGGGAGACTCAAGCTATGCAGAAAATTGTAAATTTCTTGGGGGGTGGGCTGGGGAATAGAGGTATCGGTTTCTAAATGATATAATGTGCCATAATATGAGCTAAAGGCATCTGCTATACCTTGAAGGTCATAAATGATTTCCTGCGAGTCAGGATGCTGAATGAATGGAATTTTAGTTTTAGATCTGTGTCCCTGGAGTTTCCTTGGCAAAAGCTTGCCTGACTTATTCCCGGAGCAATAAGAGCATCTTCAGCCTTTGGGAAGTACACTCAAACTCTTGTAACAAGAACTCTCTGAGATCTAGTATCAACACTGATAATTCAGAACTGAGTTTGGGGGAAGGTTTTTTTTTTTTATTCAGTGTCTCCAGGGAAGAGATTCAATGAGTCAAAGTGCTGCTGTCTCCTCCCCTTCTCCCGTTCCCCCAGCTGTATAAAGATGCCTCTTATAAAGGCTTTATGGGCATTCCACAGTACAAAAGGATCCTCCGCAGACAACACGTTTATGTGGAAGAACTCTGTTAAACTGTCTTCAATAAACTTCCTCATCTGTGGGGATTGGATGAGTTTCAAATTAGCTCTCCACACAAACAAAGAAGTTGACGGACAATGATCATCCAAAGTCAGTGAAACTGAGGCATGATCCGACCAGGTGATCAGGTTAATGGATGACTTTAATGCTTTTTGCAGAAGCCATTTGTCAGATATGAACATACAGTATCTATCTATGTGGGAGTATGAGCAATGGGGCTAACCGAGAAGTAGGAGTAGTCTCTTTCACTGGCATGATGGCATCTCCAGATATCATAAAGATCATTGTCCAACAGGACCTTGCTCAATGTTGATGTCCATCTAATGGGGGTAGACGACAAATCTATCTGGGAGTTAGCTACTATTGATTGTGGAGGGGGAGAGATTGGCTTTGTTAGTCATTCAAAGTTAAATGGCGCCTTTTACCAATGTGCAAATTGTAGAAAAAAAGAGGGCAGAGGTGGAACCAGAGGGGATTTAAATGTGCCACAGATACCAAAGAAAAATAAATAAATCCATAATTTTTCTCTCCAAATTCAATCCTTATTTAAAAATTGATAAAATAATTTTTATTGAAAATACATCATAACAAATAAACATACATGTTCATTACAATATTTATATAGATATAATATGCATCCGACACAATATTTCAATACAGAAGAGCCCATATAGGGACCACATAAAGGTACAAGAGATTGCTGGAACTACACGTTTCACTATAAGTGCTTCCTCAGGCTCCAGCTATTTCAGAGTATTCTCTAATATGTTTCAAAAAATCCTTATTTGTAATCTTGATCAATTCAAGCGGGTTGTTTAGATGTATATAGATTTGTACCGATAAAAAACGATGAAAAAGACAGCGGGCAAGTGTACCCAGAAGGAGCTTTTAGTTGGCATGAATATAGAGTGTGATTGTGGAAGATGAAAGAGAACGATCTGATTATATTCAAATATATGTGTACAAAAATTAAAGAGATAGGGATGCACCAAATAATAGTGAATAATTTAGGGGATGTTCAGGGGCTCCACTAGTTTTTAGAAATGATAAAGATCGATCTAAAATAAATCAATGTCCATTGTTGATTAAGGGGGATAGAACCATCCCTTTCCCGAGTGAGAGTGAAAATAGCCAGTGATACAGAAAAAAGGTCCTCCGGGACCGTTATGCCCTGGATGAGCGGTACATCACTGGCATGATGGCATCTCTAGATATCATAAAGATCATTGTCCAACAGGACCTTGCTCAGTGTTGATGTCCATCTAATGGGGGTAGACGACAAATCTATCTGGGAGTTAGCTACTACATTAAGGTCGCCACAGATCAGTAGAGACCCCTTCTGTATTTTTTTTTATTTTTCTGAGGAGAGATTTCAGAAATTTATTTTGATGATGGTTAGGTGCGTAAATATTTGCCAGTGTAAATTTGGTGGAGTTCAAGTCGCATATCAAGATGATATAGTGACCATCTGGGTCGACTATTTTTTCATGCAACGTGAATGTAACAGTGTCCTTTATAGCGATCATCACCCCTCTTTTCTTTTGCTGGGATGCTGGATTGGAAGATGAATGGAAATTTCTTATGCGTGCAGGAGGGCAGTTTGTGTAGGTGAAAATGGGTCTCCTGTGCACATAGGATGTCGCTGTTGTGTAGAGTAGCTTCTTTCAAGAGCGATTTCCTCTTCACAGGGTGATTGAGACCCCTCCCATTTATGGGCAGGAGGTTAATTCCCATGTCTTATCCCATCACCCTGATGTGGTGTGAGGTAGAGGGAGGTTGTACTCACAGTTAGAGGGTTTCTGCAAAGTGGATATGTTGAAGAGAAGAGGAGACATTTCCGCCACTTCCTGAAGGTAGTCGTAGAGCAGGGGCTGTATAGCCTAGCCGATTCTAGGACAATATCCCCCCGGACAATATCCCCCGGACATTATCCCCCCCGGGACAACATCCGCCCGGACAATATCCTCCCTGGACAATATCCCCCCGGACAATATCCCCCCTCTAACCTTAACCCTATGTCCAGGGGGATATTCTCCGGGGGATATTGTCCCGGGGGATATTGCCCAGGAGATGTTGTCCCGGGTGGATGTTGTCCAGGGGGAAGTCCGGATTCAGGGCTCTCGCATGCCTGTTCCTGGAGACGCAGTACTGACATGGAGCAATGAGTGGGACTGCTGCATCCAGCACTCTGTCAGAAGACACCGGGAGTCCAGAGAACAGCTAAACCTTCTAAGATATCACTAATAGACTACAACCTTGTTGAGTTGCGCCTGAGCAACCTAGTTGAGTTAGATAGGGAATATTGCACTGAAAGTGTACTTGTTGGACTTTGCTGCAAATATTCAGTAAAAATTGTATTAACTTTTCAAAGCCTCGTCTAAAGTAATTCAAATTTATTTTAAAGTCTCATTTTTTTCCCTGCAAAATAATGAACATTTACCTGGTCTGTTGCAGTGGATTTGCATCCTCCTCTTCTCAGGTCACTCTTCTTTGATTCTAGCCCCTCCCTGCTGTTCAGTGCCCCCACAGCAAGCAGCTTCCTATGGGGGCACCCGAGCTGAGTTACAGCTCCCTGTGTACATTCAGACACGGAGCCCCGACCCGACCCCATCCCCTTTCTCCCCTGATTGGCTAGCTGACTTTGACAGCAGCGGGAAAAAATGGCACCACTGATGTGTCAGGATCAGGAAGGAGAATCTCAGTCGGCTGACACACTCTTGGACAACGCTGGACAGAGAGGGACCTCAGGGAAGTGTTAGGGGGGGGCTGAGGGGGGCAGCTGGACAAAGAAGGCTTTTTATCCTAATACATAGAATGCATTAAGATTACATAGTTACATAGTAGGTAAGGTTGAATAAAGACAACAGTCCACCCAGTTCAACCTGTGTATTTGTACATGTGTCAGTGTCGATAATAATTTCCCATATACCTGTATGTTGTATTTTTAAGATGCATGTCCAAAAGCCTTTTGAAAATATCAATACTCCCTGCTGACACCACCACTTGTGGAAGAGAGTTCCACATTCTTACCGCCCTGATAGTGAAAAACCCCCTGCGCAGCTTAAGATTAAACTGTTTATCCTCCAATCTCATTGCGTGGCCCCATGTTCTCTTACACCCCCTGAGAGTGAATAGCTTTTTTCCTATTCTGGGATCACCATTGAGGTATTTGTAAATCGCTATAATGTCCCCACTCAAACGTCTTTTTATCCAGTGTGACAGGAAGTCAGGTAAATCTGTGGATGTTGTCACAGACAGGAGATACATGTCTGCTTGGTTTAGACAATTCACCAATTACCAAAATAGGGTGTTGGCTGCAGAGGTAGCCAGCAGGAAGGTGTAAAGAAGTTGAAAACCCTTCAGCTATTCAGAATGAGGAAATTAAGGCCTCTATAATTTGTTCAGAGGAAGTCTATTGATTGCTCCCTCCTGACACTGTGTGGGTAGAGGAGGACAGTCAGATGTGTGCCTCCTGACGCTGTGTGAGCATGGGAGAGGAATGCCTCCTGAAGCGATGTGCGCTGAGGAGGGTAAAGGGACTGAAGACTTCTCAAGGTGAGGTCATGGATTGTTTCTATGTGAAGAGAAACCAATGGACATTTTCTGTGTGAAGAGAAAATAAATGAACTATTTCTATGTGAAGAGAAAAACAAACGGATGTTTTCTATGTGAAGAGAAAAGGGGACATTTTCTGTTTGAAGAGAAAATAAATGGACTATTGATAGTCTGCTGTAGGATCAGCAAAGTCTGCCCAACAGTAGGTTGGGGACAGACTCCCTAGGTAGGTTCCTGTGTGTGTGAAGGTAGCCGCCCACAGTGGCAAGGGTTTATTTTATTTTATGTTTATTTTGAAGTTTGCTGTTTTTGATGCTTGCACTTGTGTGAAGAAAATTGCAAGAATAAAACCATACACTGTTGTTTGCAACCACTTCTCATCTATCTCCCTGTGTAACGAACCCCCCCAAGGGGTCATCCACACCCGCCACCGAGCTAATCCCCCCACATATGGTGGAGGATGCGGCAGAAGCAGAAATCCCTGCAAAGAAGTGCATCTGTTCTATGAACTTTGTCTGGTGCATGAGATTGCACAATCTGTGTGTGCAGGAGAGGAGATCCTGCAAGAGAGAGAAAAACTACTTGTTTTAAAGAGACAGTGGTCTCAAAATTTTTGCTGGACTGTGAAAAATTTATTGTGGAGTTATTAAAGATGGGGCGGTCAAAGCGCCTGAAAGAGGCAAAGATAGCTGAAATGAGAGACCGAATTCTATGGATGGAGGGGATGTTACCGCCTGAACGAGCCCCATCCATGCCTGAACAGAGTCTGCTAAAGAGAAAGGTTGTTGTCCCTAGCAACACTGGTGCAAATGGACCAGTTATGGAGACGCAGTGTTCTCAGATGGAAAGTAAACCCAAAATGGAGGAGATGCTGAAACAACTGATTATATCGAATGCAAAACAACAGCAGGCCAATGCAGCTCAACTGCAGGCAAATGCAGCTCAAAAGCAGGCAAATGCGGATTTTCAGCGGAGCTTTGCAGCTCAACAAAAGGCTCATTTTCTGTGTGAAGAGAAAATAAATGGACTATTTATGGTCTGCTGTAGGATCAGCAAAGTCTGCCCAACAGTAGGTTGGGGACACACTCCCTAGGTAGGTTCCTGTGTGTGTGAAGGTAGCCGCCCACAGTGGCAAGGGTTTATTTTATTTTATGTTTATTTTGAAGTATGCCGTTTTTGATGCTTGCACTTGTGTGAAGAAAATTGCAAGAATAAAACCATACACTGTTGTTTGCAACCACTTCTCGTCTATCTCCCTGTGTAACCACCCCCCCAAGGGGTCATCCGAGCTAATCGACCCACACCAGCGAGAATAAATTTAGTACTTGTAGTTGCACCTCGTACTTGAGGTCCTCCAGTCTAGTGTCTAGTCTAGTTTTTGTTGCCGATACAGATATTTTGGCCATTGCATATCGGTATCGGCCGATATGGGCCGATATTTTGAACATTTAAAGTTTTGCAAAATAAACACAATTTTCGACACAAATCTGTTACTGAACATGTTAATGTTTGTTTATTAACATTTTTAACACTGCAGTCAGTGCAAATTAAACTGCTAGAAAAAAGCTAGACAACAACAAACAGCTAGACAGTGGATTGGAGGAGTCACAAGTACTGCTGCAGTAGTACACTCACTGCAATGATTTTAAATCACTACTGCAGTGGATGTAGTCAGTGCAAATTAAACTGCTAGAAAAAAAGCTAGACAACAACAAACAGCTGGACAGTGTGTGTCCAGTGTCATCTGTAACAATCCTCCCTTCAATGTTTTTTATGTGGGCAATGTGCTCTGGTTTCACTTTTTTTACTGTTATTATATTGTGGCAGAGCATTGCCCTGCCAGGGTCTGGAAGGATGTTTTGACCCAGAGTTCTCAACCAGATCGGTTTAGGGGCTCCAGGGAACTTGTGACATGAAGAGGAAACTGGCTTTCCAGTTTCCTCAGTGTTTTAAAAAGTCCAGTTTGGGACCTGGAGCCTTGAGATTTCTAAGTGATCCGGGTGGGATGAAATCTCCAATCCTGGGTCCGGATATTCAGAAGAGTCAGCATAATAATTGGTTAGGTGTGTGCTGGGCTTTTAGTAGTATACTGACCATTGTTCTGGGCTCCACCCCGGCAGACAGGTCATCTGGCCCAGGAGTCAGGGGGGCTCCATGTAGGAGTCAGTGCAGCACGAGACTGCTATCTATGTGTACCCAGTTGGTGAGCAACCAGTCTGTAGGAGACAGACAAGGGCCTGGAGTTTAAGACCAGAGCAGCAGTGCTGCAAGTTCAAGCCAGAGGGGCTGATTGATCATCTATTTTGATTTAGGACTGAAATGCTGATACTCCTGCGAGGGAAACCCTGTTATTTTTCTGCTTGATGAACTTTATTTTAATAAACATGGGCGAGGAAAAATGAGTGTCAGTGTCCTTTAAACGCTCTACATTTGATGCGAGGCCCTACAATATGTAAAGAAATCTTTGTTTTTTTTTTTTAACTCCTAATAAAAAAAGATAAAAAAAACCTTCTGCCTTTACAACTCCTTTAAAGGGGTGCATGGTGGTTTCTGGCATGTGAAAGAACATGGTCAGTAAAGCACATGTGGGGTATGAAGGAAAGCCACTAAAAAAAGTTTACTCAACAAAACATTACTCAACAAAACAAGCAGGAGGAGGAATATGGTTGTTATGGGTAATGAGGAACAAGTGCAAAGTACATTGCAGCCAGTCATGAAGTATGGTACCTGGCATGGTGGAGGGTTCTCCGGTAGCAAGGGGGGTTTGTGATATGGCCCCCTCTCGAGTGGTCGGTAATCTGAAGGTACCAGGACTAAACCCACGTTATGGAGAACCATAGCTTAGCCGCATGGTATGGGAGAGTGGAAAGAGTTAATTAGGTGCATAAATGAGGTTGGTGCTAGGTGCATGGTGGAACCCCATTCTGTCACTGAGAGTGAGGTGGCAGAGATACGCTGGACTGGTGGAGAGGGCACGGGCCCAGCAGTGTCCCTCCTAAATGCAATATCTACCAAGCTAAGGTGTTTAGTGACATGGGACAGAAGTTTACAGAAGGACTCTGTACATTTTCTACTGCACACGGTGTATGGCCCATCTCTAAGTCAGGGATCCACCATAATGTTTGGTTTTCACATGAACATGGTCCCCACCTGGTCCCAGGAATTGATGAGTGCGCTCAGTGCAAAAGGTACCCCCACGTACAGGGTGAGTTGCTCCGCCCACATGTGAGTCTGAGGATCCTGAGAAGCCTGATGCAACTAGCGATTTCAGGGAACTAGAGGGAGTCTGTACGTTTCAGGAGAGTGACGGAACTTAAGGGTGTCAGGAGATCCCTCACCAAGAGGCAAGGAGTCGGCCTTTACATCTGGGGCTGTAACTAAAGGCTTAGTGTGCCAGGAAAACCCAGGAGACCCAGGTCTGAGAGACCAGAGACAAGAGCAATGGTGCTACTTGAAAGAGAGCCAGGCAAGTTGACATTTTCATTAACATTTTACAGTTTGAAACTTTTTTACAATAAAAGTGGGCCAGAAAGTCTTTAAATAAGAAGTATGAGGAGGATGGAAATCCAAAATGAATATACAAGAATGCTCTCACCAACCCTTACATTATGGCAGGCATCCCAAATACATCACTATCTTTTGTTGTTACCATTTGATTCAACGACAGTGCAAATGCCAACTGCTTTTGAGCAATTATGTGTGTCTGGTCAAACCACTAGACTGGGCCTTTCTATGGACCTATGCAGAATTGACTAAGCCCTTGGAATCCTTTATTCCATCCTATATAGCTGCATAACTATAATCTAAATATAACAATTTCTACAGAACAGGGAGATTTTATTTTTCACTTTTTAAATCATCCATAACTTGGAGATTGCAGGAATTACGACCCTATGCTACTGACCCAGTGGTAGAGAACACAAGAGAAACTGCACCGCATATTTCCGAACACAGACCCTACTTGCTGGCGATGTGGAGAAGATAGGGCAATGCTTATTTTGGACATGCTCTCGAATTTGTCCATATTGGCAAAATATATGTTCCTTGATTAGGGACATCACTGGCCTTTTCTTAGATCAGAACCCAGCAGCTTGTCTACTGCACCTTAGCCCTCTCTCTAAAAGCAAATATTGAAAATACATAGTGAGGCATCTCTTAAACGTGGCTAGGGCATGTCTGCCAACACATTAAAAATCTCCATCTCCCCCTACTGTAGAACAATGGATAAGAGCAGTAAATTAAATAATAAAAATGAAGGAACTTACGGCATCAATAAATAGGCAGAAAGCCTGCTTTCGCAAAACATGTTCACAATGGATCAATTTTACTTTATCAACAAAATACTAGATACTCTCTACCAGTTGAAATATGTATGAGGGGGCAGCGGTGGGGGAGGGGAAGGGAATGGAAGAGAGGAAAGTTGGGATATAATTATTATTATTATTTTTTTTTATTTTTTTTGAGGAGGGAAGTTTTAGTTTGAAGGGGGAGGAGGGAAGGGTGAGGTAAAGGAAACATGTTAAATCAAAGGGGCTCTGCAGAGCATCCCCATATGTGATATAAATCTAATGAGGTATGGCTACTATATTTTTTCTCTCTGGTAGTCTTGAGCCAAGCAGATGTACAAATTACATTTTACTTCTTCTCTTTCCCTTTTAGGTATGAAATTATTGTCATTTAATACATATTGTAGAGTAGTCCAGTGGGGTATGGGGGGAAGGGGAAGAGGGGGAAAGAGAAGGTATGGAAGGGAAAGAAACAAATCTTAGCACTTGGGGCTTGATACACAGAAGGGGAGGAAAGGGAAGAGAGGAAAGAAAAAGTTAAAGAAAGCTGTGTCGAGGCGCATGCGCGGCAGCTCCCAAGATGGCCGCTTAGGACCGGAGCTCCGCGCCACCCCGGCAGTCTCTCCCACCCGGCGCAGTTAAGCAGCATATCGGCTTATCAGAAAGAGCGCCCGAACCTCCACTAGACCCGCGGGAATCGCCCCATGAACACAAATCGGGTCAGGTGAAACCTAGAACGGCAATTCGATCCGGACTGTCCAGAGGCCGCTCCTCTCAAAATGGTGGATCCGGCCCAGCAGCGGGAGGCGATGGAGGAAGGGGATTCTCCTCAGCAACAAACGGACTACATGTCAAGGGGGCATCTTAATTCCACACCGAAGGGCACAGTGAGTAACCAGCTGCTCCTGACCCCCTCTCCAGCGTCCACTGAATCCCTCCTGAGCAGGGTGATAGGAGACTTCTCCCCTGCTAGTGTCTCACTATTAGCTCCCACAAGCTCAGCAGCCATAGAGAGACCTAAGGGGATTCCTCACTCTGAGCATGATGACCTCCTACTCAAAATGTCTGCAATGATGGAGAGGGGGATATCCCAGATTGCATACAGGATAACCACTAATTTGAACATAGACTTTCAGAACCTTGGGGACAGGATGGAAGCAATGGAAAATAAGATGGATTTGACTGTGGCCAAAACAAATCAACACACCACCCTTATACAGTCGCTGCAGGATCAATTGGATTCAGCTCTCCTCAAAGTGGAGGACCTTGAGAACAGGTCCCGTAGATACAATTTTAGGCTGCGGGGCCTGCCAGAATCAGTCTCTGACGTGCATTGCGCTGTGCAGGGGCTCATCACTGATCTTATACCTGATATCCCCTCGCATAAACTTGAACTTGACAGAGCTCACAGGGCACTGGGACCCCCACGGCGGGATGGCAACCCACGCGACATTGTGGTTAAGCCCCACTTCTTCTCCGTAAAAGAAGAAATTGTTAACAGAGCCAGGAAGATCCAAAATCTCACCTGTCAAGGTCATGCGGTCCAGATTTTCACTGATCTTGCACCAGCTACAATACAACGCAGGAGAGCCTTAAAGCCGCTTCTGTCCATTCTGTCTCAAAAAGAGCTTAAATACTGGTGGGCATTCCCCTTCGCTCTCAAATTTACCTACAGGAATAAGACTTATGCCTTTTCAAGCTTCTCGGAGGGAGAAAAGTTACTTACCCATCTGCAACTACTACCACAACCCCCAGATCACACAGCCTCTTCCACCAGCTCAAGTTCAGCAAAATGCCCCAACCCGTCAAGCCCCATTGCTCCCCTTTGGCATGGATCCAAGTTCAAACGCTCTAAGGACGGCAAACCTCCCTGATTGCCATCGTGGAACTTCTTGCAAGTTGTCCCACACTTGTGGAGTTACTCTGCTTGATTTAGTCCTTCTTTCCTCTGAGTGATGTTTATGGAACGGCATAGCTTTCCTCGGACGAACCCCTGTTAGATTGGTTTTTAGTCATTTAAAGACTGCTTTTTTCTGGCTTTTTTGCCCCACTCCCCCCCTTTTTTTTTTTTTGTTTGCTCCCTTTTGCTTTTTCAAGTTTTAGCTTTTCATGGGGCATGTTACTTAGGCCTCAGCCCATCAGGCAGGCCCCCCCCTCAGATGGTGGGTCCCTGCCTGGAGCTTCCCTCAGGCTATCTACTGACTATTTCTGACTCATGGACTCTGAGGCGGACTTAAGCGATGCCCTCGGGGGCTCTTCCGGCCGGGTTATTGCCTGGTGGTGGAGCCCTGGGGGGCCATGCTCTTTCCAGGGCCATTAACCAGTTTGCTTGGCTGCTTATGTTTGTTTATTGTCACAGCATTCTACTATGGGCGGGAGTCCTGCCGGAGTGGTAGGATGACGCCTCCACCAGTCACGCGGGAAAATCTCATAGTTAGTGAGGCTGAAAAAAGACACAAGTCCATCCAGTTCAACCTATGATGTGTGTGTGTGTTTGCTTTTAACCGTACATTGTATACCCCTGTATGTTGTGGTCTTTAAGGTGTCCATCTAATAGTTTTTTGAAACTATCAATGCTCCCTGCTGATACGACTGCTTGCGGAAGAGAATTCCACATCCTTACCGCTCTTACAGTGAAGAACCCCTTACGCACTTTAAGGTTAAACCGCCTTTCCTCAAGTTTTAGTGAGTGGCCACGTGTCTTATTGTATCTCCTTTCTCTGAATAGTTTGTTCCTTATGCTAGGGTCGCCAGTACAGTATTTGTACATTGATATCATATCCCCCCTCAATCGTCTCTTCTCCAGAGAGAATAGGTTCAGTGCTTGTAGTCTTTCCTCATAGCTGATGTCCTCCATTCCCCTAATTATTTTTGTTGCCCTTCTCTGGACTTTCTCCAGTTCCAGCACATCCTTCCTGAGGACCGGTGCCCAGAACTGGACAGCATACTCCAGATGTGGCCGGACCAGAGTCTTGTAGAGAGGGAGAATAATCTCTTTATTTCTGGAGTGAATCCCCTTTTTTATACAACCCAGTATTCTGTTGGCTTTGCTTGCAGCGGCTTGGCATTGCATGCCACTTCCAAGCCTGTTGTCTACCAGTACCCCCAGGTCCCTTTCCATCCTAGACTCACCCAGAGGTTCCCCCCCAGTGAGTAGCTTGCTTTCTGGTTTCTGGCCCCCAAGTGCATTACTTTACATTTTTCTACATTAAATCTTATCTGCCATGTAGTTGCCCACCCCGTTATTTTGTTCAGGTCTGCTTGCAAGATTTCCACATCCTGCATAGAAGATATTGGCATGCCTAGTTTAGTATCATCTGCAAATACTGAGATTGTACTTGATATCCCCTCCTCTAGATCATTTATGAATAAATTAAACAGGATTGGTCCCAGGACAGAACCCTGGGGGACCCCACTTTCCACACCCACCCAATCAGAGTACTCCCCATTAATCACCACCCTCTGGACTCTCCCCTGGAGCCAGTTCTCTATCCAAGTACTCACCTTATGGTCCATACTTACCTTCCTTAGTTTGTGCAGTAAGCATTTGTGGGGAACGGTGTCAAAGGCCTTTGCAAAGTCCAGATACACCACATCCACAGGCTTACCTTTATCTAAGTGGCAGCTCACTTCATCGTAGAAGGTTAATAGATTGGTTTGGCATGAACGATTTTTCATGAATCCATGCTGATTACTACTTATAATACCGTTTTCATTACTAAAGTCTTGTATGTGGTCCCTTATCATCCCCTCCAAAATTTTGCAGACTACTGATGTTAGGCTGACCGGCCTATAGTTACCCGGGATATATCTCGGCCCCTTTTTAAATATTGGTACCACGTTGGCTTTTTTCCAATCAGCTGGCACCATACCTGTCTGTAAACTATCCTTAAAGATCAAGAATAATGGTCTGGCAATCACCTGGCTGAGCTCATTAAGAACCCTTGGGTGCAAGCCATCCGGTCCCGGGGATTTATTTATGTTAAGTTTCTCTAGTTTAGCTCTAAGTCTATCCTCTGTTAGCCATGGCGGCACTTCCTGAGGTGTATTATTTAGTTCGGCCTTACAAGCGGGGTTCGTGTAGCCCCCCGATTCCTTTGTGAAGACTGAAGAAAAGAAATTATTTAACACTTCCGCCTTTTCTCTGTCCTCGGTGGCCATTTTTCCTTTATCATCTTTTATGGGGCCAATGTGTTCTGGCCTCGCTTTCTTACTGTTTATATACTTAAAGAACTTCTTGGGGTTCTTTTTACTCTCCTCCGCTATGTGTCTCTCGTGTTCTATTTTAGCCGCCCTGATTTCGTCTTTACATTTCTTATTACACTCTTTGTAATGCTTAAATGCTGCCAATGACCCCTCAGTCTTGTATTTTTTGAAGGCCTTTTCTTTAGCTCTAATATACATTTTTATGTTGGAGTTTAGCCACCCAGGGTTTAGTTTTGCTCTTTTAAATTTATTTCCCTGTGGAATGCACTGGCCCACCCCCTTGTTAAGTATGCTCTTGAAGCACTCCCATTTTTCCTCCGTGTTCTTTGTTCCCAGGGTTCTATCCCATTTGATATTCTCTAGCAGCGAGCGCAGTTTAGGGAAATTGGCTCTTTTGAAATTCAGTGTCCTTATATTACCCTTGTGTTTCCTATTACTGTAATTAATACTGAAACCAATTGACCTATGGTCACTGTTCCCTAAGTTGTCCCGTATTTCTATATTCGTGAGCAGGTCTGTATTGTTGGTAATCAGTGGGTCAAGTACCGCATTGTTTCTTGTCGGTGCATTCACCATCTGACCCATGAAATTGTCCTGCAAAACATTTAGGAACTGCCGAGCCTTGGCTGAATGCGCGGTTCCTTCTGCCCAGTCTATATCTGGATAATTAAAGTCCCCCATTATAATGACATTTCCCATCCTTGCTGCCAATCCTATCTGTAACATGAGGTCCACCTCACCCTCCTCCCTCTGGTTTGGGGGCCTATAGCATACGCCCAATATTACCTTCCCCACCGTGCCTTTCCTTTGAAGCTCTACCCATAGGGATTCTGCCTCGTCCATGGCTCCATTGTTAATATCATCCCTCATATTTACCTGTATACTGTTCTTAATATACAAACATACCCCTCCCCCTTTTTTACCCTCTCTATCTCTGCGATAAAGGGAATACCCCTGAATGGTCGCCATCCAGTCATGAGAGCTGTCAAACCAAGTCTCAGTTATCCCCACAAAATCTAAGTCCTCCTCAAACATCAGCAGCTCCAGCTCTCCCATCTTGTTGGCCAGGCTTCTGGCATTGGTATACAAGCCTCGTAATTTTGATGTTTTTAGGCTGCTCTCTTGATTTTTCCCCGTACCCACCCTGGGTATAGGAGCTCCGAACACCCTACCGCTAATGCCCCCATTTCTGCCCTCTCGATTTTCTTGGGTGACTACCACCAGTTTTCCCTGTCGGGGGGCTGGAACCCTGTACTCAACCTTGTCGGATTTTGGTGGACCTCAACCCGACATTCTTTTTCCACAGCTGGTCTCCAGGAGGACAATGCTTACCACTTCTGAACCAATCCGGATTCTCAAGCGGTGGCGTACGAACGCTTCAGGTACCTTGTTTCGGAGATGGGTGATACGAATTATCAGATGCTTCCACATAACCTGCTTCATGGCTCTTTCTAAGAATACAGCTCCATACCTTAAAATAGCATCCCACAATGCCCAGGGTCTCAACTCTCCCATAAAGCGAAGGAAGGCATTTCAGGATTTTTATCGCAGAGGAATCAAGGTCTTAATGATTCAGGAGACTAATTTTCCTCGATCGTACTGTCCGTCTTTCCTACATGCCAAATATCCCACTTTCTTTCTTGCAAGTGCAGAGGACAAAAAGCGAGGAGTAGCGATCCTTTTTACCAAGTCTTGCAACTTCTCCCTTCATTCCGAGCTCAGGGATCCTGAGGGTCGATTTATCCTAGTTAAGGGGACCATAGAGGAACAATTATACTCATTTATCTCATATTATGCACCTAACCAGAATCAAACTCACTTCTTCCAGACTATGTTTAGCCGGCTTTTACCGCACTTAGAGGGTCGTGTTATCTTCGGGGGGGGGGGGGGGATTCCAATACAGCTTTTGATTATGGCTTGGACAAATCCAAGCCACTGGGCTCCCGAATAGTTAAGCCTCCCAAACGTAGCTCGCAAATTGCTAAACTGATCAATCAAATGGGTTTGGTGGATAGCTGGAGGGAAATGAATCCAACCTCGAAAGACTACACACACTTCTCTCACCCTCACCAAGACCCAGAACCCAAAACGTATTTTGCAGGAGTTTGCGGCTTTCTTTAAAAACTTATATCGCGATACCCGATCCGACAAGTCACAAGCCTTGACATCTTTCCTGGACAATTTGCCAATCCCCAATATCGCCAAGAAACATAGTGAGATCTTAGAAGCACACTTCACTGAAGCGGAGGTTACGGGCGTGATAAAAGACCTTAAATTGGGCTCGGCGCCGGGACCTG
Source organism: Pelophylax lessonae (assembly GCF_965119305.1). Lineage (NCBI taxonomy): Eukaryota > Metazoa > Chordata > Amphibia > Anura > Ranidae > Pelophylax > Pelophylax lessonae. The sequence continues at coordinate 152,566,688 of NC_138779.1, read as the reverse complement.
ATGGTTTCCCTAACCTTTACTACAAGACGTTCTCGGGGTTGCTTTCCCCATAAATGGTCAGGTACTTTAACACTCTTTAAAAGGGCGCACCGATCGACCAGCAAAATAATCAGGCCTTCATTTCGGTCATCCCTAAGCCAGATAAGGACCCTGGAGAGGTCAGCAACTATAGGCCCATCCCACTTATTAATAATGACTTAAAGATACTCACCAAACTACTAGCGAATAGGTTGGCGTCCTTCATCAAACTATACATTCATAAAGACCAGGTAGGGTTTATCCCAGGCAGACAAGGTCCCGACCAAGTGAGGCGAGCTATTGACATTATCTCTATATTACAGTCGGGCTGGGCAGGGGGGGACCCGCAGGAAGGTTTACTCCTTTCCATAGATCTTCAAAAGGCATTTGACTCAGTTGAATGGCCGTATTTATTTTCGATACTGGAAATATGGGGATTTGGCGCGAACTTCCTCTGTATCGTAAAGGCTCTATACTCCTCCCCCGAAGCACGGATTAGGTACCAGGGCTATTACTCCGACTTGTTCCCAATTTCCAAGGGGACGAGGCAGGGGTGTCCCTTGTCACCTCTCCTATTTGCGATTACAATAGAAACCTTCGCCATCGCAATTAGATCTCATCCTGATATCAAAGGGGTTCATTGCGGCCCCCAGGAACACAAATGCGCTCTATTCGCAGATGACCTCCTACTTTTTGTCACAGCATCCGCCATTTCCCTCCCCAACATTTGCAAGACACTGGAGAACTTTGCGACCGTATCCGGCCTTACAGTAAATCTAACTAAGCCTTCTATCTTGAATGTCTCGGTGAAAAAGGAGGAAGCTAAACGTCTACAATCTTCCTTTGAATTTCTCTGGTCTGACACCCATATCAGGTACTTGGGGGTTAACCTCACGGCTAAGTTTGAGGATCTTCATAAAGTAAATTACCCAGCTATCTACCGCTTATCGTGGCTAGGCAGAATCAATGCCATAAAAATTAACATACTTCCTAGACTCCTCTACTTGTTTAGGGCTCTGCCGGTTCCCCTCCAAAGGGAACAGTTACGTAAATTCCAAAACTCGATAATCAAATTTATATGGGGGGGGGGCAAAGGTCATAGACTCTCCCGTAAGGTTTTGTACACTCATAGACGGAGGGGGGGGGGGTTGGGAGTGCCTAATCTCTGGCTTTATTACCAGGCAGCGCGGTTAGCTCAACTTTCTGTCGTCTACTCTAGATTTGAAAAACCAGATTGGATACAAATCGAGAGGCAGGCGGTCCCTTCATACACTCTGGACTTTCTCCTCTGGAGCCCCCCTAGGCATAGACCCCCGATAATGTCTCCGGTTTTCTCGTCTTCCTTCGCTTTATGGGATACTATTAAACAGTCAACTTCCCTGACCTCTAGCATGAGACCGCTTGCACATTTGTTCCATAATCTGGCATTCCAACCCGGTATGAACATCAAGGCTTTTCAATGGTGGCTGGATAAGGGGATTTACCGCATAGGACACTTCTTCACCCCCAAGGGCCCCCTCACTCCTCCATTTTCCTTCACAAGCTATGAGGTATGGTGTTGAAATTCCGCGGAGCAGAAAGGGGGCATCTCCATAATCTATCAATCTCTGGTCTCCGACCAAGAGAAGCTTTCGTATATGCAGGCTTGGGAAAGAGATCTGGCGGTCGCCTGGGACATGGAGGAGTGGGGTAGGGCAAGCTTTCGCTCCTTTCGGTGGTATCTTGTACCTGTAAGGCTACACAAGATGTATCCCTCTTCCTGTCCTCTCTGTTTCAGGGGATGCCAGATACCCGGTTCTATGCTACATGTTTGGTGGGAATGCCCTAAGTTGCGTAGTACTTGGAACAAAATTTTTCACATGATATTTAAAGTTACCGGTCACAGGATCCCTAACAGTGCCCCCGTGGCACTTCTACACTCGAAACCTCCTGGTATACCGAAACACACACAAAAGTTGGTACACTTTATCTTTATAGGTGTCAAACTATCTATAGCGGGCTCCTGGAAATCACCTACAGTTTCCATCAGAAAAATAAGGAATAAGATCACCTGGATAATGACTCAGGAAAAGATGGTCAGCGTATTATCCAACACAGTTCCCAAATTTGAACTGGTCTGGGAGCCCTGGGCCACATATGTAGGTGTCTCTCTGATTCCTGGAGTAAGCTTAGGTTAGATTCTCATGTTGCCTGCTCCTGGGGACTGGCTGTGCCCTTTTTCTCCTTCTCTATTCTGTCCCCCCCTTTTTTCTTTCTTTTCTTTTCTCTACCTAATTCACTCTGCTTCCTAGCCATTTTCTGGGCCTCATGGCCTCTTCTCTGAGTTAACGAGAGGTAACGGATTTTCATAGAGTTGCTTTTGCCATGGGAGATGGCGCCCTAGCATATTCTCGGAACGTGGGTGGTGTGTTCAGCTTTTTCCTACACAATATTGCCCAACTTTACACACACATGTTCTTCTTCCGGGCAATGAGCCGAGTGGCAGATTTGCAATATTAGATCTCGCATTACCATTGTTATTTGTACTATTTTCTACCAATTGTTTATTTTGGGCACGAGGTTATTGATTATGATCCGTCACTCTGACTGCTTTTATTTGCTCATGCTGATGTTTTCCTACTGTGCACCCTGTACTGTTTTTATTGAGCTGTCTCTTGGTTATGTTACTCTCTCAACAATGTTGTTGTATTTCACTGCTATGTTCACTTATTTTTCCTGAATAAAATTATTGAAAGTAAAAGAAAGCTGTGTCACACCAGGTCCCGACGGGTCAGTGTGTGCACAGATGTGCTGTGAGACAGGGGGTGGCTCTATAGACCGGGAGATTGCATATATATATATGCACTGGTCCACTGTGGGGACAGAGTTTCTGTGTAAAGATACAATAAAGGCAATCAACTATTAAAATTGGTTGACCAGGAAGAGAAATATACTGTCGCAATGGTATCAGATAAAGTGCTTAGAGTGTTTCTGTACATATGTACTGTATGATGGTAAGCCTGGGTATGCCCAATAGGCTCTGTTTTTTTTTTACAAATACTTTTAAAAATGAATAAAGATTAAAAAAAAAAAAAAGTAAAGTATGGGAATCCCCCCCCCCAAAAAAAATTAAATGTTAAAAATCATACTCACCTAGATAACTTAAGCACCGGTCTCAGCTGTCCCCCGCCAGCCCTACCCCGAGAACTGAGCAATCAAATACCACTGATCGCTCAGTTCTCCCTGTCCGCTCTGAGCAGAGAGCAGTGACTATCAGTCCCCAGCTCTCTGCTCTGTCCCTTAGGGCAGGAGGGCTGGCTCGGGCTCTCAGTGGCATGCTGAGGGACAGAGCCAAGTCCTGGTCCAGGCATCTGGGTGGATTCCATCCATATGGTCAGGATCTTTCTCGATCTTGGACTGGCTGACATCAGTGACATCAGCCGACAGTGGGCTTTAGAACGAACTGCACTCCTGTGATCCATAGGAGAAGTAAAGCCAAAACGGCTTTGGCTATGCTTCTCCTTTAACCACAGATCCTGACTCGCATAGGCTTGCTACAAACACATCTCCCACTGAGCATAATGCAGTGATGTGAATAGATTTCTATGTTTTCTATGTTTTGAGAAAAAATTGATAACAATGCAAGGTTCTGTTATAATTTGGCAATGTACAGCTATGTACCATCCTGGTCTGTCTATTTGTTGAAAATAAAGATTTTGAAAATTAAAAGACTACATATTCTCTTTAACCACTTGCCTACAGTGCACTTTCACCCCCTTCCTGCCCAGACCGATTTTCACCTTTCAGCACTCTCACACTTTGACTGAGAATTACTCAGTCATGCAACACTGTACCCATACAAAAATTGTGTCCTTTTTTTCACACAAATAGAGCTTTTTGATGGTATTTGATCAATACTGGGTTTTTTATTTTTTGTGCTATAAATAAAAAAAGACTGAAAATATCGTGAAAAAATGCATTTTTCTTTGTTTCTGTCATAAAATTTTGCAAATTAGTAATTTTTCTTCACAAATTTTGGCCAAAATTTATACTGCTACTTATCTTTGGTAAAAAAACCCCCAAATAAGTGTATATTATTTGGTCTTTGTGAAAGTTATAGAGTCCACAAGCTATGGTGCGAATCATTGAAAATTGATTACACTTGATCACACCTGATGTACTGAAGGCCTATCTCATTTCTTGAGACACTAAAAGGTCAGGAAAGTACAAATACCCCCCAAATGACCCATTTTTGGAAAGTAGACATTCCAAGGTATTTAATAAGGGGCATGATGAGTTTTTTGAAGTTGTAATTTTTTCCCACAATGCTTTGCAAAATGAAGATTTATTTATTTTTTTTTTTTTTACAAATTGCCGTATTAACAGGTTATTTCTCTCACACAGCACATGTATACTTGCAACTACACCCCGAAACACATTCTACTACTCCTCCTGAGTATGGCGATACCACATGTGTGAGACTTTTTCACAGCCTGGCCACATACAGAGGCCTAACATCCAAGTAGCAGCGCCCGGCATTCTAGGAGCACAAATTACACATATCATTTCCTGACAACCTATCGCACTTTTGAAGGCCCTGGAGCACCAGGACAATGGAAACCCCCATAAAATGACCCCATTTTGGAAAGCAAACAGCCCAACGTATAATTTTTGAGGCATAATGAGTCTTTTGAATATGTCATTTTTTTCCACAAGTTTTTGGAAAATGTGGAAAGAAAATGAAAACACATTTTTTTTACACAAAGCTGTCCATTTATGCAATATTTCTAACACATAGCATGTACATAGCAAAACTTGCACCCCAAAATACATTCTGCTATTCCTCCTGAGTATGGCGATACCACATGTGTAACACTTTTTCACAGCCTGGCCACATACATAGGCCTCACATCCAAGTAGCGCTTTACACAAAGTTGTCCATTTATCCACTTTAAGACTGGGCCTATTTTTGACACTTGGTGTTTACAAGCTAAAATCATTTTTTTTGCTAGAAAACTACTTTGAACCCCCAAACATTATATATTTTTTTTTTAGCAGAGACCCTAGAGAATAAAATGGAGATCGTTGCAATATTTTTTATCACACCGTATTTGCGCAGCAGTCTTCCAAATGCGATTTTTTTGAAAAAAATTCACTTTTTTGAACTAAAAAATAAGAAAACAGTAAATTTAGCCCAATTTTTTTCCATAATGTGAAAGATAATGTTACGCCGAGTAATTAGATACCCAACATGTCATGCTTTAAAATTGTGCATGCTCACAGAATGGCGCCAAACATTGGTACTTAAAAATCCCCATAGGCAACATTTTAAAAATTTCTGCAGGTTACTAGCTTAGAGTTACAGAGGAGGTCTAGGGCTCAAATTATTGCACTCGCTCTAACGATCGCGGCGATACCTCACATGTATGGTTTGAACACCGTTTACATATGTGGGCGGGACTTGCGTATGCGTTTGCTTCTGCACGCGAGCTAACGGGGACAGGGCGCTTTAATTTTTTTTTTTTTTTTTTTCCTATTTATTTTATTTATTACTTTTTTATTTTTACACAGTTTTAAAAAAAAAAAAAATGTTTTGATCATTTTTATTCCTATTACAAGGAATGTAAACATCCCTTGTAATAGAAATAGGCATGACAGGTCCTCTTTATTGTGAGATCTGGGGTCAAAAAGACCTCACACCTCACATCTACACTAAAAAAGAAAAAAAAAAAAAAAAAATTGTTGAAAGAGGAAAAAAAAAAAGCAAAAAAAAAAAAAGCGGCCCTTTAAACCGGTTGCTAGGCAACGTCTTTTGACGTAGCTCCGGTCCTCCAAGACCATAGAGTTGAATGAGGGCCATCTTGCCCTCACTCGACTTCCTGTCTCTGAGGATCCGGGACCGGATAGTTTTCCCCGCTGCCGGCGGGTCCGGTAAGCTGGGAAAACGTCTGGGACGCGGCAGGAGGGGGGGGCACCTCTTCCCCTGCACCGTAAGGGTAATTCCGCAGCGAATCCGCCACCGGGACCACCCTTATCTGAAAGCCGACCGCCCGTCGTTTCAAAAAATACCGGGGTTATGGGGGCTATCTGCTGCCATAACCCCAGTATTTAGCTTTTAATGGCCGACGCATATAGTCGTTAGGCGGTCAGTAAGTGATTGCATGTATATGGCAAACAGGTGACGATGCCTGACGGGGTGACAGGTGACGATGACTGATGGGGTGACAGGTGACGATGACTGATGGGGTGACAGGTGACGATGACTGATGGGGTGACAGGTGATGATGATTGATGAGGTGACAGGTGACGATGATTGATGGGGTGACATATGACAATCACTGACGGGGTGACATGTGACGATGATTGATGGGGTGACAAGTGACGATCACTGATGGGGTGTCAAGTGACGATGACTGATGGGGTGACAGGTGACGATGACTGATGGGGTGACAGGTGACGGTGATTGATGGGGTGACAGGTGACGGGCGATGGTCACTGATGGGTGACAGGTGACGGGCGATGGTGCACGGCGGTACTGATGGCAGTCTCTGGTGACCGGTGAACTTTAGGCTACGTTCACATGTGAGCGTAGCGATCGCGGGCAGAATCACTGCGATTCTGCCCGTGATCCAGAAATCATTGCAAATTGCGGGGCGCCTGTGCGTTGCCCGTGATTTGCAATAGCACTCCAAATGCTGTGCGATGTTGCTGCGATTTCCGCCTGCTGAATCGCGGTAACATCGCGCAAACAACGCATGACGCTCCAAAGAAACTCTTGTACCTTTTTTGGGCGTCATGCGATGTTTGCGCGATGTTACCGCGATTCGGCAGGCGGAAATGGCGGCAACATCGCACAGCGTTTGGGGTGCTATTGCAAATCACGGGCAACGCACAGGCGTCCCGCAATTTGCAATGATTTCCGGATCGCAGGCAGAATCGCAGTGATTCTGCCTGCGATCGCTACGCTCACATGTGAACGTTATGGGTGTCAATTTCTGGGCACTGATGAGGTGACTGTTGGGTGGCAGGTGACATTGGGGGGGCTGAGGACTGTGTGGGGACCTTTATTAGTGTGATTTTTACTTTGTGACATGTGTACAGAGCAGTAACTCACTATTTCTAGCTCTTCTCCCCTCATACTGGAAACTGTATGAGGAGAGAAGAGCTAGTAACACTGAGTTACTGCTCTTTGTTTACATTTTGTGATCGGCTGTGAATGGATTCACAGCCGATCACATAGTAAACAGTCACTGTCAGTGACTGTTTACTACCGCCGGTGACAGCTGTGTTCCTACGGAACACAGTGCCACCGACATGACCGCGCTGCGCGCTCCCGATCGCGCATGCGCGGTCATCTTGTGGGCGCCTTCATTGTGATCGGCTGTGTCATTGGAACACAGCCGATCACGTGGGAAACAGCCACGCCCATTGGCTGTTTCCCCCCTACCGGTGACGGGGGGTGTCCCGGGGACACCCCGACACCGGCAGTGCAGGGCGGCGCGCACGCGATCGCGCGCCTGCCCTGCTTAAAGTGCCGCCGTCATATGACGGCGGCCCAGGATAATGGTCGCACCGCTCCGCCGTCATATGACGGCGGGGGGGCGGCAAGCGGTTAATTAAGAATCGCATCATGATAATTCTTCAAATAGCTTGACATTGTTGCATCATTTCAACGAGGGAGCCAACAAAAAATACTCTGATTCAATCGCACATGCAGCAACGTCCATATTCTAGGGCTGCATGTTTGAGGTCAGTAGTAAGTGAGGCGGAGTTCAGGTGTCCGTAGTGAGGCTCTCATTATGAAGTATTTGTAGTTGAAAACTACAGCACATGATTTCCTTACAGACGATCACACGTAAGCTCATTGCTGAAGTCAACTGGAAATGACCCTCACACATGAGAGAACTTCATATAAATGGATTTTTGTAAAATCTTACCGTAAAATCCTTTTCTCTTAAGCTCATTGACAGACGCAGTCCTCTTGATTAATATCAAATCGGGTTATACTGCCCTCTACAGGAGTAGGACACTAGGCAGAAGGAAAACGTTCTGGCTACACCTTAGGGGCAGTCCCAGAGGGTATATCCTCTCTCTCCCTGCTACAGGATGTCAGTTATGTCACAAAGCAGTGTCAGAGAATTTAACCCAACCCAACTCAAAAGTAGAGGGGCGGGTACTGCGTCTGTCAATGAGCTTAAGAGAAAAGGATTTTTACGGTAAGATTTTACAAAAATCAATTTTTCTCTGTCGCTCATTGACAGACGCAGTCCTCTTGATTAATATCAAATCGGGACGTCCCAAAGCAGTGCCACAAATGAGGGGTGGGATAACAGAAATCAAAATTTAAATCCAAGGCCCAACCGGTGCCGACTAGAAGTCCTAAAGGCTCATCAAACCAAAGGATGAGACTCAACTGAAAATCCAACAGAAAAAAACCCTCGAGGTAGACCAACGGTCTCCTCAAATTGCGGGCTGCAGAACCTTGCGGCCAAAAGAGGCATCTGCCGATGCCATCACATCAACTTTATACAATTTTGTAAAGGTATGAACCGTCGACCAGGTAGCCGCCTTGCAAACCTGGACCACTGACGCCTGATGGCGGAAGGCCCAGGAAGCACTAAGCGCCCGAGTGGAGTGCGCCTTAACAGGGAACGGAGGATTCCGACCCTTAATAGAATAAGCCTGTACCACCATCTGTCTGATCCATTTGGAGATAGTCGCGGCAGATGCAGGCAACCCCTTTTTGGGGCCATCCGTGATCACAAAAAGTGAATCTGTTTTACAAAACGAGTCCGTAGTTTTCAGGTATACCCTGATTGCCCGAACCACATCCAAGGAATGTAACGCACACTCCCGAGGATGACTGGGCTTAGGACATAGGGAAGGCAATACAATGTCCTCATTCAGATGAAACTCTGAAACCACTTTAGGAAGGAAGGATGGATTCGGACGAAGAACCACCTTATCCCTATGAACCACCAGATATGGGGAACGACAAGATAATGCTGCCAGTTCTGACACCCTGCGTGCAGAAGTAATGGCCACCAAGAAGGCCACCATCTGGGATAAAGTAAGCAAGGGAATCTCCCTGATATTTTCAAAGGGAGGTTTCTGAAGAACCGACAACTATAAATTAAGATCCCAGGGCGGTAAGGGCGCGCGCACTGGCGGAGCCAGGTGCCGCACCCCCTGGATAAAATCCCGCACCAAGGAATGAGTAGCCAAAGGTTTCTGAAAGAAGATTGCTAACGCTGAAACCTGACCCTTGATAGTGCTCAAGGCCAGCTTCTGCTCAAGTCCTTGTTGCAGAAAAGCCAAGATTCGGGTCACCGAATAGGCCCGTGGAGGAAATCCAAAGGATTCACACCACGCAATATAAGACCTCCATGTGCGATGATAGACTTTTCTAGAAGTCGCTTTCCTTGCTTTAATTAAAGTAGGAATAACTGAAGTTGACAATCCCTTGTCCTTCAGCACCTGAGTCTCAATAGCCAGGCCGTTAAAGCCAGCGATTGTAAAGCAGGATGGAAGATCGGTCCCTGAGACCGCAGATCCTCCCTGAGAGGAAGTCTCTAGGGAGTGTCCGTGACCAGCCTGACGAAGTTGGCGTACTCGGGTTGACGAGGTCAGTCCGGAACTACCAGGATAACTGAAATTCCTTCCACCTCTATCCTGCGAAGAAGCTTCAGCAGCAACTTGAGAGGAGGGAAGACATACAGTAGCTGATACTGTCCCCACGGGGTGACCAGCGCGTCTGCTGTGTTCGTTCGCGGATCTCGGGAGCGGGTTACAAAACTCCGCTCCTTCCTGTTGAGCGGAGCTGCCAACAGATCCACCTCCAGGGTGCCCCAATGAAGGCACCGCTGGTGAAATATCTCTGGATGAAATTCCAGAATCTAACGGCTGACCTAATCTGTCTGCCGATTTTCCACCCCCGGAGTGCATACTGCGGGGAGAGCCGGAAACAAACCGTTCCGCCCAATGAAGAATGCTGGCCACCTCTATGGCCGCCAGGGCACTCTTGGTGCCCCCTTGGTGGTTGACATAAGCCACGGCCGTGGCCTTGTCCAACTGAATCCAAACCGGGTTGCCCTGAAGCTACTTGGTCCAGAGAATCAGACAAAGTCTCATCGCTCTCAGTTCTAATACATTTATCGGTAACCTGGATTCTGTCGGAAGAAATTACTTCCCCTGGCTGAGCATCGGAGACCGAAGCTACCAGACCAGAGACTCTCTGGTCCGCTCGCTCAATCGGATCCGATTGTCCAGAGAATCTGGATTCCGATTTCATCTGAAAAGAATCTCCTTTTGTGATCTTTTGCAGAAGTGAAGAAAACGTTCTGCTCAAGGAGCGGGAACTGCCGCTCCCTGTTGCATCAAGTCTATTACTGCTCCCCGCAAAGCTTTTAAGCGATCCGGAGAAAGTCGAATGTTGGAAGGGAAGAATCGCACCGGTAGAAGTGATCGAAACTTGATTTTGTATCCCGACCGCATGACCTCGCAAACCCCTTTGTCCGGGATTCTGGAAAGCCATGGATCCGGAAACCGGTGAAGACGTCCCCCCACCCCAGAGATGGGTGGGGGCGGACCTTCAGGCTGTCTTCTCTTCAGGTTTGGCTGAGTCAGGCTTTTGTTCCCTTATCGCCCGCCCCAGCGGAGCGAACAAACTTTTTATGAGCGGAAAAGGAAGGTCCTCGCCTGTTACGAGGTCCTTTACCTTTAGCTGTCTGTGGTAAAAAAGTGCTCTTACCCCCAGTGAGATCCTTTATAATCTCATCCAAGGTGGCCCCAAACAGGCGATCCCCCTTAAAGGGAAGATTAGCCAAAGTCTTTTTGGAACCTTGATCAGCCGACCAGCACTTTAACCATAACACGCGTCTGAGGACCACTGCTGAAACAGATGCACGCCCTAGCAAGGGAGTGGCGTCCAGGGCGGCGTCACAGATGAACTGTAGCCCCTGTATAATCTGCTCCAGCAAATCTGATACTGCCAGGGGGATACTTCTCCCCTTTATGTCATGGCGTAACAATTTGGTCCATTCTGTCAATGTTTGTGAAACTAAACCAATGGCAATCACTGGCCTAAATGTTGACCCTATCAGGGAAAAAATGGAGCGAGATTCGGCTTCCACTTTTCGATCCACCGGATCCCTAAAGGACGGAGCGTCCTCCAACGGGATAACAGTGGCTTTATTTAGTCTGGAAATCGGTGGGTCCACCACTGGTGGTACCGTCCATTTCTTAAGGAGGGATTCCTCAAACGGATAGCGTCTAGCAATGCGTTTGGAAATAGCAGGGGTTCGTCTTGGATGATCCCATTCCTCCTTAATTAGGTTACCAAAACATTTGGGCAAGGGAAAAACCTTCGCCATTTTGGTAGGCTTGCTGGTACCAAAGGGAATCTCAGTGTCATCTACTAGTGCGTTCACTAACGCTTCTTCTTGCGCTATAGCGGAGGCAGAAACGTCCTCCTCACTATCTGAGGAGACCGTACCTGAGACAGCAGCCCCAGCAGAGGGACCTGCAGCTGCAGTGACCAGCTCAGAATCCGTATCTGAAGTATCAGATGAAATAGGGGTAGGCAGGGGTCGCTTCCTTGACCCCCGTCCCTGACAGGCTACCTCCACCCGGGATACCAAAGTCTCCAAAACTGCTGATAATGCATCAATCACAAGCGGGGTACTAGAGGGTCCTGCGGCCACCTCGAGGGGATCAGGTGGGGATACATGTGTGGCAGGGTCCATGATTATACAAGACACTTGCCAGCAAACAAAAAAATAATTTCAAAGAAAAAACTTTTTTTTTAATCCCCCAGCGCAACAGCGCCCCTCAGTGTTACCTGCTTGGACCCCACAGAGAGAGAGAGACCCCAAGGCTCGCCACCTGATGCACAGAAGTTTCTATCAACCTGCTCCCAGCACTGTCTGTTACAGACAGGAAGTCTTTGGCTTGCTTTCCCGGGTAAAGGAGGCGGCTCCGCCCCTTTACACGCCTTCCGGCGCCTCCCAATTACTCCTCGAGGTGTTTGGTCATCTCAAACATGGCCGCCCCCATGCTGGAGACACGAGGCTACGCCAAGATGGCGGCCCCGCGCGACCTGCGGGAAAATGGCGGCGGCCTGTGGAGGATGGCAGCGGTTTGTGCAAAATAGCAGTGGCCTGCGGGAGGTAGTCATCCGCCTGTGCGGCCTGCGGGATGGGAGGATGGCGGCCTGCGGATGGCGGTAGTCCAGGCACAGGCATCGGCCTGTATTTGTGAACTGTGAGACCCTGCGCTTATGGATTTTAGATATAGTTATTAGTGCTAAAAATAAATAATTATATATTTTAATCAAGCTGCTAGCTGCAGAAAAGTGCAAGTGCTCTTTAAATTGTGGAAATGTGAATGCAGCGCTGCTTAATAATATAAATAAATAAATACGAGTGATAAAATCTACTACCGATCATATACTCATATTAACATACAATTACCAAATTGAATAAAATTATATAAAATTATATAAAACCAAATATATAAGATTAAATCAGTGTAATGTGTTTAAAATAAAAGTCCATAGGTTAATCCTTCCGTAGTGGTGTGTCCTTCCCCAATATATATATAAAGTGCTTTAGTGCTCGATCTGTGCTTTGCATGGGGTTTCCCCCTTCAGGTGTCTACTTACCACTAAGTAGATGTAAGCAGGCATGAACAATTAGACTTTATATTCAGCGTCTCCACTTTAGCAGGAAAGGACTGTTGCTGGAAGATCAAGATAAATTCCCCATGTCCTCAGAAAAAGAAACTATTCATAGTGAAGTTCGTTTAAACATCACATTTATTGGGTAGCTACAGATGAAGCTGTGTGTCACAGCGAAACGCGTCTAGCGATAGGTAGAGCGAGTACCACGTGATCTCCGGCCGGAGGATTGTATGCTGCGGGAGCAGCACACCACTGAGCCGTCCTGTTATATTCTCTGCATGTTATTGTGTGATGTTTGTGAGTATAAATCCCCCTTGTACACCCAATAAATGTGATGTTTAAACGAACTTCACTATGAATAGTTTATTTTTCTGAGGACATGGGGAATTTATCTTGATCTTCCAGCAACAGTCCTTTCCTGCTAAAGTGGAGACGCTGAATATAAAGTCTAATTGTTCATGCCTGCTTACATCTACTTAGTGGTAAGTAGACACCTGAAGGGGGAAACCCCATGCAAAGCACAGATCGAGCACTAAAGCACTTTATATATATTGGGGAAGGACACACCACTACGGAAGGATTAACCTATGGACTTTTATTTTAAACACATTACACTGATTTAATCTTATATATTTGGTTTTATATAATTTTATTCAATTTGGTAATTGTATGTTAATATGAGTATATGATCGGTAGTAGATTTTATCACTCGTATGTATTTATTTATTTATATTATTAAGCAGCGCTGCATTCACATTTCCACATCGGCCTGTATTGCACCTTATGTATTAGGTAAGCCCTCTTACATGGCCATCCTAATAGAAATGCCAGCCACTGACTACAGTCATGATCCCTTACAGTGCCCCTCATACATTGACCGATTGTCAGCTCCCAAACCAAGCCTTTCTGGTTCCTATTCACTAAATCACCCTCAAGAGGGGGATCTGTGACACCTGTTATAGGATAGAGGGGGGATCCAGGATTCCGGTCATCCCAGGGAGGGGCCCGCGTCCACCCACAAACCCGGCAGGGGGGAGAGGGGGAACATTTTACTCACCATACCGGAACAGGCAGGCGCCAACTCCTGACAGAACCCCTCTCCACCGAGGTGGGGGGGCTGTCGACCAATACGGACGCCGTAACTCAGTTTCCAACTGGTCGTCGGCGTCCAGGCGAGACGTTTAACTCGCAGGGTCAGTCCCCGTCCAGTGGGACTATGTCGCGGCCGACCCAGCGCGGAGCTAGGGCCTGCACGCGCTCGTAGGCTGACTGGGGTGACCACTGGATCCAACATCTAGCCCATCGCCCAGTTTCAGCATACTTGCTTGAAGATCTCACAGGAACAACTGGAGAAAAAAGCTGCCTAAAAAAATTTTTCTAAAAAAAAATCTTGCCAGGACCAAGATCCCAGCAAGGAACTTAGGTCCTTACTCCTAACTAGACAGAAAAAACTGAAATCCTGTAGCAGGGAGAGAGAGGATATACCCTCTGGGACTGCCCCTAAGGTGTGGCCAGAACGTTTTCCTTCTGCCTAGTGTCCTACTCCTGTAGAGGTCAGTATAACCCGATTTGATATTAATCAAGAGGACTGCGTCTGTCAATGAGCGACAGAGAAAATACTTTATCAAAACCCAGATGTCAATGCCGGCAGTAGATGTAAATACCTCCAGCCGGGCCCCTGGCCCTCCTACATGTGTATCAGCTGTCCCCCCCTAATGGCGGCCCTGATGAAGAAATAAGATAGCTTTCAGTTTACAAAAAATCACTGTCTTAATAAGGTCTTAAACCTGAAGATATTGATTTAGCAGCTGAAAGCCCAGGCAGATTTTTGACATCATATAAAGAACAATGTTGCACATACAAAAACGAAATTTAAAGGATTTGAAATGTTTTATTACCTCCTCCTGAAGGATCTGCTTCTGATTGCTCAGCAGTAATGTTTCCTTTTCCTAAAGATAAAATATGCTTCATGAAGCTTTTCTTTAACTGTAACATGTTTTTTTAAAAACTAGCAATGAATCTTCAGTGTATGTTAGTTCACCTGTCATTGTCTTTCACTCTCTGCTAAAGTGCATATAGACTTCAGAGGATAGACAATAATGGAGGCTTGGCCAGGCTTACATGCACTTTTTATGGAAAGTAGTGGTTTCAGGAAGAACAGTAGCACGCAGGTCACATTTCCCAGCCTATTGATTAATTGTCCATCAGTCAGATTTGGGGCCACCTACGGACAAGAGATGGTTGCCTAATTAGGCTAAGTGTGGTGGGATTGGTTGACTGTTAGCTCTGGTCTTTGGAAATTGTATTACTGCCCAACTTTTTCCATTGAAGTGAGTAAGCTTGACACATGCACACAGACAAGATCATCATTATTATTTAAATAGTTATATATGATTTATAAATGTAAACATGCAAGATCCAGTATATGCAAGCAATGCATGCCATTTGTGTATTATTTTTTAATATTTGGACCATGTAGGGATTAATGTTGATTTTCCAATAAGCACCAGGGCATTAGTATGTGTACACTTTTGTCTAAGGCGTATTTGCCTCAGGGAGAAACAAAGGTCAAAGAAGAAAGCTCAGCGTAGAGTGAAATTTATACAGTGCCTTGAAAAAGTATTCATATCCCTTGAAATTTTCCACATTTTGTCATGTTAAAACCAAAAATGTAAATGTATTTTATTGGGATTGTATGTAATAGACCAACACAATATGGTACATATTTGTGAAATGGGAGATAAATGGTTTTCAATTTTTTTAACAAATAAAAGTGAAAAGTGTGGTGTGCATTTGTATTAGGCCCCCCTGACTCAATACTTTGTAGAACCACCTTTCCTTGCAATTACAGCTGCAAGTCTTTTTGGGTATGTCTCTACCAGCATCTAGAGAGTGAATTTTTTGCCCATTCTTCTTTGCAAAACAGCTCAAGATCTGTCCGATTGGATGGAGAGCATCTGTAAACAACAATTTTCAATTCTTTCCACAGATTCTCAATTGGATTTAGGCCTGGACTTTAACTGGGCCATTCTAAAGCTGGATAAACACTATCCAACTTTTGTGGTTAGATTTCCTTCAGATTTACCTTTTCTATGTAGTGCAAGGGCCTGCCTGATTGCATACAAATTGAAAGTGTTTAGGTTTGACCTCATATTATATGGTTTTGGTAAGTCTAAAGGAAAAAGTATTCAGAAAATCTTATAGCGTGTATGGCCCATAACACATGGATATGCTTTGATCTAAACCATTCCATTGTGGCTCTGGCTGTATGTTGAGGGTCATTTTCCTGCTAGAAGGTGAACCTCCACCGCAGTCTCAAGTCTTTTGCAGACTAACAAGTTTTTTTCTAAGATTGCCCTGTATTTGGCTCCATCCATCTTCCCATCAACTCTGACCAGCTTCCCTGTCCTTGCTGAAGAAAAGCCACCCCACAACATGTTTTACGGTGGGGATGGTATGTTCAGAGTGATGTGCAGTGTTAGTTTCCAGCCACACATAGCATTTTGCTTTTAGGCCAAAAAGTTAAATATTGGTCTCATCTGACCACAGCACCTTCCATGTGTTTACTGTGCCCCCCCCCCCCCCCCACAGGGCTTCTAGCAAACTGCAAACGGGACTTCTTATGGCTTTCTTTCAACAATGGCTTTCTTCTTGCCACACTTCCATAGAGGCCAGATTTGTGGAGTGCATGACTAATAGTTGTCCTGTGGACAGATTATCCCACCTGAGCTGTGGATCTCTGCAGCTCCTTTAGAGTTACAATGGGCCTCTTGGCTGCTTCTCTGATTAATGCTCTTCTTTCCCAGCCGGTCAGTTTAGGTGAACAGCCATGTCTTGATAGGTTTGCAGTTGTGTTATACTCTTTTCATTTTCAGATGATGGATTGAACAGTGCTCCGTGAGATGTTCAAAGCTTGGCATATTTGTTTATAACCTAACCCTGCTTTAAACCTCTCCATAACTTTATTCCTGACCTGTCTGGTGTGTTCCTTGCCCTTCATGATGCAGTTTGTTCACTAAGGTTTTCTAATAAACCCTCTTCGGGCTTCACAGAACAGCTGTATTTATATTAAGAATTAATTACTAATCAGGTGACTTCTGAAGGCAATTGGTTCCACTAGATATTAGTTTGAGGTATCAGAGTAAAGAGGGCTGAATACAAATGGATGCCACACTTTTCAGATATTTATTTGTAAAAAATGTTGAAAACCATAAATTATTTTCCTTCCACTTTACAACTATGTGCCACTTTGTATTGGTCTATCACATAAAATCCCAATAAAATACATTTATGCTTTTGGTTGCAACATGACAAAATGTGGAAAATTTCAAGAGGTATGAATACTTTTCCAAGGCACTGTATCCACTTAAAGTGGAGTTCTGGCCTCGGGGGTCAATTTGAGCTAAAAATACCCCCGGGACAGTCAGGGCTAGTACATTCCATAATGGATAGCCTCTGAACTGTCCCGGGTCGCACTTACCTGTAAGAAGAAATACTTACCTAGAAAATTTCTTCTCCAGTGTTGCCATCTCAGGTGTGGGCAGCTGAAGCCGCAGCGTCCCTCTTCGTGACGTTCGGAGTCCCACAATGCACTGCACCGGCCCCACTCGTCACTTCCGGTGCAGGCGTGGCATCCCTGCACAGCTTCTGGGCATGCCCAGAAGCTGTTTAGCAGTGAATGCCGCGCATGCACCGGAAGTGACGAGCGGGGCCGGTGCAGGCGCATTGATTCCTGGGAGCGATGACGTTCAGCTCCCAGGAATCATCGCAAACAGGAAGGTGAGTATATTTTCTATAATAAGGTAAGTGACAAAAAAAAATCGCCAGTATCCATTTCTTTTTCAGGTTCCCCTTAGCAAGCAGATGGCCCAAAATCGATTTTATCGATTTTGAGGCCGGAACTCCGCTTTAAGGACCCAGCCTGGGGGCGTGGTCGCCATGTAGCCACATGGACACTTGAGCACACAGCTCCGCCAGACCAGGGAGTACATCTGAATCCATCGGCGGCCCAGCACAGCTTACCACGGCTATTCTTCTCCCCACGGAGACCCCTCTAGCTCCCTGCTAACACTGTGATAGCCAAAACGAAGAAGGAAGGCGGACAACCGCAGCAACTACAACACTTCTTCATGGCCCAGGAGAAGCAGCGTGGGCAAGATGGCGCCGGAGGCAGCTCACCGGCCTCCTCCAGCAGGTCATCTCACTCCCCACACAGTCCTCCGCTTCCCCCTTCACAGAAAGCAGGACAGCCACAATCTCCTTCTGCCTCGACTCCAGTCTCCAAAAGTCCTGTGAAGAGCAAGCCCAGGCTGTCAGTGGATGTCCACACCGAGGAGGTAAGCAATAGGGACTCCTCCTCCATGAACTCCACCAGGGAATTAACAGCTAATCTCAATGCCTTCCCTGCATTCGATCAGCCTGTCTCAGAGACCAAGTGGAATGACATGATGGTGTCCCTGCGGGCTTCTCTACATGCAGACATGATGGAGTGTGTCAGCTCCTTTAAAGTAAAAATACAGGCCCTAGAGGAACGTGTGGATAGGAAAGTAGAAACCAAAATGGGGGTAGTTCGCTGCCTCTCACAACAAACTCATTGATTCTCATTACACCCATGAAGAGGAAATAGAAAAGCTTAAAAGTAAAATCTGATGACAGCCTTTAGGAAGACGACCCCTGTTTCGGATAAATAAGCCAGGATTCAGCTCTTTAGAGATTTATCACAGCACTGTAATGTTCCGGTACCTTTGGTACCCTAAATTACACTTTCCACAAGTGTATGCGCCCTACCATTTACTTTTGGAAAGGTGCGCATACACCTTTAAGACTGGAGCTGTCATCACTCAGCGCCGGACTAGATGGCTATTTAAGGCGTCGGCTCTCACTCACATGTGTTCGTTCAAACACCCTTATCTGGATGCTAACCTTGCTTGAAGCTTCCATGCTTGCAAGCTTACTTCACTGACGGAACCTCGCTGCGCTGATCCCTGTATCCCGCTACTGGATCATCCGCCTCTCCTGAACCACCCTTCGGCTGTATCGCTAATAGTGCTAAGTACCCCGCGGGGGAATTCTCTATAAACTTATACTAAGCTTACACTATCTAGCTCTGCATAGTAGAGACTGTTTATCACATCTGCATAAACTAGATTGCTAGCTCTTGAGACTACTGCTACTTTTCTGCACTGGGTTGATCTCTTTTGTATGTCCACCTGCTATTCTATCATCTGCTATCATACAACATTGTTAAACCTTCCTGCATCCATCTGCTACTGTCTCACCTTCAAGTGTCTATCACCTACCACCTCCACTCAACCTATCCCTCAAACCTTCATCATTGTGTTACCACATATATAAAGTCACTCTAGGAACCAGCTTGCTAATTGTGTGTATTTACTGGCTGAAATAAGACCTTCCACACATGATGAGTCATTGAGGTTGGGAATGGTATCTCAGCATATCTCTTACATGACAACTGACGTGGAACTATTTCTGCAGCTGAAAATCCACACCATATAAGAAACGCAGGAGCGTTACAAGCACACGTTACAGAAGAGAAGGACTCTCCATCCTCTTACCACAGTGCCCAGAAACCATAATATCACAAATAGATGGGGGTTTCCGGTTAAACTCTCTACCACCTACAACAACCAAGCGCATGTCATCACTTCTCTGCAAGAGGGTCTAGATTTCATACAATCCTGGGGTATCCTCCCGGATCAGGGTTCTACTCCATCAGGATCTTCTGACCGCATCTCACTAATCCCAGAGGCCTGGCACACAGTCTCCCACAAGAAAAAGGGGAAAAAGGCCCCCAAGGTGCTCGCCGCCTCAAGGCACCAACCATTAATACTCTCCCTGTGTCTGGCTACCAAGACCACCTTTCTAACCCCCACTAATGTGCAGCACGACTGCTTTCGAGTCAAATCTCTGTTTTTTATTAACTGTTTATGTTTCTCACCACCTTTGTTTTTTTTCCAGTTTTCTTCGTTTTTTCTCTTTTTTTGCTGGTCAGCTTCTTTTCAGAAATCCTGCGTCACCCTGGAACATACTCAGAGTATCTGTGGTTATGCAGTGACCCCGTCATCTTGCATCCCAGATGGGCACCCCCAGGTATCCCCCGGTTGCGCACTGGACCAGGTAATTTTATCGTCCCTTTAACACTTGTCCATGACCATTAAATTCACATCCTTGAATGTCCATGGCCTTAACCACCCTGCCAAGAGAGCATCCATGTGGTGAGAGGCCATGAAATTTAAAAGTGATTTGCTGTGCATTCAGGAAACCCATCTCCATGTAGCATCTGCACCAACTATCTCCCACAAAAACTTCCCACACGTTTTCATGGCCTCAGCCCTGCAGAAATGCAAAGGGGTGTTAATAGCAGTTAAGGACTCTGTGGCCTTCTCTTTAGTAGACATCATCACAGACCTGAATGGTCGCTATATTATATTGCAGTGTGAGATCAACAACCTACCCTTCACGGTGGTCAACGCTTATACCCCCAACACGCACCAGCTGCGTTTCTGGAGGAAAATGTTCAAACTAGTGACCAAACACAGGATGGGCTCCACGATCATATGTGGAAATATCAACCTCACAGCTGACCCACAGCTGTACATTACATCTACTCCCAAACACTCTCCTCCTGCCTTACAACCTGTGTTCCATACAGCGGAGGTTTACGATTCCTGGAGATGCCTCCACCCTGGCGAACGGGACTACTCCTTCATTCACAGCGTCACAACTCTTACTCCCGCATTGAAATGATCTTGGTTGACAAACACCAGTTACAACTCATTCACACCTCCGAAATACATGATATCACCTAGTCGGACCATGCTCCCGTATCTGTCACCCTGCAGGAGTTACATTCTCCTAGTCCTGCCTTCTTGTGGAGAGTAAATGGCCAAGTCTTGGACTCTCCTCAGTATGCCTCCCACATCAAGGCCTGCCTGGGGGAATACTTCAAGACCAATGCGGGTTCGGTACCCGACCCAACAGTTTTTGGTGTGCGCACAAGGCATACATACGTGGGATTCTAATTAAACGGTGCGCACGGCTTAAGAGGCAGAGGGCTTTGCGGCTTGACCAGCTCCTGGGCGAGATCAAACGCTGGTTCAAAGAGTAAAATAGCGTACCTTTTAGAACCCGCTACCAATACCAAAATAATAAATCCACAGGAAATAGCTGACTCCTTTGCCAAATATTAGAGCTTGAAACTTGAAAGATGATCCTGACACTCCCCAACCAACAGAACAGGCCATCACAAGTTTCCTAGCATCTATCCACTTACCGCTCCTTACACCTGCTCAGCTCCATGATTTAAATGCCCCGATTACCCATTTGGAGGTTTAACGAGCCATCCGTACTCTACCCTCTGGTAAATCTCCTGGACCCAACGGCCTACCCAACCTTTACTATAAAAAATTTGAGTCGGTTCTCAGCCCGCATTTAGCCTCGGTGTTCGCGGCCGCGGTGTCCTCTGCCTCTCTGCCAACTGAAATGCTCCAGGCTTATGTTGTAACTCTGCCTAAACCTGGGAGGGAGCCTACGTCTCCCCCCAATTTTAGGCCAATTTCTCTGCTGAATACGGATGTTAAATTATATGCTAAGATTATAGCACTGTGACTGCACCCTATCTTACCTGAACTGATCAAGCCAGATCAAACGGGGTTTGTGCAGGGGCCCCAGGACTCAGATGCGACTAGAAGAGTCATAGGTATTATTGACAGAGGAGAGTGCCTTCTCTGCTGCTCTCGTTGGATGCGGAGAAGGCATTCGACCGGGTCCACTGGACTTACATGACTCGGTTGTTACAAAAATTTGGCTTCAGTGGTCCCATAATTTCTGCTATATTGGCGTTGTACTCTGCCCCTTCTGCCAGGGTATACACATCTAATATGCTTTCCCAGGTATTTCCCATAACTAACGGTACGAGGCAGGGCTGCCCTTTGTCCCTCTCTATTTTCAATTTGCTTATTGAACCCCTAGCGGAAGCAGTTAGGTCCTCGGAGGACGTTTGCAGATGACATTATTATCTTTCTGACAGACCCTGAAAAATCCTTAGCTGCCACGCATATGATCTTACGTTTTAGCTTAATCTCTTATTATAAGGTCAATTTTACAAAATCCTTGATCCTCCCGATGGGCGTGCCCCCCGACACTTTGTCATAAATTGCAGAATACTTACCCCTACTCGTGGAAGCAACATAGTATTCGTTATCTGGGAATCCAGCTCACTCCCAAGGTGTCCCAACTAGCAGAAGCAAACTTCCCTCATTTGATAGCGAAAATAACACAGGAATGCCATCGCATCTCCGAGACAGAACTCACATGGTCGGGCCACCTTGCCTCATTCAAAATGTTCCTTTTGCCCCAAATTCTCTACGTATTCAAAACGATGTTAATACCTGTCCCGCGCAAATACATCTTACCTCTGCAGACTGCCCTTAAGGGTCTGGTGTGGAAAGGCAAAAGGCCTAGAAGCGCCCACTCCTTTCTCGTTAAACACTGGTCCGCAGGTGGTATGGGCATGGTAGATGTCAAGGACTACCTTCTGGCCTCACATTTTGCCCAGCTCAGACACTGGGTATCTCCAGCCCACCAAACTATTTGGAGCACTATGGAATCTGAGATCTACCCTCCCCTGTCCCTACGGTCAGTTCTCCTGGCTCATGTGTGGTGCCCCCTCCCTTTGAGGGGACTACCGATGTCAGTCCAAGCTTCCATTTTGGCATGGAGGGAATTTACCTCTCTTACGCTCAGGTCTTCCTTACGTGTCAAAGTCCCAATCCCACTTACTGTATTGGAGATCGTTATGCCTCACGCCTCCCTCAGGGGCTGGTCTGCCAGAGGAATTGCCACAATAGATAACCTATTACTTGGTGTAATGTTCTGGTACCTCTGGTACCCTTTATTTCACTTCCTATTCATGTATGCGTCCCACCATTCTCTTTTGGTCGGTGCGCATATACCTTTAAGACCGATGCTGTCATCACTGAGCACCGCAGGGCGGCTATTTCAACCGCCGGCGTTCTCACTCACATGTTCGTTCAACCGTCATGATTGGATCGTCCCTGCCTGAAGTCAGCATACCAGATGTTACTCGCTCCTGTATCTCGCTACCTGAACTTGTTCCATATCTGATCCTGTGTCTCGCCACCCGATCACTCCCGGCATGCTGCTTTCACCCTTCACTCTTCAACCTGCCTTGAAGGTCATATGCTTACAAGCGTACCTCGCTGTCGGAACCTCGCTGCTGATCCCTGTATAACCTCTCTACTACTGCTTGCTATTAGTGATAAGTACCCCGCAGGGGAATCCTCCATAACCTACCTACTAAGCTTACACTATCTAGCTCTGCATATTAAGGACTGTTACTATCATCTGCACTGTTGTTTAGATTGCTAGCTCTTGAGCCTACTAACATCTATCCTTGCACTGGGTTAGTCTCTCCTGTATGTCATCTGCTTTCCTACAACCTACTACCATACATGATTGCTAACCTATCTGCATCCTACCTGTTACCATCTATACTCTCATGAACATTTCTCTCAAGTGCTGTTCACCTATTGTCACTGTTCATACCTGTCTCTTTAGCTCATCACCACTATACTGCTATATACATCTATCACTCCAGGAACATCTTGTTGAGTGTGTATATTTGTATGCTGAATCAGACAGACCACAGTGATGAGTCTTGGGAGTTGGAATTGGTATTTCAACGTATCTCTACATGACTACTGAGTGGAGTTTTTCTGCAGCTGCAAATCCATCTTGTTTCAGAAAACGCAGGAGCGTTACAGATTGAACGAACCTAAAATGGATTCAGCAGATTTACCCACTCAAGTGACACAATTAAAATAACAAGTGACTGCGTTAATACACGCTCTTACTGAATTAAAAGAAGACAATCAGGCTCTGAAGCAGCAGGTAACCCGTCTATCACAACTTGCCGCTGCTCAGCCCCCTGAACCCAAAATAAATCCTCCTCTAGTGTTTACAGGTGATCGCAAAAAATTTAGTGAATTCAAAAACGCCTGTCAGTTACTTTTCTTGCTAAAACCTCGTACCTACCTTACTGATCATATCAAAGTCTGTACTATTATTTCATACCTAACGGGTGATACACGGGCCTGGGCAGACTCTCTCTTTGAGAAAAATGATCAGCTTCTCAACTCCTATGCTTTATTCCTAGCGGAACTCGCTAGTCTATATGATGACCCCAATAGGCAGAGTACTGCCGATATTCAATTGAGGTCCTTGAAACAAGGTAGGAGACCTGTAGAAGACTTTGTAGCAGAGTTCAAAAGATGGACCCTTGATTCAGGGTGGAATGATACATCTCTGAGAACTCAATTTAGACTCGGCCTATCAGAAGCCGTTAAAGACAAGCTTGCCCGAGCGGATTTACCGGACACCCTGGATGCTTTGATACAACTCAGTATCAACATAGACAGGAGGCTGCAAGAAAGAAAGGCTGAAAAAATGGGAATGGCATTGTCCAGTCCTTCTCGGATTTCGGCCGTTGACCCTACTCCTATGGAGGTAGAAACCATATGCCCACCTTTATCAACTACTGAAAGAGCCAGGAGACGATCCAGTAATCTTTGCTTGTACTGCGCATCCCCGGATCACATGATAAGCGTCTGTCCCCTTGTCCGCAAAAAAGAGGGTGAGTGTTCACATGTCCTCCTAGGGGGATTGACAACTTAATTTACTAACCCTTATCTTTTTGTTCGTTTGACATTGCAGTGGGACCAGACTAGGATTACCACTAAGGCCATGATCGACACAGGATCTTGCGGAAATTATATCGATATACGTTTTGCTACTTTAAATAAAGTACCTATTATTTCAAAACCTAAGCCTGTCTCTGTGAGTCTTATTAACGGTATTCCGTTATCTTCTGGCCCAATCACTAATCAGACACAAGCACTCCTAGTCACCACTAACGAGTCTCGTACGGAGACCACTACCTTCGACCTATTATCTTCGCCCCACTTTCCCATTGTTTTGGGACTTCCCTGGTTACACACACATCAACCAACCATAGATTGGAAGAAACGGACCCTAACCTTCCTCTCTTACTATTGCGAGAGTACGTGTAACCTCCCGTCTTATGGAAAGATCCTGTCTGTGGTGTCAGATGAGATTGCACCACTATGCTATCAGGATCTGTCTGAAGTTTTTCTTGAGAAAAATGCTCAAGTACTGCCTCCCCATAGGGATTATGATTGTACTATTGATCTACTCCCAAATAGTAAACTGCCTTTTGGTCATGTTTATCCTCTTTCGCAGGATGAACTTTCCCATCTCAAAGAATACTTGGATGAGAATTTGACAAAAGGTTTTATTAGACCTTCCACTTCTTCCACAGCTGCAGGACTTTTTTTTGTCCGCAATAAAGACTCAAGTCTCAGGCCTATTATCGACTATAGGCAATTGAACGCCATTACAGTAAAAGATCGCTATCCTTTGCCGCTTATCCCTGAACTCATTGAACAAGTGCGTGGAGCTACCTACTTTTCAAAATTGGACCTGAAAGGGGCATACAATCTAATCCGAATCCGTGATGGAGATGAGTGGAAGACGGCATTCAGAACCAGATACGGATTGTTCGAATATCTTGTAATGCCATTTGGGCTATGTAACGCTCCCGCAGCTTTCCAACGATTCATAAACGATATCTTTAGAGACTTACTTGATGTCTGTGTTGTGGTATATCTGGACGATATACTTATTTATTCACGATCCTTGTCTGAACATATAAAACATGTAAGACTTGTGTTATCCAGATCACTCACACACAATCTATACGTGAAACTAAAAAAATGCTTATTTCATAAAGAAGAAGTATTATTCCTAGGATACATCATATCCAAAACAGGAATCAAGATGGATATGAGTAAGATATCCTGCATTCAGGATTGGCCTATACCAACCACCCGCAAAGCACTACAGCGATTCCTTGGATTTTCAAACTTCTATAGGAAGTTCATCAAGAACTTCTCTGCCATTGTGAGACCTCTCACACAACTCACAAGTATTAAGAAACCATTTAAATGGTCAGATGAAGCAAATGAAGCTTTTCGCTTGTTAAAAACAAACTTTACCTCTGCTCCCATACTACGCCATCCAGACCCATCCCTCCAATACATTCTGGAAGTAGATGCGTCAAATATGGCAGTAGGAGCAGTACTCTCCCAACGACCAACGAATACTTCACCACTCCATCCAGTCGCCTTCTTCTCTAAATCTCTAAGCAGCCCAGAGGTGAATTACCCAGTGGGAGAAAAGGAACTGCTTGCTATAAAACTGGCTCTGAAGAATTGGCGACATCTACTTGAAGGCACCCGATTACCAATACTCTCTGGAGCCACACCAGAGAGGCAGCGGGAGATTAGGGAAGTTAACGAGTGGCTGAGGAGCTGGTGTAGTAAGGAGGGTTTCGGGTTCCTGGAGAACTGGGCCGACTTCTCAGTCGGTCACCGGCTCTTTGGTAGGGACGGATTGCACCTAAATGGGGTGGGTGCAGCCGTACTGGGTGCGAGGATGGCCGAAAAGTTAGAGGGGCTTTTAAACTAGGGAATGGGGGGGAGGGTACAGATGTAGAATTACCCAGTGGAAAGCAAGTTTCAGAGGGCAGAAATGGGGGCATTAGCGATAGGGTGTGCGGAGCTCCTATACCCAGGGTGGGTACGGGGGAAAAATCAAGAGAGCAGCCTAAAAACATCAAAAGAGGATAAATATAACCGATCAAAATTACGAGGTTTGTATACCAATGCCAGAAGCCTGGCCAACAAGATGGGAGAGCTGGAGCTGCTGATATTTGAGGAGGACTTAGATTTTGTGGGGATAACTGAGACTTGGTTTGACAGCTCTCATGACTGGATGGCGTCCATTCAGGGGTATTCCCTTTATCGCAGAGATAGAGAAAGTAAAAAAGGGGGAGGGGTATGTTTGTATATTAAGAACAGTATACAGGTAAATATGAGGGATGATATTAATAATGGAGCTATGGACGAGGCAGAATCCCTATGGGTAGAGCTTCAAAGGGAAGGCACGGCGGGGAAGGTAATATTGGGCGTATGCTATAGGCCCCCCAACCAGAGGGAGGAGGGTGAGGCGGACCTCATGTTATACAGATAGGATTGGCAGCAAGGATGGGAAATGTCATTATAATGGGGGACTTTAATTATCCAGATATAGACTGGGCAGAAGGAACCGCACACTCAGCCAAGGCTCGGCAGTTCCTAAATGTTTTGCAGGACAATTTCATGGGTCAGATGGTGAATGCACCGACAAGAAGCAATGCGGTACTTGACCTACTGATTACCAACAATACAGACCTGATCACGGATATAGAAATACGGGACAACTTAGGGAACAGTGACCATAGGTCAATTGGTTTCAGTATTAATTACAGTAATAGGAAACACAAGGGTAATATAAGGACGCTGAATTTCACAAGAGCCAATTTCCCTAAACTGCGCTCGCTGCTAGAAAATATCAAATGGGATAGAACCCTGGGAACAAAGAACACGGAGGAAAAATGGGAGTGCTTCAAGAGCATACTTAACAAGGGAGTGGGCCAGTGCATTCCACAGGGAAATAAATTTAAAAGAGCAAAACTAAACCCTGGGTGGCTAAACTCCAACATTAAAATGTATATTAGAGCTAAAGAAAAGGCCTTCAAAAAATACAAGACTGAGGGGTCATTGGCAGCATTTAAGCACTACAAAGAGTGTAATAAGAAATGTAAAGATGAAATCAGGGCGGCTAAAATAGAACACGAGAGACATATAGCGGAGGAGAGCAAAAAGAACCCCAAGAAGTTCTTTAAGTATATAAACAGTAAGAAAGCCAGGCCAGAGCACATTGGCCCCATAAAAGATGATAAAGGAAAAATGGCCACTGAGGACAGAGAAAAGGCGGAAGTGTTAAATAATTTCTTTTCTTCAGTCTTCACAAAGGAATCGGGGGGCTACACGAAACCCGCTTGTAAGGCCGAACTAAATGATACACCTCAGGAAGTGCCGCCATGGCTAACAGAGGATAGACTTAGAGCTAAACTAGAGAAACTTAACATAAATAAATCCCCGGGACCGGATGGCTTGCACCCGAGGGTTCTTAATGAGCTCAGCCAGGTGATTGCCAGACCATTATTCTTGATCTTTAAGGATAGTTTACAGACGGGTATGGTGCCAGCTGATTGGAAAAAAGCCAACGTGGTACCAATATTTAAAAAGGGGCCGAGATATATCCCGGGTAACTATAGGCCGGTCAGCCTAACATCAGTAGTCTGCAAAATTTTGGAGGGGATGATAAGGGACCACATACAAGACTTTAGTAATGAAAATGGTATTATAAGTAGAAATCAGCATGGATTCATGAAAAATCGTTCGTGCCAAACCAATGTGTTAACCTTCTACGATGAAGTGAGCTGCCACCTAGATAAAGGTAAGCCTGTGGATGTGGTGTATCTGGACTTTGCAAAGGCCTTTGACACCGTTCCTCACAAACGCTTACTGTACAAACTAAGGAAGGTAGGTATGGATCATAAGGTGAGTACCTGGATAGAGACCTGGCTCCAGGGGAGAGTCCAGAGGGTGGTGATTAATGGGGAGTACTCGGATTGGGCGGGTGTGGAAAGTGGGGTCCCCCAGGGTTCTGTCCTGGGACCAATCCTGTTTAATTTATTCATAAATGATCTAGAGGAGGGGATATCTAGTACAATCTCAGTATTTGCAGATGATACTAAATTAGGCATGCCAATATCTTCTATGCAGGATGTGGAAATCTTGCAAGCAGACCTGAACAAAATAACGGGGTGGGCAACCACATGGCAGATGAGGTTTAACGTAGAAAAATGTAAAGTAATGCACTTGGGTGCCAGAAACCAGAAAGCAAGCTATTCACTAGGGGGTGAACCTCTGGGTGAGTCTAGGATGGAAAAGGACTTGGGGGTACTGGTAGACAACAGGCTTGGCAGTGGCATGCAATGCCAAGCCGCCGCAAGCAAAGCCAACAGAATACTGGGATGTATAAAAAGGGGGATTCACTCCAGAAATAAAGAGATTATTCTCCCGCTCTACAAGACTCTGGTCCGGCCACATCTGGAGTATGCTGTCCAGTTCTGGGCACCGGTCCGCAGGAAGGATGTGCTGGAACTGGAGAAAGTCCAGAGGAGGGCAACAAAAATAATTAGGGGAATGGAGGACATCGGCTATGAGGAAAGACTACAAGCACTGAACCTATTCTCTCTGGAGAAGAGACGATTGAGGGGGGATATGATATCAATGTACAAATACTGTACTGGCGACCCTAGCATAAGGAACAAACTATTCAGAGAAAGGGAATACAATAAGACACGTGGCCACTCACTAAAACTTGAGGAAAGGCGGTTTAACCTTAAAGTGCGTAAGGGGTTCTTCACTGTAAGAGCGGTAAGGATGTGGAATTCTCTTCCACAAGCAGTCGTATCAGCGGGGAGCATAGATAGTTTCAAAAAACTATTAGATGTACACCTTAAAGACCACAACATACAGGGGTACACAATGTACGGTTAAAAGCAAACACACACGCATCATGGGTTGAACTGGATGGACTTGTGTCTTTTTTCAACCTCACTAACTATGTAACTATGTAACTATATATACAGATCATAAAAATCATCAATATCGTCAGACTAACAAAACCCTCTCCCACCGGCAGGTACGATGGTCACTATTCTTCCTAAGATTTAACTTCCTAGTGACCTACACACCTGCAGACAAGAATAAAAAAGCGGATGCGCTATCACGATTAACTGAAGATAATTGCTCCGAAATCCCTTCCGTTCCTATAATACCCTACAAGCGTATTATTGGGGTTGTCCATTCCTTGAAGGAAGAGATTCTGCACGGTATAGGTTTGGATTCACCTCCACCACAACTAAGTACTGATGCAGAGGGCTTCCTCTACTACAACGACAAACTCTACATACCCCCTACTATGCGCACCAAGATCTTGGAATTGTCACATGATGTGCCTATGGCAGGACATATGGGTATGACAAAGACCCTTAATTTGCTTACCAGGCAGTTTTGGTGGCCTGATATGAAGACATCTATACAAAAATTTGTCTCTTCATGCAACGTCTGTGCCAGGTCCAAAATTGACACTACAAAACCATCCGGTCTACTATGCAGTCTACCAATACCCCAGACTCCATGGGAAGTTGTGTCCTTGGACTTTATAGTAGAACTACCACCTTCCAAAGGATTTAATACCATTTTAGTGTCAGTGGACCATCTGACAAAGATGGCACATTTCGTTGCTATTCGCAGACTACCTTCGTCCAAACAAACAGCGGAACTACTGATGAAACATGTCTTTAAGTTACATGGAATTCCAAAAACTCTTTTGTCTGACCGTGGATCACAATTCCTCTCCAAGTTTTGGCAAGAACTATGTCACATACTACGAATTGAGCGAAAGCTCACTTCTCCCTACCATCCTCAGACCAACGGACAGACTGAAAGAGTCAACCAGTGCATCGAGCAATATTTACGTTGCTACACATCATACCTACAGGATGATTGGGTGGATCTCCTCCCTCTGGCAGAATTTGCCTACAACAACGCAACCCACAGTACGACCAAACAGAGTCCGTTCTACTTGAACTATGGGTTTCATCCCACTATTCTTCCACCACGCATCCTTCCATCAACTAACCCAGTAGCCTCAGACTATCTTACCCAAATAAAAGACTCTCTGGGTTTACTTAATACTACCATCTCACACGCTCATAGTCAACAAAAAAAGTACTATGACCTTCGTAGAAGACCTTCTCCTCAGTATGCTATTGGGGAACTCGTTTGGCTATCAACAAAAAACTTAAGATTAAAGATCCCTAGCAAAAAGCTTGGGCCTCTATTTTTGGGACCCTTCCCAATCAGGAAACTTATTGGAAAAGCTGCAGTACAGCTCACATTACCAACAGACCTCAAGATACATCCCATCTTCCATGTGTCGCTACTGAAGCCCCATGTTCCTGACCAAGGAATAAGACCTACCATCCCACCTCCACCTCCTGTACAAGTTGAAGGCGGAGAAGAATATGAGATAAAGGAGATTCTGGATTCTCGTATCCACAGAAGAAGACTCCAATATCTAGTACGATGGAAGAACTATGGGCCCCAAGACGACACCTGGCTGGATACCTCTGATATACATGCCCCTAGACTGATTCGCAATTGGAAAAACCAGCTCTAGAGGCCTTCAGGAGCCGGCCTTAAGGGGGGGGGGGGTACTGTAATGTTCTGGTACCTCTGGTACCCTTTATTTCACTTCCTATTCATGTATGCGTCCCACCATTCTCTTTTGGTCGGTGCGCATACACCTTTAAGACCGATGCTGTCATCACTGAGCGCCGCAGGGCGGCTATTTCAACCGCCGGCGTTCTCACTCACATGTTCGTTCAACCGTCATGGTTGGATCGTCCCTGCCTGAAGTCAGCATACCAGATGTTACTCGCTCCTGTATCTCGCTACCTGAACTTGTTCCATATCTGATCCTGTGTCTCGCCACCCGATCACTCCCGGCATGCTGCTTTCACCCTTCACTCTTCAACCTGCCTTGAAGGTCATATGCTTACAAGCGTACCTCGCTGTCGGAACCTCGCTGCTGATCCCTGTATCCCGCTACCGGATCACTCGCTCATACCGAACCTCTCTTCTACTGCTTGCTATTAGTGATAAGTACCCCGCAGGGGAATCCTCCATAACCTACCTACTAAGCTTACACTATCTAGCTCTGCATATTAAGGACTGTTACTATCATCTGCACTGTTGTTTAGATTGCTAGCTCTTGAGCCTACTAACATCTATCCTTGCACTGGGTTAGTCTCTCCTGTATGTCATCTGCTATCCTACAACCTACTACCATACATGATTGCTAACCTATCTGCATCCTACCTGTTACCATCTATACTCTCATGAACATTTCTCTCAAGTGCTGTTCACCTATTGTCACTGTTCATACCTGTCTCTTTAGCTCATCACCACTATACTGCTATATACATCTATCACTCCAGGAACATCTTGTTGAGTGTGTATATTTGTATGCTGAATCAGACAGACCACAGTGATGAGTCTTGGGAGTTGGAATTGGTATTTCAACGTATCTCTACATGACTACCGAGTGGAGTTTTTCTGCAGCTGCAAATCCATCTTGTTTCAGAAAACACAGGAGCGTTACACTTGGGAACTCTCTCAAAACATTCATCCAGCTACAGCAAGAATATCACCTTCCCCAAACAGAGTATTACCTATACCTTTGGGTGTATCACTTCCTGAGTTCTTTACCATCCCCTTACATCCACTTGCCTTCGCAGGGTTGGTTGTTCTTGTTGGGCAATCTGCGTTCAGCTAAAGGTACCTCCTTATTCTACAATTCTCTACAACAAAAAATGGATTTTTGTAAAACTACCCCCTTTGTAAAATGGGAGATAGATTTAGAGGAGGCCTTTACTGCTGAACAATGGCAAGATTATCTCCGCTCAATTAGAGGGGCATCCTTCTGCACAAATCATTGGAAACTTTCCCAAAAGATAAATCTTCGTTGGTATCTTACGTGTAAACACCTAACTAGTTTTTGGAACAAGATTTTTTCTATTATTTCCAAAACCACAGGTGTTCTTACCCGCCCCTCTCCAGCACTGGCGATACTGAACGTAGGAATAGATCGGTTCCCAAGGGACTGCTGTATTATAACTTTTGGCTGCCAGAAGCTTAATAACCAGGCAGTGGAAGTCCAATTAAGCACCTAATGCTTCCGAGGTCCTGGATCTGGTTAAAACTAATCAAATATATGAGAGCTTGCTGGCACGCAAATTGAGTAGGGGAGCAAGGTTTGACCAACATTGGTCATTGTGGAAAGCATGGCTTGCGGGTAATCGCTAACCTACTTACTTGATGAGATTCTGATCAACCTCTCCACTTATTGCTGACCTGTTATTTCCTCTTGTTTTCCTTTATTATCACTTATGTTAGGTTTGTTTACCTTGATGTGATTCACTATAGGTTGCTCTGTAGAGATACTTACCCATCTGCACCAGCATTTCCAATGTGCTTTCCTCCTTCCGCCTCTCCCCCCCCATCTCCATCCTCTTCTCACTTTCTTCCTACCCCCCCTCCCCCTCTCTCCCCTCCTCTTTCTATTCCTCCATCCCCCTTGCTATCTATTTCTCTTCTTCCCTCTCTTGCCTCCCCCCCTTCTCTTACCCCTCTATCTTCTTCTCTCTCCTCCTCTCTATTTCCCTCCTCTCTTTCCTTCCTCCCCCCCCTCCTTCTGCCTCTCTTCCTCCATTCCTTCTCCGTCCGCTCTCTCTCCCATACTCTTCCTCCCCCTCCCACTTTTCTCCACTCCCTCCTTTCCCTATCTCTCCGCCCTTCCTCTCTCTCTCTCTCTCTTCTCCTACCCCCCCCCCCCATGCTCCTTCTCCTCACTTCCTCCCTTCCACCCTCTCCTCTGCCCCCCTCCTCTTTCTCTATCATTATCCCAGTCTCCTCTCCCCTCCCTCTGCTTGTCCTCATCGTCTTCTTCTATCCCCCCCTCCCCCACGTATCTCCTATTTAAACCTATACCTATATGTGCAGATGCAAATTATCGCACCACACACATATATATATATATATATATATATATATATATACATACAGTCAGGTCCATAAATATTGGGACATCGACACAATTCTAATCTTTTTGGCTCTATACACCACCACAATGGATTTGAAATAAAATAAACAAGATGTGCCTTAACTGCAGACTTTCAGCTTTAACTTGAGGGTATTTACATACAAATCAGGTTATAGGTGTAGGAATTACAACAGTTTGTATATGTGCCTCCCACTTTTTAAGGGACTAAAAGTAATGGGACAATTGGCTACTCAGCTGTTCCATGGCCAGGTGTGTGTTATTCCCTCATTATCCCATTTACAAGGAGCAGATAAAAGGTCCACAGTTCATGTAATGTGTGCTATTAGCATTTGGAATCTGTTGCTGTCAACTCTCAATATGAGATCCAAAGAGCTGTCACTATCAGTGAAGCAAGCCATCATTAGGCTGAAAAAAACAAAACAAACCCATCAGAAAGATAGCAAACATTAGGTGGAGAACAAATGAACTGTTTGTAACATCCTTAAAAAAAAAAAAAAAGAACGCACCGGTGAGCTCAGCAACACCAAAAGACCCGGAAGACCACGGAAAACAACTGTGGTGGATGACCGAATAATTATTTCCCTGGGGAAAAAAACACCTTTCACAACAGTTGGCCAGATCAAGAACACTCTCCAGGAGGTAGGTGTATGTGTGTCAAAGTCAACAATCAAGAGAAGACTTCACCAGAGTGAATACAGAGGGTTCACCACAAGATGTAAACCATTGGTGAGCCTCAAAAACAGGAAGGCCAGATTAGAGTTTGCCAAACAACATCTAAAAAAGCCTTCACAGTTCTGGAACAACATCCTATGGACAGATGAGACCAAGATCAACTTGTACCAGAATGATGGAGAAGAGTATGGAGAAGGAAAGGAACTGCTCATGATCCAAAGCATACCACCTCATCAGTGAAGCATGGTGGTGGTAGGGTCATGGCGTGAGCATGTATGGCTGCCAATGGAACTGGTTCTCTTGTATTTATTGATGATGTGACTGCTGACAAAAGCAGCAGGATGAATTCTGAAGTGTTTCAGGCAATAATATCTGCTCATATTCAGCCAAATGCTTCAGAACTCTTTGGACGGTGCTTCACAGTGCAGATGGACAATGACCCGAAGCATACTGCGAAAGAAACCAAAGAGTTTTTTAAGGGAAAGAAGTGGAATGTTATGTAATGGCCAAGTCAATCACCTGACCTGAATCCGATTGAGCATGCATTTGAAGACAAAACTGAAGGGAAAATGCCCCAAGAACAAGCAGGAACTGAAACAGTTGCAGTAGAGGTCTGGCAGAGCATCACCAGGGATGAAACCCAGCATCTGGTGATGTCTGTGCATTCCAGACTTCAGGCTGTAATTGACTGCAAAGGATTTGCAACCAAGTATTAAAAAGTGAAAGTTTGATTTATGATTGCTAATCTGTCCCATTACTTTTGGCCCCTTAAAAAGTGGGAGGCACATATACAAACTGTTGTAATTCCTACACTGTTCACCTGATTTGGATGTAAATAACATCAAATTAAAGCTGGAAGTCTGCAGTCAAAGAACATCTTGTTTGTTTAATTTCAAATCCATTGTGGTTGTGTATAGAGCCAAAAAGATTAGAATTGTGTCAATGTCCCAATATTTATGGACCTGACTGTATATAGCTTATATCTTATAATGGTATAAGCTCAGTGTATGTAATACATTCATGTACCAATTGTCTGCAACCCTATTCTGTGAATCTTTATATTTGTTATGTTTGTTCAGTTGATGTACCTTGAAAAACGTTTCAATAAAAATCTAATAAAAAAAAAAAAAATCCCAGCCTTTTCTTACATTTGTTACTTACAAGTAAAAATTAGTATTTGTTGCTAGAAAATTACTTAGAACCCCCAAACATACAGTATCTCACAAAAGTGAGTACATCCCTCACATTTTTGTAAATATTTTATTATATCTTTTCACGTGACAACACTGAAAAATGACACTTTGCTACAATGTAAAGTAGTGAGTGTACAGCTTGTATAACAGAGTAAATTTGCTGTCCCTTTAAAATAACTCAACACACAGCCATTAACCACTTCCTGTCGCTGCACTGCCTTTTTACGTCGGCAGTGTGGCTCTCCCAGGCAAAATCCCGTTAATAAACGTCATTTTCTTGGGAGGCTACTAGGGGGCGAGTGCGCATCATCGAGGAAGCCAGTGCGGGTGTCAGGCGGCTCCGATTGCCGTCTGACACTGGCGATCCCCCCCCCGACAGAGAAGCACAGACGGCTGATGTAAACCCAGCCGTCTGTCATTCTCCCTGAAGTGATCACAGAGGCTATGTGATCCTGCTATATAGGATCGCATGTCTCTGTGATCATCTCACAAGCCCAAACCCCCCCCCCCCCCCAGTTAGAATCACTCCCCTAGGCTTACATTTAACCCCTTGATCACCAATAGAATTAACCCCTTCCCTGCCAATGGCATTATTACAGTAACAGTGCATATTTTTAGCACTGATTACTGTAGTAAGGTCACTGGTACCCCCAAAAGTGTCAAAAATGTCAGTTAGGGGTCCGATCTGTCCGCCACAATGTCGCAGTCCCACAAAAAAATCGTAGATCGCCGGCATTACTAGTAAAAAAAAAAAAACAATAAAAATTACATAAATCTTTGCTAGTTAGTCATATAGTTACATATAGTAGGTGAGGTTGAATAAAGACAATAGTCCATCCAGTTCAACCTGTGTAGGTGTGTGTGGCTGTAATCATCTAACATAGCCCTTAATGTCCTGATCCTTGAGATGCAAGTCTAAGAGTCTTTTGAAAGCCACCATACTACCCGCAGAAACCACCTCTTGTGGTAGACAATTCCACAATCTTGTAGTCCTAACAGTAAAGAACCCTCCTCGTTGCCTGAGGTTAAAACGCTTCTCCTCTAACCGCATTGTATGTCCTCGAGTCCTCATGCAATTCCTTCGAATGAACAGCTTTTTTTCTAAGCTGAGATCCCCATTAAGATATTTATAAATTGCTATCATGTCCCCCCTCAGACGTCTCTTCTCCAGGGAGAATAAATCGAGCGATTGCAGCCGCTCTTCATAGTTAAGGTCCTCCAACCCCCTAATCAGTTTAGTTGCCCTTCTCTGGACTCTCTCCAGCTCCAACACATCCCTCCTGAGCAGTGGCGTAGCGTGGGGGGTGCAGGGGGGGCCAGCCGCACCGGGCGCAACATCTGGGGGGGGCGCATCTGCAGTGTCACTGTCTGTCTGACTCTGACATACACAGTTCACACACTGCGGCTGCCTCCATCTTTAGGCTGGAAGATGCCCAGCGCGGCCGCCCTATGGCTGAAAATGATGGGTCGGGGCAGGGCTGGACTGTGCCTCACCTGTCCATTGGTGTAGGGTGGGGTGGCAGTGCAAGCCAAGCCCCGCCTATGCCGCCTCTCCTCACTGCTCAGTCAGTTTAGCAGCGAGTGAGTCAGCAGCCTGGCGCTGTCACAGAGTGGGTTTTTTTTAATCACCTGATTAGAGCCAGAGGCTCTAATAGTCTTCAAAAAAGGGTGGACCCGGGGTGCAAAGCAGTGTGCCCCGAGCCCACCCATTGTGGGACAATAGCGAATAAAAAATTTGCTATTGTCACACGGATCCTCCTCCTGGCCAATCAGGAAGTGGGTCCGAGACCCGCTTCCTGATTGGACGAAAGGCAAACACATGCCATTGGTCGAGGAGGAGGCGGGAGGACTCGAGGAGACGCGGGGAACTGAGGAGAAGGCGCCGCTGCAGGTAAGTATCTCTGCATTGAAGGGGGCACGCTGGTCTCTCTGCATTGAAAGGGGAAACGCTGATCTCTCTGCATTGAAGGGGGGCACGGCACGCTGGTCACTCTGCATTGAATGGGGCACGCTGGTCTCTCTGCTTTGAAAGGGGGCACGCTGGTCTCTCTGCATTGAAAGGGGGCACGCTGGTCACTCTGCATTAAAGGGGGCACATTGATCTCTCTGCATTGAAGGGGGGCACGCTGGTCATTCTGCAATGAAAGGGGGCATGCTGGTCATTCTGCATTGAAAGGGGGCACACTGGTCATTCTGCATTGAAAGGGGGCACGATGATCTCTCTGCATTGAAGGGGGGCACACTGGTCATTCTGCATTGAAAGGGGGCACGCTGGTCATTCTGCATTGAAAGGGGGCATGCTGGTCTCTCTGCATTGAAAGGGGGCACATTGGTCACTCTGCATTGATGTAGGCACGATGATCTCCCTGCATTGAAGTGGGGCACGCTGGTCATTCTGCATTAAAAGGGGGCACGCTGGTCATTCTGCATTGAAAGGGGGCACGCTGGTCATTCTGCATTGAAAGGGGGCACGCTGGTCATTCTGCATTGAAAGGGGGCACGCTGTGGTCATTCTGCATTGAAAGGGGGCACGCTGTGGTCATTCTGCATTGAAAGGGGGCACGCTGGTCTCTCTGCATTGAAAGGGGGCACGCTGGTCTCTCTGCATTGAAAGGGGGAACGCTGATCTCTCTGCATTGAAGGGGGGCACGGCACGCTGGTCACTCTGCATTGAATGGTGCACGCTGGTCTCTCTGCATTGAAAGGGGGCATGCTTGTCTCTCTGCATTGAAAGGGGGCACGCTGGTCACTCTGCATTGATGGGGGGCACGATGATCTCTCTGCATTGAAGGGGAGCACGCTGGTCATTCTGCATTGAAGGGGGGCACGCTGGTCATTCTGCATTGAACTGGGGCATGCTGGTCATTCTGCATTGAAAGGGGGCACGCTGGTCATTCTGCATTGAAAGGGGGCATGCTGTGGTCTCTCTGCATTGAACTGGGGCACGCTGGTCATTCTGCATTGAAAGGGGGCACGCTGGTCATTCTGCATTGAAAGGGGGCACGCTGGTCACTCTGCATTGATGTAGGCACGATGATCTCCCTGCATTGAAGTGGGGCACGCTGGTCATTCTGCATTAAAAGGGGGCACGCTGGTCATTCTGCATTGAAAGGGGGCACGCTGGTCATTCTGCATTGAAAGGGGGCACGCTGTGGTCATTCTGCATTGAAAGGGGGCACGCTGTGGTCATTCTGCATTGAAAGGGGGCACGCTGGTCTCTCTGCATTGAAAGGGGGCACGCTGGTCTCTCTGCATTGAAAGGGGGAACGCTGATCTCTCTGCATTGAAGGGGGGCACGGCACGCTGGTCACTCTGCATTGAATGGTGCACGCTGGTTTCTCTGCATTGAAAGGGGGCATGCTTGTCTCTCTGCATTGAAAGGGGGCACGCTGGTCACTCTGCATTGATGGGGGGCACGATGATCTCTCTGCATTGAAGGGGAGCACGCTGGTCATTCTGCATTGAAGGGGGGCACGCTGGTCATTCTGAATTGAACTGGGGCACGCTGGTCATTCTGCATTGAAAGGGGGCACGCTGGTCATTCTGCATTGAAAGGGGGCATGCTGTGGTCTCTCTGCATTTAACTGGGGCACGCTGGTCATTCTGCATTGAAAGGGGGCACGCTGGTCATTCTGCATTGAAAGGGGGCACGCTGTGGTCATTCTGCATTGAAAGGGGGCACGCTGTGGTCATTCTGCATTGAAAGGGGGCACGCTGGTCTCTCTGCATTGAAAGGGGGCACGCTGATCTCTCTGCATTGAAGGGGGGCACGGCACGCTGGTCACTCTGCATTGATGGGGGGCACGATGATCTCTCTGCATTGAAGGGGGGCACGCTGGTCATTCTGCATTGAAGGGGGGCATGCTGGTCATTCTGCATTGAACTGGGGCACGCTGGTCATTCTGCATTGAAAGGGGGCACGCTGGTCATTCTGCATTGAAAGGGGGCATGCTGTGGTCTCTCTGCATTGAAAGGGGGCACACTGGTCTCTCTGCATTGAAAGGGGGCACGCTGGTCTCTCTGCATTGAAAGGGGGCACACTATACCTTGATTACTGAAGGCCCCTTTCACACTTTTGTGACCTCAAAGTCGGGTTAGGGGGCGCAAATTACTTGCCTTGCCCCGGGTGCTGACAATCCACGCTACGCCACTGCTCCTGAGGACTGGCGACTAGAACTGGACAGAGTACGGTCGGACCAGAGTCTTATAAAGTGGAAGGATTATAGTCTTATCTCTGGAATACATCCCTTTCTTTATGCATGCTAATAATCAGCTGGCTTTGGCAGCTGCCGCTTGACATTGCATGCTGTTGCCTAATTTATCATCCACCAAGACTCCCAGATCTTTCTCCATTTTTGATTCCCCCAAGGGTTCCCCTCCTAACGTGTATTGTGTTTTTATGTTTTTAGTCCCCAAGTGCAAAACCTTACACTTCTCCACGTTAAACCTCATTTGCCATGTCGTTGCCCACTCCGTAATTTTGTCCAGGTTATCCTGTAGGATATCTGCTTCATGCTGTGCAGTTATTGCCCTGGCCAATTTTATGTCATCTGCAAAAACTGATAACGAACTACTGATCCCGTCCTCAATGCTGTTTATGAATAAATTGAACAAGATTGGTCCCAGGACTGAGCCCTGGGGCACCCCGCTTACTACCTCAGACCAGTCTGAGTATGAACTGTTTATTACCACCCTTTGGACACGGCCTTTTAGCCAGTTTCGTATCCAAGAGCAAACCCTGCTGTCGATACCTGCAGACCTTATTTTATAAATTAAACCCTTGTGGGGAACTGTTTTAAACGCCTTAGCGAAACCAAGTACACCACATCCACTGGTCTGCCCCTATCTAGCTCACAGCTCACCTCCTCGTAGAATGCTAAGAGATTGGTTTGACAAGAACGCCCATTTGTAAACCCGTGCTGGTTACTGCTAATGATGTTGTTGTCTTTAGCATACTCTACGATATAGTCCCTTATCATCCCCTCCAGAAGTTTACATATTATTGATGTCAAACTGACAGGCCTATAGTTTCCCGGGATATGCCTCTGGCCCTTTTTGAATATCGGAATCACGTTAGCCTTCCTCCAGTCCCCTGGTACATCTCCTGTCCTAATGCTGTCAGCAAAGATCAGGAACAGTGGTCTAGATATAACCTTACTGAGTTCTTTGAGTACTCTCGGATGTACGCCATCCGGGCCTGGTGATTTGTTTGTGTTAAGTTTATCCAGCCTTTCCCTGATTTCACCCTCTGTTAGCCATAGTGGCAAGTCCTGTGTATTATTACTAACCATACAGTCATGGTCAGTGTACCCCTCCTTTTTCCTGTGTAAAGACTGACGAGAAAAAAGCATTCAGCACGGTTGCTTTTTCAGTGTCCTCTGTAACCATCCTCCCATCATTGTTAATTATGTGTGCAATATGCTCTGCGCTAGTTTTTTTGCGGTTGATATATTTAAAGAATTTCTTGGGTAATAAATTGGGGTTTTTTTACTATCCTCCGCTATTTGTCTCTCAAAGTTGATTTTAGCCATCTTGATTTCTTGTTTACTTTTCTTATTTGCCTCCTTGTATTGCTCGAAAGCCGATACTGTGCCCTCTGATTTATATTTCTTGAAGGCCAGTTTTTTTCCCCTAATAAGTTTTTTAACGCTACGGTTTAGCCAGCCAGGTTTGGCTTTGTCTCTTCTAAATTTATTTCCCATAGGAATGCACTGCAAGATGCATTTGCTTAATATGTTCCTAAAGCATTCCCATTTTTCCTCTGTGGTCAGTGATCCCAGGGTTTGGTCCCAGTTTACCCTTTCCATCAATGAGTACAATTTTGGAAAGTTTGCCCTTCTGAAATTTAGGGTTCTTATGTTCCCCACTTGCCTTGTTATATTGTTATTTATACTAAATGTGACCATCCTGTGATCGCTAGAGCCTAGGTTGCCCTGGACTCCTACCTCCGAGATTATGTCTGGGTCATTAGTGATCAATAGATCCAGCACTGCGTTTTCTCTGGTAGGGGAATCCACCAACTGTGACATGTAGTTGTCCTGTAAGGTTTCCGTGAATAGACGGGCCTTCTGTGAGTGTGCAGTCCCCTTTTCCCAGTCAATCCCAACGCAATAACTTTTTGTGCAAACCAATCAAAATATGCTTATTGTGATTTTTTTTACCAAAAATATGTAGCAGAAAACAAAAATTGGCCTGAAAGGTTAAAAATTTTGATTTTTAAATTTCTTTTTTTTTTGGGAATGTTCTATAGCAGAAAGTAAAAAATATTGTTTTTTTTCCAAAATTGTCGCTCTTTTTTGTTTATAGCGCAAAAAATAAAAATTGTACAGGTAATCAAATACCACCAAAAGAAAGCTCCATTTGTGAAAAAAAAGGACATCAATTTTGTTTTGGGTACAGCATCACACGACTGCGCAATTGTCGGTTAAAGTAACGTAGTGACAAATCGCAAAATAGGGCCTGGTTATTAAGCAGCAAAATCTTCCGGTCCAGAAGTGGTTAATGTCTAAACCGCTGGCAAGAAAAGTGAGTACATCCCTAAGTGAAAATGTCCAATTTGGGACATGTCAATATTTTTTGTGGCCACTATTATTTTCCAGCACTGTCTTAACCCTCTTGGGCATGGAGTTCACCAGAGCTTCTTCCACTCCTCCATGACGACATCACCGAGCTGATGGATGTTATAGACCTTGCGCTCCTCAACCTTCCATTTGGGGAAGCCCCACAGATGCTCAATAGGGTTAAGGTCTGAGACATGCTTGGCCAGTCCATCACCTTTACCCTCAGCTTCTTTAGCAAGGCAGTGGTCATCTTGGAGGTGTGTTTGGGGTCTTTATGTTGGAATACTGCCCTACAGCCCAGTCTCCGAAGGGAGGGGATCATGTTCTGCTTCAGTATGTCACAGTACATGTTGGCATTCTTGGTTCCCTCAATGAATTGTGGCTCCTCAGTGCTGGCAGCACTCATGCAGCCCCAGACCATGACACTCCTACCACCATGCTTAACTGTAGGCAAGACACACTTGTCTTTGTACTCCCCACCTGGTTGCGGCCACACGCGCTTTACACCATCTGAACCAAATAAGTTTATCTTGGTCTAATCAGACTAAAGGACATGGTTCCAATAATCCATGTCCTTATTATGCTTGTATTCAGCAAACTGTTTGTGGGCTTTCTTGTGCATCTTCTTTAGAAGAGACTTTCTTCTGGGACATTAGCCATACAGACCAATTTGATGCAGTGTGCGGTGTATGGTCTGAGCACTGACAGACTGACCCCTTCAACCTCTGCAGCAATGCTGGCAGCACTCATATGTCTATTTCCCAAAGACAACCTCTGGATATGACGCTGAGCACGTGCACTCACCTTCTTTGGTTGACCATGGCGAGGTTGACCTGTTCTGAGTGGAACCTGTCCTGGTAAATTGCTGTATGGTCTTGGCCACTGTGCTGCAGCTCAGTTTCAGAGTC
The DNA here is from genome assembly GCF_965119305.1 of Pelophylax lessonae. Lineage (NCBI taxonomy): Eukaryota > Metazoa > Chordata > Amphibia > Anura > Ranidae > Pelophylax > Pelophylax lessonae. The sequence goes on along the minus strand of NC_138779.1, from coordinate 152,523,976 downwards.
TTGGCAATCTTCTTATTGCCTAGGCCATTTTTATGTAGAGCTAAAATTCTTTTTTTCAGATCCTCAGAGAGCTCTTTGCAATGAGGTGCCATGTTGAACTTCCAATGACCAGTATGGGAGAGTGAGAGTGATAACACCAAATGCAACACATCTGCTTCCCATTCACACCTGAGACCTTGTAACACTAAAGAGTCACATGACACCAGGTAGGGAAAATGGCTAATTGGGCACATTTTGCACATTTTCACTTAGGGGTGCACTCACTTTTGTTGCCAGCAGTTTAGACATTAATGGCTGTGTGTTGAGTTAATTTAAGGGGACAGCAAATTTACACTGTTATACAAGCTGTACACTCACTACCTTACATTGTAGCAAAGTGTCATTTATTCAGTGTTGTCACATGAAAAAATATAATAAAGTATGTACAAAAATGGGAGGGGTGTACTCACTTTTTGTGAGATACTGTATATATAGATGAGTCCCTACATCCACATACACAGAACTGCACACTATATTGTTAAAAGTATTGGGACACCTGTCTTTACACACATATGGAGATTAAAGGCATCTCAGTCTTTGTAGGGTTTAATATTTAGTCAGCCCACCCTTTGCAGCTATAACAGCTTCAACTCTTCTGGGAAGGTGTCCACAAGGTTTAGGAGTGTGTCCATGGGAATGTTTGTGTGGCAGGCGTGGTGACTGATGATGGATCTATATCAGGGGACATTGTTTTTTCCTTTAGAATTTTTTAATAATGGAATTGTCAAAAAACTCATGTAGTGTCTTTATTCACTTTTTAAACTTTATTGGAGAATGAGTAGGGGTACTATGTACTCATTCACATGGGGGCAGGATCTGGGGGCCCCCTTGTTAAAGGGGGCTTCCAGATTCTGATAATACACAGAACCCCACAGCCACAGAATTGCCCACAGAACCCCACAACCACCGCCCAGGGTTGTAGGGAAGAGGCCATTGTACCTTAACCAGGATACCATGATGGGTACTAATTAAAAAAAATATTTTTAGAAATACACTTGAGCATGAAGCAGCTTTTTTAATAAGGCTTAAGGGGAAAATAAAAAAAAAAACACACACAATTTATTTAAATGACATACTTGGAGAATGCTTTAAACCTGCCTGTGAAATGGTGCACTTGTAGGATGTATTATAGCAAAAGTGACATTTATAAAGAAAAAAAATGCCATTTAACCACTTTAGCTCCAGAGGGTTTTACTCCCTTCCTGACCAGCGCACTTTTGGCAATTTGGCACTGCGCTGCTTTAACGGTAATTGTGCGGTCATGCAATGCTGTACCCCAATTAAATTCGTATCCTTTTTTACCCACAAATAGTGTTCTTTTGATGGTATTTGATCACCACTGATATTTTATTTTTTGTGATATAAACAAAAAAAGACCGACTTTTTTTTTAGAAAAAATTTCTTTTTCTACTTTTTGTTATAAAAAAAAATCCCCACACTCAATTTTTGTCATACATTTAGGAAAGAATGTATTCAGCCACATGTCTTGGGTAAAAAAAAAAAATTCAAAAAGCATATATAATGGTTTGTGCAAAAGTTATAGCATCTACAAAACTATTGGACATTTACTTGAATTTACGCAGCTTTTAGTTTATGACTGCCTATTTAACTTCTTGAGGTGCTAAAATGTAGGGGCAGTACACCCCCCCCCCCCCAATTTACCCCTTTTTGGAAAGTAGACACCCCAAGAAATTTGCCGAGAGGCATGTTTGAGGCCATTGAATATTTCATTTTTTTTTGCCACAAAAAAAAATTTACACAAAGTTATCACTGAAATGATATATTGCTCACACGTGCCATAGGTATATGTGGAATTACACCCCAAAATACATTCTGCTCATTCTCCTGAGTATGGGGATAACACATGTGTGAGACTTATTGGGGGCCTAGCAGCGTACAGGGCCCCGAAAACCAATCAGCGCCTTAAGAATTTTAAAGGGCATAAATTGCTCATTTCACTTCCTTACTACCTATCACCGTTTTGGAGGCCATGAAATGTGGAGATAGCACAAAACACCCCAAAATGACCCTATTTTTGAAAGTAGATACCCCAAACTATTTGCTTAGAGGCATATTGAGTCCATAGAATATTTTATAGTTTGCCACAAGTTTTGTGAAAATGAAAACATTTTTTTTTTCTTTTAACACGTAGTTGTCAATTAAATGATATATTGCTCACACATGCCATGGGTATATGTGAAATTACACCCCAAAATATAATCTGCTGCTTCTCCTGAGTACGGGGATACTGCATGTGTGAGACTTTTTTGCAGACTAGCCGCGTAAAGGACCCTGAAATCCAATCACCACCTTCAGGCTTTCTAAAGGCATAAATTGTTGATTTCACTCCACACTACCTATCATCACAGTTTAGGAGGCCATGAAATGGCAAGATAGCAAACCCCCCCCCCCCCAAAAAAAAAGAAAATGACCCCTTTACGGGAAGGTGACACTCCAAACTATTTTTTGAGCATTTTACAGATTTCGCTTTTTGGCACAAAGTTTTGAAAATTGAAAATAAAAAAAAAAAAAAAGAAATAACACATTTTCTTTTTCTTTCTTTATTTTTCAAAAACAAACAAGAGCTGAAAAATACTCACCATATTTTCATGGCATATGTGAGCAATATATCATTTAGTGACAACCTTGTGTAAAAAAAAAAAAAAAAAAAAAGTATAATTTTCCCGAAACTTAATATAGAAATATTGCATGGACTCAAAATGACTCACAGCAAATAGATTGGGGTGTCTGCTTTGCAAGAAGGGGTCATTTGGGGGGAGGGGTTTGAACTGTCCTAGCATTTTATGCCAAGTATTAGAAGCTTATGCCACACATCACCCACTCTTCTAACCACTTGAAGACCAAGCCCTCTTTGACAGTTTTTGTTTACATGAAAAAATTGTATTTTATTTGCTAGAAAATTACCTTGATCCCCCAAACATTATATATTTTTTTAAAGCAGAGGTACTACAGATTAAAATGGTGGATGTTGCAATTTCTCTTTCACAATTTTTTTGTGCAGCGATTTTCCAAACACAATTTTTTTTGGAAATAAAAAGCTTTTTTGAATTTTAATGCACAAAACCGCACTATATTTTCAAAATGTTTGGTAAAATATAAAAGATGATCTTATGCTGAGTACATAGATACCAAACACGACATGTTTTAAAATTTCACATGCCCATGCAGCGGCGACAAACTACATACATTTTTAAAGGTCTTTATAGGTTACCACTTTAGATTTACAGAGGAGGTCTGCTGCTAGAATTACTGCTTTCGGTCTGACGTCCGCGGTGATACCTCACATGCATTGTGCAACTGCTGTTTACATATGGCACGAGACCGATGCTTACGTTCGACTTTGCGCGTGAGCACGGGGGGACAGGAGTGCTTTAATTTTTTTTTTAATCATTTATTTTGGCCTTTTTATTCATTTTTTAACATTGTCCCTTTCATTTTTATTTATTTTTATCCTTTTTATGGTTATCACAAGGAATGTTAACCTATGAGAGCAATAGATAGTGACAGGTATTCTTTTTTTGAAAAAATTGGGGTATTTTAGACTCTAGATCTCTCCTCTGCCCTTAAAGCATCTGACCACACCAAGATTGGTGTGATAAGATGCTTTCCCAATTTCCCAATGGTGCTGTCTATATCCGGCAAAACTGAAGTCATGAAATGCTTGTAGCTTCCGGTTTCTTAGGCCATAGAGATGATTTGAGCTACTGGTCTGCAATCAGTTCTATGGTCAGATGGTGGAACCCCCGGGTGCATTCTCGGGTTCCCCGGTGGGACAGGAGAGCCCAAGAAAACCATGGAAGGTGGGGGGAGGGGAGCGTCCCCTCCCACTGCTTGTAAAAGCAGTCTAGTGGCTAATAAGCTGCTAGGATTGCTTTTACATGAAAGCTGACCGCCGGATGAAAAAACCATACCAAGATGATGTCTAAACCTGCAGGCATCATTCCGGTATAACCACTCAAATCCAGCAACATACCAGTAAGTTGCTGGTCCTTGTTGGGCATATATTGTAATGTTCTTTTTTTTCACGCAGCCTGTTGGCTGAACGAAAGAAGAGAACCTTAGTTAGAGGACAGATTCCTCCATTCACATCGATCAATCGGTGGTATGGCCGCCATTAAAATACCGCCCTGCATCAACCCACTTCTAATGAGCCCAAGGGCTTAACAAAAAGAACGTCACAGATTCCTCCATTCATATCGATTGATGTGGATGTTGAAATCTCTGCCAAGAAAAGTGAATAAAAATATATGCTGAAGCATAGGGCAGATCCACCCTCTGTATCCACCCTATCCCCTATGCTTCGGGCATACAGTGCCTTGCGAAAGTATTCGGCCCCCTTGAACTTTGTGACCTTTTGCCCCATTTCAGGCTTCAAACATAAAGATATAAAACTGAAATTTTTTGTGAAGAGTCAACAACAAGTGGGACACAATCATGAAGTGGAACAAAATTTATTGGATATTTCAAACTTTCAGAGATGTACAGTAACTAAGTGTAACTACTTCACTACTGTACTTAAGTACCGAAAGGCGTATCTGTACTTTCCTGGAGTAGAATTTTTTCTCCTACTTCCACTTTTACTTCACTACATTTTTTCGATGATTTCAATACTTCTACTCCAATATTTTTTTTTGTGCTGCATAGTTACTCGTTACAATTATAAAAATTACTACTGCCAGAACAGTAGATGGCAGGTTTCATGAATTTCAAAAAAATGTGTATAATGTCATGTGTAAATCAGTGCATATGGAAATAAATGCTACTGTATGTATAAATAAAATGGTCTACATATCTGCTGTTAAGGGGAAAGAGAACCTCCCCCAACCAAGGAGAGTCACAAGCGTACACAGACCTTTTTTCTGGTAAGAGGCTGATTTTGCTTTTTTCACTGGAAGTTGAGAGCACAGGTTTTGCAATTTTGTTTCACTAGAAGAGTCAATTTGGATATTGTTTTACACTTACCTTCATCCGCCGGGTAAGGGGGAAATCCACAAGGTGGTGGGAGTCTGCACCTATTATTTGGAATAGCACCTGTTTGATTCCTGCACCTTTGAAAATATATTCATCTTGTTTTGTCACATATATATGGTATTATGGCATTATATATATATATATGGACTTTTTATTGACTTTGATTTCATACACTCTTCCTTTATTTCATTATTGGAATATATTGTTGTATATCACATTGGTTTATATATGATTTTGCGCACCAAGGGCCGAAAAAAAAAACGCAGGGAAGAGAAGGAGGGATGCTTTAAAGGGGAAAGGGAGGGATATACTTTATCTGTTTTTGTTTACAAAAAGTTACAGCCAAAGGAATTGTGATTGTCCTTAGGTTAATCATTTGAAATAATAAAAAACAATATGATGTTCAAACTTTTGACTTCTTTCTTTAATAACTACATAACACAGTACTTGTACTTTTACTTTCAGTACTTGAGTAGCAAAATTTTAAAAAAAACTACTTGCAATACTTAAGTACAAAAAATGTTGAATACTTTAGTACTTCTACTCAAGTCACTTTTTGCTAGAGCACTTCCACTTCTACTCAAGTAACTTTTTGATCGAGCACTTGTACTTTTACTCAAGTATGGGTTTCGAGTACTTTATACAAGTGTGCAAACTTTGTCAACAAATAAAAAAACTGAAAAATTGGGCGTGCAAAATTATTCAGCCCCTTTACTTTCAATGCAGCAAACTCTCTCCAGAAGTTCAGTGAGGATCCAATGTTGACCTAAATTACTAATGATGATAAATAGAATCCACCTGTGTGTAATCAAGTCTCCGTATAAATGCACCTTTACTGTGATAGTCTCAGAGGTCCGTTTAAAGCGCAGAGAGCATCATGAAGAACAAGGAACACACCAGGCAGGTCCGAGATACTGTTGTGGCAAAGTTTAAAGCCGGATTTGGATACAAAATGATTTCCCAAGCTTTAAACATCCCAAGGAGCACTGTGCAAGCGATAATATTGAAATGGAAGGAATATCAGACCACTGCAAATCTACAAAGACCTGGCCATCCCTCTAAACATTCAGCTCATACAAGGAGAAGACTGATCAGAGATGCAGCCAAGAGGTCCATGATCACTCTGGATGAACTGCAGAGATCTACAGCTGAGGTGGGAGACTCTGTCCGTAGGACAACAATCAGTCGTATACTGCACAAATCTGGCCTTTATGGAAGAGTGGCAAGAAGAAAGCCATTTCTTAAAGATATCCATAAAAGGTGTCGTTTAAAGTTTGCCACAAGCCACCTGGGAGACACACCAAACATGTGGAAGAAGGTCAGATGAAACCAAAATAAAACTTTTTGGCAACAATGCAAAACGTTATGTTTGGCGTAAAAGCAACACAGCTCATCACCCCGAACACACCATCCCCACTGTCAAACATGGTGGTGGCACCTCCTACAGCGCTGAAGTCACGAATGTATGTATCGTGAAAGCAAACCTTGTTGCTGTCAAAATAAACAAATCAGTGCTGCAGCTGAATGATGTGCAAAGCAAACAATGGTAAAACACAGTATCAATATGTCATTAACTCAATAAAACAACTTTTTATATTGCAATCTGTGCCAAAAGAAAGAGTAAAAAATATATGGCGAAGAATAGGGCAATGCGCTACTATGTCCACCCCAGCCCCTATGCTTTGTCATATATGCTCTCTTTTTAACTGTGGTGGTGAAATCACCTTCTAAAGCGCTGGAGTCACTGATTTTATGCATTGTGAGAGCAAACCCTGTTGCTGTCAAAATAAGCAAATTAGTGCTTAAGTTGAATGGCGTACCTGCAAAGCAAACAATGATTAACAATAAAACACAGTAACAGTACAGTAAAACAGTAAAATGACATACCTGCAACGCAAACAATGGTTAACAATAAAACACAGTAACAATAAAACATTACAGTATAGCATAAAATACAGTAAAACAGTAGGAACAATAAAATGACAACTATTTTTGTCTTTTTTTTTTGTTTTTCTTTGTCTTTTTTTTTCCACACTTTTATTGTAACTATAAAAGTAAAAGTATGCCCTAGACTGTGCCGTGCTGTACCCTATACTAATACTCCTCTAGTGTGTGGTAGCGACAGAAACTGTCAGTGATGCAGAGACCAGGTTCGCCAGGACAGGAGGGACAAAAATAGCGGGTGTCACGATTATATCCGCGCTTGCTACAGACACGGTATCTTTTTTGGGGTGCTCTTTAGGTAGGGGAACCAGGGTGGACATACAGAAAATGCCTCTATGCAGCGGGATCACTGCATCTTGATTGGGAAATTGGGCCACAGATCCTTCTGGATACAGAAGGGCTGTGTTGATCTTTTCCTGGAATTTTAGGAAGGATCCACTTCTTCCAGATGCTTTGTATAGTACATAAGCGTTGAAAAGAGCCAATTAGTATAAGTATACAGACACTTCCTTGTACCTGCGTATGACCTTATGGGCAACTAAATACAGGCAAAATGGGCAACATCATCTGGTCATTGAATTCTACCTCTCCCATTTTACAGTTGTAGTCGTGGACACAGACGGGCTTCTCAACAACACCATTCACCGTTGTAATTTGGACTGCCGTATCTGCGTGAATGTAAGACATAACGAAAATGTTCCGTTTGTCCTTCCACTTCACTGCAAGCAATTAATTGCACCTCAAGCAGGCTCTTCTTGTACCAATTCCTAATTTAAAGAGGTGTCTAAAAAGTGGTACGCTTGTATAGAAGATACCTACGTTTAAATGGTAACCCTTTCCAAATAGGGGTGACACCAAGTCACAAACAATCTTGCCGCTGCTCCCTATGTAGTCTGGGCAGTTGGGAGATTCCATGCTGCTATCTTTTCCCTCGTAAACCAGGAAACTACATGTATAGCCTGTTGCACTGTCACAGTGCTTTTACATCTTGACCCCATATCTGGCACACAGGCTGGGGAGAAACTGTTTTAAAGCAAGGCGGCCAGAACACCTAACCAGGGACTCGTCAACGCAGACATCTTGTTGGGGAATAAACAAGGCTGCAAATTTTTGATTGTAGTGCTTTACCGGGGCCAAATTTTGTGGAGTCAATCATATTCAGGGTCCCCCCGAGGATGACAGAGTTCATCGTCGTTGAAGAGCATGAATTGCAATATTTGCTCGTATCTAGCCCTGGCCATGGCAGCAGAGAACGCGGGCATATAATGAATTGGGTCAGTGGACCAATATGACCGCAACTCACTCTTTTTAGTAATGCCTATGTTGAGGGATAGGCCCAGAAAGGTTTTAAATTCAGGAACCGTTATAGGTTCCAGCCAAATTTTGGTTTGCTGCGCTAAATTGATTAGCATACAATCTGCTTTGGTGCACAATAGATCCGTACAGATCTTTCTGTGAAAAACAGCTCAAAAAAATCAAGGGTAGTAAAACAGTTTCCACCTGAATTTTGGGTTGGCCAGTGAATGGGGGGGAAGTACGGGCGCTGCAGAATCTGTGGGCTGCCAATCATGATTTGCAAGCGCATCAGGAAGATCACTATGGGCTCTATGGACTCTGCGTTCGAATTCTTGGTGGCTGCGAGCCACTACTTGTGCTAGCCACAGCACCAGCTTGAACTGCAGTTATGGGACTCACCACATCACCAAGTGATACTGCGGTGCTGGTTTCTCTACGACCAGGGTGTACTAGGCCGCCGGTGCTCGCCAGTTCATCAGAAGGTTGAGTGGCACTAGTACCGACACTCTGCTGCATACAAGAATCTTGCGATTATTGCACCTCAGCAACAGAAGAACAGGGTCAGGTATGCCTGACCTTAGCGGGGACCTCTACTCTGTCGTCAGAGCTGTCTGTTAGGGTGCCGCTGCACTCTACAGGTCCGTATACTGAGCCTGATTCTGGGTGTGAGGATTTCCCATCGCTCTGATCTGTCATGCTCAGTATCCTGTAGGCCTCTTCACTAGCGTACCTTTCATTTGAGATTTTGGCCACTAAATTTACAGGTACCTAGTGCGACTCACAGGTAAAAAAGCACCTGGTTGTTGAGTACTGTTTGAAACTCTTCGGAAAATAAATAATTGCTAGTGCTAGCAGTGCCAGGCCTGACACTGCTAACGCTGCGGTTTTGTGAATAGGTTAACTGGGGTGATTAGGGGTAAAACCTTTATTAGGGGGAATTTGGTGGGTACTCTAAACCTATCTGGGACTGACAATAACTACCGCTAACTTCCGCTGGAGCTAACTGGTGTCACCAGTGTCACTTATACAGTGATCAGTAAATTATCTGTATAATGTATATAGTGACACTGTGACAGGGTTAACGGGGGGGGTAAACAGGGGGTTAAATATGTGCCTATGTGTACTGGTGTCAGTGTAGTGCTTGGAACCAAAAAGGGCTCCAGTTGCGGAGATTGCATAATTTCTTGTGCCTGTGTTTACATTACACAGGCACAGGAGGTTCTGCAATTGGTTAGAACCGATCACCAGGTCCAGCCGATAAATTATTGGCTGGGACCTAAAGACTGATTGGTTCTGAACCGAATCAGATCACCGCGGGGACAGTGGGCACACATCAAGTACCTGTATGTGATTTTATGTAGCCGGGCCGCCCTGCCGCAGTATATATATGCGGTGGGCAGTCCGAACTGGTTAAATTGTCACTAAATTAAAAAATTGTTCTGCTTCATTCTGTCTGTAAACAAAGCAGCTGGGATTCTCTTCAACATACAAAGCAGATTCATATCCTCCACAAAAATAGGGGAAGGACAACCTGCCCAGGCCCTCATCCTGGCTAAGCACCTTGTCCCCTAGTTGATGGGGACAAAGCCTTCTTTTCTATGTTCCTGGTCTGGTAGATGTGGAAGCCTCCTTTAAAGTGTAACTCCACTTTTGTTGAGAAAAAACAAAACCCTCTGGGTGATCAATGTACATTGCACAGATGTATAATACAAAGGTATTAGCTGATTTCTACCGTCCTTGCGTCCAATTCATATACCAATCGCAGACAGGTTCATCAATCTGTCTGGGTCTGTACTGGGGAAAGAGTGTCCACACTGGACACTTCATACCCAGTACATTTGTCCCTGCCCTTCCTCTCAAGTCACTGCGCCCAATACACTAACAGATGCTTTACGGAAGTGATGTTTACTAGTATTGAGTGGTGCCTGATGGGGAACAAAAAGACTAGTTCCCCATCAGAACTGCATGAGTGTGTTTGGATCCATAGCCGCTATTTAGTCCAAAAGCAGCTTTTGAATCCGCTCACTGCTGTGCCCTGTCACACAAAAGGGAAGCGGATCTGAAAGGGAACTAGTCTCATCAGACTTTGTCCACTCAGTGATAAGTCATTTTCCAAATATGGGTATTTCCCAAATTTGGGTAATGGCATCTGCTATATCACTGGCACTTTTGATTACATGTAGCTATCAGCCTTGGGAATCTCCCAGCCAAAAGCTATCACAGATATGATAGCTTTCCCAGCGCAGGCATAGCCTGCTCTGAGAAATGGTATACCCCTATTATGCCAGACAAAAGTTGGTCTTGATTACTGCCAGTTTTCTAAATGGAGAACTGAAGTTAATTATTTAAGACTACGTTGCTGCCATAGCAGTAGTAAGAACAACCTGAATTTGCCACAAATGTCAGTAATGTTATTGACACAGGTACAAATACTTTCCCGAATTAAGTGAAGGTTGTTCGTAAAAGAACTACTGCCAGAAAGCTATCTTTAGGGCGGTATGAATTTCCTAGAGGGTTTTTACAACATATGAGTTGTAGCATTTAATTGTGGTGTGGACAACCTTAGGTAAATCTCTCACCAGATATGGTGAAAGGTCTGCTGGGGCAGTGCCAACTCTTATCTATCTTTTGCACACATGCAACACATTAAGCTTGCCTTTAATTTACCTAACATTGGGATTTTCAATTATGTATATTAAATATTTTCTTCTGAAGTAGCATTTACATGATCTATTGCTCTAAAAAGATTGAATTGAATGAAAACTGTTTGATATACTATGCATGCAGGGCTGAATTGCCATTATTTGTGCCTTTATCAGAAAAAACAGTACCAAAAAAAAAACAGGTAAAATATGGTGCAAAGTAGAGAGGGGGGGATTTTCTGTTTATTTGGGAAAAAAAATAAAGAAAATAAAAAACAACAACAATGTGGCGGGAGACAGTAACATAAAAACACTAAGATTCGGGCTGCCGCTGGAAACCATAGGATTTGTGTATACAAGGAGAAGTGGGAAGCATCGCCTTTTAAGTGCAATTAGTCTAGAAACAATTAAAGCCAGAGATGAATGAAAGGTGGCACTCGCATTTGGTGAAATAAAAAGAGAAAAAAACAACTGCGCTAATTCAAAAAAGCAAAGCAGCAGCTTCAAGTGCGACTGACACCCCAAGAAGAAAATATATAAATAAAGCTGCGCTAACAATTGAAACAGTCCATGTGAATGTCCATAGATGAAAGGAAAAAAATGATGACCCTTGTGCAGGTACCGCTTACCAGATTCCAATCATTAAAGAGCCAAGAGATTAAAGGCAGGGTCTTCAAATATGGAACACAGCAAGCTTCATAGGGCTCCAATGTGAATCTCCTCAGTGGTATATGAATAGAAAGGAGAAAAACAACACCATAGTGTAAACCAGTAACAAAAATGGATAAAAATGCGTTGTGACTTGTGCGGGTACCGCTTACCAGAAGTAGCAGATACTGTAGCCAAAATGATGGGAACCGAATCCGCAGACCTCAGAAGGCAGCAACCCGTACCGTGGTGATGCAGATGTCCAAGGATACGTTTAAATGAGGAAAAAAAAGGCAAACGCCATAGTGTAAAACCATAAAACAAACGATGATAACACCCAAATAGTGGTAACTAAAAGTCCAATATTGGTGAATAGTGACAGCCACCACCGAAGAGGGTGAGATCCCCTTATTGACTGTACCAAGAAGTTTAAACAAGTAGTGAGATAAACCGCTTACCAGATGGACTAGAAGATAGACATATAATAAAACCTAGAGGGCACCAGTGAGAATGGGTACTCTTACCAGCTCCAGATATTACATGAGCGGGGGTTCAAAGTGACGCTGGACAACACTCCTGATAGCGCTCATCAACCAGGCTAAGGGAGGGATGCAGGTTACCCAAGAAATGAGGAGGGGAGAGCCATAGCATAAAATCCAACGACTATTTAATGAAACAAAATATGTATTGCACTTACAAATATCAGACGACAAAGAACGTAGATGAGAGGGGTTGGAGGGAGGTAACAGCCTCCGGCCGGACGGCACCACTCGCCCGTCCTTCACAACAAGTAGGTGGGTGTGACGTCAGCACGCCGTGACCTGACTAGTTTCATCAGAGATGATTTTTTCAAAGGTACGGGCGGCGTGCTGACGCCACCTATAAATATAGTTGAATCGATGACCGGAAGTTCCTTTTCAGCCATTTTCGTTATGGTAATAAAAAACCGGAAATACACGTCATAAACCGGAAGAGGATATGACGTATATTGCCCAAATGTAAACAAATATTAAGAGTGGAGCTCCGCATCCAAGGGATCAGAAATTGTATCAACACAGACCGGAGGTCCACTACGAGATCCGGACCTTAGCGCCGAGACTCCAAAACAGCCCCAGATGGCAGATTTGTCAAAAATGCCATCTCATCGGCCAACAGAAAATTAAATTAGTATAAAATAATATTATAACTGAATAATTAAAGTAGGATATTCCGGTCATGGATTCCTAAATACAATACAATACAAATAAAAAACTAAAATCACTAAAATTAATTGAAAAATAAATGCATTGCAACATATTAGAAAAGTACCTAAAAATGCATAAAAAGCACCTATACAGAACGTATTTTCCCCAAAAAAGAAACTAAAAATTCACCAACCAAAAAGGTAATTATTAGATATTCTTTGAAAATCCTAATCAACTCAAGAGTTATCAATGAATGCGTTGATCTCTGTATCAACATTCAAGCCAAAAGGTGTGTATGTTTTGACCCTATATATCCAGGCCATCTCAAGGCGGGAGATACCCCTCTTATGAGGTTCACCCCGCCAGTGTGGGGTAAACTTGTCTATTCCCAGAAATAGTGTATTCTTGGGATCACTATTATGGGCCTGGGCATAATGTTTTGATACCGAATGCTTCGGAAATGATTTTCGAATATTTGCCACATGTTCATTGAGTCTGACATTCATAGGGCGTTTGGTTCTACCTATATATTGATAGCCACAAGGGCATTGGAGCAGATAGACAACTCCCTTGGTAGTGCACGAAATGAAAGGCTCAATGTCATGTGGCTTGCCAGTACTATGTGAGGTAAAAGATTTGGTATTCCGTTTCCGTATTGAATTCAAAGAACATATCTGGCACCTATTACATTTGTAATAACCAGTGAGCTGGTCTAGGAAAGTACTCCTAGGTTTGGGGGGTTCCAGCACATTGGGGGCCAGACTATGTCTTAAGGATAGTGCACCCTTAAAAACAACCCTGGGTTTCTCAGGTAGGGTTGTGCCTAGAACAGGGTCATTATTAAAAATATGCCAGTGACGGCGTATTAAGTTTTTAATGACCATGTGTTGACTGGAAAAGGTGGTAATAAAGGGAGCAGCGGGCACACTGGAAACTGTATTATCTTCCACCTCCCGTGGTTTCAAGAGTGAAGCTCTGTCTTTTTGCTGCACCTCCAAGAGTGTTTTCTGGAGAAATTCATGATCATATCCCTTCTCAAGAAATCTCTTGGTTAAAACCTCAGACTGAGAAAGAAAAACCTGATGACTGGAACAATTCCTCCTGATGCGGAGATATTGTCCCTTTGGCACAGCCTTTAGCCAAGGGTCATGGTGACAGCTGTCGATGGGAATGTATGAATTTCTGTCCGTCGATTTAAAGTAGGTAGAGGTGAAAAAACAGTTATCCCTCACAGTTATGGTAATGTCAAGAAAGTTAATAGTAGATTGACTACATTCATAATTAAGTTGGATCCCTCTTGAGTTGGAATTCAACATCTCCATAAAGGCTACCAGGTCACGATGATGACCATCCCAGAGGAGGAGGACATCATCTATGTACCTGGCCCACAACCTCAACTGAGGCCTATGGTGGGCATAGATGACGTCCTCCTCCCACTGTGCCATAAACAAGTTGGCAAGGGAGGGGGCATACTTAGCCCCAATTGCCACACCTGTCGTCTGGCGATAAAACCTCCCATCAAACCAAAAGTAGTTGTGATGGGTGGCGAATTCCAAAAGTCTCATAATGAGTGAGATCTGTTGGTCAGGTATAGAGGAGTCTCTGTCTAGAAACATTCCCACTGCATTAAGACCCAAATGATGTGGGATGACGGTATACAGTGAAGATACGTCCGCTGTTACCATCCATAGGTCAGCAGTGGGAGTCAATCCAGATAGTAAATTAAGGACATGTGTAGTGTCCTTAATATACGATGGGGTCTTTTGGACCAGAGGCTGCAGATAAGAGTCAATGTACTTCCCCACCCGGGACGTCACAGAGTCTATACCACTGACGATGGGACGACCCGGAGGGGAAGTCAGACTCTTATGCAGTTTAGGGAGACAATATATCACCGGAGTCCGGGGACATTTTGGGACAAGATAAGCCTTCTCCTTTTTGTTGAGTATGCCTCTTTGGTAACCATCTTCAACTATGTTTACCAACTCCTTTTTGTATTTGATCTTAGGGTCGGAGGGCAGTGTGACATAAGTCTGACCATCACTCAATAGTCTATACATTTCTGCCATATAGTCGTCCCTATCCAGGACTGCTATCCCACCGCCTTTGTCGGCAGGCCTGATCACCAAGTTTTTATTATTACATAGGGAATCTAATCCAGTCTGTAAATTAGTGGGTAGAGAAGTTTTATGCACTTGAATGCGATCCAGATCTCTAAGCACCACATCCCTGAAAACTTTCAGAGATGGTGCTAAAGATCCTGGCGGGTTAAACACAGATGCATTTGATAACCCGGAATGCTGATATTGCCGGGGTACATTCGTTTGTTGGCTAATTGGATTACTCATCATGTATCTTTTTACACTCATTTTCCTCACAAACTTGTGTACATCCATGTAAGTTTGGAATTTATTAAGGCGTTGTGGGGGTGCAAATTTAAGGCCTTTATCTAAAATTTGAATCTCAGCACTGCTAAGGGTGACCTTGCTGAGATTAAAGATACCTGCAGCCTCTACGTTTTGGATTTTTTTTGATTTAATGCGCCTGCCTCCCCGACATCCTCTTGAGGTTCGGCTGGGCGCTTGATGCCTTGATTGGCCTTGGGAAAACCCCAACCAGGATAACTTTGACCTACTAGGGTCTCAGAGTTAGGGTTCTCCAAGGCCACCTCTCTTACTGTATGTGTACTATTGAGTGGTTGAGATGTTTCCACTTCTTCAGGGGCCTCATTGTCTTTAAGCGGGTAGAATCGGTTATTAACCGGTACACTATACTGATAGCTCTCTTGTCTAGGGGGAGGATGATCTCTTCTAGAATTCTGAGGTTCCCTTACAGGCCCTGATGGACGATTGTAACCTGGATCATACCAATATGGTTGGGATCTAGGGGGACTGTAATACTGCCGCCAGTGTGGTGGTCTATATTGGTCAGGTTCTGGACATTGGGGATTAGGATAATAATATCCTGATTCCGCAAAGTTGTCTGGTCCTCTCCTCCATTGAGGAGTATGGGGATAATTGGGATAGCCATACCCTCCATGCTGGTTGCGGTCTCTACCGCGTTGCCAGTCACCTTGTTGACCCTGTCCAGAAAAATGATTATTAGGTTTAGATTGGTTCCCAGTGGGTTTGTTATTAGCCACATTAGGGCCCCTATGTGGTGATTTGTATGAGAGACGTCGACCATTAGGCCGAGGTCCCTTTTTGTTTGTTTTGGGACCATTATTATTGGTTTGAGGTGGGCCATTAAAAGCAACTCTTGGGGGGTTAGTTGAAACTTCCATTACATCATCAGGTTGCTCTTGGTCACCCAACAATTTCTTTTGCCACTCGAAGACTGCACTTGACTGATAGTCCTGTAAGTCGCGATTGAACTTTATACGTTTTTTAATTTTTTGCTCTCTCTCTTCCTTTTGGAGGAGCTTCAATAGATCAGCCGACGCGGCCTTATAGGCTTCACTAGTCATATGAGGGACTAATTTCTCTTTAACAATTTTGATTTCCCCATCCAGCCTAGTTAATTTGGCATTTTTACGGGATATGAGAAATCTCAAAAAATTAACCCCTGCCTCGTTGAAGTATCTGTGCCATTCTTCAAGCTCACCCTCATCTGACTGGGGACATACCTCCCACCTCAGACTCCTGGGCACCATAGTTCTCTTAACATAAGTTTCAAGAAAAACTATGTCCCACTGGGTGTGTACTTCAGATACCATTAAATTTTTAAGCCTCATGAACAGACCACTCATGTCAAAGTCATCTGAAGTAAATGATTCGAATACCCCATCGGTGTTGACCACCTTAGAGGCCCTATAGTCAAAAATATCCATGAAAAAGCAGCAATTGAAAGTCAAACAGGTGAAATAAAAAGAGAAAAAAACAACTGCGCTAATTCAAAAAAGCAAAGCAGCAGCTTCAAGTGCGACTGACACCCCAAGAAGAAAATATATAAATAAAGCTGCGCTAACAATTGAAACAGTCCATGTGAATGTCCATAGATGAAAGGAAAAAAATGATGACCCTTGTGCAGGTACCGCTTACCTCCATTTATATATACTCGCATTTGGTGAAAGTGTAAAAACATGTACCCTGGTGGAAAGTATGCAGTGCTCGGCAAGCTGGGTCTCTACAATCTGTAGGAGCTGCTGGGAGAGGACATCTGTTCGGCTGGAAAGGTGCTGTGGATGGCGGCAAGTCAGCCGCAATATGGAGGCAGCAGGAAGGATACTGTGGAGATTAGATGAGGGGATGTATCGAGGGGATGGAGG
Source organism: Pelophylax lessonae (assembly GCF_965119305.1). Classification (NCBI taxonomy): domain Eukaryota; kingdom Metazoa; phylum Chordata; class Amphibia; order Anura; family Ranidae; genus Pelophylax; species Pelophylax lessonae. Next base: position 152,506,964 of record NC_138779.1, on the reverse strand, counting down.
CCTGGTCGGCAGGCTGTAGTGACTCTGATGATGGAGACTGGGAATTGCGACTGATCAGCCACGTGACAGTGGTGGCAGAAGTCTGTAGCAACCATCTGATGGTTTAACAAAGATAGTCCTTGTTGCTCCAAAATGCATAGCCAGGCCTCTACAGCCTCCTCTTGGAACTTGCGTGTCTTGGAACACTGCCACATCGCTGCTCCAGCTCTAGCCCTGGTTTACTCTCAGACATCAGCTCTAGCATCCCAGCCTGCTGACAGGATCAGCATCCCTGCGCTGCCCCCAACTAGCTGATTGCTACAGACTCCTCCTCCTCCCACTACTGCCACGTGGCCGATCAATCGCCATTCTCAGAGTCTCCATCAGCGGAGTCACCACAGCCTGCTGACTGGATCCCCATCCCCTTGGTACATCCCCTCAGCTGATCTCCACAGTCTCCTGTTGTCTCCATCTTGCGGTTGACTTGCCGCCATCAACAGCACCTTCCCAGCCAAACGGATGTCCTCTTCCAGAGGCTCCTACAGCCTGATCGTAGACACCAAGCTGCGACCTGCCAAGCTCTGCATAGTTTCCATCAGGATACATGCCTTTACAATTTCACCAAATATGAGTGCCACATTTCATTTATCTCTGGCTTTAATTGTTTTTAGACTTATTGCACTTACATAGTGGCACTTCACACTCCTCCTTGTATAAGCAAAAGCAGTACCCCCTGCTAAAAATCTCGATTTTTACACTACTGGTTCTAACATGGAAAAAAAATATAGCTTATTTGAGATGATTACATTTATGCTTATCATTTGAAAAATGTGTGGCCAATACAGTTTTGCTTCTGCCATCTATAGGAGATGTTCTAGACCAGGGGTAATGAATTAAAATTCAAGGAGGTCCGGTCGCTAAAATTTTCTTTGGGCCGAGGTCCGAATCTGAAGTCTGAGCTATGACTCAGAAAGATGGGCAAAACAAAACGTGTCCATCAGCATTGCTCTTAACATAAAATATGCCCATTTGAGTGCCCCTTAACATAAAATGTGTCCATCAGCATGACCCTTAGCATAAAATTTTCCCATCAGTGTGACTCTTAACATAAAATAAGGGGCACGCTGATGGGCACATTTTATGTTAGGGGGCACTCTGATGGGCAAAACAAAACATTTAAATCAGCATTGCTCTTAACATAAAATATGCCCATTAACGTGCTCCTTAACATAAAATATGCCCATCAGAGTGCCCCTTAACATAAAATATGCCCATCAGCGTGCCCCTTAGCATAAAATATACCCATCAGCGTGACCCTTAACATAAAATAAGGGACACGCTGATGGGCATATTTTATGTTAGGGGGCACGCTGATGGGCACATTTTATGTTAGGGGGCACTCTGATGGGCAAAACAAAACATTTAAATCAGCGTTGCTCTTAACATAAAAAATGCCCATTAGCGTGCCCCTTAACATAAAATATGCCCATCAGAGTGCCCCTTAACATAAAATATGCCCATCAGCGTGCCCCTTAGCATAAAATATACCCATCAGCGTGACCCTTAACATAAAATAAGGGGCACGCTGATGGGCACATTTTATGTTAGGGGGCACTCTGATGGGCAAAACAAAACATTTAAATCAGCGTTGCTCTTAACATAAAATATGCCCATTAGCGTGTCCCTTAACATAAAATATGCTCATCAGAGTGCCCCTTAACATAAAATATGCTCATCAGCATGTCCCTTAGCATAAAATAAGGGGCACGCTGATGGGCACATTTTATGTCAAGGGAGCACTCTGTTGGGCACATTTTTTTTTTCTTTTTTTTTTAAGGGGCACTTTATAGGGCACTCTAATGAGCATAGCAAAATATGGCAACATATGGCAAAATATGCCAGTCTGCACACTAATGCTTGTGCAGCTACCGTATTCTCCCCCAAATGTGCTCCACATACCTGAACTGCAGCCAGGTTGGAGCCAAAAGCCGCGAACAGGGGGGCGGGGCGTGCACATAGTGTCACGCCCTAGCTCACTGGACTGAGTGTGAAGGAGCCGCAGTCAGGAGCAGGGGGCGGGACGCGCGCGTGACGTCACGCCCCCTACTCGCGGCCGGACAGGACACCGGCGGCGTGTGAGCAGGGAGCCGGGAGCCGCAGTGAGGAAGGGGACTGAAGGACTCCTAGGTAGCGGGCTCGCGGTCCGGGCGGAAGCATCGCGCGGGCCGCCAATGGACCGCGGGCCACCATTTAGTGACCGCCGTTCTAGACAGTTCAACTATTTCTTCTTCGATTCAGCCTTTACAAATTTGATTAAAAGTGACTGAAAGCACTAATCTGTTTTGTAAATCTGATAATCAAATCACTTCTCCAATGCTAAAAATCCTAGTTAAACATAAGATCAGTGACAGGCAAGAGTAACTACCACAGCAAAGCATTTTGTAAATCATCACTTTGTTTCTTAGGCTCCTTTCACACGGTCCGCTGTCCGGTGCGGACCGTTCTCTGCTCAGCGGGGATCGATCCCCGCTGAGCAGGCGGATGACCGCTCCTTCTCCGCACTGGACAGGATCAGATGCGGATGGTAGCGGGTGTCAGCGGACATGTCACCGCTGACATCCGCTGCCCCATAGGGATGCATGGAGGATCCAATCAGGTCCGCCTAAAAAACTGACAGGCAGATCTGATCGGATTGTTCGTGTGAAAGGGGCCGGCCTTACACGGTTTAGTTAATAAGCGAACGTGTGTATAATGAAATACAAACAATGTTTTTAGGAATAATACCTACCAGCTTTTTCTTCTGCATCTGCAAAACACTAATTTTGTCCTCCAGATCTTTTGTAAAAGTCTTTATATCTTCAAGCTCACTGCGAATAGACAGGGTTTGTTGCATTGCTTGCTGGGAACTAAATTTGAGATAAACATTAACACGTTTGGAAGATGTATTGTAAATAAAACAAGTTATTTTTGGAATTAAGTGTATATTTACAGTATGTTTACAGATACTTCACCCTCTACAGTTATTTATATGGAGAATAATGCACTCCACTCTTTTGTGAAGGAAACACTCTGGTAAAGAACACATGTAGGATGCATTTGCTAAACATTTCTTCTGAAAATGCTAGTTACTTAATTGTCAAGATCATCTTCCAAATGAAATACTTTTTGAGTGACTGGCCAGGAACAAGTCAGGTCTGACTCAGAAAGGGCACAACGTACTCAGTATTTTCAAGAGGACAGTAATAGTAACTGAGGTATTTGTTTTGTGACATTACCTATGTTCACAAAAAGCTATACCTTTTACATTAAAACTTTAAAATGAATCACAGGTTTACTGAAAAGCATGATCATCAGTCGGTAGGCTGTGCACCTGTTTGTATTTAAATTGACCAGAATATGCCTTTAATCGTCAAACATAAGATCAGGGGACAGAGCTACAACCATGATACATTTGTAGCACCCACTAGTGTGTGCTAGGTGTAAGATAGGTTTGTTAGAGTAGGCTTGTTAGTGTAGGAAAATCCAGTTTAACTCAGAGCAAAGCTTGAGCTGTGAATCTGGGTCAGGGTTCAGTGACACAGGGCTGGATGACCCATCTGGCAGATGGCACTTCCCTGGTCTGAGAGTTTGTAGAAACTTCCAGAACTGGAGCGTGGGTGTAAGAAGGGTGCAAAAAAGGTAAATCAGCGCAATTAAATATAAAGTGGTATAGTGTTAAGACCCAATAATTTGGGACACATAAAGAAAATACAGCAGCTATATAGAACCTCCTTCACTAATGGGAGAAATGAACTATAGACAAATATGTATACAGGGCTATATAAAATCAAATAAAGTGACAATGTGCATCATATAAATCAATAAACTCACTTACAGTGCAATATATATTCCTCTTAAGTTAAATATATAATGTCCATAAAGTGCATTCAAAGTAAAGTGCATAAGAGTCCACTAAAATATAAATATAACCGTGGTTTAAAATTCAATAAAGTGCTTGATAGATGTTTCCATATAAAAGTGCAAGGGACACCACCACCGTTTAGCCACCAGATGGCCTCTCACCTCACTGAAGCATTAAACCAGCATTGAATCCGCAATAAAAAATGCCACTTCCTGGATCGATCTCTCACCATCCCATGGACATGATATGTGAATAAAGATAATGAGGCATCTAAGTGTACACTGCTATTATCCTTTAATTGATTCACATTCAAAGAAGAATTGCACTCATATGAATCGGCACAATGGGCTTGTGCGGACCGTACACGCCAAAAACAGTAGCTGTCGGGAGCCGTGCTGGTGGGTCGCCGCTCGTCCGTCCAGGTCTCCGTCCCCTATACACGTGGCGTCTTATGCTTTAGCATCACGACTTCCTCAGTAGGGAGGATTCAATGCTGGTTTAATGCTTCAGTGAGGTGAGAGGCCATCTGGTGGCTAAACGGTGGTGGTGTCACTTGCACTTTTATATGGAAACATCTATCAAGCACTTTATTGAATTTTAAACCACGGTTATATTTATATTTTAGTGGACTCTTATGCACTTTACTTTGAATGAACTTTATGGACATTATATATTGCACTTAAGAGGAATATATATTGCACTGTGAGTTTATTGATTTATATGATGCACATTGTCACTTTATTTGATTTTATATAGCGCTGTATACATATTTGTCTAGGGTGTAAGAAGGGGCTGCCTTACATATTTATGAGGCCTCAGCCAATCCCCAGCAGTAGGCCAGCAGGGGGCAGAGCTTACCTTATAAATAGACATGGGCCATGCCAGCGGGTAGAAGATGGAGATATAGTGCTGTAGAGACTGTCGGTGGCCCTCTGGGTGACCCCTAGTCTAGGGGGAGTGACCTTGGGCCGGGGACTGTGGAGGAATGTTAGCCTGGAGGGCTAGTGAAAGAAGCAGCTGCAGCCAGGTGGGTTGGCAGTACATGAAGAGGTGGTGCTAGGACCAGTAGCCAAAAGAGGAGTATTGCAAGCAGATCACTGTAATTTCTGCACAACAAGGGCTTCAAGTTCCTGCCTGCAAAGGGCCATTGCTAAAAATTTGACTGTACCTGACAGATCCACAAACAAAGGAAAGATGTCCGTGAAGTGTTGCCAAATTTGTTGCTGAAGTTAAGTGGGCATCCCATAATTTCATATTCCCATCCAAGTTATTAACCAACAATAAACCACAAAACAAAGCTTCGGACTGTTCTCTGTCTGGAGTGCCTGTGAAAATTCAGTGTGCCTGGCTGTGCAGGGTGGGGGATCCCAGTTCACCTGAGGCTCCTTAGGGGATGTGATTCACACACTATAAAGCTTGGTCAGGTTGGAGGGCGTACCCGGAAGTGGCCATGTGACACGCACGGCGTGTCTCCCAACGCTGAACGCACCTCTCCCGATGGAAAGCACCAGGACGCCGAAGTAAGGTCCGAGAGACCGGGAGCTTGAAGGACCGAGACTTCATCCAAACCCCTGTAGAGCACCCACGCTATCCCCACGGTGAGGAGAGGTGGAGGAAACAGCGGAGGCAGGACTGACAGATTCGGCTGGACGCATTAGAGGGAGAGCCGCAGCAGAAGAGCGGTAGACCGGGCAGCAGGTATGGTGTGCAGCCCGGTCCTTCCCTTTGAATAGCTGCCTGTAACACGGACTGTGGTGAGCATTGCAAACAGTCCGGGCAGGGAGCCTGGAGGAATAGACCCAGCCTGCACCGATGACCTCCCTCTCCGGGTAGAGGTTAGCGATATCTTGCCCTAAACCAACGGTCTCGAACGAGGAGAGCCGGACACTCACCGGATAGGACCGAGATCCAGCACTTTTAAAGAGAGTGAAAGAGAGCAAACAGATCAGAGGACTACTAAGTAGGTAAGCCCTCCAATTGAGTACACCATTACCTCTATTACACCGTTCCTAAAACTGACTAGTTGAACTGTATAAACCATCAACGGCCCCCACTGAGAGAATTAGTGGGAAAGGCGGGTGAGAGGTACCGAGAAGTACGATCTGGAGGCAGGAGCTCTATTACTCTCGATTAACAAGGACGGAGGCTCGGGGGGAAGGGTTCAGTGGACTTGAGAACGGGGGGGTTGGTCTATTGAAAGACCCCCTCTACTTTTTGGGTGGCCAGTGTACACTCACCTCTCCACCTCCCTTTTTTCTAGCCCCTTATACACTTAAGGGAAAAAGGAAGGATTATTGATTTCTTACTTCTCCGTCCGGTGTGATAATAGACAGCAGAGAATAGAGAATGGAGTATTGCATTTAAAGGAGCCCTGACCCCTTGGTATTGAGTTTTAAACAGAACCTACAAGTGAAGAAGAGGTGGAAGGGAAGAGGAGAGGAGTGAGCGGGAAAGGTGGGAGGATGACGCTCACCAAAAGAAAGAAAGGAAAGAAGAATGCAGTAAAAACGCAATCAAACAGATCAGAAGGAGAGATTGTAAGGTTCCTCACCAATAGCGCAAGGATGGAACCCGGTGAGAATAATGTTTTGACAAGCCCAGGGTCAGGGGATACGCTTAACACACCAGCCACCTCTCCAGCCTCAGAGAATTACCCAGATAGCCCAGGGAATAGACAAAGAGAAAACACGGTAACTGATATGCATACACAGGCTTTTATGCAAAACTCAGAATTGAAAGCCATGCTTCAAGCCCTACCAACAAAAAATGACATTGCACAAATGATTAATAAAATAGAAGAAACACATCTCAAAGAAATGCAAGTGTTAAAAAAAGACATACAAAAGATTTCAACACGTCTTGAAGAGGAGATAGCAGCCAGAAAAATTTTAGAAGGGAAAGTGACATCATTAGAACTAAGCAGAAATACACAGTGGGAGAAGGAAGACACAGTACAACTCCAATTAGAAGAAATGGAGAATAGAAGTAGACGTAGCAACCTGAGAATTCGGGGCGTACCTGAAAACATAAATAATGAAAAATTAAATGAAGTAGCAGAAATTATTTTTAAACAGGTCCTAGGAGATAAATGCCCTGACCGTCTTGAAATAGAAAGGATACACAGATCTCTGGGCCCCAGAAGCAAAGATGAGAAAAGACCAAGAGACGTGATATGCAGATTACATCATTATACGCATAAGGAGTTAATACTAAGGGAGGCATGGGGAGTAAAGGACATAAATGTGGAAGGAACCCCGATTAAAATTTTTTCAGATATTGCAAGAGGAACACTGAGGAGAAGAGCACTTCTAAGACCTTTACTAGATCTGGCAAAAAAGATGGGATGCACGTATAGATGGGGATTTCCCTTTTCGGTTACATTTCAAAGAGACGGCCGATATTTTAACCTCAGATCTTATCAAGATCGAACTGCCTTCTTTCGGTTTATAGGGACAGATCCCATACAGGTTGAAAATTGGCTGACCCAAGGATCTAGGGAAGGATCTTATCCCTACCCTCAGCAGCAAGAGAAGGGAAGAGACGCTGGAATAGAGGAAGAGAGAGGATAGGGATGAAACACTCTTCTTTTTTTTTTCTTTTTTTTAGGGTTGCTGGCTTTATAGTTTCTATTTTGTTTTTTCTCTTCTTTCCCCTCCTCTCCTCTAAATAGAGGGATTTTGAATGTAGGGTGATTAGGGCATAAGGGTAGAGCACATTCAGAAAGGAAGAGTGGAATTAATTTTTTTCCAATACTCCCGACCTGTATATAATTTTTGATACACTAATTTTTTTTTTTTTTTTTTTTTTTTGATAGGGTTTAGGGATAGAGCACATTTAGAAAGGAAGTATGGAATTTTTTCCAATACTCCCTATTCGTATAATTTTTGATACACTATTTTTTAATTTTTTTTTTTTTTTTTTCCTTTTTTGGGTGATTAGGGTTCAGGGGTAGAGCACATTTAGAAAGAGGGTATGGAATTCTTCCAATACTCCCTATCCGTATAATTTTTGATACACTGCACATTTAGAAAGGGGGTATGGAATTTTCCCAATACTCCCTATCCGTATATTCTTTGATACACAATTTTTTTTTTTTTTTTTTTTTTTTTTTTTTCCTTTTTTGGGGTAGGGATTAGGGGTAGAGCACATTTAGAAAGGAAGTATGGAATTTTTCCAATACTCTTTATCCGTATAATTTTTGATACACTGCACATTTAGAAAGGAGGTAGGGAATTTTTCCAATACTCCTTATCCGTATAATCTTTGATACACTAATTTTTTTTTTTTTTTTTTTTTTTTTTTCCTTTTGGCACGGAACATTTTTTGGAACAACAAACACATTTTAGGGAGGGGAGTGTTTAATTTTTAAAATATTCTCTCCCCCTTTTATGAATTTGAGTTGTACTGCATGGGGAAGATCATACGAGAGGAGGAGGGGAATTTGGATTGGGAGATATGTAATTAAAATGAAAGATGTATGCATAAATGATAACACTTGTATCAATATATCTTGAGTTCGGTTGACCCAAGGAGGGGGAAAGGGGAAGAGTGGAGAGACAGGGGAGGGAGGAGAGAGGGGTGGAAAGGCACCTGTAAGTTGTTACAATATAAATGGAGGAAGGGATAAAGTCTTATCATTCCACCTTGGAAAAGGGTATGGAATGAGGGAAACCCTCTTATTAGTTAGAGAAAGAACTAGATAAAAAAGTAAGGATGGATAATCTCTCCGCTCCCCCGAACCCCCCCCGTGGGATATGTATTTTTGAATATATGATAGGGGAGTAAGGTAGCCCCTCTAAGAGGGGAGATGAGGAGGTGGAGGATAGTTAGGGTAATTTGAGTGAAATAAATGTTAATATCTTTGTCGGAAGAAATCCACTAGGGAATGACTGGGCTGTTCTATAGATGAGGATGAGTAAAATCTAGGTGAGACTACTTTTTCGTGCTCACTACCCCACTCTGGAAATACATGTGAGCGGCAGGTAAACAGCTAAATATTGCCCCCTAGAGGAGGAGGGGGGAGAGAGTGAGAGGAATAGGTGGAATACAGGGGGAAAGGGGGAGTAAATCAGATTGGCGACATGGAAAGAAGTATCCTGAGGAACTAGATAGACAAAGGGGAGAGGTGCGGGAAAGTACGGGGAGGAACATTCTGGGGTATAGCCCTTTATTTTTAGTCACACAAATGGCACCGGAAAGTGCCGTGTGAAATAAGGATAAAAAAAAGTTATCCGAACTGACGAGCGAGAGACTTGGCCTATTGTAAAGGCCGATTTCTCTCACCCGTCAGAGGGGGAGGGAAGGGAGGGGAGTAGAGGGTGGGGTTTTTTTTTTTTTTTTTCTCTTTCTCCTGCTCCGCTGACCAGGGATGGAGGACTTAAAAATCACCTCCTATAACGTGAAAGGATTAAATATTCCAGAAAAAAGGCACACGTTACTAACAGAATTAAGACGAATAAAAACTGATATTGCACTAATACAGGAAACGCATTTTAGGGCAGATAAAATATTACTCATTAGAAATAAATTTTTTCCACATATATATCACTCCGCATATACGCAAGCAAAATCTCGCGGGGTATCTATATTGATTGCAAATGGGGTTCCATGGACTTATCAAGACAGCAGACACGACCCAGAGGGAAGATTCCTATTTGTTAAAGGATTGGTGGGAGAGACACGGGTAACGCTCGCAACAATATACACACCTAACAATCGACAGGACGTATTTATCTCTAGAACGTTAGCAGAGTTGATGGATTACACAGAAGGTCAATTAATCCTGGGAGGGGACTTCAATGCACCATTGATAGCAGCATTGGACACATCCTCTGGGACCACTACCCTCACCCCGGGAATGAGAAAACGAATACTAAGAGCCTTGTATAAAGCTCAACTGATAGATATTTGGAGACTACAGCATCCCTCGGAAAAAGAGTATACCTTTTTCTCAAATCCACACAAGAATTATTCTAGAATTGACCTTCTGTTTGTACCCCACTCTCAACTACAGGCAGTAAAAAAGTCAGAGATAGACAGTATTACATGGTCAGATCATGCTCCAATATCAATAATATATAGCTTGACATCAAACCCTACACAGAAAAGACGCTTTTGGAGGTTAAATGAGGATTTACTGCAAAGGGAAGAGGTAGTGAAGGAACTCACAGAGGAGATGAAGATCTTTTTCGAGATTAATGACCAACCTGAGTGCCAGACAGGGACCCTTTGGGAGGCCCATAAATCGGTAATGAGGGGTATTTTTATCAAGCATGGAGCACGTATAAAAAAGGAAAGGGGAGAGCAAATGACACAACTTTTAGAAAGACTCAGATCATTGGAGACAGAACATAAACAGACCTTATCAGAGACGGTGAGGGGAGAGCTGAAGTTAATTAGAAAACAGATAACGGATCTACTACAATACAAAGCTAAAGCAGCCATCCAAAGATGCCGGAAAATGAATTATGAATCGGGCAATAAATGCGGGAAGTTACTGGCTAGCTCAGTAAGAGAGCAGAAATTGAGATCGTACATACCACATATTATTACGGCAGAAGGGGATAAGAAAACGTTACCAACACAAATAACAGCAGAATTTGAGAAGTATTATACTTCTCTGTATAACTTGAAAAAAACCTCACCATCTATGGAAGATATTGAGAGTTATATAGATCAGTCACAGCTCCCCAAACTGATAGAGGCAGACCGAGAAGACCTAGAGAGGGAAATCACGATCGAAGAAATACAACAAGCTCTTAAATCTATGAAACCGGGGAAAGCACCAGGCCCAGATGGGCTAACGATTCAATATTATCAAACACTGTTTCACATTCTAGGCCCATATTTAGCAAGACTGTTTAATGCATCAGACATGGATGGAAAGCTAACTAGAGACACACTTACGGCTCATATATCCCTGATATTAAAAGAAGGTAAAGACCCGTCATCATGCAGCAGCTATAGACCAATATCTCTCCTAAACGTGGATCTAAAAATATTTACTAAAATACTCGCAAATAGACTGGCAAAGGTCCTCCCTAGACTAGTTCACTTAGATCAGGTAGGCTTCATGTCATCAAGGGAAGCAAGGGATAATACCACCCGAATCCTTAACTTAGTACAAGTAGTAAAGGAAAAAAAGATACCGTGCGTAGTGTTGAGCACAGACGCAGAGAAGGCATTTGACCGGGTGGGATGGCCTTTCATGTTTGCTGTGCTCAAATATATCGGATTAGGGAAAGAGATGTTAGAAAAAATCACCAGAGTCTATACAGAGCCAATAGCTAGGGTAAAAGCTAATGGTATATTGTCAAATGCCTTCCCAATACGAAATGGCACAAGGCAAGGATGTCCTTTATCGCCCATACTCTTTGCTTTAAGTCTAGAACCGTTCTTATGTAGAATTCGATTAAACCAAGATATAAAGGGGGTAAAGATAAAAGAGAAACAATATAAAATTGCCGCTTATGCGGATGATCTACTATTTTCATTATCTAGCCCAGGTATATCACTGCCAAATCTAATACAAGAGTTTAAAAAATTTGGGGCTATGTCATATCTGAAAATTAACTTCGGGAAGTCAGAAGCGATGGGAATAGGGGTACCTTTACCCCAGGTAAACGCGCTGAAAAGCAGTTTCGGCTTCAAATGGAAAGAAGAGGCGGTGAAGTACTTAGGGACATTAATACCAGCGAAATTAACACGGGTGTACGATCTCAATTTCTTGCCCCTGATTGCAAAAACGAAGAATTTATTAGAACAATGGCGTAAAGGGATGCATTCATGGTTTGGCAAATGTAATTTGTTGAAGATGACAGTTCTACCAAAATTTGTATACTTGATGCGAGCGCTGCCGGTTAAGATTCCCAGTACTTTCTTTAAAGCAATACACTCTCTGTTTGTGAGTTATATCTGGAATTACAAAAAACCACGAATAGCAAGACGATTGCTAATATTACCAAAGAAAAAAGGGGGGTTGGCTTTTCCAGATATACGGGCATACTACCAGGCCACTCAAGTGGCCAGAGTGTTAGACTGGTGGCACCACTCGGAAAATAAATTATGGGTGCAATTAGAACAAGCACAAACAGAAGTAGACCTGAAGAGAGCGATATGGTGCTACCAGGTACTACCTAAGGAATTGAAAAACCACTTGATAATAGGGAATACATTAAGAGTATGTAGGAATCTAAATATATATAATAAATTGACAACGAGTGAGTCCCCTTTATTCCCAATTTTGGGAAATCCACAGTTTACACCAGGCTTAGATAAGAGACAGTTTGTGGACCTGAGAGAGAAGAAATTTGAACAGGCCTCTTCTTACCTGATACAAAGAAGATGGCCCTCAATTAATCAATTGATTGATAGAGTGGGAATATATAATGTGCCCTTCTGGCAAGCAATCCAACTACATCACTATTTAATATCAATACCAAGACCAGAAAGCTACTGCAGAGCATTAACGAGGTTCGAACAATACTGTGTGAGGCCGGGGACTTTACTACATACATTATCAATTGCCTATGGGCTACTGACAAATCCGGAAGAACAACCGGAATTAACGTGGCCGGGGAAATGGGGAAGGGATCTGGGATGTAATTTAACAAGTGAACAGGTCCAAAGGATTTTAAGATACACCTTTAAACCATCCGGGTGTGTCAGAATTCAAGAACTGAATTATAAGCTCATAACGAGATGGTATATCACACCTAAGAAAATACATAGATGGCTACCGAGGGAATCAGACTTATGCTGGAGATGTAAAAAAGAAGAAGGTACATTATACCATATTTTTTGGACCTGTGCAGATATAAAACCATTCTGGGGGGGGTAAAAAATACTATTCAAAAATTTACGGAATATAAAATTGAAGAAAACCCGCTCTTTTTCCTGTTGCAGGGGTCAGATATACCGGGGGGAAGATATGAAAATTCTATTATACCGTACTTAGTGAATACAGCTAAAGCATGTATTCCAGGCAACTGGAAAAAAACACAACCCCCATCGATGGTGGAATGGATACACAGAGTAGAGGAAACTAGAAGAATGGAAGAGTTAATTGCCTTCTCCCAAAATAGACAGGAGAAATATAAAAAGATATGGGAAGCATGGAACCTCTTTATAGTTTCGGAAGAAGGGAAAAAACTCTTAGGAGAGTAGAGGTAAGGGAAATAAAGGAATATAGCGGAAGGATAAGGGGTCCTCCAGGCAGATGTCAGCGGAGCGGGTGAACCCATTCCCTTTTTTTTTTTTTTTTTTTTTTCTCTCTGTTTTTGAGGGGAGGGAGGGGGGAGGGATGGATATGAAGGGGGGAAAAAAAGGGGGAAAATAAGGAAGGAATATAAGCTAAAGTAAATGATAAAAGATTGAGATTAACAAAGGTTAAAATGAGGTTGTATTATTTGTTGAATTGTAAATGTATTTAAGCTGAACTTCCTGAATAAAATTTATATTTGAAAAAAAAAAAAAAAAAAGCTTGGTCAGGTTTTCGCCAGCGTGGGAAAAATAAATTCCTTTCCGACCCCCCAGGAGGCATTCGGATATTCCCTGAATCAACAATTTCTAGTGGTACTACTAATAAATGCTAATATCAGGTTATGTTTTGTTTATTTATTTAGGAATGCAACTAGCTCTTTAAAAAAAAAATAAATCTAATGAGCTGGCCATAACTAGCTCTTGAGAGAGGCTAGTCCAAATTGTCACAGCTTTTTCCATATCTGGAGGTTAAACCTCTTGTCCTTTAAAGTAAATAACGCTATACCAATTTCACTATATGGACAATTTTTATATATGAACCTGATGATCATATATCCCCTTCATTGCCTTTCCCCAAGAGAGAAAAAAATTCAGTTAAGCCTCTTCCTCATAGCTGAGCCTCTTATCATGCCTCTTATCAGTTTCTAGGCAGGCGCAGTCATATTTTTTCCACTGCAGGTGGCACTCATCCACAATGGCAATGCAGATGGGGGAGGAAGTCAAGGGGAACCTAGTTCCTCTATGGTTTCCTTGGTTACAGGGAAGCAGCTATCCGATTGGAGGCTGGCACCTTATGTGACATAGGCAGCCTTCTTGGGTCAGGCATTCCTGATCAATCTATTTAAGACACTGGCTTGTTGGTTTGGCACACATTTTGCAATGTAGGGAGAGATCACCCGTTTGACAGGGACAGTACTTTGAGCCAGGGAAAAGTTCCAGAGGAGCAAGGAAAGCACAAGGACCACACCAGCACTCCAGAAAGCCTCCCTTTTGGGTACAGACTGGCCAGGCCATTTTCTGTCCTTGTGGCAGATGCTGTTGGCATCTTCAGGTCTCCAGGCTACTGTCCCATTACTGTTGCACCTTGTAAGTGTTCCCAGCTGGGTTGACTCCCTGCTGGGCCTGTTGTGTATAGGTACATTTTTGTAACAATATATTCCTGTTACTGCACTTGGACTCTGTGTGCTTTCTTCCCGCGGCATTATGCTGCACCTACCCACAAGTTTGGTTGCCCTTCTCTGCACTTTCTCCAGTTCCCCAATACCCCACACTGGGGTATCTGCGGCCCAATTTATAGCAGTGTGCTGAGTGTAAATAGTGGGTGTGGTTTACTATAAGAGGGTATGATTAAATAGAAATGATTAATCAATGGTGGCTTATTGTTAGTCAGCAAAAGCTAGCTTGAAGAAAACCTTTTTGATCATATAGTTTTTTTTTTTAAAGCAGCATAGCTGACCCTACCTGAAGTACACTGTTACTGTTCATATATTGCATAGGACTGGTAAAGACTGCTTAAATGTATGAAAACCTATCAGAGACTGCTCACATACTGTAAATGAAGACTGTCAGAGATTTTCATTAAAAAATAATGGAGGCTGTTTGCATGTTATGAAAGACTGCACACATGGGAAAAAGGACTAGGAGACAATTTCAGAGGATCATAAGAGACTATTCATCTACACATACACACACCTAGAAATGTGTTTTTTTTATTCTTCAACCCTTTTCAATAACAACCCTATATAAAGAATAAGGGCAGCACATTTATAATATGATAATACTGTGGTCCCTTCATGTCATCAGTAATAGCATTATGCATTATTCTTATTATTATTCTTATTATTATTATTATGCATTATTAATAGCAGTAATGCATTATTCTGTACTTGCCATATCTTATTAAGTATGTCTATGTAAACACACCTTTTCAATTTGTGTTTTATCTCAGCTATTTCCTCATTTAAGCAAGTATTAGTCTCCTCAGAAAAATCCAGACTCTTTTGCAGCCTAATTTTCTCATCAGTTAATTTCTTGTTGGTAAATTTAAGATCAGCCACTTTGTTTGTGAGATCAGCCGGATCTCCCCTATATTAAAATATAGATATAGAAGGGAAATTAATATATATCTTTAGGTGTACACGTTACCTAAAATACTTTTTTGTTAAAATACATTTGAGAGTATTCAATAAACAGTGCAGAGAGCAAATCACAGGTTACAAGTGTCGAAAATCGTTGGTCTGGACATCCACTTAAAGGCTAACTTCACTTTCTTTTATTTTTTTCTAAATTTCAGGTTCCCTATGTACCAGTATAGCATTAATGTGCCTCTTTTGCAAAGAAGATAAAGCATTCTCTGTCGCACACCAGCACCTACCTAGGCATCCAGTCTGGAGAACTTCTACATTACTTCCTGAACGGCATTTAGGTTGGGAAAACCAGTATGATACAGGAAGTAGTACATCAGCTAACCTCATTAACACACACCATGCCACTACCTTCCACAAACCAGAAGATCAACCACATCCCCCTCCACAGCTGCATGCAAAACTAATGCAGTGATTACTGTTCTCACTAAAAACTCAGCCATCATTTTTTTCTTACCTTCATCTTGCATAGATCATTCATTTGGCCGAATGTGCAGGAGCTGAGTGATCACAGAACTGTAGTATTGAAACAGGGAACTGTGTCCTTGGAAGTCTGTACAGGCAGCCATAAATGTAACAATCTGATTGTAGAATCTTCTTTAGATCTACCATCAACTATGTAGTACAAGGGCCTGCCTGATTGGATACAGAGTGATTGGATACATGGTGTGTTCTCCTATTATATCATTTTGGTAAATCTAAAGGAAATTGTACAGAGATTGTACAATCAGATTGTGTAGTGTATATCCATCTTTACATACCTAAAATGAACTAGTCGCACATTCAGCCATTAATTGTTAACAGCATCCCAAGTGCACAAGCATACACACATTTTGCCAAGTGAAAAAATAAGTGGCAAATGCAGAAAAACACACAGGAATAAACGTGTAAACCACAACACGTCAAAATGTCCCATGTGCTACTTTGCCACATGTAGGGCAGCACATTAAAATCAACAGGCTGTGCTATGCGTGTCACTGGAAAAAATTAGCCAAAAAATGTGCGCTCCCACTATGATAGGTGGGAATAGGGCCTGAAAATGAAATTAGTGCCTTTTCACAAAAACAATGAGGCTCCATTTACTGTGCGTTTCCGATTGCATTGCAAACCACACAGAAAATGCTAACTTTGCCATGCATTTCCAAAACACTGCAAATGTGCATTGTGCTTGTGTTGTCATTAGTTGTTAAAAGCACCCCAGTGCGGCAAACAAACCAAAAAGTGGGGTAAAAAATGCACCATGCTCCACTCCAAAAGCTCTGGAGCTTCTCTGGGGCAATTGTCGCACATAGGGCAGCCAATTCAAGTGAATGGGCTGCCCTATACATGACTAGTGAATACACTCCAAAATGCCCCCCCAAAATGCATGCAGGAACGTGAGTTTCCGCTGCGTGGAGATGTGAACGGGACCTAACAACTGAGTGTCTCTGTCCACTCCCTCCTATGTACTTGTATAAAGATGGCAATACATCATGCAATCTGATTGTATAATCTCTGAACAATTTCCTTTATATTTACCAGAATGATGGAATAGGAGGGCCCACCTGACCAGTCCACTCAATTTGTATCAAATCAGACAGGCCCTAGTTGTACATAACTGATGGTAGATCTAAAGGAAATTGTACAAACAGATTGT
The DNA here is from genome assembly GCF_965119305.1 of Pelophylax lessonae. Lineage (NCBI taxonomy): Eukaryota > Metazoa > Chordata > Amphibia > Anura > Ranidae > Pelophylax > Pelophylax lessonae. Next base: position 152,490,043 of record NC_138779.1, on the reverse strand, counting down.
ACAGAAAGTAGATGTAAAGTGGTATTGTTTTGAGGGAGGCGTGGTCCAGAGTGGTGAACACATCCTATCACACCCTCTTCTGTGAAGCAACAAGGAAGTGAATGCTACTGTGAGATGATCTACAGGAAGTGAATGCTGAAAGATAATCTACAGGAAGTGATGGAATCTGAAAACCATTTTAACCACTTGACGTCTGCTCACATTGCTGCTACTGCAGCAATGTGGCTCGTTATCGTCCAGCGACGTAGACCTACATCGCGGGACTCCTCCCCCTGTAGGCGGCGCGCTCCCGCTGTTTTCAGTCACAGCGGGAGTCGGGCCAGGGGAGGAGCGGTGGCGATCGCCGCTGCTCTTCCTCGATCGTTGGGGAATCTAGTTTGGAGATCCGCCCGCCTGTGTAAACAGAGCGGGCTGATCTCCTAAGTGACAGGGAGTGACAGATTGCAGTGTTCAGCGTAGCTGAATATGCGATCTGTCCCTGACTCACTCAGTCACCTCCCCCCACACACGTTAGTAAGCACCAGGCATACAAGCTGTACTAACACTACTTTACATTGTAGAAAAGTGTCATTTCTTCAGTGTTGTCACATGAAAATATATAATAAAATATTTACAAAAATGTAAGGGGTGTACTCACTTTTGTGAGATACTGTAAGATACTGTATATGAGCGCCATTGTATTCCTCTGCTGTCAATCAAAGTCAGTTAGCCAATCAGGAGAGAGATGGGGCAGGGCCAAACGGCAGCTCCATTTTGGTTTCATCTGACCAGAGCACCTTCTTCCACATGTTTGGTGTGTCTCCCAGGTGGCTTGTGGCAAACTTTAACAACACTTTTTATGGATATCTTTAAGAAATGGCTTTCTTCTTGCCACTTTTCCATAAAGGCCAGATTTGTGCAGTATACGACTGATTGTTGTCCTATGATACTGTGTTTTACCATTGTTTGCTTTGCACATCATTCAGCTGCAGCACTGATTTGTTTATTTTGACAGCAACAAGGTTTGCTTTCACGATACATACATTCGTGACTTCAGCGCTGTAGGAGGTGCCACCACCATGTTTGACAGTGGGGATGGTGTGTTCGGGGTGATGAGCTGTGTTGCTTTTACGCCAAACATAACGTTTTGCATTGTTGCCAAAAAGTTTTATTTTGGTTTCATCTGACCTTCTTCCACATGTTTGGTGTGTCTCCCAGGTGGCTTGTGGCAAACTTTAAACGACACTTTTTATGGATATCTTTAAGAAATGGCTTTCTTCTTGCCACTCTTCCATAAAGGCCAGATTTGTGCAGTATACGACTGATTGTTGTCCTACGGACAGAGTCTCCCACCTCAGCTGTAGATCTCTGCAGTTCATCCAGAGTGATCATGGGCCTCTTGGCTGCATCTCTGATCAGTCTTCTCCTTGTATGAGCTGAAAGTTTAGAGGGACGGCCAGGTCTTCGTAGATTTGCAGTGGTCTGATACTCCTTCCATTTCAATATTATAGCTTGCACAGTGCTCCTTGGGAGGTTTAAAGCTTGGGAAATCTTTTTGTATCCAAATCCAGCTTTAAACTTCTCCACAACAGTTATCTCGGACCTGCCTGGTGTGTTCCTTGTTCTTCATGATGCTCTCTGCGCTTTAAACGGACCTCTGAGACTATCACAGTGCAGGTGCATTTATACGGAGACTTGATTACACACAGGTGGATTCTATTTATCATCATTAGTCATTTAGGTCAACATTGGACTCCCTAAATTTCTGGAGAGTTTGCTGCACTGAAAGTAAAGGGGCTGAATAATTTTGCACGCCCAATTTTTCAGTTTTTTATTTGTTAACAAAGTTTGTAATATCCAATAAATTTCATTCCACTTCATGATTGTGTCCCACTTGTTGATTCTTCACAAAAATTACAGTTTTATATCTTTAGGTTTGAAGCCTGAAATGTGGCAAAAGGTCGCAAAGTTCAAGGAGGCCGAATAATTTCGCAAGGCACTGTAGCCCCACTGGACGGGGGCTGGCCACCACAGTTAAACGTCTCGCAAGGTCGCATACAACCTGGCCTCAGCCTAAGTCGCTGCATTCCTACTGGCCGACAGCCCCCCATTTCGCTGAATAGGAGAATCTGTCTAGAGCGGTGCCCACCTGGTTCCTGGTATTGTGAGTAGCTGTCCCCCCTCTACCCCTGGAGGATTTTGGGGTGGATGTGGGGCCCTCCTTGGGACAATCGGACCCCTGGGTTCCCCTCCCTCCAGCAGGCACCCCCCCTTGCCAAGTCCCTCATCCTGCCCCTCCTTCACATACGCTGGGGATGTATTTTTTTGGTGATCTGGCTACTTTCCTGGGGTGGGGGAAGGGAGCTAACTGGCCATGGTGGCTGGTGGGGTTGAGCCGCCGGTCATCAGACGGTCAATGGCGGTGGGGGAGTTTGTACCTGGTGGGGGCTTCTGTCAGGACCCCCTGTCCTGCCTGGATCTGTCCTGAGGCCTGGTCTCCCGACTCCGGGTTCCTGTAGGCCTCGTGGTGACGCACAGGGCCGCCATTTTGTTATAGCCTTGTGCATTTTTATAGACGGTGGCCATGTTTGTGTAGTCTGGTGGCCATTTTGCGGTGGTTTGCATTGCAATTAGCAGCGGCCATGACAGTGGAGCCCTGTGGGCAGCGATTTTGGTGGTGGGAGCGCCTCCTTATCCCCTGGTGCTGACTCCTGGATCATTTAACTTCCTGATTGCCGCATGTGTAGTGCAGATTCTCCTGGTGGTTGCAGGTGCCTGTGTCGGCGGGTGGGGAGTCTGGTGGGGTCCTCTCCCTCTTTGTGCTTGGCGCCTGGGTGGAGGCACTGACGGCGGTGCTCGAGTCCCTTGTGTCCCGGGTGGAGGCGGTTTGCGGGCGTTGGGCTAGCAAAAAGCGCCACCCGCCTTCCCCTGCCTCATCTGTCTCATCAGATTCTGAATGTGATTTGGCCACCGCGGATATGGGTCACCCTACTGGATCTGCGACCACGTGCCTGGAATCCTCTGCGACCTGCGCATGAAAAGGCACTGGTAGATGCACTGATTGTATTTGTGCATGAGACCGTGAAGATGGAGGATGCAGCTGAAGCTGAGACGGAGGCACAGGTAACTTTGGCACTCACAAGCCATCTAGAGCGGCAAAGGTGTTCCCTTTCCCTGCTTATTTTGACAGAATTGTCGCTAAAGAGTGGGAACGACCAAAGCGTCCCCTTGGGGTTCCTAAGCATTTTACTAGGTGTTACCCGTACCAGGAGTTCCTTCTTAAGAAGTGGACTGTGCCACCGGTGGTGGACCCTTCGGTTTCCAGATTAAACAAGGCAACCATGATTCCGGTGGAAGAGTCTCTGGTCTTTAAGGATCTGGCTGACCGGAAGGCAGAGGTGTGGCCCGCATTATGTACACCCTAGCTGGTTCGGCAATAAGGCCAGTATTTACCATTGCCTTAGTCTCACAAACTTTGACTGAGTGGGCTAAGCTACTACGCCATGACCTGGAGAAAGAACAACTCTCTCCTGCCTTTGCTGAGCTGGAGGACCAGCTGGTCCAGAGACTGCAGTTTATCTGTGATGTCTCTTTGGATGCAGCTTCCCTTATGGCTCGCCTCTGTTTTGGCGGTGGTCCTTCTGCGTGTCTTTTGGCTCAAATGTGGGTCTGCGGATCAGTCTTCGAAAAAGGACTGATCCTTCCTTTTCAAGGAAATCATTTATTTGGAGCTACCCTGGATGACAGCATTAAAGGTCTCACCATTCTTCCGTAAGCTACTAAGGGCAATGAACCTCCTAATAGATGTGGACCTTCATCCAGAGGCGTTTCATCAGCTGTGTCTCCAGTGGGGCATCCCAGAAGTGGATCTGTTGGAGTCTCGGCTCGACCGAAAGGTGCAGAGGTTTGTGGCTCAGTCATGGGATCCTCTGGCAGACACCACAGATGCGCTGATGGCCCTGTGTGGTCAGTATCCTCTAAACTATGCCTTCCCTCCTCTCAAGCCAGACTCGTATGCAGGATCAAGGCAGAAAGAATTCCGGTCATCTTAGTGGCTCTGCACTGGCTTCGCCGGGCCTGGTACGCTGATCTATTGCGGCTGGTCCCAACGTTTCTTTGAAGCTTCCTCTCAGGGAGGATCTGCTGTCCCAAGGACCAATCTTCCATCCTGCTTTGCAGTCGCTGGCTTTGACGGCTTGGCTGTTGAATGCCAGGTGCTGAAGGATAGAGGTTTATCTGAGTCGGTCATTCCTACCCTGTTGAAAGCTAGGAAATCTACTTCTAGGAAGATCTACCAACGTACGTGGAAGACGTACATTGCGTGGTGTGAGTCTCTTGGGGTTCATCCTCATTCCTTCTCAGTAGCTCGGATATTAACATTACTTCAACGGGAGGTTGAACAGAATTTAGCCTTGAATACCATCAAGGGCCAGGTATCGGCCTTGGCGGTCTTTTTCCAATGACCTTTGGCCACACACTCCCTGATGCATACTTTTCTTCAGAGGGTCCGACATTTGGTTCCTCCAGTGTGGGCTCCATTGCCACCTTGGGATCTTAATTTGGTGCTTTCAGCTCTACAGAAGCCTCCTTTTGAAAATATTCGGGAGATTCCCCTGCTTACGCTGTCCCAGAAGGTGCCCTTTTTGGTAGCTATACTGAAGATAAAAACTATCAGCGCCACAAAGGTAAATGTGCAATAAAGGTGAATATAAATGTCATAAAAATCTACAAATTGACTCCGGCAGCTTTTACTAAATGCGTTTTCACTCCACAAATAAACAGATTTCTAAGAAAAGTGCTGCGCCAGATTAATCCATTACATAATAGCCAAATAGATACAACACTGAATAATTGTAATTATTCTACAAACGTGCAAATTAAATCAATGAATCACCCTTAGGTGCATCCATCAAATAATGTAATAAAATCAGTCTACTAACGTGACTTAAGGGAACTGCTTTATCTGAACCACTGGTGATACATGGGTCAGATAGGAAGGTGAGAGGCTTGATTATATGGTGATGATGGAGTATGGAGCACTTTACTTTGATCTGATTACCACGGAGGTGGACAAGGCTAGATTTCATCACTTATAGACTTTTTTTGACACTTGAACTTTTGCACTGATTCATTCCTCACTATTTATTTGGAATTTAAGTCACGTTAGTAGACTGATTTTATTACATTATTTGATGGATGCACCGAAGGGTGATTTATTAATCAAATTTGCACGTTTGTAAAATAATTTAAATTATTCAGTGTTGTATCTATTTATTTATTTATTTGGTAATTTATTATGTAATGGATTAATCTGGCACAGCACTTTTCTTAGATATTTTTGGTGGCTATCACTTATGTGGGCAGGGTGTCGGAACTGGCGGCGTTATCCTGTCATTCACCTTACTTGGTGATTCACAAGGATAAGGTGGTGCTTCGCCCCTGTCCGTCATTCCTTCCTAAGTTCGTCTCTGACTTTCATTTTAATGAAGATATTGTGTTGCCTTCCCTGTGTCCCAGGCCTAAACATCTGAAGGAAATTGCCTTGCATGCCTTGGATGTGGTCCGGGCAATTAGGAGGTACCCTGGCAGCTATGCAGTCTTTCAGGAAGTCAGACTCTCCATTTGTGCTCACAGATGGACCTCCCAAGGGGGTGGTCCTCTTCCTCTGCGACCATTTCCAGATGGATCAGACAGACAGTGGTTTGGGCCTATTCTATCAGGGGTCAAGTTCCTTATTTCCCTGTCAAGGTGCACTCTACTAGGGCGCTTAGTGCCTACTGGGCCTTCCGTCATCAAACCTCAGTGACGCAGGTTTGCAAGGCGGCCACCTGGTCTTCGATGCACACTTTTACAAACAGTGGATGTGTTGGCATCTGCAAATTCTTCCTTTGGCCGCAAGGTTTTGCAGGTTGCGGTTTAAGAGGACCTGATCCTCTTTGAGGATGTATTGTTTTTTTTTCAGGTGGGCTCCAGTTGTTTTGGTTGAGCCCCTGTTGCCTGGTTGGCCAATGTTTAGCCTTGGGAATTTTTTGCGGTTTCCCACCCCTCATGTTTAACACTGCTTTGGGACGTTCCAATGGTCAAGAATGTCCATCAGTGAACGAAAGAGAAAAATGGGATTTTTGATTTACCGTAAAATCAATTTCTCTGATGTTCATTGACGGACACAGCACCCACCCATCTGTGGAGTTATAATTCTCCTGACACTGCTTGTAAAAAAACTGAGTGGCTATAGCAGGGAGAGGGAGTATACCCCCTGGGACTGCTCATGGGTGAAGCCAGACGTTTTTTTCTGCCTAGTGTTCTACTCCTGTAAGGGGCAGTATAACTCAATAGTCAAGAATGACAGGAGCTGTGTCCATCAATGAACATCAGAGAAATGGATTTTACAGTAAGTCAAAAATCCCATTTTTGGTACACACTTTTTACATAGTTACATAGTAGGTGAGGTTGGATATAGACAATAGTCCATCCAGTTCAACCTGTGTAGGTGTGTGTGACTGTAATCATCTAACATAGCCCTTAATCTCCTGATCCTTGAGATGTAAGTCTAAGAGTCTTTTAAAAGTCACCATACTACCCGCAGAAACCACCTCTTGTGGTAGAGAATTCCACAATCTTGTAGCCCTAACAGTAAAGAACCCTCCTCGTTGCCTGAGGTTAAAACGCTTCTCCTCTAATCGCATTGTATGTCCTCGAGTCCTCATGCAATTCCTTCGAATGAACAGCTTTTTTTCTAAGCTGAGATCCCCATTAAGATATTTATAAATTGCTATCATGTCCCCTCTCAGACGTCTCTTCTCCAGGGAAAATAAATTGAGCGATTGCAGCCGCTCTTCATAGTTAAGGTCCTCCAACCCCCTAATCAGTTTAGTTGCCCTTCTCTGGACTTTCTCCAGCTCCAACACATCCCTCCTGAGGACTGGCGACCAGAACTGGACAGAATACTCCAGATGCGGTCGGACCAGAGTTTTATAAAGTGGAAGGATTATAGTCTTATCTCTGGAATACATCCCTTTCTTTATGCATGCTAATATTCTGTTGGCTTTGGAAGCTGCCGCTTGACATTGCATGCTGTTGCCTAATCTATCATCAACCAAGACTCCCAGATCTTTCTCCATTTTTGATTCCCCCAAGGGTTCCCCTCCTAACGTGTATTGTGTTTTTATGTTTTTAGTCCCCAAGTGCAAAACCTTACACTTCTCCACGTTAAACCTCATTTGCATGTCGTTGCCCACTCCGTAATTTTGTCCAGGTCATTCTGTAGGATATCTGCTTCATGCTGTGCAGTTATTGCCCTGGCCAATTTTGTGTCATCTGCAAAAACTGATAACGAACTACTGATCCCGTCCTCAATGCTGTTTATGAAAACTTTGATTATTTTCGACCTGCAATTTATATAAAAGTACTTACCTTTTACTGGCACTAGCAAAGCTTGGGTTATCCTACAACAGAACTGTTATCTAGAAAATTGCAACTGCCTAATCTCCTCCTGTACCTTGTGTATATGTCTTTTCTAGGCAAGGTTCTCATACTTCTTTATCTACAGTATGTATCTGTGTAAGTATATAGTATTGGTGTTATATCACTTGTATGGCCTCACCTCATATAGGACTATAAAAGCACTGGTTTGATATAAAAATAATACTTGTTATAATAACAACTTAATGAACTATACACATTCATGCACTCCTGAGCACGAAGTGCACCATGACACTAAGCCCCCGTTCACATGTAGGCGATGCTACTTCGCACCGCGACCTCGGTGCGAGCAGCGCGCCGCGACCTCGGAGCGGCCGCCACAGACTTCATAACATTGAAGTCTATGGCGGTCGCCTCCTGGTCACCCCAAAGAAGCTCCGGACCCTTTTTCTAGGTCGGAGCGACTTGTGTCGCTCCTATTAGAACGGGTCCGCAGCTTCCCTATGGGAGGCGACCTGCGGCGACCTGTGAGGCGACCAGGTCGCCTCACAGGTCGCCCTAGTGTGAACCGAGCCTTACAGACCTATTCTATTTTAGGGGAGTTCAGAATCATATAAATATGTACATGTCATATAGTCCTCACTGAAACAACAGGACATGGTTCAAAGACAGAAAGATAACCAGAAAAATGTTGTAGTCCAAATTGTATTTATCGCTTAAAAGTGTCTACAGACTTTAAATTATCACTTCTACTGTAGGTGTCTACAGACTTTAGGTCTTTATTATGAAATATGTTATTATAATCAGCACTCAAAATATGGGCTGATTTGTAGACCAGGAAAGTCCTCAGCAGAGCTTTTCTCTTTTACTTTGGAAATGTTTAGCCAACAGCTTATGGTTCAGTACTGTACAGTTATCTTCAATGTACAAAGACATGCTGTCTCGTTGAGTATAAAATATTATGTTAATATCATTAGGAAAAATATTTGCCTGACCAAAGTCTAATGTTTATGGCAGGAGACATTTTACCGCACAAATACTGTACCAAGTACACTGTTTACTAGTCAGTAAGGTACAATTGCTTTGTACTTACATGTAGTTCTGCTTGTGGCCACTGGATCCATCCATCTGTTCTGTATCATAACACTTGTTTTCTATGAAGAGGATATGCACAAAATATAGGTTTTAGAATATTTTACATAACACACAAATATGGTTACCTATAATAATTAAAGGCAATGTACAGGTTCAGAGGTATGAAAAAAAAAAAACCCCACTGGACTCTGATGCAGATTTTAAACTGTATCTCTTACCTCATGTGAAAACTTTGGATTGCCCTATTTACTCATTTCAAAGCTACTATTTAAAGTGTGTCAGTCCACATAAATTATATTTTAGATGAAGGTGGAGTATGGTGGGATGGATCAGCCTGTGGCCAACTCTGTTTCAGGCAATCCAGGAGTTTTGAGTATTCCTCTCCACTCTCCAGAGTCGGGCGGGCAATGAGACAGAAAAGGCACTACACTAGATACCCATCTGTCAAATCGACAAACAGCAGCTGCAGGCTTAACTTTATAAATACATTGTAACAATATTATTGCAATTTATTTGGTTAGTCTGGATGAATAAGATCTGCAAACACTACTTGAAGACTTTGATCATAAATACATTGTAACAGTATTGTAAGTTTTTTTTTTTTTTTTTGGTTAGCGTTTTTGTGAAAATAATAGAACTGTCCTTTGATCTTTGATCTGCACATAATGTCTGGTCCAGCAAACCTGTGATTGTGAAAAATTGTTCTTTCTACCAACTCTCCTCCAGTGCCCACACACTTAGCCCAAAGGTGCTCCAGTGCTGGGATCCCTGCCGAAAAAAATCTGAAGCTTGGTCATCCAAAAAAGTAGTCACAGCATCAAAGACGTCATCGTCAGCGGTGAAACAAATACCAGATAGTTCCTTTTTTAGTTTTGGGTATAGGTGGTAGTCTGATGGTGCAAGATCTGGCGAGTATGGTGGATAAGTAACCAGAGAAAAGACACAGGATTGGATGGCAGCCATTGTCACAGCAAATTAGTGTGGAGGGGCGTTGGAAGAACACTCCCTTCCAGAGAATACAACGTCTTTTTATCTTGAAGTCATCATGCAATCGATTAATCAAGGTTGCATAGTATTCCCTGGTGATAATCTGTCCTTTCTAAATGGAATCCCAGATGACTGTCATTATCACTTTGCCCGCTGATGAGGTGAGTTTCCAATGTTTTGACTGTGATTTTCTCTGGATGAAATTTGGCGAAACCAAGCTTCATCCACAGTTGTAAACCTGGCACAAAAATTTCCCAGATCTCTTCTGAACATCTGCAGATTGTCCCTGGATGTCATGAGTTGTGTGCGCTTTTTATCAGGTGTCAGCAATTGTGGGACCCATTGGGCAGAAGCCTTATGCATATCAATATTTAGGGTCAAGATGCGATGAATGGTGGTTTTCGATATGCCTTTTACCTTAGCAATTGCCCAGATATCAACTTGGCGATCTGCCATTGCCTCATTGTGAACGCCTTTCATGTTTTCCGGTGTGGTCACATCCGTAGATCTGCCAGGGCTGGGGTCACTTTTCGAGATTGCCCCCTCCCCACTTGAATTCAATTGCCCTCTTCTTAACAATGCTGTAGGATTGGGCATCTTCCCTCAACATTGCAAGTATATCATCATAGATGCCTGCAGGACTTAGGCCGTTCCGAGACAAAATATTTAATGACTACACGTCTTCATATTCTCCATTTTTTAACTCGACTATGGAGATTGCCAACTGTTTGCAGGGAGTGCATGAAAACTATATGGACCACATGCTCTGATTTCAGCACCAAACATCTGGAAGAGTGACTTGGTGGGGTGATAATGTTTCCGGTCCGTGTGGTCACTCCTTCCACATCACTGCGTAAACTTTTGGAACGCCCCTGGAATTTAAAGCGTATCTAATTAAAAATCATGTTTGACGATACATTAATTTTTTACATCATCAGCCCGTTTACAGTAGACAAACTTATGTCCAGTTATACACCTGAGCAGTGTACATTGATTTTGTTTCTCCTCAATACTCTACACATTTCTTTGCCCTAAGTCCACTTCATCAGGAGTTTAGTAGCGGTATATATGCGTATTTCACTATATAAAGGAAAAAAAAAAACCATAAGATATATTACTACTAAACATAAGTTTGTATACTGTAAATGGGCTGATGATGTAATAAATTCAAGTATTGTCAAACACGATTTTTAATGAGAAAATGTTTATTGTCTTTCAGAAAAAAATGGGATTGTTGACATACCGTAAAATTTATTTCCCCGATGTTCATTGACGGACACAGCTTCTGATCTCCATAACCATTGGGTTATTCTGCCCCCTACAGGAGTAGGACACTAGGCAGAAAAAAGAACTGGCTACACCCATGGGCAGTCTAAGGGGGGTATACTCCCTCTCTGTGCTATAGGCGCTCCGTTTAGTTACAAGCAGTGTCAGTGTAGTGCTGTGTCCGTCAATGAACATCAGAGAAATTGATTTTACTGTAAGTCAAAAGGGCCCAGGAGGGCCCTAAGCGCCCTAGTAGAGTGTGCCTTAACAGGGAAAGGAGGAACCTGATCCTTGATGGAAAAGGCATGAAGCATGTCTGTCTGATCAATCTGGAAATGGTCGCAGAGGAAGCTGACAGCCCTTTAAAAAGTCCATCCGTGAGTCTAACTTCCTGAAAGACTCCGTAGCTGCCAGGTACACCCTAATTGCCCGAACCACATCCAAGGCATGCAAGGCAATTTCCTTTGGATGTTTAGGCCTGGGACACAGGGAAGGCAACACAATGTTTTAATCCAAATGCAAATCAGAGACAACCGTTGGAAGGAATGATGGACAGGGGCAAAGGGCCACCTTATCTCTGTGAATCACCAGGTAATGTGGACGACAGGATAACACCGCCAGTTCCAACGCCCTGCACGCAGAGATGATAGCCACCAAAAAGGCCACCTTCTAGGACAGTGCAAGCAGGGGAATCTCCCGAAGATTCTCAAAGTGAGGCTTCTGGAGGGCTAAAAGCACCAGATTGAGGTCCCAAGGTCAGCAACGGAGGCCGCACTGGAGGAACCAAATGTCGAACACCCTGAAGAAAGGTACGCACCCGGCACTGTGTGGCCAAAGATCGTTGAAAAAAGACTGCCAAAGCTGACACCTGGCCCTTGATGGTACTCAAGGCCAATCCCTGTTCGACCCCCCGTTGAAGGAAGGTGAAAATTAGAACCACTGAGAAGAAACAAGGATGAGCCCCAAGAGACTCACACCACGCAATATACGTCTTCCACGTACAATAGTAGATCTTCCTAGAAGTAGATTTCCTAGCTTTTAACAGTGTAGGATTCACCGACTCAGACAAACCTCTATCTATCAGCATCTGGCATTCAACAGCCAAGCCGTCAAAGCCAGCGACTGTAAAGCAGGATGGGAGATCGGTCCTTGGGACAGAAGATCCTCTCTGAGAGGAAGCTTCCAATGAATATCAGCCACCAGCCGCACCAGATGGGCGTAGCAAGCCCAGCGAGGCCAGTCAGGCCACTAAGATGACCAGAATCCCTTCTGCCTCGATCCTGTGTAGAAGTCTTGAGAGAAGGAAAGGCGTAAATCAGACAATACTGACCCCACGGGGCCACCAGGGCATCTGTGGCATCCACCAGAAAATCCCTTGACTGAGCCAGAAACCTCTGCACCTTTCTGTTGAGCCGAGATGCCAACAGATCCACTTCGGGATGCCCCACCAGAGACACATCTGATGAAACCAAGGGACCATTCCCCTTGGTCCAACGCCTGCTGACTGAGGTAATCTGCCTGCCAGTTTTCCACCTTGGGAATGAGTACCGTATTTTCAATCTACACCTCCTCTCTGATAGCCTCCCGCAGCTTCCAATACCATCTCTACGCTAATGATACCCAAATCTATCTATCCAACCCTTAGCTCTCTCCCTCATTCTCCTCACGTATCACTAATTTACTATCAGATATATCATTCTGGATGTCATACCACTTCCTCAAACTCAATGCATCCAAAACCAAACTTATAATTTTTCCTCCACCACATGCCCCTTCCCCTGATCTCTCTGTCAATATTGATAGCACTACCATCAGCCCATCCCTGCATGCCAAGGTCCTAGGTGTTGTCCTGGACTCTGAACTCTCCTTCAAGCCCCACATCCAATGACTGTCCAAATCTTGCCGCCTCAACATCCGCAACATCTCCAAAAATTGGATTTTTGTAAAATCTTACCGTAAAATCCTTTTCTCTTAGCTCATTGACAGACGTAGTCCTCGGTGATTTAACACCCTCGGGTTATGCTGCCCTCTACAGGAGTAGGACTAGACAGGAAAGAAAACGTTCTGGCCACACCCTAGGGGCAGTCCCAGAGGGTATATCCTCTCACTTCCTGCTCTAGCAAATCAGTTATGTCACAAAGCAGTGTTTAGAGAATTTAACCCAACCCAACTCAAAAACAGAGGGGCGGGTACTACGTCTGTCAATGAGCTAAGAGAAAAGGATTTTACGGTAAGATTTTACAAAAATCTGTTTTTCTCTGTCGCTCATTGACAGACGTAGTCCTCGGTGATTCAACACCCTCGGGACATCCCAAAGCAGTACCACAAATGAGGGGTGGGAAAATGGAAATCAAATCCAATCTAGAAGGCCCAACCGGTGCCAACTAGAAGTTTACAATGCTCATCCTCAGTGATGAGACTCAACAGAAATTTTTCAACAGAAAAAAACCCCCGAGGTAGACCACCGGTCTCCTCAAATTGCGGCCTGCAAAACCTTGCGGCCAAATGAGGCATCCGCCGATGCCATCACATCAATCTTATAAAATTTTGTAAAGGTATGTACCGACGACCAGGTGGCCGCCTTACATACCTGGACCACTGACGCCTGATGGCGATAGGCCCAGGAAGTACTGAGCGCTCGAGTGAAGTGCGCCCTAACAGGGAACGGAGGATTCCGACCCTTAATAGAATAAGCCTGTACCACCGTCTGACTGATCCATCTAGATATGGTCGCGGCAGACACAGGCAATCCCCTTCAAGGGCTATCCGTGATCACAAAAAGTGAGTCCATCTTACGAAAACCACTTTAGGAAGGAAGGATGGATTCGGAAGAAGAACCACCATATCCCTATGAACCACCAGATCTGGGGAACGACAGGATAATGCGGCCAGTTCTGACACCCTGCGTACAGAAGTAATGGCCACCAAGAAGGCCACCATCTGGGATAATGTAAGCAAGGGAATCTCCCTAATATCTTCAAAGAGAAGTTTCTGAAGAGCCGACCACACTAAATTAAGATCCCAGGCGGTAAGGGTGCGCGCACTGGCGGAGCCAGATGTCGCACCCCCTGGATGAAATTCCGCACCAAGGAATGATTAGCCAAAGGTTTCTTGAAAGAAGATTGCTAACGCCGAAAACCTGACCCTTGATCGTGCTCAAGGATAGTTTCTGCTCAACCCCTTGTTGCAGACAGACCAAAATTCGGGTCACCGAATAGGTATGTGGGGGAAATCCAAGAGATTCACACCACGCAATATAAGACTTCCATGTGCTGGAAGTCGCTTTCCTTGCTTTAACTGGAGGTAGGAATAACTGAAGCTGACACTCCCTTGTCCTTCAGTACCTGGGTCTCAATGGCCAGGCCATTAAGCCAGCGACTGTAAAGCAAGATGAAAGATCGGTCCCTGAGACCGCAATCCCCCTGAGAGGAAGTCTCCAAGGAGCGTCCGCGACTAGCCTCACCAAGTCGGCGTACCAGGCTCGACGAGGTCAGTCCGGAATTTCCAGAATAACTGGAATTTCCTCCACCTCTATCCTGCGAAGAAGTTCCCGCAGCAACTTGAGAGGATGGAAGGCATGCCGTAGCTGATACTGCCCCCACGGGGCAATCAGCGTTTCTGTAGCGTCCGCTAGAGGATTGCGGTGCGAGCTACAAACCTCCGCACCTTCCTGTTGAGCCAAGGTGCCAACAGATCCACATCCGGGATGTCCCAATGAAGGGACAGCTAGTGAAAAACCTCTGGATGAAGAGGCCATATGCGATTGGATCCGAATCGGGCTGCTCTAGAGCTGCTCGATCCAGTAAATCAGACAAAATCTGATCGCTCTCAGTTCCGATACCCTTATTGGTAATCTGGATACTATCGGAAGAAATGACTTGCCCTGGTTGAGCATCGGAGACTTCCTGGTCCGCTCGCTCAGCCGGATCCGATTGTCCAGGGAATCGGAATTCTGATTCCTATTAAAAAAGAATCTCCTTCAGGGGAATTCGGGTATGAGACTGGGTATACGGTACTGCCTCTAAGAAGGCCACCATCAGTCCCAGCCAATTGACGGACAGCAACATCCGAATCGTTGACTGAACCTTCTGGAGTTTCTCCGCAAGGAGAAACTCTCTTGCCCAGGATGTATCCAACCTTAGGCCCAGATAGTTCAGTCTCCTGGTGGGAACCAGGGATGACTTTGGGAAAGAGAAAAAACGCTGATGTCCTGCGATGATGGGGATATAAAGATAGGCCTCCTAAATGTCTATGGACGCCAGGAAATCCCCTTGATGCAGGGAGGCCACCACTGTACGGATGGACTCTATTTCTTCCCAAGTCCAGATTTGGACGCACCTTGCCCTCTTTCCTGGGCATTGTGAATAGGTTCGAATAGAACCCCTGAAACCGTTCAATGTTAGAAGGGAAGAATCGCACCGGTGGAAGTGATCGAAACTCGATCCTGTGCCCTCCAGAAACCGGTGAAGACATCCCCCCCACCCCAGAGATGGGTAGGGGCGCATCAGGCTGTATTCTTCATGCTTGGCTGAGCCGGACTTTTTGTTTAGCCGACCAGTGCCCTTTGAAACCCCTCTAAAGGGGCTTTGGAGGGTTTCGCCTTATCGCCCGCCCTCGCGGAACGAACAACTCTTTATGAGCAGAAAAGGAAGGTCCTCGTTAGTTACGAGGTCCTTTTATCCTAACAGTCTGTGGCAAGACAGCAGGTGGTACCGTCTATCCTCTAAAGAGGACTTCCTCAAATGGATAGCACCTAGTCATGCGTTTGGAAATAACAGGGGTTCGTTTCAAAACGACCCCATTTGGGTAAAGGAAAATCCTTCGCCCTTTTGGTAGGCTAACAAGTACCAAAAAGGAATCTCAGTCTCAGCTACCTCTGCCGGTGTAACCTCAAGACTAAAGGTTTCCCGGACGGACACAACTAGTGCATCCACCACTCTTGTGCTATGGCGGAGGCAGAAACGTGCTTCTTACTGCTGAGGAGATCTTACCTGAGACAACAGCCCCCTAGGAGGGACCTGCAACTGTATTGACCAGCTCTGAATCCGTATCTGAAGTATCTGATAAACAATAGGGGTAGGCGGGGGTCGCTTCTTTACCCCCGTCCCTGACAGGCCACCTCCACCCGGGATACCAAAGACTCCAAAACTGACGATAATGCATTAAAAACAAGTGGGGTACTGGAGGGTCCTGCGGCCACCTTGAGGGGATCAGGTGGGGGATACCTATGCGGCAGGGTCAATGATAATACAAGACACTTGCCAGCGACAAAAAATGACTTTTTTTTTTTGTGTCCCCCAGTCGCAACAGTGCCCCTCAGTGTTACCTGCTTTTTTGGACCCCACAGAGAGAGAGAGAGAGAGACCCCAAGGCTCATCCCTGATGCACAGAAGTTTTCATCAGCTTGCTCAGTTCTGTCCTGTTACAGACAGGAAGTCTTTGGCCCTATTTCCTGGGTAAAGGAGGCGGCTCCGCCCCTTAACACGCCTGCCGGCGCCTCCCCCTGGCTCCACGAGGTGTTTGAGTCACGTCAAACATGGCCGCCCCCATGCTGGAGACACGAGGCTACACCAAAATGGCGGCCTTGTGCGATCTACTAGACAATGGCGGCGGACTGCACAGAATAGCGGCATGTCTGCAGAAGGATCTCGGCCTCACAACCCTTCACCCTCATGGTGGTCAGCGTGGTCGGCGGTACCGGACCCTGGCGGGCCATATGCGGTCCGTGGCCGTCGGGAGGCATCTGCTTAGCTGGAGGAATGATCTGGAATGCAGTATACATGTATAGATATCGCCCTGTGGCTTCTGACAGGTAGGATACCTTATACTATCACAGTAAAGTTCTAGTACTGCCACTGACTACAATCATTTTCACATTTTTACAATTAGATTGTCAGCTCCCAAACCAAGCCTTCTGGCTTCTTGTACACAAAAATCACACTCAATTAGGGGGATCTGTGACATGTTATAGGATAGAGGGGAACCCATCCTTACCATTACAGAGAGGGGCCCGCGTTCACCACAAGACCCGTCAGAGGGAAAGGGGGAACATACTACTCACCATACCGGAACCAGGCGGGCGCCAACTCCTGACAGTACCCCTCTCCACCGAGGTAGGAGGGCTGTCGACCAATACGGACGCCGTGACTCATGGTCTTTGGCGTTTCAGCGAGACGTTTAACTCGCAGGGTCAGTCCCCGTCCAGTGGGACTATGTCGCGGCCGACCCAGCGCGGAACTATGGCCTGCACGCGCTCGTAGGCTGAACTGGGGTGACCACTGGATCTCAACATCCAGCCCGTCGCCCAGTTCAGCTTTCTTGCTTGAAGATCTCACAGGAACACTGGAGAAAAAAAGCTGTCTAAAAAATCTTTTCTAAGAAAAAAATCCTGCCAGGACCGAAGATCCCAGCAAGGTATCTAGGTCCTTACTCCTAACTAGACAGAAAAAAACTGATTTTCTAGAGCAGGAAGTGAGAGGATATACCCTCTGGGACTGCCCCTAGGGTGTGGCCAGAACGTTTTCTTTCCTGTCTAGTCCTACTCCTGTAGAGGGCAGCATAACCCGAGGGTGTTGAATCACCGAGGACTACGTCTGTCAATGAGCGACAGAGAAATACGCCCCTTTCTAACCAAAGACACAACAAAGCTCCTAGTTCACTCTCCGGTCATCTCGCGCCTCGACTACTGCAATTCCCTTCTCATTGGCTTACCACTACACAGGCTATCCCTCCATCAATCCATCATGAACGCTGCTGCCAGACTCATCCACCTTACCAATCGCTCAGTGTCCGCTACTTCTCTCTGTCAATCGCTTCACTGGCTTCCGCTTACCCAACTAATCAAATTCAAAAACATCTTACAAAGCCATCCACAGCTTAGCCCCCAGCTACATCACTAGCCTAGCCTCAAAATACCAACCTAATCGCTCTCTTCGTTCCTCTCAAAACCTCCTGCTCTCTAGCTCCCTCGTTACCTCCTCCCATGCTCGCCTCCAGGACTTTTCCAGAGCCTCTCCAATCCTATGGAACTCCTTACCCCAATCTGTCCGATTATCTCCTACCCTATTAGCTTTTAAACAATCCCTGAAAACACTCCTCTTCAGAGAAGCCTATCCTACCCACACCTAACAACTATACTTCCATTTTCTCCATCAACCCATCCCCCACGGTTATTGCCTTTTGTTTCACTTGACCCTCCCCTCTAGATTGTAAGCTCTAATGAGCAGGGCCCTCTAATTCCTCCTGTATTGAACTGTATTGTAACTGTATTGTCTTCCCTCACATTATAAAGCGCTGTGCAAACTGTTGGCGCTATATAAATCCTGTATAATAATAATAAAGACTGAACTGACCTGAACTGAACTAGAATGTTGTGCTCTAGTAGTCTGGAGTACTCCTAAGCAAACTGACCATCAAGCCCAGAATTTTTAAGCAGAATCAAAAAGTTGGACAGCTTCAAGACTGTAGAGTCTGAGTATGGTATCAGAGAATCCAAAGTTTAACTTGGGGGAGAGAGACTCTGGTTTGAGCTTTGTCTAGGACAACACCAAGATACTTCAATCAATAAATTGGTTCCAGTGCTAAATTCTAAAGGCTCAGGACTCAACCAAACATTTTAAAGGCCTGAACTGTCTGCCTCATATCTGACCTGACTGTTCCCTTAATAGGAGTTTATCCACATATCCCTTGATGGGAATGCCCTGGGAGCATAGAAAAGCTACTCGAGTGGCAGTACTTTGGTAAACACTGGGTGTGTGTGAAAGGCAGACCAATTGATAGGGCCACAAATTGATAGTGTTTGACACTCACAGGCATTATAGGCAGCACAATGATAGTTGCATACATGTTTTTTTTTTATATTAATTAATTTATTTTTTGGGGAGGGGGGTGGTCAAGTCACACTGTTGTGCATTTCAGCACTTACTCACAACACAGCACTTAAATATACAGTTTTTCATGTATTGAGGCACATTGCATTAGGCAGCCTATTCATTTTAAACAGGCTGTCAGCACACCACAATGCCCACTACTTATTTAAACACATCTAAGGATTCTTTGCTTCCGCATTCCCAGTGGCTCAGTATCACTCAACAGATTTGTTTGATCACTCAAATCAAATCGTCAAAAAGGGCTAGATGTGTAATGATGCAAGATAGGCAGGTAGATGGATGGCTTCCTGGTTCATTTTTTTTTCTTCATGGGTCCATTAAAGTGGATGTAAATACTCACATATACTCAGATGATACACAGAGATGAAACAAATCTGCTTACAAAAGTTTTACATGCATATCTGCTGTCTTCAGCTTTAAATATTCTTTAGAAAGTGCACTTTGTGTCAGAAATTTTCTCTTCCTGTTCAGCACAGTGTTGTGTTGGTATACACTGGGTGACAGCTGATTGGAGGAAAGGCACACAAACCCACTGCACATAGGCAGAGGAAGGAAGGAAGGAATGTGCTGTGAATATACCAGCTCTATGATAATCTATTTATAGCACCCACCCCCAACACAAAATTCAGCCTGCTTTTATCTCAGTTGACAATGACAGAGAACTTGTCAGAAGTTATCATGCTGATAACATACGAAGGGAGCAGGAGAAAGCTTCATGACTTAGGGCTTTGAAGGGAGATGAGAAAACACTGGAGATACATGTGCCTAGGTGAAATTTCATGAATTTGGTTTACATTCACTCTAAGTATAGCACAGAAAAAGACTCATAATGCAAAATATACCTTTATTAAAACAATAAGTTAAAGCTTATGTTAACCCGACATTTCATATTCGTGATATGTGTTTGTTGTACCATGTACTTGTATTAAAAAGTATACTGTTCTCTTTGCATTGCTTCCTTTTTGTGAAATACCTGGTAATTTTGCCAACCCCCTGCTTTCCTATTCCAAACTGACCATGCTAGGCATGCAAGCACATCCATCCCAGCAGGGTTTACTTGAATAGCATGCCTGTATTCCATTGGACAAATTTGTGAGGATAATCTGTCCTCCCTCCCCCTCTTATACACACACACAAACATTTTGCCTTGCATTTCTATTTTAAGTTAAATAGCCCGCCAATTTCTAATCAATCCCTGTCATTATAATATGGTATTCAGGGTCAGGGACTTCGCTCTTCCATTTAAGTCTCTTGTACACATGGCCATCTAACTGCTGTGCATCCCGGCATTTTAGCACACTTGGCAGGGACAGATGCAGCGTCCAGCTTTTCAAAGTGTGTGGCAGGGTACGGCTGGACACGCTGAATGCTATACCAAGTGAAAGTTGTGTTTAGGGCCCTATATGTTCAGGGGTAAATGCCCAGAACGCAAGGCTTCTGCGCACAGTACAAAAAATTAACAAGTTTGCTGGATAGCAAACAGGGTAAGGTGCCTATACTCATCTTTGATGCCTTCCTCCTACCACCACATTTATCTGTCTGAGCACCATAAAATTGTTGTGCACACTCTAATTATACAGTGATTAACAGCAAACAGAACTCGCCCTTTATGACAGTATATGTAGGCACTGATCACTGCATGATGGGAGAAAATGTAAAGAGGGGTCTTAGCAGGCAGAGTACATGGGGAGCACATGGAAGATAGAGATAGGCTACTTATTGAACTTACAGTACTGTCTAGTGAACCTGTTACTTTTCCCTGAATAGACAAAGTTGAGGTTCCCTTTATAGCAGCATTATGGTGCAGTTTTGACCCTGCTTGTTCCTTTCTCTTTTTCAATTGTAGTCCATAGTAGGTGGGGCTCCATTTTTTTTACAACGATTAAAGAAAAAATAACTTGATAATAGGGACTAAAATGGAATGAACACTTAATACATTTATTAATAATGTAATAGAATTAAAGTGGGAAAGATTAAACTGCACTAAATAAATTACAAATTATTTTCATAAAACTGTAAGGTGTTTGACAGGACTGTTTAAACTCTCTAAATGTTGCACAACCATGCCACAACCACGTGCATAGCATGCAGTTGTCGCGCCAGCCCCATTTACTTGATAGAGGGTATTATTCATGCCGCAGTCAAAAAATATCTCAGTCGTGGCCCTTGCAGCTAAAGGGGGGGGGGGGGGGGGTGGCGGAAAAAATGCAATTCAACTGTGTTTTTTTTTACCACCCTCCAACTACTAAAATAAAAATATTAAACAACAATGTAATGAATAAAAATAAAATTTAACACATTTGTTATAAAAACAAATTCATGAATCCTAATTCTAAAAACCTTATTTGCATCTTTACTTACCATAGGGTTGTTCCAGGTCTTTGATAAAAACGTCACCTAGTGGTGTTTTCAGATCCCTATATAACAATAAAATTAATATTTTTAACCTATCATCCATTTGCTTTACATTACTAATCTTCTTAATATTATTTGTTTACCCTTCCTTTTACATATACAGTTCTTCTCCAAATTCTGCTGGTTGCCATTTGCCACAGTAAACACCTGCATGTATAATAATAACGGCTAAACCTTAACTCCACTTTTGTTGAACAAGAACAATTCCCTCTGGAAGATCAATGTACATTGCAAGGATTTTAACAAACTCTGTTTCTCTGAAGAAAAAGCTGTTCCTTTAATATGCTTTTTTAGACTGATTATGAAGGGAAGGGTCTGGTTCATTATAATCACCTGGTTTACTCTTAGTGTTCTGATAAGAAAACTGGCAGCATCCCTTTAGAATGGGGATCAGCAACCCGTAGATTATGATTTACCAGTAGATCCGGGCCAGGTGACTGGTAGATTGCATTCTGGGTTTGCTGACTTGCCATCCCAGAGCATCAAACAGAGTGCAGAGTGCAATGCAGATGGACTAGTTGTAAAGTTGAAGCTCAGAGAAAACACACATTACCAGTCCCTGCGCAGATCCTGGAGATTGATTCTCAAGCTGGGGAATCTTGTAATATGGCCTGTGGTGAAACACATGAATGAAGCGTGGCAGCTCTCCTAACCCTCCATGGGATATGAGGCAAAGCAGCTGTACAAAAAATAAAGGAACAGAGCGCACACCGCCCTAGTGTAACACCATTTATTTGAAGTTAATAGAAGCCATAAAAACAGGTACTCACAAACAGATAGGAAGTCATGCATGGAAATAAATATCCCCCGATGATGTTTACAGGGCTCTCTTCTCCTAGCCTCGGCGGCTCAGCTGTTCGTCCTGCACTAGTCAGTGAGTATCTTACGGCTAAACCAACCACCTCGGATTACTCAAGGAGACTCGATGTGGTGAGCCTGCGCACGGTCCAGCCGCCGCACACCCTCCAAGAGCCGGATGCTATAGCCGCTCAGAGAAACTGACAATGCGGTTAAGCAGAGGGAGACTCCACGATCGGGACCCAGAGATATAACAATATAGCGGCTCCTCCCCTCACTATTTCTTAAAGGGACATGACAATAGAGAGCCTGTAATCAGGGGCAATAATATCCAAACATTCATATATATCCATGAATTGTACATATCTAATAAACAATAAAAACGTAAAAAAATTTTTTTATATATATATATATATATATATATTATACATATATAAACCTACATGACACTGTGGAGACTAGACTAACAAAACAAGATAAACACCATATATGTGCGCATATGTATCTCAAAATATTCCTGTATACTGATACTGGGTGCGTATAAAGGAACACACATGCCAACATATATGTACACTGACATAGAAGACCATAAGAGATGAGGAAGATGTAAATATATGCTGACAACATGTAAAATATATAGACTGGTACATACATAAAAAACGGAATTTTTGTAAAATCTTACCTGTAAAATTCCTTTCTCTGAGTCCTGCGACAGTCGCCGCCTCTCCATATTCATCACTATGGGTAATTGACCTTTGCTCCGTAGGAGTAGCTAGGCAACAGAATATGTCAATATTAAAGCTTTTAACATATCCCACCCCCAGGGGGTGGTCCCCTCAGTCAATACCCTCCTGCTTCCTGTATCCATACCTCAGTTTCAGTAGAATAGCAGTAGAGTACATAAAAAAACCCCAAAAGAGGGGCGGGGGCGGCGACTGTCGGAGGACTCAGAGAAAGGAATTTTACAGGTAAGATTTTACAAAAATTCCGTTTTCTCTTACGTCCTCCGACAGTCGCCGCCTCTCCATATTCGTCACTATGGGGACGTCCCAAAGCAGTGTATACATGAGGGGTGGGAAACGCAGCCGCGCCTAAGGCAACGCAGGACCCACAGTAGAGAAAGGAACCTTACCAAAGGAGGGAAACCAGCCGGGCAGCATGAAAAAAACTTTGCTCAACAGGAGCAACAACCCAGGAAGAACAAATAACCTAGGGATAAAAACATCCCAAACAGCCAAGGGCCCAAAAAAACAAGGGACCCTAAGGTACTGCCGCACTAAGAACCTTGCGGCCAAAGGAAGCATCTGTCGATGCCTGAACATCCACTTTGTAGAACTTTGAGAAGGTGTGACCGGACGACCAAGTCGCCGCCTTACACACCTGGGCCACAGAAGCCCGATGATGACAGGCCCAAGACGTACTCGGAGATCTGGTAGAGTGCGCCTTCACAGGCATAGGGGGAACCTTTCCCTTCAAAGCATATGCCTGCTCAATAGTCTGTCTGATCCATTTGGCGATGGTAGAAGCCGACGCCGCCAAGCCCTTCCGAGGTCCCTCAGGAAGGACAAAGAGAGAATCCGTCTTGCGAAAAGATTTAGTTGCTGACAGGTAAACCCTGATCGCCCGAACAACATCCAAGGAATGTAAGGCCACCTCCTTCGGATGCTTAGGCAAGACAATATCCTCATTGAGGTGAAATTCCGAGATCCTTTTCGGAAGAAAAGAAGGATTAGGTCGCAAGACCACCTTATCCAAGTGAAGCACCAGATACGGAGACCTGCAGGACAAGGCTGCCAGCTCCGACACTCTGCGAGCCGAAGTGATCGCCACTAAAAAAGCGACCTTCTTAGACAACAGAAGCAATGAGATCTCCCTGATCTTTTCAAAGGGAGGATGTTGTAACACGGACAGAACAAAGTCCCACGGAGGCAAAGGCTCCCTCCGAGGAGGGACCAGGTGTCGCACCCCTTGAACAAAGGTGCTGACCAAAGAATTAGACGCCACAGGGCATTGAAAAAGAACAGCCAGCGCAGAAATCTGACCCTTAATCGTGGCCAACGCCAAATGCTGGTCCACACCCGTTTGAAGGAAAGACAACACCCTAGACACCGAGTATGAGAGGGGGAATACCCCCTGGACTCACACCAGGCGAAATAGGCCTTCCAAGTACGGTAGTAAATCTTCCCCGAAGAGGCCTTTCTAGCATTGATCAAAGTATGAATGACCTCCGGGGAGAGACCCCTATCCTTCAGGACCTCGGTTTCAACAGCCAGGCCGTCAAAGCCAGCGACTGTAAAGCAGGATGGAATATCGGTCCTTGAGACAGAAGATCTTCTCGAAGAGGCAGACGCCATGGAGCGTCGACCGCCAGATTCACGAGGTCTGCGTACCAAGACCGGCGGGGCCAGTCTGGCGCCACCAGAATCACAGTGAGCGGTTCCGATGGCAGGCTGGGAAGCCACTGACCCACAACCTGCGACCAGGGGGGCCAGCCCGAGACCCAGCCCGCATGATCCTCTTCATGAGAAGAACTAACTAAAGCTGAAGAAACAAACAGCTAAGTAAAGATAGAGACAAAAACACTCAAATAAAATCAAAAAGAAGATAAAGGCTGAGACAAAAAGCCCCAGCACAGAAACAGCCTGCTAACTCCTGAAAGCTAGACAATGAAACTGAGGTATGGATACAGGAAGCAGGAGGGTATTGACTGAGGGGACCACCCCCTGGGGGTGGGATATGTTAAAAGCTTTAATATTGACATATTCTGTTGCCTAGCTACTCCTACGGAGCAAAGGTCAATTACCCATAGTGACGAATATGGAGAGGCAGCGACTGTCGGAGGACGTAAGAGAAACAAAGTTTTAAATCAAAGTGCCAACCTCCAATTCCTCATTCAAGCCATCGGGGGACATAGAGTTAAGCGTAAATATCCAATATGTTTCGCGCATACATAGACGCGAAAATCTTTCACCTTCTGATAATGTCATAGGGATGGCTTCAATACCAAATAACTCTAACCCCTCAGTGCTGCCCCCATGTACTTGGCAAAAATGGCGGGGAACACTATGTTTGTCTTTCTTTTGTTCGATGAACCGGCGATGTTCACCAAATCTGGTTCTCATAGCCCTCACCATTCTGCCCACGTAGAATAATCCACATGGGCACCGCAGACCATATACAACAAATTGTGTGCCGCAGCAGACAAACTGTTGAATATTAAATGTCCGCCCATCTTTTCCAACAAAGTGCTTTTTCCCATGGTGCATGAAATTACAGGCCATGCACCTTTTAAGTCTACATCTATAAGAGCCCACCATATTTAGGAATAACGGGATGTTATTTACTGACCGTTGTTTCTTGTTTTTAATTTGACTAGGTGCCACAATATTCCGGACACTTCTAGCCCGTTTAAAAACGATCTTAGGTTTAGTAGGAAGTACTCTACATAGGGCGGAGTCTTGCATAAGGATGGGCCAATGTTTTTTAAGGGCCCTTTTGACAGCCCAATGTTGATTGGTAAACTTGGTAATAAAGAGGGTATTAGAGGGTTCCTCACTTTTATCTTCAATCCTTCTACTCTCGCCACCCATAGTATACCTATCAATGGCCTCATCAATGTGCTCCTCACGGTACCCTTTTTCTAGAAATCTTCTCTTTAATATATCAGCCTGCACCAGGTACTCTGAGACTTCTGTACAATTCCTACGCAACCTACAAAATTGGCTGTGGGGTATATTCTCCTTCCACTTAGGTAAATGGCAACTTGTACGATGTAAGTATGAGTTGCCTGCAGTCTCCTTAAAATGCGTCCTAGAGGTGATGTTTCCATCAGCATCCCAGGATAGCTCTAAATCCAGAAATACCAAAGTTAGCGCATCGACTACATGTGTGAAGCTGATACCATAGGGATTGGAATTGCAGTAGGCCACAAATTCAGAAACTGAATTGAGGTCACCATCCCATATGATAATCACATCGTCGATGTAGCGCCCATAATAAACAAGATGCTTGGCAAATGGGTTCCGGGTCCAAATATGATTTTTTTCCCAGAAACCCATAAACAAGTTAGCATAGCTCGGCGCAAAATGTGTACCCATAGCTGTGCCAGCAACTTGTCTATAAAATGAGCCATCAAACTGGAAGTAGTTTCTTTCCAGCGCAAATTTAGTGCACGAGCATATAAATTCAGACTGAAGCGGGTGCATGTATTCCGCCTCAGAAAGAAAATACTCCACTGCTCTTAACCCACCCTCATGCAGAATAGATGTGTAGAGAGAACACACATCTAGGGATAACCACAGATAGTTGGCTTCCCATTTATATTTTACCAAGGTGTCCAAAACCTGGGAGGAATCCCTAATGTAGGCCGGCAGGGACGTCACCAATGGTTGTAAGAATATATCTACATATTGGGATATTTTGCTGGTGATGCCTTCCATACCAGCCACAATAGGTCTCCCAGGTGGACACCTGGGGTCCTTGTGGACCTTAGGGATGTGGTAAAAATAGGGCGTCTTGAAATAATTATTAAGGAAAAAAGATTTTTCTGCCTTACTGATGATTCCAATACCACATGCCTGATTCACCAATTGTAATTCCAATTTATACCCTGGTAATAGATCCTCACTTAAGCGCTCATACGTGTTTTCATCAGATAACAGTCTGTGGGCTTCAGCAAGATAGTCCATCCTATCTTGAATCACCAATCCTCCACCCTTATCTGCTAAACGTATAACAATGTCATGATTTTCCTTTAAAAGATTCAAAGCACTCTTCTCTGAACTAGATAGATTTTGGGCACTAATCTTCCCCTTGGGCTGCATACATATTTTCTTAAAATCGGCATAAACCATGGAGTAATAGGTCTTAATATACTCATTCTTCACATGGTGTGGATAGAAGGTAGATTTAGGACGAAAACTCGTGTGAATGAAGTCATTGCCAAACGGGGTGGAAACCAAATCCAGTGGTTCCACACATCCCTCGAAGAGCAATTCCTCCAGCACATTGAGTATTTCAACGTCCATCTCAGTGTTCACAATATCCCCATCGATAGTATCTGTGGGATTTGATATCCCCTCTACAGCCCCACAGTCACCCTCACCTTTCAGAGACTGCAGACTATAATACCGTTTAACTGTAATATTACGTATATATCTATGCAGATCCCTAAACAATTCAAAAAGGTTTGCATTACAACTCGGGGCAAAGTTGAGTCCTTTATGCAAGAGACTCAATTCCCCTTCAATGAGTATATGGGTGGATAAATTAAATATCTTTACAGTGGAATCTAGACTTCCAATTTTCCTCTTTTTGCCTCGCTTCCCCTTTCCTCCTCTGACTCCTCTGGGTCTCCTATTTTTCTTTTTTCTACGGGAGGGGGTAAGACTAAAAAATTCCCATTCACACCCATACATGCATTGGATGACAAATGTGGCAAGACAATAACGGCCGGGGCATCTAGTGTGTCTGTAGACACCACACCCGGACGATCCTCAGGTGTCCGTATATCCAATATAGCCCCCTCAGCTTGACCGATGTGTCCATCTAGGGCGTCAAATGAGTTGGATACTGGTATATTATATACCGGTAGAGGCCCAACACGAGTGATATCACTGATCCCTCCCTGGGGACCTACCTTATTAGTCTCTAACGAAGAGGATGACCTGATAGGGGGATCCTCCCCTTGACATGGAAGGTTGTATCTCCTATATATATCAGTGGTCTCCCTATTTCCACCCGTGTTTCTATTGGGGACAGAGTGCCCTCCTGTATCTATACCACACTCCTTATATCCTTTTCTACCCTTATGGTCATTATTGGAATTACACTCCTGATGCTTCTGTGTGGATCTAATCCCTTTACCTGAAGGGTTGGTCTCACGACGGTCAGCCCCAGTGTACACCCCTCCCCCAGCTTGGGATTGGTATGGTGGCTTCTTGAAAATCTGCCCATATGTACCATGATTGTTGTTAGTATTTCCAGATGGATTTTGATGGGGATTGGGATATTCCCTATATCCTTTATTTTTATTTTTATTTTTATTATTAGTATTATTTTTATTTTTATTAAACTGGCCCTTCGTATTCTTATTAATGTTACCATTGGTAACGTCGTGATGGTGGATAAATCGTGCATCATTAGCACCAGTACCTTCCCTATTAGGATTCCGATGCTGGGATCGCACGGTATCATGGCCCTGAATTGGGGTCCCATGGCAATTGTTATCATGGCTATCGGCTATTTCACTACTACCTTCAGAGGGGTGGATGGGTCCTTTCTGTTTCCAATTGAAGATGGTACCTCTTGCGTAATCTGCTATATCCCTGGAAAACTTATTACGCTTTCCTCGGATAAGGTGTTCCTCAAATTCCACCCTCTTTCTCTAGCAAATCCCTACAGCTATTATAGCTCTGAACTTCTATATATGTATTTAATTCGGAAACTAGCTGTTCCAATTTGGAGGTATTTGAGGCCAGCATCCTCTCCCTCTGCATAACTATAATTTCCATCCATTGTGCGGTGCACAGTGATGAAACCTTATCCCAAGTTTATTGTAGATCAGAGTCCAGGAAGTTACACCTCTTCTTATTCCTCAACCCCCTCGGTGCCAAACCTTCACCTAGATATTGCTTAAGAAACGTGATGTCCCACCATTGGGTGGCATTATAATTATATGCATTTTTGGTCTTTTTACAAAGAGTCCAAAAAACTCTTTCTCTATCACATATAGCAGCATTATTCATGGTGTCCCCAGTAGTGGATTGGGGTAAACCACCATTAATCCCCTTATCACCTGAATCATTGGTGTTCTTGGGAAATAATCCTTCAAAAATCTGCAGGGATTTTTGTCTCCTACTATCAATTTCTTCTACAGTATAAATAGACGGTACAGACATGATGGAAAACCCAAAAAAAAAAATAAATAAATAAATAAATAAAACCAAAAAAACAAAAAAAACAAAAACAAAAAAAAAAAAAAAAAAAACAAACAACAAGAAAAAAACACCTAAATAGACACAAAAAGTACAGTGTATACTGATGTGTCCCCTATATATGCAAACAGGTGCACACCAATACACACACATGCAAACAATTATCCACAGTGTTCCACATATGGCTCAATTAACCCAGATAACTTGCAAACCTGAGCTAGTGGGGTAGGCAAACATATACTGTTACTTATAGGAGAAGAGAGCCCTGTAAACATCATCGGGGATATTTATTTCCATGCATGACTTCCTATCTGTTTGTGAGTACCTGTTTTTATGGCTTCTATTAACTTCAAATAAATGGTGTTACACTAGGGCGGTGTGCGCTCTGTTCCTTTATTTTTTGTAAAGTTGAAGCTGCAGTAGAGAGCAAGAGCTGCATCAGCCAATACCTCCTCTGTAGTGCTGGTTCCTGTCCCATGTGGAGTGACCCACACTATGGTGCAGTAGACTGTAGCTTTCCTGTGGGTTTGCTACACTTAGCCATAGATTTCTTTTATATCCTGTGGGTTTAGTGCACTTTTCACCTTCAGGATATAATAGGAGACTATGGCAAAGCGCAGCTAACCAAGAAAAGTACCAGATGCACTGCACTGCACCTGTGGTGTGGGTGAATCGCAGGACATTCGTGTGAAAGCAGCCTTTTAACGGGATCGGAACAGTAAGGGTTCATTTACATTTGCAGTTTGGGGATGGTAAAACCCAATAGTTAAGATGTGTTTTTACCACCCCTCACCAACCGCACCTGCTTTAGCTGCAGTGGCCAGGGGTGTAAACATATCGCAACTGCAGCAGGTGTTTTACGCCCTATCATGGTTGATGGGTATAGCACCTGCCAAGCATGACCCATTCAAGTGCCATGCAACCTTGTGCTGTACAGTAAACAAGGGGTAAAGCAGGCAGCATTGTGTTGCTTTCTCGCCACCTGCTGTGCTTAGCATGCGATTGGTAGTACGGTAATTAGAGGTTTAAATCAGGTGTGAGGAGGCAACACTATGCCTGGTGATCTTTGACTTCTCCCATGTTTTTCAGGTATATCTCGACCTCTATAATGTTGCCTACCCCTGCTTCAGAATAATTTAACCTTTTAAAGTGCACAGTCTATTTAATTTAGTAAATCCACCACAGTGTCTTTCAATACTTGGTGAAGAAACCTGGAAAAAGAGGAAGACAGCCTGCTGGCAGCTTCGTAAGTGAAAAACACAAAGAGGCGTAGTTTGGATGCCTCCGGGATCAGCTGTGCTTCTCTAAATCTCCTTGCCTGGCCTGATTTCAACAGCACGCTGCGGCTCACCGGTTTCACCAAAATTTGTAAATAAAAGAGAGCGAGAGACCCTAAACCTCTGGCACACTGTCAGTAACAGGTGTGACCAGAAATGTGTGGACTGCAACAGAGAATATCAGGCACAAATATAGTGTAAAAGAATATAATTTATTTACAAATAAGTGAATAACTCAAATGTAAACACATCCCCAGTAAACTATAACTGTGTAAATCTAACCAGATAACCATACAATAGTGACACATAACGAACAACTGCCCAAACCAAGTATATACAGGAAACAGGATAAATGAATCATAATCGTAACAGAGCCAGGGTCATACACTGTAGATCAAGCAGAGGGAGCTTGGAACAAGACAGGACAGGGAGAGGGTAACAGGAGTTAGAGTAAGCAGGCAGCAAGGGATCAGGCTGCAGGGTCGGGATCAGGGTCCAGGATCAGGATGCAGGGACACAGGAACACAGGTCAGGGGCACATGGAGACAACACCAAGGCAGTAAGAAAGAGCATGCACAAGGTTTAAATACACTTCCTGCAACTCCTGCAACCAGCATCAGGTGATGACTGAGACTGATGTCAGCTTCTGGCTGCTGAGGCACACCCGCTAGTTGACACCGGAACTTCAGCCTATCGATCTGTTCGAGCGGTGCGGGAACCCCCCTCCCCCCCACAGAGAGGAGCAGAGGAGAGTAGCTGACCGGGAAGTGACCGAGGGAGGCGGGTGCAGAGAGGAGACTGACCGACTGAGGGAGGAATCACTGTCAGGAACTGCAAGTGACAGTCTTAAAGGGACACACACTAGGTAAGTAAGACTGGTGACTTAGATTGAACACTGACTGAGGGTGTAGTACCTGAGTATCTGGGTGTACCTATTACTACCTGAGTGTCTGGGAGTACCTATTACTACCTGAGTGTCTGGGAGTACCTATTACTACCTGAGTGTCTGGGAGTACCTATTACTACCTGAGTGTCTGGGAGTACCTATTACTACCTGAGTATCTGGGAGTACCTATTACTACCTGAGTGTCTGGGAGTACCTATTACTACCTGAGTGTCTGGGAGTACCTATTGCTACCTGAGTGTCTGGGAGTACCTATTACTACCTGAGTGTCTGGGAGTACCTATTACTACCTGAGTGTCTAGGAGTACCTATTACTACCTGAGTGTCTGGGAGTACCTATTACTACCTGAGTATCTGGGAGTACCTATTGCTACCTGAGTGTCTGGGAGTACCTATTGCTACCTGAGTGTCTGGGAGTACCTATTACTACCTGAGTGTCTGGGAGTACCTATTACTACCTGAGTGTCTGGGAGTACCTATTACTACCTGAGTGTCTGGGAGTACCTATTACTACCTGAGTGTCTGGGAGTACCTATTGCTACCTGAGTATCTGGGAGTACCTATTACTACCTGAGTATCTGGGAGTACCTATTACTACCGGAGTATCTGGGAGTACCTATTACTACCTGAGTATCTGGGAGTACCTATTACTACCGGAGTATCTGGGAGTACCTAGTACTACCTGAGTGTCTGGGAGTACCTAGTACTACCTGAGTGTCTGGGAGTACCTATTACTACCTGAGTGTCTGAGAGTACCTATTACTACCTGAGTATCTGGGAGTACCTATTACTACCTAAGTGTCTGGGAGTACCTATTACTACCTGAGTGTCTGGGAGTACCTATTACTACCTGTGCGACTGACCGGGCTGTGTGTCTGTGAGTGTTGTGCGACTGACCGGGCTGTGAGTGTTGTGCGACTGACCGGGCTGTGAGACTGTGAGTGTGGTGCGACTGAGTGTTGTGCGACTGACCGGGTGGTGCGACTGGGAGTGTTGTGCGACGGGGAGTGTTGTGCGACTGACCGGGCTGTGAGATTGGGAGTGTTGTGCAACTGAGTGTCATGTGAGGGTAGCGGAGTACCAGAGGGTGAGAAGGTAGAGATAGGAAGCTAGGAAATAGCCACATAGGATAGACTTAAATTACTGAATCCCCATTAGATTAGATTAGTAGGTACAATGCCCGGCAGGTGTGGAGATGCGACTCGGTGTACATCTTGCGATATGTATGCGTTCCTCGGACATGTGATCGAGGGCGAATACAAATGCGCAAAATGTAAGCAAGTTGCTTCCCTGGAAGCTCAGGTCCTGAATCTAGGGAAGCAGCTGGCAACACTGAGATGAATGTCCATACCGGAGGAGAGCCAGGATCGTACCAGTCAGGTGCAGGCAGGGGTCTGCACAGAGGTGGGCGGAGTATTGGAGGTTCAGGCATCAGAGCAGAGTAGAGGGGTGACAGTTAGGAGGGGTAGAAGGGGACAAGGCAAGGAGGCTGATCCTGGGCTGGAGCACCCCAATAGATACGCCCCGTTGCGTGATGTTGGGGAAACCAGTCAGGGACCAGCATTGCTGGAGCAGAGCGACGCCCCTAGCTGCCAGGGGAAGAACTCCTCCAGTGAGGCCGGGAGAAAGGGAAAGGAAAGACAGGTGCTGGTGGTAGGGGACTCAATTATTAGAAGGACAGACAGTGTAATCTGTGACAAAGACCGTGTGCGCCGAACAGTCTGTTTGCCGGGCGCTCGGGTTCGGCACATCGCGGATCGGGTGGACAGATTATTGGGTGGGGCTGGGGAAGACCCAGCTGTCATGGTACACGTGGGTACCAATGACATAGGTAGAGGAAGATGGAGAGTCCTAAACGATTTCAGGGACTTAGGCGCTAAGTTGAGGAGTAGGACCTCCAAGGTAGTATTTTCCAAAATACTACCTGTACCTCGAGCCACACCAGAGAGGCAGCAGGAGATTAGGGAAGTTAACAAGTGGCTGAGGAGCTGGTGTAGTAAGGAGGGTTTCGGGTTCCTGGAGAACTGGGCCGACTTCTCAGTCGGCCACCGGCTCTTTGGTAGGGACGGATTGCACCTAAATGGGGAGGGTGCAGCCGTACTGGGTGAGAAGATGGCCACAAAGTTAGAGGGGCTTTTAAACTAGGTGATGGGGGGGGAGGGTACAGATGTAGAATTAGCCAGTGGAAAGCAAGTTTCAGAGGGCAGAAATGGGGGCATTAGCGGTAGGGTGTTTGGAGTGGGTATGGGGAAAAAAATCAAGAGAGCAGCCTAAAAACATCAAATGAGGATATATGTAAAGGGTCAAAATTAAGAGGTTTGTATACCAATGCCAGAAGCCTGGCCAACAAGATGGGAGAGCTGGAGCTGCTGATGTTTGAGGAGGACTTAGATTTTGTGGGGATAACTGAGGCTTGGTTTGACAGCTCCCATGACTGGATGGCGACCATTCAGGGGTATTCCCTTTATCGCAGAGATGGAGAAGGTAAAAAAGGGGGAGGGGTATGTCTGTATATTAAGAACAGTGTACAGGTAAATATGAGGGATGATATTAATAATGGAGCTAAGGACGAGGCAGAATCCCTATGGGTAGAGCTTCAAAGGGAAGGCACGGTGGGGAAGGTAATATTGGGCTTATGCTATAGGCCCCCCAACCAGAGGGAGGAGGGGGAGGCGGACCTCCTTTTACAGATAGGATTGGCAGCAAGGATGGGAAATGTCATTATAATGGGGGACTTTAATTATCCAGATATAGACTGGGCAGAAGGAACCGCACACTCAGCCAAGGCTAGGCAGTTCCTAAATGTTTTGCAGGATAATATCATGGGTCAGATGGTGAATGCACCGACAAGAAACAATGCGGTACTTGACCTACTGATTACCAACAATACAGATCTGCTCACGGATATAGAAACACGGGACAACTTAGGAAACAGTGACCATAGGTCAATTAGTTTCCGTATTAATTACAGTTATAGGAAGCAGAGGGGTAATATAAGGACGCTGAATTTCAAAAGAGCCAATTTCCCAAAACTGTGCTCGCTGCTAGAAAATATCAATTGGGATAGAACCCTGCGAACAAAGTACACGGAGGAAAAATGGGAGTGCTTCAAGAGCATACTTAACAAGGGGATTGACCAGTGCATTCCAAAGGGAAACAAATTTAAAAGAGCAAAACTAAACCCTGGGTGGCTAAACTTACATAGTTACATAGTTACATAGTAGGCGAGGTTGAATAAAGACAATAGTCCATCCAGTTCAACCTGTGTAGGTGTGTGTGACTGTAATCATCTAACATAGCCCTCAATCTCCTGATCCTTGAGATGTAAGTCTAAGAGTCTTTTGAAAGTCACCATACTACCCGCAGAAACCACCTCTTGTGGTAGACAATTCCACAATCTTGTAGCCCTAACAGTAAAGAACCCCCCACGTTGCCTGAGGTTAAAACGCTTCTCCTCTAATCGCATTGTATGTCCTCGAGTCCTCATGCAATTCCTTCGAATGAACAGCTTTTCTTCTAAGCTGAGATCCCCATTAAGATATTTATAAATTGCTATCATGTCCCCTCTCAGACGTCTTTTCTCCAGGGAAAATAAATCGAGCGATTGCAGCCGCTCTTCATAGGTAAGGTCCTCCAACCCCCTAATCAGTTTAGTTGCCCTTCTCTGGACTTTCTCCAGCTCCAACACATCCCTCCTGAGGACTGGCGACCAGAACTGGACAGAATACTCCAGATGCGGTCGGACCAGAGTTTTATAAAGTGGAAGGATTATAGTCTTATCTCTGGAATACATCCCTTTCTTTATGCATGCTAATATTCTGTTGGCTTTGGAAGCTGCCGCTTGGCATTGCATGCTGTTGCCTAATCTATCATCAACTAAGACTCCCAAATCTTTCTCCATTTTTGATTCCCCCAAGGGTTCCCCTCCTAACGTGTATTGTGTTTTTATGTTTTTGGTCCCCAAGTGCAAAACCTTACACTTCTCCACATTAAACCTCATTTGCCATGTCGTTGCCCACTCCGTAATTTTGTCCAGGTCATTCTGTAGGATATCTGCTTCATGCTGTGCAGTTATTGCCCTGGCCAATTTTGTGTCACTCCAACATAAAAATGCATATTAGTGCTAAAGAAAAGGCCTTCAAAAAATACAAGACTGAGGGGTCACTGGCAGCATTTAAGCATTACAAAGAGTGTAATAAGAAATGTAAAAACGAAATCAGGGCGGATAAAATAGAACACGAGAGCCATATAGCGGAGGAGAGTAAAAAGAACCCCAAGAAGTTCTTTAAGTATATAAACAGTAAGAAAGCGAGGCCAGAACACATTGGCCCCATAAAAGACAACAAAGGAAATATGGCCACTGAGGACAGAGAAAAGGCGGAAGTGTTAAATAAATTCTTCTCTTCAGTCTTCACAAAAGAATCGGGGGGCTACACTAACCCAGCTTGTAAGGCCGAACTAAACAACACACCTCGGGAAGTGCCGCCATGGCTAACAGAAGATAGACTTAAAGCTATACTAGAGAAACTGAACATAAATAAATCACCGGGACCGGATGGCTTGCACCCGAGGGTTCTCTAAGAGCTCAACCAGGTGATTGCCAGACCATTATTCTTGATCTTTAACCACTTAAGCCCCGGAAGATTTTACCCCCTTCCTGACCAGGGGGTATTTTGCGATTCGGCACTGCGTGACTTTAACGGACAATTGCGCGGTCGTGCGACGCTGTACCTAAACAAATTTGACGTCCTTTTTTTCCCACAAACAGAGCTTTCTTTTGGTGG
This sequence comes from Pelophylax lessonae, assembly GCF_965119305.1. Classification (NCBI taxonomy): domain Eukaryota; kingdom Metazoa; phylum Chordata; class Amphibia; order Anura; family Ranidae; genus Pelophylax; species Pelophylax lessonae. Next base: position 152,454,292 of record NC_138779.1, on the reverse strand, counting down.
TATTTGATCACCTGTGCGATTTTTTGATCACGCGCTATAAACAAAAAAAGAGCGTCAATTTTGCAAAAATAACAATATTTTTCACATTTTTTTTATATGAAATTCCCCCCAAAAAAAAAGTAAAAATCAAAATGTTTTAAAATTTTCAGGCCAATTTGTTTTATGCTACATATGTTTGGTAAAAAAAATCGCAAAAAGCGTATTTTGATTGGTTTGCGCAAAAGTTATCGCGTTTACTAACAAAGGGAAAGATTTTTGTCATTTTTGTTGTTTTTTTTTAACGCGTAATGGCGGCGATCTGCGATTTGTTTTGCGGTACTGCGACATTGGGGCGGACAGATCGGACCCTTGACTGACATTTGTGACACTTTTGGGGTTACCAGTGACATTTCTACAGTAATCAGTGCTATACATATGCACTGTTACTGTAAAAATACACTGGTTGTGAAGGGGTTAACTTTATTTGGAAGGGAGGGGCTGTGTGTATCCCTAGGGGCGTGCTTTCTACTGTGATTGGCTGTGGCTTGAGCTGTAAGGACACTGATCAACGGATCTACATACTAGATCCGTTGTATCAGTGTCTTTACAGCGAGGAGAATGACAGGCAGCTTGTTTACACAAGCTGCCTGACATTCTCCCTCTCCCCCGCCGATCGCCGGGTGACCGGCGGACATCGGGTCCGCTGGTCACACGCGCGGGGGGGTCCGTGACCACGCAGGAGCGGGGGGCGCGCGCTCGCTCCCTAGACCCTCACAAGCTAGTGACGTAGCCCTACGTCACTTTGCCTGTGAGGGACTGACTGCCGACGTAGATCGGCGTTAGGCAGTCGGCAAGTGGTTAAGGATAGTTTACAGACGGGTATGGTGCCAGCTGATTGGAAAAAAGCCAACGTGGTACCAATATTTAAAAAGGGGCCGAGGTGTATCCTGAGTAACTATAGGCTGGTCAGCCTAACATCAGTAGTCTGCAAGATTTTGGAGGGGATGTTAAGGGACCACATACAAGACTTTAGTAATGAAAATGGTATAATTAGTAGTAATCAGCATGGATTCATGAAAAATCGTTCTTGCAAAACCAATCTATTAACCTTCTACGATGAAGTGAGCTTCCACCTAGATAAAGGTAAGCCTGTGGATGTGGTGTATCTGGACTTTGCAAAGGCTTTTGACACCGTTCCCCACAAACGCTTACTGTTCAAACTAAGGAAGGTAGGTATGGACCATAAGGTGAGTACCTGGATAGAGAACTGGCTCCAGGGGAGAGTCCAGAGGGTGATGATTAATGGGGAGTACTCGGATTGGGCGGGTGTGGAAAGTGGGGTCCCCCAGGGTTCGGTCCTGGGACCAATCCTGTTTAATTTATTCATAAATTATCTAGAGGAGGGGATATCTAGTACAATCTCAGTATTTGCGGATGATACTAAACTAAGCATGCCAATATCTTCTGGGCAGGATGTGGAAACCTTACAAGCGGACCTGAACAAAATAACGGGGTGGGCAACTACATGGCAGATGAGGTTTAATGTTGAAAAATGTAAAGTAATGCACTTGGGGGCCAGAAACCAGAAAGCAAGCTACTCACTAGGGGGGGAACCTCTGGGTGAGTCTAGGATGGAAAAAGACTTGGGTGTACTGGTAGACAACAGGCTTGGCAGTGGCATGCAATGCCAAGCCGCTGCAAGCAAAGCCAACAGAATACTGGGATGTATAAAAAAGGGGATTCACTCCAGAAATAAAGAGATTATTCTCCCACCCTACAAGACTCTGGTCCGGCCACATCTGGAGTATGCTGTCCAGTTCTGGGCACCGGTCCTCAGGAAGGATGTGCTGGAATTGGAAAGAGTCCAGAGAAGGGCAACAAAAATAATTAGGGGAATGGAGGACATCAGCTATGAGGAAAGACTACAAGCACTGAACTTATTCTCTCTGGAGAAGAGACGATTGAGGGGGGATATGATATCAATGTACAAATACTGTACTGGCAACCCTAGCATAAGGAACAAACTATTCAGAGTAAGGGAATACAATAAGACACATGGCCACTCACTAAAACTAGAGGAAAGGCGGTTTAACCTTAAAATGCGTAAGGGGTTCTTCACTGTAAGAGCTGTAAGGATGTGGAATTCTCTTCCACAAGCAGTTGTATCAGCAGGAAGCATTGATAGTTTCAAAAAACTATTAGATGGGCACCTTAGAGACCACAACATACAGGGGTATACAATGTACGTTTAACAGCAAACACACGCGCACATCATAGGTTGAACTGGATGGACGGATGTCTTTTTTCAACCTCACTAACTATGTAACTATGTAATGAGCTAAGTGTCCCACCACCTGGGTCTGGTGACTGGCTAGGTATCCTGTTGACCAGATTCTTAGAGACATATGAAATTTGATCCCTCAAGACAGTAGGCATCCCAATGCTGGGGTACCATGGGTCATCCACAAACTTAGCCCTGGGGTCATGAGACAACACCGGAACTCTGACACCGGAATGTCTGGTTACAACCATATAGCTTGCCTGGTTTCCAGGACTTGTTTCGTAAATAAACAGCCATCTAGGTTCCCCAATCACATCCAGGTCGTGGCAAGCCACAAATGGTACTCTGCCACTCCCCTGGAGCTCACCACTACCAAGGTCATGAAGGCAAACAAAGCTACCAATTGTGAAGGATATGTCTGGACCACCAGCTTTGGCATCATCAGAGCAACATACTGTAAAAGGGGAACCAACCGAGGCAATTTAAAAAAGAATCTCAGCCAAAACAGGTAACCCATACAAGGTACACGAAGACTCAGAGGTGTCAGACCCAAAGGCAGATGAAATCCTACCCTTTGCAGGACAATGCAGCTGAGCAGAATGCACAGAGTCAATAGAAGCTAACTGGGCAGTAGGCACAATGTCAGTAGAACCCAGCTGGGTGGTAAGTAGTGGATCATTAAAATCAAGCTGGTCATTGGTCAGGGGATCATCAAAGGCAGGCTGGACATTGGGCACCACATGATCAGGCTGGACAGGAGGCCTTGGATCAGCAGGCACGGAATCATCAGGCTAGGAAGAAGGCACCGGATCATCAGACACCAGATCAGCAGGCTGGGCAGCAGGCACCGGATTATCAGGCTGGGCACATCAGGCAAAGGCACATCAGGCAGAGGCACATCAGGCTGGGCAGCAGGCAGAGGCACATCAGGCTGGGCAGAGGGCAGAGGCACATCAGGCTGGGCAGTGGGTAGAGGCTGGGCAGTGGACAAAAGCACATCAGGCTGGGCAGCGGGCAGGGGCACATCAGGTTGGGCAGCAGGCAGAGGCACATCAAGCTGGGCAGCAGGGAGAGGCTGGGCAGTGGGGGTGAACACATCAGGCTCGGCAGCGGGCAGAGGCACATCAGGCTGGGTAGTGGGCAGAGGCACATCAGGCTGGGCAGAGGCACATTCGGCTGGGCAGCACATCAGGCTGGGCAGAGGGCAATGGCACATTAGGCTGGGCAGGGGGCAGAGGCTGGTCAGCAAGCAGAGGCACATCAGGCTGGGCAGCAGGCAGAGGCACATCAGGCTGGGCAGCAGGCAGAGGCACATCAGGCTGGGCAGCAGGCAGTAGGGAGAACAGCTGATGAAAAAGAAAAGCTGGGGGATGGTGAAAGAGAGGGAGCAGTTGCTAAGGAGGATTTCTAAGGGATTGGCACAGGCAGTGGCACAGAGGTAATCTTCAAAGTAGGGTAGGTGCAGCAAGTGGAAGCAAGTGGATATTTGGTTGGTAGTAGGGTTGCAACTGTGGTTGCTGTGGATGATGGAGAAAGAGATACTTGAGCAGGCAGGTGTCTAGCAGCAGGAATGGGTTGATGCAAGATAACTGAAGCTGAGTGCAATATATCTGACCATGCTTGTAGTAGTGGTTTAACAAGATTCAGTTTACACTTTGCCTGTCTGACAAGAGACTGCACTGCATTAATACACTCCACTAGCACCTGTTTGGAACATGCTGAATAGTGTTTAAAGAAATAAGCAGTCATCCTCCAATAACCATACCAGTGATTCTACCTGAGCCATGCTAAAGGAGGGGAAAAAAAGCCATCACTGCCTTTAGGAGTAGAGTTGAGCAGACGCCTGGATGTTCAGGTTTGAGAAGTTCGGCCGAACTTCATGAACATATTCGGGTTCGGGATCTGAACTCAACCCGAACTTGACCCCGAACCCCATTGAAGTCAATGGGGACCCAAACTTTTGGGCACTAAAAAGGCTGTAAAATAGCCCTGGAAAGGGCTAGAGGGCTGCAAAAGGCATCACAATGTAGGTAAATCCCCTGCAAACAAATGTGGATAGGGAAATGAATTAAAATAAAATAAATAAAAATTAACCAATATCAATTGGCAACTTGGAGGAGGAGGTGAAATAGGAGGTTGGGGTGGCATCAGGTGGGAACGCTATGGGAGTTGAAGTTCACATCAAAGCCAAGAAGGATTCATGTCTGCCAGCAGTGTCACAGGCCTCTCTCACAGACTCAGGCCAATGGCAACCATACATGTGAGTTGAAGTTGCCATCACAGCCAAGAAGGAATCATGTCTGCCTGCAGGGCCACAGGCCTCATTCAAACATTCAGGCCCACGGGACCCACAAAGAGGAGAGTTAAAATCACGCCAAGACAGTATTGTTTTAACCCAGCAATGCCACAGGCCTCATTCACAGATTCAGACCCATGGCACCCACAAAGAGGAGAGTTACAATCATGCCAAAACAGTATTGATTTCACCCAGTAGTGCCACAGGCCTCATTCACTAATTCAGGACCATGGCACCCGCAAAGAGGAGAGCGGTCCCGTAACAGCAACACAGGCCTCAGGTCAACCTGCAATGGAACAGGCCATTAACATTTATGTAGGCCCCTAACACCCAGATAGAGGAGAGAGGTCCCATAGCAGAAAATCAGGCTTGATGTCACCCGCCAAAGCAGCAGGTGATTAACTGAATTTTAGGCCCCTGACACCCAGACAGAGGAGAGGTCATTTGACAGCAAAAAGAGGTTATTGGCACGCACCAAAGCAGCAGGCGATTAACTGAATTGTAGGCCCCTGACACCCAGACAGAGGAGAGGTCATTTGACAGCAGAAGGAGGTTAATGTTACGCACCAAAGCAGCAGGCGAATAACTGAATTTTAGGTCCCTGACACCCAGAGGAGTGGTCATTTGACAGCAGAAAGAGGTTAATGTCACGCACCAAAGCAGCAGGCAATTAACAGAATTGTAGGCCCCTAACATCCAGACAGAGGAGAGGTAATTTGACAGCAAAAAGAGGTTAATGTCACGCACCAAAGCAGCAGGTGATTAACTGAATTGCAGGCCCTGAAACCAAGAAAGAGGAGAGGCCATTTGACAGCAAAAAGAGGTTAATGTCACGCACCAAAGCAGCAGGTGATTAACTGAATTGTAGGCCCCTTAACCCAAGACAGAGGAGAGGTCATTTGACAGCAGAAAGAGGGTAATGTCACGCACCAAAGCAGCAGGCGAATAACTGAATTTTAGGTCCCTGACACCCAGAGGAGAGGTCATTTGACAGCAGAAAGAGGTTAGTGTCACGTACCAAAGCAGCAGGCGATTAACTGAATTGTAGGCCCCTGACACCCAGACAGAGGGGAGGTAATTTGACAGCAGAAAGAGGTTAATGTCACGCACCAAAGCAGCAGGCGAATAACTGAATTTTAGGTCCCTGACACCCAGAGGAGAGGTCATTTGACAGCAGAAAGAGGTTAGTGTCACGTACCAAAGCAGCAGGCGATTAACTGAATTGTAGGCCCCTGAAACCAAGACAGAGGAGAGGTCATTTGACAGCAGAAAGAAGTTAATGTCACGCTCCAAAGCAGCAGGCGATTAACAGAATTCTAGGCTCCTGACACCCAGACAGAGGAGAGGTCATTTGACAGCAAAAAGAGGTTAAAGCAGAGTTCCGGCCTCAAATACCTTTTTTTAACTAAAAATACCCCCCTGTCCCCTTTCTGCCGGAAGGGGAGTGGCTGTAAGGATGTCGCGGGGAAGTCACGTCTAACCAGGACCCGACAAGGCTGCAGGTGAAGCACCAAAGCGATGCCGTCGAAGGCTGCCAAGACCCATACAATCCTCCCAATCCACTCGACCCGCTCCACCCGCGCTACCCCCTCTGCGCACTCCACCCACTCCACCCGCTCGTCAAGTGTCAGGAAGACAGGAAAGCAACCTCCTCCGAGACCCCCGCCGTCCAGTGTCAGCACGATCACAAAGTTCCTGATCCAGGAACCAACCACCGCTGGTAAGCGGTCTGAGGTACACGCTCCCAAGCCTGATAGATCTCCCTCTACACACTCGAGTGGGAGCTTTTCAGCACTTTCATCAGACGCAGAATCAATGGGGGATGTGGGAGAGTTAGGAGAAGCTGGAGACATAGGAGCATATGGCAGTACAGAGATGCCTGCTTTCCTACAAGATCTGAAAAAAGAGATAGCGGGGATGTTCCGCAGTATGGAAAAATCAATAAAAAAAGAGCTGGGCGCAGTCAGAGCCGACATGTCGCAAATATTAAAGAGGGTGAAGGAAACTGAAAGCCGTCAGGATACACAGGAGATGGCTGTTAAAGAGCTGCAGCAGTCCATTGTTGAATTAGCTACAACACATAGGTCCACTCTCTATAAACTGGAGGACCTTGAGAATAGGAATAGGCGCAATAACCTGCGCATAAGAGGATTGCCAGAAACTATAAAAAGACGAGGATCTCCAGGTGACAATACAGGGTGTTCTTAATAAAATCCTAGACAGATCTGCAGATGTTCCAATCCGATTTGATCGGATTCATCGGACAATACGTCCACGCAATCTCTCTTCTGAGCTTTCCAGGGATGTGATATGCCGGTTGCACCACTTTGAGGATAAGAGTAACATTATGGCCAAATTACGTAACGCTCCGGCAAATTTTGAATGGGTTAATCTCCTCATCTTTCAGGACTCAGCTAAAGAAACTTTGGAGCGTAGAAAAAATATTAAACCATTGCTGGAGGTTTTCAAGTTAAATGGGATCACGTACAGGTGGGGTTTCCCGACTCGCTTAATTGCGACTTGTGATGGTAAATCTTGTACGCTGCGATTCCCCGAAGATGTCCAAGCTCTTAGTCAGATTTTTCAATTGAAAATCCCGGAGCTCCCAGGCTGGAAAGATGGTATCCCTTCTTTTGGGGGCCAAACAAACCCCGCGTGGCAGAAGACGTCAGTTAAAAGGAATCGCACCATTTTTCCTGGCCCTGTTTAGAGAATATGGGATGCTACGGTCTGTGGACTGTTTGTGGTCTATGGAACATAGACTGTGGATGGGGGTTATGAACCCCGAGGGATGCTTGCCTTACGCCCTATTTTTTTTCCCTTTTTCTGAAAAATTCTTTTTTTTTTTTTTATAGAGAGAGGGAAGAGTACTTTATATGTGATGGAAATATTATTTTTTGGGGGCTAAAGTTGATGGCATAGTATTATAAATGAAGATAACAATATATAGATATCCACTACCTCCCTTTTTTTTTTTTTTTCTCTCTTTTTTTTTTTTCTCCCAAGGTGCCCTTTCTGTGTGGGTTTAAAATGGTTTAAAATGGTTTAGAATGGTTTAAATTGGTTTAAAGGGGGATAATAAATACTTACAGGCACCATGTGAGATTGATGAGACTTATGGTGGTGGTTATAGGGAAACATAGATGTGAATAGGGGATAAACAGCCGCACGCCCCCTAGGGATCCTGTTTGCTCCATGCATCACGATGGAGCACCACGCCCTGGCCCCTGTGGGATCGGCCGGGCCGGGGTGCCTAACATACGTGCCCAGGCATTACTGGGTGGGTGTGGTGGGCTCTCTGGCACGGTCTGCCCTACCGGGACCATACATTACACGTTCAATTTGTACGTGTTCCTCCCCATTCCCCCCCCCCCCTTCCCTTTTTTTTTCTCCCTCCCCACCAGTGTTTACATTTTTTTTTTTTTGGCATATATTGCTGTGAAGATGTTATACTTGGCGATGGGGATGATATATATTATATGGAGGAAATGGACCTCTCGCTATGGTCATGGCCACCTTAAATATAGTCTCATATAATGTTAGAGGTTTAAACACCGCCACAAAGCGTCATTTGGTTATGCGAGAGCTTAGGAAATTTAAGGGCTCTGTGGTTTACCTACAAGAGACCGACCTTACTCACCAGACAGCGGTGCAATTGTTTTCTCCCTTTTACCCTAAATGGTATTATGGTTTATCGGATACTAATAAAGCTAAAGGGGTGGCCATAGGCTTTAGCAGAGATACAATTTTGCAAGCAGAGGAGATACAAGCAGACGATTTTGGCAGATATTTATTCTTGAGAGGGACTATTGGCACTTCTATTTGTACATTTGCGAATATTTACTGTCCCAATGTCACCAAACATCATTTATGTCAAAAATTCTCACTAAACTGGCAACATTTGCAAAAGGGATATTAGTGATGGTGGGTGACATTAATATATCATTAGACCCATTAGTAGATACATCACTGGGTCGCTCTAGTGTATCATTTAAAAAATTGTCATTTATTAAGAAGCGGTTACATGATTGTCAATTAATGGATGTATGGCATCTTCTAAATCCAAAAACACGTGATTATTCATATTTTTCTAAAACGCATAATGTATACTCCCGAATTGATGCTATATTTTTAAATCACTATTACCTCCCAATGGTGCGTGCAGCATCCATAGGTCAGGTTACAATATCGAATCACGCACTTGTACAGATTACACTGGCACTACCATCTCTGACAAGGAAACAGTATCAGTGGCGATTGAATGACTCACTTTTGGCAAATCCAGCGGATGTGGCTTCACTATCCTCTTTTTTAGCACAATAATTTTCAACACTGCAGATGACATGCCACCCTCTGTGGTTTGGGAAGCCCATAAGGCAAGCATACGGGGTCAACTGTTAGAGTTGGGGGCTCGGAAAAAGAAGGAGCGGTCCCAACAAATGGAAAAACTTCTATCTGAGATCAAAAATTTGGAATCACAGCATAAACTATCTCTTCTGGCCAAACATTTAGAGACATTAGAAAATAAAAGAGACGAACTTCGGTCGATCCTTGACCTTGAGGTTAAGAATCATGCTCACAAAATCTCGTGGGTAATATATGAATGGGGGGATAAGCCAGGTAGGCAGCTCGCTCTTTCCCTACAAACTAAACACACTACCTCTTTTATATCTCGGCTAAAAACGCGGGAGGGAACATTGGTTCATTCCACCCGGGAGATTGCCAAGGTCTTTCAAGAATACTATGCAGATCTCTATAATGTACAAGGAGGTATGTCGGATACTTTAAAGGAAGCTAAAAATGATAACATAAATTCTTATTTGACATTGTCAAATCTCCCAAAATTACCTATAGAGGCGCTTACGGTTCTGGAGGAGGATGTTACAGTGTCAGAATTCAAGATGGCATTGAGAGCTACACCAGTAGGGAAGGCCTCAGGACCGGATGGTCTCTCTATAAATTATTATAAGACGTTCGGTTCTATACTCCTTCCTTATTTAACCACTTATGCGAATTCTACATCCGCTTGCCCCCAACTCCGGAAAGAAACACTTGAAGCCCACATTGTGGCTTTGCCAAAACCTGATAAAGATCCATTATGTTGTACTAGCTATCAACCTATTTCCTTGCTAAATGGTGATGTCAAGTTAATGGCGAAAGTTTTAGCCACACGCTTTATGCCGCTGATACCTAAATGGGTCTCACCTGAGAGATCGAATTTGTACAGGGACGAGAAGCCAGGGACAATGCGCTGAGAGCTGTTTCCCTGATCCATTTTGTTAGGGTAAGTTCCCAGTCCACCCTACTCCTCTCAACAGATGCTGAGAAGGCGTTTGATAGGGTGGACTGGGACTACCTAAAGGCCACCCTTCAGCATTTGGGACTTGGAGCAAAGATGTTGAGTAGGATATTTGCATTATATTCTTCCCCAACAGCTCGGGTCAAAATTAATGGTTCGGTTAGCGATACTTTTTATTTGTATAATGGAACCCGACAGGGTTGTCCCCTGTCCCCCTTATTGTTAGTTTTGTCCCTGGAACCTTTTCTAGCTACAGTTAGAAATAATGTAAATATCAAAGGGGTGCATATAGGCCAGCTCACACATAAATATGCTGCATATGTGGACGATATTTTGTTTTTTGTCCAAAACCCTCTTGTCTCCTTACCTAACTTAATCTCAGCATTATCAGACTATCAACAGGTTTCTAATTTTAAAATTAATATGAACAAATCTGAAATAATGAATATTAACATGTCCCCTTCGGATGTCGCTTTAATTAGGTCGTCTTTCGATTTTCGCTGGCAAGTAAATCGTTTGAAATATCTGGGTGTTTATCTTACACCCAGAATTTCCATGTTGTATAGATACAATTATATTCCATTGCTGAATGGAATTAAGGACTTACTTCAGCGGTGGTCATCTATCCCACACTCGTGGTTGGGAAAGATTAATATAATTAAAATGAATTTAAATGAGCTCTGAGGAAGGGGGCCTGACCCCCAAAACGCGGTAGCGGTCCTGACTGAAGGACTTGTTCCAGTTCACACATGGTGGATGCTTGTAACATGATTTTATCTTTACGTCTGTGAGTATGCATTTGGCATTTTTATTAAAATTTTGCAAATAGTGACCACGGGTAATGCACTAGGTGTTTGCGCCTCCTTTTCCTTTTTTTTTCTATGTACCCATGTTGGAGTTCCCTGCCTGAGGAGAGCAGCACGTCAGTCTTCCCCTTCGGAGTGAGCGCTAGGCTGAATTTTTGTACTTTAATTAAAATGTCTATACTGCCCCGAATCTTGTTTGTTTTTCAGATGCTGCCATTGGGAGTGCCAATGTGTTTTTTTTCAACTACACAAAAATTATTGTCTAAATTTATTTGGAAAGGTAAACAACCTAGGGTCGCTAAAACAACCCTTTATCGTGTTAAAACAAATGGGGGTTTTGCACTCCCACATATGAAATTATATTACTATGCAGTCGCATTAGCTAGAATAGCAGATTTTGTCAATATGAATAATGTTAAACTTTGGGTACAGGTGGAACGGGACCTAAGTGGCGTGGATATATCTAAATCCCCCTGGATCCCACATTACTAGGGTTGAGCGAACACGGACTGTATTATTTGTGTTCGTACAGAATAATTGGATTTTTGTTACCCGAACACGGACCCGAAAACTTTACTGTATATTCGGGTAAAAAATCTGTGTTCGGTCATTTTATTTCCGGGTTTTGTATGCATTGGCGCGCTTTTCATGGTGGGCTTTCAACAGCCAATCAACAAGCGTTTAACTGGTGTGCCTTAAGCCATCCCAGCCATGCCTACAAATGTATTAGTAGCTGTGATTGTGTAACGTTCATGCGTTTTTGTTTGCGGATGGATTTACAGCTGCAGAATTATTACACTCAGTAGCCTTGTAGAGAATGTGTTGAACAACATATCCAACTCTCAGGACTTCATCACCGTGTACAGCCTGTTATATACTATATATATTCATAGATGTTTAATGGAGGGATAGAGTATATGAGGATATATAGATGAGAGACAGGCTATTGTATGGTGAGCACTAGAAGTAGTATAGGAGAGTTGCAGGTGATGGTAAGCAGATAGGTTCTGATGTCAAGTATAGTGCAGATGGTTAGAGGACACAGATGGAGTATACTTTAGACAGAGTAACCTAGTGCAAGGATAATTCAAGGTAGTCCTAAGAGCTAACAGTCTTATGCAGATGATAGTGAATAGATAGATACAGATAGTCTTGGTAATTGCAGTAGATGACAGTAGGAGATTGGTTAGTAAGAATCCCCTGCGGGGTACTTATCACTTAGATAGGTTAGGAAATACAATGTCCAGAGGAAAGGGGTGATCCCGTAGCGGGATACGGATTACCAGCGAGGTTTCCGGCTTAGTTCAGCGAGGAAGGTATGTCAGCAGCTCCGACTTCTCAGGCGTAGGTGCGATGAACATGTGGGTTTGAACGAGCGATGAGTGAGAGCAAACCGGCGATTGAAATAGCCGCTCATAGCGGAGCTCGGCAGTGATGTCATCCGGTCTTAAAGGTGTATGCGTCCTTTGTATATACAAGATGGGACGCAAAGAGAGGAGAAATATAGGAACAAGGGTACCATAGGTACCGGAACATTACAGTACCCCCCCTTAAGGCCGGCTCCGGAAGGCCTCTAGAACTGGTTTTTCCGGATATTTCGAGTGGAAATTGCGAATCAGTCTAGGGGCATGGATATCGGAGGTATCCAGCCAGGTGTCATCTTGGGGCCCATAATTCTTCCATCGTACAAGATACTGGAGTCTTCTTCTATTGAAACGGGAATCCAAAATTTCTTTTATCTCAAATTCTTCTCCACCTTCCACTTGTACAGGAGGTGGAGGTGAGATAGTAGGCCTTATTCCTTGGTTAGGAACATGGGGCTTCAGTAGAGACACATGGAAGACAGGATGTATCTTGAGGTCTACTGGCAATTTGAGTTGTACTGCAGCTTTTCCAATAAGCTTCTCTATTGGAAAAGGTCCCAGAAATAGAGGTCCAAGTTTTTTACTAGGGATCTTCAGTCTTAGATTTTTTGTAGAAAGCCAAACAAGATCCCCAATGGCATATTGGGGAGAGGGTTTCCTACGGAGGTCGTAGTATTTTTTTTGTTGGCTATGAGCATGAGATATTGTATTGTTGAGTAATCCCAGAGAATCCTTTATCTGGGCAAGATAATCAGATGCTACTGGATTACTTGATGGTAAGATACGTGGAGGAATGAGTGTGGGATGAAACCCATAATTCAGGTAAAATGGACTTTGCTTAGTAGTGCTATGAGTAGCGTTGTTATAGGCGAATTCCGCCAGTGGGAGGAGATCTGCCCAATCGTCCTGTAGATACGAAGTATAGCAACGCAGGTACTGTTCAATGCACTGGTTAACTCTCTCTGTCTGTCCGTTGGTCTGAGGGTGGTAGGCAGAAGTAAGGTTACGCTCTATTCGCAGTATCTGACATAGAGCTAGCCAAAATTTTGAGATGAATTGTGAACCACGGTCAGACAGCAGTGTTTTTGGAATACCATGTAACTTAAAGACATGTTTCACAAGTAATTCTGCTGTTTGTTTGTATGAAGGTAGTTTTCGGATAGGGGTGAAATGTGCCATCTTGGTCAGATGGTCCACTGATACCAAGATGGTGTTGAATCCTTTGGAAGGTGGTAGTTCCACTATGAAATCCAAGGATACCACTTCCCACGGAACCTGGGGTATCGGTAAACTACAAAGTAATCCTAAAGGTTTCGTGTTGTCAATTTTAGACCTTGCACAGGTATCACAAGATGAAACGAACTTTTTTACGGTTGTCTTCATGTCTGGCCACCAAAATTGCCTAGTGAGTAGATGAGAGTTTTAGTCATACCCATATGTCCTGCCATAGGTACATCATGCGACAATTCTAAGATCTTGGTTCGCATAGTAGGGGGTATGTATAATTTATCGTTGTAGTAGAGGAAGCCTTCTGCGTCAGTAGTTAGTTGTGGTGGAGGTGAATCCAACCCTATGCTGTGCAAAATCTCCTCCTTCAGTGAGCGAACGACTCCGATAATACGTTCAAGTGGTATTATAGGAACTGAGGAAACCTCAGTGCAATCCTTCTCGGCTAGTCGTGAGAGTGCATCCGCTTTTTTATTTTTGTCTGCGGGCGTGTAAGTTACTAAAAAATTCAATCTCAGAAAGAATAACGACCACCGTACCTGCCGATGGGAAAGAGTTCTATTAGTCTGAAGGTATTGGAGGTTTTTGTGATCAGTATATATCAGAATTGGCAATTGAGTGCCCTCAAGTAGATGTCTCCAATTCTCTAATGCCAGTTTTATGGCTAATAACTCCTTCTCACCTACTGGGTAGTTCACCTCGGGGCTACTTAATGACTTTGAAAAGAAAGCAACTGGGTGAAGAGGTGAGATGTTTGTTGGTCGTTGTGAGAGAACTGCTCCTACTGCCATATTAGACGCATCTACCTCCAAGATGTATTGAAGGGATGGGTCTGGATGGCATAGTATGGGGGCAGTAGTAAAGCTTGATTTCAGCAGAGAGAATGCTCCATTTGCTTCCTTTGACCAATTAAATGGTCTCTTCGTGCTTGTAAGTTGTGTGAGAGGTTTCACAATCGCAGAGAAGTTTTTAATGAATTTCCTATAGTAATTAGAGAATCCTAGGAACCTTTGTAATGCTTTGCGAGTGGTTGGCACAGGCCAATCCAGAATGCAGGATATTTTGCTCATGTCCATTTTGATTCCACTTTTAGATATAATATATCCTAGGAATAGTACCTCCTCTTTATGAAAGAGACATTTCTTTGATTTAACATATAAGTTATGTGCAAGTAGTCTTGACAACACAAGTTTTACATGTTTTATGTGCTCAGGTAAGGAATGAGAATAGATAAGTATATCGTCCAAATATACTACCACACAAACATCAAGCAAGTCTCGGAATATCTCGTTTATAAAACGTTGGAAGGCTGCGGGGGCATTACATAGCCCAAATGGCATTACAAGGTACTCAAACAGTCCGTATCTGGTTCTGAATGCCGTCTTCCATTCATCCCCTTTACAGATTCAAATTAAATTGTATGCCCCTTTTAGGTCCAATTTTGAAAAGAAAGAAGCCCCACACACCTGTTCGATAAGTTCAGGAATAAGAGGTAAAGGATAACGATCCTTTATTGTGATGGCATTTAATTGTCTGAAATCAATGATAGGCCTAAGGCTAGAGTCCTTATTGCGGACAAAGAAAAGCCCAGCAGCAGTGGAGGAAGTAGAAGGTCGGATGAATCCTTTTGCCAAGTTTTCATCCAGATACTCTTTAAGGTGAGAGAGTTCATCCTGTGAGAGAGGATATACATGTCCGTAAGGCAACTTGCTATTAGGGAGCAGATCGATACAACAATCATAGTCCCTGTGAGGAGGTAACATTTGAGCGTTTTTCTCGAGGAAAACCTCCGATAAATCTTGATAACACTTAGGAATAATGTCATCTGGCAGTACAGACAGGATCCTATCATGTGTGGGGAGGTTACACGTCGTCTCGCAATAGTGAGAAGAGAAGGCTAACGTTCTTGTTTTCCAATCGATGATTGGTTGATGTATGTGTAACCAGGGAAGTCCCAAAATGATTGGAAAATGTGGCGAAGTTAATACATCAAAGGTGGTGGTCTCCACATGAGACTCGTCAGCAGTTACAAGAAGTGCCTGTGTCTGACTGGTGATAGGACCAGAGGATAAAGGTGTACCGTTAATAAAACTAACGGAGACAGGTTTGGGTTTTGAAACAATAGGTATTTTATTAAGGGAGACAAAACAAATGTCAATGTAGTTTCCACAAGATCCTGTGTCAATCATAGCCTTGGTGGTGATCCTAGTTTGGTCCCACTGCAATGTTAATTGAACAAAAAGATAAGGTTTAGGAAAGGAAGTTGTGAGTCCCCCTAGCAAGACATTTGAACACTCACCCTCTTTTCTGCGGACAAGAGGACAGTCATTTACCAGATGATTCGGGGATGCGCAGTACATGCAAAGATGTTCGGTTTTCCTCCTGGCACGTTCAGAAAGGGTCAGAGGTGGACGTATCATTCCTACTTCCATAGGAGTAGGGTCAGCAGGCAACATCCGAGAAGGACTGGAAAATGGTGAGCCCATCTTCTCAGCCTTTCTTTCTCGTAGTCGTCTGTCAATATTGATACTGGTCTGGATCAGTCCCTCTAGAGTGCCAGGTAAATCCGCTCGGGCGAGCTCGTCTTTAACGGCCTCAGATAGGCCGAGTCTAAACTGCGTTCGCAAAGATGTGTCGTTCCACCCTGAATCAGGGGACCATCTTTTAAAATTTGCCACGAAATCTTCAACAGGTCTCCTTCCTTGTTTTAAGGCCCGTAACTGGGTGTCAGCGGTACTCTGCTTGTTGGGGTCTTCATATAAGGTAGCAAGTTGTGCTAGAAATAAGGGATAAGAATTAAGGAGTGGATCATCCTTTTCAAAGAGAGCATCTGCCCAGGCCCGGGGTTCACCCGTTAAATAGGAGATGATGGTACAAACCTTAATTTGGTCAGTGGTGTAGGTTAGAGGTTTTAACAAAAAAAACAATTGACATGCGTTTTTAAATTCACGGAATTTGCTCCGATCACCAGAAAACACTATAGGAGGGTTTATCTTAGGCTCACGGGGCTGAGCAGCAGGAGGCTGTGTGAGACGGCCAAGCTGCTGTCTCAAAGTTTGATTGTCATTTTTTACCTCTGTAAGTGCATGGATCAATGCATCTACTTGTTGTTTTAATTGTAGTACATGAGTGGATAATTCTGCTGAATCCATATTTTTTTTAAAGGCTCGTTCAATCTGTAACGTCCATGCGTTTTTGTTTGCGGATGGATTTACAGCTGCAGAATTATTACACTCAGTAGCCTTGTAGAGAATGTGTTGAACAACATATCCAACTCTCAGGACTTCATCACCGTGTACAGCCTGTTATATACTATATATATTAATAGATGTTTAATGGAGGGATAGAGTATATGAGGATATATAGATGAGAGACAGGCTATTGTATGGTGAGCACTAGAAGTAGTATAGGAGAGTTGCAGGTGATGGTAAGCAGATAGGTTCTGATGTCAAGTATAGTGCAGATGGTAAGAGGACACAGATGGAGTATACTTTAGACAGAGTAACCTAGTGCAAGGATAGTTCAAGGTAGTCCCAAGAGCTAACAGTCTTATGCAGATGATAGTGAATAGATAGATACAGATAGTCTTGGTAATTGCAGTAGATGACAGTAGGAGATTGGTTAGTAAGAATCCCCTGCGGGGTACTTATCACTTAGATAGGTTAGGAAATACAATGTCCAGAGGAGAGGGGTGATCCCGTAGCGGGATACGGATCACCAGCGAGGTTTCCGGCTTAGTTCAGCGAGGAAGGTATGTCAGCAGCTCCGACTTCTCAGGCGTAGGTGCGATGAACATGTGGGTTTGAACGAGCGATGAGTGAGAGCAAACCGGCGATTGAAATAGCCGCTGATAGCGGCGCTCGGCAGTGATGTCATCCGGTCTTAAAGGTGTATGCGTCCTTTGTATATACAAGATGGGACGCAAAGAGAGGAGAAATATAGGAACAAGGGTACCATAGGTACCGGAACATTACAGATTGGCCATCTGAAGCATGTGACCAAGTCTTTATAAGTTCGAGACGGAACGCCGCTGCGTCATTCTGCTGTGTTAGTTCAGGGACAGAGCACACATCATACATGCTGGCTGCTGATTAGGGACAGACAGGCAAAACTCATTTGTGTCCGCGTAGAATTGAGGGACAGGTCGGAGTGTGTTAGGCAGGGCGAGTTGTAGGGCATTTTAGGGAGAGGCTGCTGATTTTTAGGGTCAGTTTTCTACAATCGATTTTGCAGTGACCGATCTTATCAATCCTTTTAGGGAGAGGCTGCTGATTTTTAGGGTCAGACAGTGTGTTCTACAATCGATATTGCTGTGTGGGGTGGGGTTTGCAGTGACCGATCTTATCAATCCTTCTAGGGAGAGGCTGCTGATTTTTAGGGTCAGACAGTGTGTTCTACAATCGATATTGCTGTGTGGGGTGGGGTTTGCAGTGACCGATCTTATCAATCCTTTTAGGGAGAGGCTGCTGATTTTTAGGGTCAGACAGTGTGTTCTACAATCGATATTGCTGTGTGGGGTGGGGTTTGCAGTGACCGATCTTATCAATCCTTTTAGGGAGAGGCTGCTGATTTTTAGGGTCAGACAGTGTGTTCTACAATCGATATTGCTGTGTGGGGGGGGTTTGCAGTGACCGATCTTATCAATCCTTTTAGGGAGAGGCTGCTGATTTTTAGGGTCAGACAGTGTGTTCTACAATCGATATTGCTGTGTGGGGGGGGGGTTTGCAGTGACCGATCTTATCAATCCTTTTAGGGAGAGGCTGGAGATAGGCAGGTGTCAGTGGTCCAGGCAGGTGTCAGTGGTCCACATCGATTTTGCTGTGTGTGGGGTGCAGTGAACACAATCTTTTTTGCCCACTGAGGAGGAGGGAGAAAAGTCTTTTTCTATCAGTCACTGTGTGCAGCGTTTTTCCTTCAGCTGTGCTGTGCTGACTCTGAAGCCCCGTACACACGTACCGATCGTCGTCATACAAACGTTCGTCTTTTCTCCCCGGGATGTCGATGTCTGTTGAAAAGTGCAAAGACAGCACAAGAATGTTGTCCGCCGACTTCAGCTGACTGCAGAAGTGATGTCGTGTAATGGTTAACTTTCCCTGTGTTTTTTCTTTTCTGAGCATGCCCAGTCTTGCAAATCTGCGGTCTGTCGGCAGAATTCTGTACTGACTGGCGAACAATCGTCCGTTCTGGTGTCGGCATACAAAAATTTTCATGTTTGCAAGAAAGACTCTTGTCCGCAGAATGTGCGCAGACAGCTGTCGGAGGCACCATACTAACAAGCGTACAATCGGCAGATCTTTCATCCGCCGACATTTGTATGACGACGATCGGTACCTGTGTACGGGGCTTGATCATACACTGCTGTGTTCAGTGTTCACATGTGCTATTATTGAGTGGTTTCAAAAATCATACACTTTTTTTCTATTCCACTATTCAATATACAGCCTTGGGTTAAAAAAATTAAATTGTGGCCTGCAGCAGAGCTGAATGATATAAGACACTGCTGTTCACATATGCTATTGATAAATCACACCAATTTTATATCATATTTTCTATTGCGCTATTCAATAAAAACCCTTGGGAACAAACAATTGCGGGATAGTCTGTGTTGGTACGTAAGATTTGAGGGTGCTGCCTGTTCCAAACTCCTCCTACTCCTCATCCTGCCTTTTAGGGGTACAAAAAATAGTAATTGGGGCCTAGTGTGGTTCTGTACGTGTGAGATACATACACTTTTTTTGATCATATTTTCTATTCCGCTATTCAATAAAAACCTTTGGGTATAAACAATTAAATTGCGGGATAGTCTGTGTTGGTACGTGTGAGATACACCTTTCCAATTTTTGGGGTTCATCTCATACTTCTGAAGATTTGAGGGTGCTGCCTGTTCCAAACTCCTCCTACTCCTCATCCTGCCTTTTAGGGGTACAATAAATAGTAATTGAGGCCTAGTGTGGTTCTGTAGGTGTGAGATACATACACTTTTTTGATCATATTTTCTATTCCACTATTCATTAAAAACCTTTGGGTATAAACAATTAAATTGCGGGATAGTCTGTGTTGGTACGTGTGAGATACACCTTTCCAATTTTTGGGGTTCATCTCATACTTCTGAAGATTTGAGGGTGCTGCCTGTTCCAAACTCCTCCTACTCCTCATCCTGCCTTTTAGGGGTACAAAAAATAGTAATTGGGGCCTAGTGTGGTTCTGTACGTGTGAGATACCTACACTTTTTTGATCATATTTTCTATTCCGCTATTCAATAAAAACCTTTGGGTATAAACAATTAAATTGCGGGAAAGTCTGTGTTGGTACGTGTAAGATACACCTTTCCAATTTTTGGGGTTCATCTCATACTTCTGAAGATTTGAGGGTGCTGCCTGTTCCAAACTCCTCCTACTCCTCATCCTGCCTTTTAGGGGTACAAAAAATAGTAATTGGGGCCTAGTGTGGTTCTGTACGTGTGAGATACACACACTTTTTTTGATCATATTTTCTATTCCGCTACTCAATAAAAACCTTTGGGTATAAACAATTAAATTGCGGGATAGTCTGTGTTGGTACGTGTGAGATACACCTTTCCAATTTTTGGGGTTCATCTCATACTTCTGAAGATTTGAGGGTGCTGCCTGTTCCAAACTCCTCCTACTCCTCATCCTGCCTTTTAGGGGTACAAAAAATAGTAATTGGGGCCTAGTGTGCTTCTGTACGTGTGAGATACCTACACTTTTTTTGATCATATTTTCTATTCCGCTATTCAATAAAAACCTTTGGGTATAAACAATTAAATTGCGGGATAGTCTGTGTTGGTACGTGTGAGATACACCTTTCCAATTTTTGGGGTTCATCTCATACTTCTGAAGATTTGAGGGTGCTGCCTGTTCCAAACTCCTCCTACTCCTCATCCTGCCTTTTAGGGGTACAAAAAATAGTAATTGGGGCCTAGTGTGGTTCTGTATGTGTGAGATACATACACTTTTTTTGATCATATTTTCTATTCCGCTATTCAATAAAAACCTTTGGGTATAAACAATTAAATTGCGGGATAGTCTGTGTTGGTACGTGTGAGATACACCTTTCCAATTTTTGGGGTTCATCTCATACTTCTGAAAATTTGAGGGTGCTGCCTGTTCCAAACTCATCCTACTCCTCATCCTGCCTTTTAGGGGTACAAAAAATAGTAATTGGGGCCTAGTGTGGTTCTGTACGTGTGAGATACATACACTTTTTTGATAATTTTTTCTATTCCGCTATTCAATAAAAACCTTAGGGTATAAACAATTAAATTGCGGGATAGTCTGTGTTGGTACGTGTGAGATACACCTTTCCAATTTTTGGGGTTCATCTCATACTTCTGAAGATTTGAGGGTGCTGCCTGTTCCAAACTCCTCCTACTCCTCATCCTGCCTTTTAGGGGTACAAAAAATAGTAATTGGGGCCTAGTGTGGTTCTGTACGTGCGAGATACATACACTTTTTTTGATCATATTTTCTATTCCGCTATTCAATAAAAACCTTTGGGTATAAACAATTAAATTGCTGGATAGTCTGTGTTGGTACGTGTGAGATACACCTTTCCAAGTTTTTGGGGTTCATCTCATACTTCTGAAGATTTGAGGGTGCTGCCTGTTCCAAACTCCTCCTACTCCTCATCCTGCCTTTAGGGGTACAAAAAATAGTAATTGGGGCCTAGTCTGGTTGTGTACGTGTGAGATACATACACTTTTTTGATAATTTTTTCTATTTCGCTATTCAATAAAAACTTTTGGGTATAAACAATTAAATTGCGGGATAGTCTGTGTTGGTACGTGTGAGATACACCTTTCCAATTTTTGGGGTTCATCTCATACTTCTGAAGATTTGAGGGTGCTGCCTGTTCCGTACTCCTCCTACTCCTCATCCTGCCTTTGGGGGTACAGAAAATAGTAATTGGGGCCTAGTCTGGTTGTGTACGTGTGAGATACATAAACTTTTTTTGATAATATTTTCTATTCCGCTATTCAATAAAAACCTTTGGGTATAAACAATTAAATTGCGGGATAGTCTGTGTTGGTACGTGTGAGATACACCTTTCCAATTTTTGGGGTTCATCTCATACTTCTGAAGATTTAAGGGTGCTGCCTGTTCCGTACTCCTCCTACTCCTCATCCTGCCTTTGGGGGTACAAAAAAATAGTAATTGGGGACTAGTCTGGTTCTGTACGTGTGAGATACATACACTTTTTTTGATAATATTTTCTATTCCGCTATTTAATCTACACCTTTGGGTAAAAACAATTAAATTGCGGGATAGTCTGTCGGTACGTGTGAGATACATACACCTTTTGATATCATATTTTCTATTCCGCTATTTAATCAAAACCTTTGGGTAAAAACAATTAAATTGCGGGATAGTCTGTGTCGGTACGTGTGAGATACACCTTTCCAATTTTTGGGGCGCATCTCATACTGCCGAGGATTTGAGGGTGCTTCAGTCTGCCTCCTGCCTGTTCCGAACTCCTCCTACTCCTCATCCTGCCTTTAGGGTACAAAAAATTGTAATCGGGGCCTAGATTGTGTTTGTACGTGTGAGATACACCGTTTTGTAAAATTTGTCCTATTCCGCTATTCAATATACACCCTGTTTGAGTGTAAAAAATTAAATTGCGGGATAGTCTGTAGCGGTACATGTGAGATACACCTTTTTTAATTTGTTTGGCGCATCTCCTTCTACCGCCGAGGATTGCAGGGCGCTTCAGTTTGCCTCCTGTTCCCAACTCCTCCTACTCCTCTTCCTCATCCTGCCTTTAAGGTACAAAAAATTGTAATCGGGGCCTAGTTTGTGTTTGTACGTGTGAGATACACCGTATTATAACATTTTTCCTATTCCGCTATTCAATATACACCCTTTTGGAGTGTAAGAAAATTAAATTACGACATAGTCTGTATCGGTACGTGTGAGATACACCGTTTTTTATCCTTTTTCCTATTCCACTATTCAATATACACCCTTTTGGGGTAAAAAACATTAAATTGCGGCATAGTTTGCATATTTGACTGTCAGATACACCCGTGCGATACTGTTGTTGTTTTGTTCCGCTATTCAATAAACACCTTTCTAGGGCAAGATCATAAATTACAGAATATGAGGAGACCGTCAAATAGGGGCCGTGGCCTGGGTCGTGGTGCTGCTGGTAGAGCTCCTGTTGCAAGGAGAGGACGTGGTCGATCTGTGCCAGCTACACGCACAAGTGAAACACCTTCCTCAAGTGTGAGTAGGCGACAGAACCTGCAGCAGTATTTGGTAGGGCATAATGCGCCTCTAGACGTGATGAGGCCTGAAGAAGTACAGGCGATAGTAGATTGGGTTGCTGACAGTGCCTCCAGTTCCTTCACATTGTCTCCCACCCAGTCTACTGCAGAAAGGTCAGAGTTGGCACCTGCAGCCAATGTCAAACCGTCTTTCACCTCACCCCCTTGGAGATCAGGCAAGCAGTCAGAGCCCCAAGCCATACAGCAGTCTCTTCTTCTTTTTGATGACTCTGTCAGCAGGGTTTCCCAGGGCCATCCACCTAGCCCTGCCCCAGAAGTGGAAGAGATTGAGTGCAGCGATGCCCAACCACTTATTTCTCAAGATGAGTACATGCAAGGACCATCGCAGCACGTCTCCGATGATGACGAAACGCAGGTGCCAACTGCTGCAGCGTTTAGAATTGTGGAGACCGACAAGGAGGGCAGGGGTGAAGACTGGGTGGAAGATGATGTGGAGGACGATGAGGTCCTCGACCCTACATGGAATAAAGGTCATGCAGGTGACCTAAGTAGTTTGGAGGAAGAGGCGGTGGTCGCACAGAGCAACCAGCACAGCAGAAGAGGGAGCAGGGTGCAGAAGCGGAGTGGCCGTGCCATAGACACTATGCCTGCTACTGCCCAACGCAGCAAGGGAACAAGCGCACCAAAGCCAGCTCAAAGGAGTTCTCTAGCGTGGAAGTTCTTTAGAAAATGTGCTGATGACAAGACACGAGTGGTTTGCACCCTGTGCAATCAGAGCCTGAAGCGAGGCATAAACCTTCTCAACCTGAGCACAACCTGCATGATCAGGCATCTAAGTGCAAAGCACTGGAGTAGACACCTTCAAAACCAAGAAACGTCTCTGGCTCATCCTGCTTCCTCTTCTGCTGCAGTCTCGGCCGCTCCAGCCACATCTGTAGTGATACCGGCACCTGCCACCCCGCAAACAGAGGATCTGTCAGCAACACCACCACCTGGGTCACCAACCATCTCCACAATGTCCCGTGGAAGCGTTCAGCTTTCCATCTCCCAAACACTTGAGAGGAAGAGGAAGTACCCCCCTACCCACCCGCGATCCCTGGCCCTGAATGCCAGCATTTCAAAATTCTTGGCCTTTGAAATGCTGTCATTCCGTCTGGTGGAGACGCACAGTTTTAAAAACCTTATGTCGGTGGCTGTCCCACAGTACGTCGTGCCCAGCCGCCACTACTTTTCCAGGCAAGCCATCCCTTCCCTGCACAACCAAGTGGGGGAAAAAATCAGGTGTGCACTGCGCAACGCCATCTGTGCCAAGGTCCACCTAACTACCGATACGTGGACCAGTAAGCATGGTCAGGGGCGTTTTATCTCCCTAACGGCACACTGGGTAAATGCAGTGGCGGATGGGCCTGAGGCGGATAGCAATTTGGCGCATGTCCTTCCACCACCGAGGATTGCAGGGCGCTTCAGTTTACCTCCTGTTCCTAACTCCTCCTACTCCGCTTCCTCATCCTCTACCGCCTCCTCATCCGGACAGCGTAACACCTTCACCACCAACTTCAGCACGGCCAGGGCTAAACGACAGCAGGCAGTTTTAAAACTTGCCTGTTTGGGGGGAAAACCACACACATCGCAGGAGTTGTGGAGGAGCATGGAACAGCAGACAAATGAGTGGATGCTGCCAGCGAGCCTCAAGCCCGGCCTGGTGGTGTGCGATAACGGGCAAAATCTCATAGCAGCTCTGGGCCTAGCCGGTTTGACGCACATCCCTTGCCTGGCGCATGTGCTGAATTTGGTGGTGCAGAGGTTCCTTAAAAACTACCCCGATATGTCAGAGCTGCTGCAGAAAGTGCGGGCCGTCTGTGCGCACTTTCGGCGTTCTCACCCTGCTGCTGCTCGCCTGTCAGCGCTGCAGCGTAACTTCGGCCTTCCCGCTCACCGCCTCATATGTGACGTGCCCACAAGGTGGAACTCCACCTTGCACATGCTGGAAAGACTGTGCGAGCAGCAGCAGGACATAGTGGAGTTTCAGCTGCAGCACGCACGCGTGAGTCGCTCTGCGGAACAGCACCACTTCCCCACCAATAACTGGGCCTCCATGCGAGACCTGTGTGCCTTGTTGCGCTGTTTTGAGTACTCCACCAACATGGCCAGTGCCGATGATGCCGTTGTCAGCTTAACTATCCCACTTGTATGCCTCCTTGAAAAAACAATTCGGGCGATGATGGAAGAGGATGTGGCACAGGATGAGGAGGAGGAGGAGGATGAAGAGGTAACATTTCCAAGGCTTTCAGGGCAGTCATTCACAAGGGGCTCCGAGGGTGGGTTCCTGCACACACAAATGCCAGGGACACAATTGTCCAGCAGGGGCACAGTTCTGGAGGATGAGGAGGAGGAGATGGAACCATGTTCACAGCAGGGTGGCACCCAGGCCAGCTCATGGCCATCCCTGGTGCGTGGCTGGGGGGATACAGAGGACACAGTCGATACACCTCCCACAGAGGACAGCCTTTCGTTGCCTCTGGGCAGCCTGGCACACATGAGCGATTACATGCTGCAGTGTCTCCACAACGACTGCCGAGTTGCCCACATTCTAACTTGTGCTGATTACTGGGTGGCCACGCTGCTGGATCCCCATTACAAGGACAACATACCGTCCTTAATTCACTCACTGGAGCGCGATCGTAAGATGCGCGAGTACATGCGCACGCTGGTAGACGCGATGCTGCTGGCATTCCCACCTGACAGCGGGGCCACAGTGGAAGCACAAGGCGGAGGAGGAGGAAGAGGTCGCCAACGCAACCAGGGCACCGCCAGCACCTCAGAAGGCAGGGTTAGCATGGCCGAAATGTGGAAAAGCTTTGTCAGCACGCCACAACAAACAGCAGCACCAGCAGCTCATATGGAACGTCTTAGCAGGAGGCAGCATTTCACCAACATGGTGGAGCAGTATGTGTGCACACGCCTAGACGTACTGAATGACGGGTCTGCCCCCTTCAACTTCTGGGTCTCCAAGTTTGGGCACATGGCCTGAGCTTGCCCTTTACGCCTTGGAGGTGCTGGCGTGCCCTGCAGCCAGTGTAATATCTGAACGGTTATTTAGCACGGCTGGGGGCGTTATCACAGACAAGCGCAGCCGCCTGTCCAGAGACAATGTGGACAAGCTCACGTTCATTAAAATGAACCAGGCATGGATCCCAACGGGACTTTTCCGTACCTTGTGCAGAATAGCGATGGATACCGACCTTACCCAGCCATTGTTCTATTTTTGCTCTCTCACTCTTTTGGGGTGTACCCTCATTTAAAATTTCTGAAAAGAAGCAGTGTTGGCTACCTCGTCCTCCTCAGGGCCAGATTAACGTAGGGGCTATTGGAGCTGCAGCTCCAGGCCCCTACCTTTATATAGGCCCCGGGTTGGCCATATTCACTGTTACCGCTCTTCTGTCACTTGTAAACACAGAAGTCTGGCTTCTATGCTCGCTTCCCCAGGCAGCTCCCTCAGAACCTCCCCACACAGCACGAAGGCCGGACAAGGAGGGACAGTTGCCGATGCATGGATGTGTTTATGGGCTTCAGTGACAGCATCCCATGTTGAATTAGGCATGCATGGCTGCACCCTTCCTCCTCTGGGTGCATGCCAAGGCACGGCCCTTAAGGCCCTTCAAAATCCTCAGCACCAAGCCCATGTTGCTCTTAATCCGGCCCTGGTCCTCCTCCACCGCCGCTTCCACCTACACCGCCCATAGGTGTGCGCAGCCTATTGCATTAGGGTGTGCACCCCAAAGTTTAAAAACACATGCATGTGTTTGCCTACATGTACATGGCCCCGATACATTACTCTCCCTGCTGGCAAAGAGAAATAGAGCAGTGCAGGTCCGAGGGAGATCTTTTCCATCTCCTCACTGGCAAACAGAGCGATAATGCTATGTGCCCTAGGTGATTAGGGTGTGCCCAGGTATGTAACGCTCCTGCGTTTTTGTAGTAGGCTGGATTTGCAGCTGCAGAATCTCCACTCAGTAGTCATGTAGAGATGTGTTGAATAACCAAATCCAACTCTCCAGACTCATCACTGTGGGCCTGTCAGCTTCAGCATACAGATATACACACTCAATAAGATGTTCCTGGAGTGATAGGATGTATATGTTAGTATGAAGATGATGTGCTGAAGGGACAGGTGTGAACAGTGACAGAGATGGTAAGCACTTGATAGAAATGTTCAGGAGAGTACTAGATGGTATTAGGTAGAATGCAGATAGGTTAGTAATCGAGTATGGTAACAGGTGGTAAGGATAGCAGATGACAAATACAGGATAGACTAACCCAGTGCGAGGATAGATGGTAGTAGACTCAAGAGCTAGCAATCTATGTAACAGTGCAGATGATAGAATTAGTATGCATAGATAGTAACAGTCCTTAATGTGCAGAGGTAGATAGTGTAAGTAAGGTTATGGAGGATTCCCCTGTGGGGTACTTATCACTAGTAAGGTTAGTAGTAGAAGGGTCCAGTAGTGAGGGAGTGATCCAGTAGCGAGATACAGGGATCAGTAGCGAGGTTCCGGTCTGTTTCCAAGTAAAAGAAAGTAGCTGGAGGTTCCGGTAGCAAGACAAGCTTGTAAGCATGTGGACACACAGGCAGGTTGAACGAACAATGTGAGAGAGAACGCCGGCGGTTGAAATAGCCGCTCTGCGGCGCTCGGCGATGACGTCATCCGTCTTAAAGGTGTATGCGTACCACCTATTTAGAAAGGTGGGACACATATTTGAAAAGAAAATAGAAAATAAGGGTACCAGAGGTACCAGAATCTTACAGTACCCCCCCCCCCCTTAAGGCCGGCTCCGGAAGGCCTATAGCACTGGTTTCTCCGGGTATTTCGAGTGAAACCTTCGTATAAGCCTAGGTGCGTGAACATCAGTGGTATCCAACCAGGTGTCGTCTTGGGGTCCATAGTTCTTCCATCTTATGAGATACTGGAGTCTTCCTCTGTGGATATGAGAATCCAAAATCTCCTTAATCTCATATTCTTCTCCGCCTTCAACTTGTACTGGAGGTGGAGGCAAAATGGTAGGCCTTATTCCTTGATTAGGAACATGGGGTTTTAGTAGCGACACATGGAAGATGGGATGGATCTTGAGATCTACTGGTAAGGTGAGCTGTACTGCAGCTTTTCCAATAAGTTTCTTAATTGGGAAGGGTCCCAGAAATAAAGGTCCAAGCTTTTTGCTAGGGATCTTTAATCTTAGATTTCTTGTCGATAGCCAAACGAGGTCCCCAATAGCATACTGAGGAGAAGGTCTTCTACGTAGGTCGTAGTACCTTTTTTGTTGGCTGTGGGCGTGTGAGATAGTGGTATTGAGTAAACCCAGAGAGTCCTTTATTTGGGTAAGATAGTCTGAGGCTACTGGGTTACTTGATGGTAGGATGCGTGGTGGAAGTAGTGTGGGATGAAACCCATAGTTCAAGTAGAACGGACTTTGCTTAGTAGTACTGTGGGTTGCATTGTTATAAGCAAATTCCGCCAGAGGGAGAAGGTCCACCCAATCATCCTGTAGGTATGATGTGTAGCAACGCAGATATTGTTCTATACACTGGTTGACTCTTTCAGTCTGTCCGTTGGTCTGGGGGTGGTAGGGAGAAGTGAGCTTTCGCTCAATCCGTAATATTTGACAAAGAGCTTGCCAAAATTTGGAGATGAACCGTGAACCACGGTCGGATAAAAGAGTCTTTGGAATTCCGTGTAACTTGAACACATGTTTCATCAGTAGTTCCGCTGTTTGTTTAGATGAAGGTAGTCTACGGATAGCGATGAAATGTGCCATCTTTGTCAGGTGGTCCACTGACACTAGAATGGTATTAAATCCTTTAGAAGGTGGTAGTTCTACTATAAAGTCTAAGGACACAACTTCCCATGGAACCTGGGGTATTGGTAGACTGCAGAGTAGTCCAGATGGTTTTGTAGTGTCAATTTTGGACCTTGCACAGATGTCACATGAAGATACAAATTTTTGTACAGACGTCTTCATATCAGGCCACCAAAACTGCCTAGTAAGCAAATTAAGGGTTTTCGTCATACCCATATGTCCTGCCATGGGCACATCATGTGATAACTCCAAGATCTTGGTACGCATAGTAGGGGGTATGTAGAGTTTGTCGTTGTAGTAGAGGAAGCCTTCTACATCAGTACTTAGTTGTGGTGGAGGTGAATCCAATCTTATACTGTGCAAAATCTCTTCCTTCAGGGAACGAACAACCCCAATAATACGTTCATAGGGTATTATAGGAATAGAAGGGATTTCAGCGCAGTTATCTTCGGTTAATCGTGATAGCGCATCCGCTTTTTTATTTTTGTCTGCAGGCGTGTAGGTCACTAAAAAGTTGAATCTTAGGAAAAATAATGACCATCGTAGCTGCCGGTGAGAGAGAGTTTTGTTAGTCTGGAGGTATTGAAGGTTTTTGTGATCTGTATATATTAGTATTGGTAAACGGGTACCCTCAAGTAGATGTCGCCAATTCTCCAGTGCCAGTTTTATGGCAAGCAACTCCTTTTCACCCACTGGGTAATTCACCTCTGGGCTGCTTAATGATTTTGAAAAGAAAGCAACTGGGTGGAGTGGTGAAGTATTTGTTGGTCGTTGGGAGAGAACTGCTCCTCCTGCCATATTTGACGCATCTACCTCCAGAATATATTGGAGGGATGGGTCTGGATGGCATAGTATGGGAGCAGAAGTAAAGCTTGATTTTAACAAGCAGAAAGCTCGATTTGCTTCTTCTGACCATTTGAATGATTTCTTTATACTTGTCAGTTGTGTGAGAGGTCTCACAATGGCAGAAAAGTTCTTGATGAACTTCCTATAGAAGTTTGAAAATCCAAGGAATCGCTGTAATGCCTTACGAGTTGTTGGTATAGGCCAGTCCAGAATACAGGATATCTTGCTCATATCCATCTTAATTCCGGTTTTGGATATGATATATCCTAGGAATAATATTTCTTCTTTATGAAATAGGCATTTTTTTAATTTCACGTATAGATTGTGTGCGAGTAATCTGGATAACACAAGTCTTACATGTTTTATATGTTCAGAGAGAGATCGAGAATAGATAAGTATATCGTCCAGATATACTACAACACAGACATCAAGTAAGTCTCTAAAGATGTCGTTTATGAACCTTTGGAAGGCTGCGGGAGCATTACACAACCCGAATGGCATCACAAGATATTCGAATAATCCGTATCTGGTTCTGAATGCTGTTTTCCACTCATCTCCATCACGGATTCGGATTAAGTTGTATGCCCCTTTCAGGTCTAATTTAGAGAAGTAAGTAGCCCCACGCACTTGTTCAATGAGTTCAGGGATGAGCGGTAAAGGATAGCGATCCTTTATTGTAATCGTATTTAATTGCCTATAATCGATAATAGGCCTAAGACTTGAATCCTTATTGCGGACAAAAAAAAGTCCTGCAGCTGTGGAAGAAGTAGAGGGTCTGATGAACCCTTTTGTCAAATTCTCATCCAAGTATTCCTTGAGATGAGAAAGTTCATCCTGTGAAAGAGGATAAACATGACCGAAAGACAATTTGCTGTTAGGGAGTAGATCGATAGTGCAATCATAATCCCTATGGGGAGGCAACATTTGAGCATTTTTTTCAAGGAATACTTCGGACAGATCCTGATAGCATAGTGGTGCAATCTCATCTGACACCACAGACAGGATCTTTCCATAAGATGGGAGGTTACACGTAATCTCACAATAGTGAGAAGGGAAAGACAAAGTCCGTTTTTTCCAATCTATGATTGGTTGATGTGTGTGTAACCAGGGGAAAATAATAGAAAAATGGGGTGAAGATAGTATATCAAAAGTGGTGGTCTCCATATGAGACTCGTTAGTAGTGACGAGGAGTGCTTGTGTCTGGTTGGTGATTGGACCAGAAGATAGTGGGATACCGTTAATGAAACTAACAGAAACAGGTTTAGGTTTTGAAATAATGGGTATTTTATTTAAGGTAACAAAACATGTATCAATATAGTTTCCACAAGATCCGGTGTCGATCATAGCCTTGGTGGTAATCCTAGTCTGGTCCCACTGTAATGTCAAATGAACAAAAAGATAGGGGTTAGAAAAGGAAGTCGTTAATCCTCCTAGCAAAACATGTGAACACTCACCCTCTTTTTTGCGGACAAGGGGACAGACGCTTATCAAATGATCCGGGGATGCGCAGTACATGCAGAGGTTCCTGGATCTTCTTCTGGCTCGTTCAGTAGTTGATAAAGGTGGGCGTATAGTTCCTACCTCCATGGGAGTAGGGTCAACGGCCGAAATCCGAGAAGGACTAGACAATGGCATTCCCATTTTCTCAGCCCTTCTTTCACGCAGTCGCCTGTCGATGTTGATACTGAGTTGTATTAAGGCATCCAAGGTGCCAAGTAAATCCGCTCGGGCGAGCTCGTCTTTAACAGCTTCTGACAACCCGAGTCTGAATTGAGTTCGCAGAGATGTATCATTCCACCCTGAATCAAGGGTCCATCTTTTGAACTCAGCTACAAAGTCTTCTACAGGTCTCCTTCCTTGTTTTAAAGCCCTCAATTGAATATCAGCAGTACTCTGCCTGTTGGGGTCATCATATAAACTAGCAAGTTCCGCTACGAATAAAAAATAGGAGTTCAGAAGCTGATCATTTTTCTCAAAGAGAGAGTCTGCCCAGGCCCGTGGATCACCCGTTAAGTATGAAATAACGGTACAGACTTTAATTTGATCAGTAGGGTATGTACGAGGTTTTAACAAAAAAAGCAATTGACATGCGTTTTTAAATTCACAAATTTTTTTCCGATCACCTGTAAACACTAGAGGAGGGTTTATTTTAGGTTCAGGGGGTTGAGCAGCAGTGAGCCGTGAAAGACGGGTTACCTGCTGTATCAGAGTCTGATTTTCTTCTTTTACTTCAGTAAGAGCAAGCATTAATGCATTTACTTGTTGTGTTAATTGTGTCACTTGAGTGGGTAATTCTGCTGAATCCATTTTTATGGTTCGTTCAATCTGTAACGCTCCTGCGTTTTTGTAGTAGGCTGGATTTGCAGCTGCAGAATCTCCACTCAGTAGTCATGTAGAGATGTGTTGAATAACCAAATCCAACTCTCCAGACTCATCACTGTGGGCCTGTCAGCTTCAGCATACAGATATACACACTCAATAAGATGTTCCTGGAGTGATAGGATGTATATGTTAGTATGAAGATGATGTGCTGAAGGGACAGGTGTGAACAGTGACAGACATGGTAAGCACTTGATAGAAATGTTCAGGAGAGTACTAGATGGTATTAGGTAGAATGCAGATAGGTTAGTAATTGAGTATGGTAATAGGTGGTAAGGATAGCAGATGACAAATACTGGATAGACTAACCCAGTGCGAGGATAGATGGTAGTAGACTCAAGAGCTAGCAATCTATGTAACAGTGCAGATGATAGAATTCGTATGCATAGATAGTAACAGTCCTTAATGTGCAGAGGTAGATAGTGTAAGTAAGGTTATGGAGGATTCCCCTGTGGGGTACTTATCACTAGTAAGGTTAGTAGTAGAAGGGTCCAGTAGTGAGGGAGTGATCCAGTAGCGAGATACAGGGATCAGTAGCGAGGTTCCGGTCTGTTTCCAAGTAAAAGAAAGTAGCTGGAGGTTCCGGTAGCAAGACAAGCATGTAAGCATGTGGACACACAGGCAGGTTGAACGAACAATGTGAGAGAGAACGCCGGCGGTTGAAATAGCCGCTCTGCGGCGCTCGGCGATGACGTCATCCGTCTTAAAGGTGTATGCGTACCACCTATTTAGAAAGGTGGGACGCATATTTGAAAAGAAAATAGAAAATAAGGGTACCAGAGGTACCAGAATCTTACAAGGTACACCCGGCACACCCTGTGCACACGCCTATGACACCGCCACATCCACCACCACCTCAACCTCCCTCCTACTCCATATGGGCCTCGTCCTTCATAGATGAAGAACATTGATTTATTTTTCTGTTTTTTTTTTGTTGTTTTAAGTTATTTCCCTATCCACATTTGTTTGCAGAGCACTCGCCATGGTCTTAACTACGTCTTGCTGCCATTTGCAGCACTCTAGCCCTTTCCATTGGTGTTTTAGAGCCATTTTAGTGCCTGAAAGTTCGGGTCCCCATTGACTTCAATGGGGTTCGGTGTGGGGAAAAGTTCGGCAAAAGTCCGGGACACGGACACGGACTTTTTTTTAAAGTTCGGCCGAACACGGACATCCAGGTGTCCGCTCAACTCTACCAATTACCACTTCCACATTGGCTATATGGGACTCTATACATAAAAAAAATAGGTGGGCCTATAATTCGCCACTCATGCCTATATCAGGTCACGCCTACTTTACCGCAGGCCTTACGGATATGGGTTTTAGGTAGTGGAAATTGGGAGACGAGCTCCGTATATATCTTGTTTTTAAAGACAATCAGATAAAAGCATTAGGAGAAATTATATATCCACAAGAGGCCACACGGATGGATGGATGAATGGAGATATGGCCAACTGGTGAGTTTCTTAAAATCTCTTCCACAACCTATACGCGAAATCTCGGACCTTAACCCTGTTGAAACGGTACTGCATGCACAGCAACCACCTCGACATGCTATATCTGTCTTTTATAGGGTTTTGTTAAACATGTAGTATTCGGACTATCCGAGATACTTGGCGAAATGGGAAAATGACCTTTCAGATGAGCAGAGGACTAAGATTCTCCAGATGGCTTTGTCTTCATCCCTTTCTACTAAAATATCAGAAGTAAATTACAAACTGTTAACAAGGTGGCATTACACGCCATCAAAATTACATGCTATGTTTCCATCACAATCCCCACTTTGTTGGAGAAAATGTGGCCAAGTGGCAACTCATGCTGTGTCCTTTTATAGAACCATATTGGGAAACTATTTTGACCATTATTTCGAGTATTATGGGTTCTCCCATACCGAGAGACCAGTGTTGGAAGTAACTGCATTTAAGTAAACGGCGTTACTTAACGCAGTTACTTTTCAGGGTAACGAGTAATCTATCAGATTACTCTTGCTTTCCCTTTAACGCCGCTGCCGTTACTTTCGGCTGCGTTACTGCAATTACATCTACCGCCGCTAGATGGCAGTAGATGTAATTGTATTCCCCTCTCCTCTATGACCGCTGTCCGTGGTACAGGAAGTGGAGAGAGAAGAGGAGGAGACTCAGGAGCAAGTGAGTCACGATCGTCTCGTCGGGGGACAGCCACCAGCTGCACATGACTTAACACTGTTATAAAGGAACCAAAGGAAATAACTGAGATGAAAGCTGACGAGCTGTAAAGATAGGGGGCTGGATGCAGGTGAGAAAATATCCCGCACTTGCATAATATCCTGATATGCTGTTTATTGCTCACTCTCACAGTGGGAGACCTTTACAAAAGCAGAGCAAGCCAGCAGACCCATTCCTATTGTGAAGGTGAAGATCTTCAAGGTGTTATCAAAGTTGCCCTCTAGTGGTGGCACAGGGAAAATAGTGGCAATGTAAACCATTATTTTCATCTTGGATGGAGTAAGTGAGGGGTTTAACTACTGTGATTTTTTTTTAACATCTGACCTGGTTGTCACCAGGGTCACCAGAACTACTGGGCGATTTCCCCTCTATTCCCATTTTGGTGACAACCATATATATAATATATATATAACACCACCGGTCCACCACAACAGGGCAGCAAGAAGTCCACCACCGACTCCACCAACGCACACACCAGAAGAGGAGAGAGGCTGAGGCACAGACAGGCAGGCCTGGAGGAGGACGGAGCCAGAGGCCCAGAGGGACCTGGACAACAACAGTGTGCCACACACCACCAGCACAGCAGGTACCAAACAAAAAAAAAAAAACTCACAGACTCAGTCACTCACAGTCACAGACACAGTCAGGACCCCCACCAGACACCCACCCACCCACCACTAGTGTGCCACCAACACCAGCAGCCAGCCAGTCCAGACTGAGACAGCAGCAGCCAGCAGATACCAAAAAAAATTAAGTCAGGTCAGGAGGACCCCCACAACCAGTGTGCCACACCGCCACCACCACCAGTGTGCTACACCGCCACCACCAGTGTTTCACACCACCACCATATGCCACACCGCCACCATCAGTGTTTCACACCGCCACCAGTGTGCTACACCGCCACCACCACCAGTGTGCCACACCGCCACCACCCCCAGCCACTCCAGGCAGCAGGTACCAAAAAACAAAACAAAATACAGTTACTCACAGTCAGGAGGACTCAGGACTCAGACCCCCACAGTGTGCCACACCGCCACAACTATTAAAGATCTCATAGAACGTAATTGCATTATAGAATAGTAAAAAAAAGTCGCAGTTACTTTTCTGAGTAACTAATTACTTTTTCAATGTGGTAACTGAGTCAGTAACTCAATTACTTTTTGGGAGAAGTAATTTGTAACTGTAACTAATTACTTTTTTAAAGTAAGATGACCAACACTGAGAGAGACCCATGGACGGTCCTTTTTCATAGTACAGTACAGCCACTAAAAGCATATAAGCACTCTATCCTACCCCATCTACTTAATGCAGCTAAGGCTTTGATTCCAGCTAGATGGGGTAACCCGGAACCACCCACGCTCTGTCAGTGGTATCGTAAGGTTGATTCGGTGGCATTAATGGAAGATCTTACCTATATCTCAAAGGGACAGGTAGATAGGGGCCATAAAACCTGGGCTAAATGGAGAGAATTTAAAGCTAATTTATATCTAGAGTAAATGTTTATTATCCAGTTCAGGGTAGTATATTTGCATAAGATAGTATGTTTCTGTCTCCCTGTCGCCAAGGACTGGGTCTTATATAGATAATGGTTTAGATATGCTTGAAATGCTCAAAAAAGCTAAAGAGATACACACTGGAATCCCTTCCCCCTCCCTTTTTTTTTTTTCTTCTCTTTTTGTTTTGTTTTGTTTTTGGTTGTTGTGTTTTGTTTTGTTTGTATATTTGTACAATTGTATATTGTTTGAAAATCAATAAAAAATGTATTAAAAAAAAAAAAAAAAAAAAAAACTAAAAATACCCCTATAATGCTAATCCATCGTCCTTTACAGAACCGCTATTCTCATACTTACAAGGTGTACAGCATTGGATTTTAGTCAAAATCATACTTTTAAAAACGCTGTCTGGGCGCGGCCATCTTGGATGTGGGCATCTGAAGCCGCAGTGTAATCTGCTGTGTCCTTCTTCCCGATTCCAGAGAGTGTTCTGGGAGTTCGTCCTGATTCCAGCCTCCTGGGAGTGATGACAAACAGCTCCCAGGATGCAATGTAAAGGAGGAAGTGATGTCGGTGGCCGTGGCCACAGACGGGGGAGAAGGAGGAAGTACAATAAAAAATGCCCTGAAAACAAGGTAAGGGATCCCCGAAAAAAATTTAAAATACCCAATTGTTGATCAGCATAGGCCGGAACTCCACTTTAACCACTTAAGCCCCAGAAGATTTTACCCCCTTCCTGACCAGGGGATATTTTGCGATTCGGCACTGCGTGACTTTAACGGACAATTGCACGGTCGTGCGATGCTGTACCCAAATTAAATTGACGTCCTTTTTTCCCACAAACAGAGCTTTCTTTTGGTGGTATTTGATCACCTGTGTGTTTTTTTGATCATGCGCTGTAAACAAAAAAAGAGCAACAATTTTGCAAAAATAACAATATTTTTCAAAATTTTATATGAAATTCCCCCAAAAAAATGTAAAAATCAAAATTTTTAACATTTTAGGCCAATTTGTTTTCTGCTACATATGTTTGGTTAAAAAAAAATAAGCGTATTTTGATTGGTTGGCGCAAAAGTAATTGCGTTTACTAACTAAGGGAAAGATTTTTGTAATTTTTATTGATTTTTTTTTATGGCGGCAATCTGCGATTTTTTTTACGGAACTGCGACATTGCAGCGGACAGATCGGACCCTTGACTGACATTTTTGACACTTTTGGGGGTACCAGTGACATTACTACAGTAATCAGTGCTATACATATGTACTGTTACTGTAAAAATGACACTGGCAGGTAAGAGGTTAACTTTATTGGAGAAGGCGGGGGTTAAGTGTGTCCCTAGGGGCGTGTTTCTTACTGTGCAGGGATGTGGCTGTGTGTGTGTAACAGCAGAGATCTACGATCCTACATAGCAGGACCGTATGATCTCTGCTGTTACACAAGGGAGAATGACAGGCGGCTTTGTTTACATTAGCCGCCTGCCTTTCTCCCTCTGCAACCGACGGTCGCGAGTGACCCGATGTCTGCCGGTCACACGCGCGGGGATCCTAGTGAGCGAGTGGGGGCGGGAGCACGCCTCCGGCAGCGCGCGCTCACCCCCTATTGGCTCGCAGGCGAGTGACGTACGGGTACGTCACTTTGCCTGCACGGGGCTGACCGCTGCAGTATATGTACTTGCGGCGGTCGGCAACCGGTTAATGTCACGCACCAAAGCAGCAGGCGATTAACTGAATTGTAGGCCCCTGACACCCAGACAGAGGAGAGGTCATTTGACAGGAGAAAGAGGTTAATGTCACGTACCAAAGCAGCAAGCAAATAACTGAATTTTAGGCCCCTGACACCCAGACAGAGGAGAGGTCATTTGACAGCAGAAAGAGGTTAATATCTTGCACCAAAGCAGCAGGCGATTAACAGAATTGTAGGCCCCTGACACCCAGACAGAGGAGAGGTCATTTGACAGCAAAAAGAGGTTAATGTCACGCACCAAAGCAGCAGCCGATTAGCTGAATTTTAGGCCCCTGACACCCAGACAGAGGAGAGGTTCATTCAACTTGGGGTTGCCCCCAAAATAATGGTACAATTCAAAAAAGAGCATTCAATAAAGAAGTGGCCTGGAGTACAAGAATGTATGGCTGAGGGCGAGACAGTTATAAATATTTATTCTGCACAAGGTACGGACAAATCATGTGGGATCCATGCCTGGTTCATTTTAATGAATGTGAGCTTGTCCACGTTGGTTGTGGACAGGCGGCTGCGTTGGTCTGTAATGATGCCCCCTGACTTGCTAAATACACATTCAGAAATACACTTGCCGCAGGGCAGGCCAGCACCTCAGAGGCATAAAGGGCAAGCTCTGGCCATGTGGACAATTTGGAGACCCAGAAGTTGAATGGGGCAGAACCATCAGTCAGTACGTGGAGGCGTGTGCACACATACTGTTGTTGAAATGCATGTTGTTGAAATGCTGCCACCTGCTAACACGTTTCCTATCAGCTGGTGGTGCAGGTTGCTGTGGCGCGCTGACAAAACGTTTTCACATCTCGACCATGCTAACCCTGCTGTCTGAGGAACTGGCGGTGACACAGCTGTGTTGGTGACCTCTTCCTCCTCCTCCTTCTCCGCCTCTGCCTTCGCCTTGTGCTTGCACTTGTCCCCCCGTGTCAGTTGGGAATGCCCTCAGAAGCACGTCTACCAGCGTTTGCTAGTAGTCGCGCATCTTCCTATCATGCTCCAGTGCGGAAATTAAAGCAGAGTTCCAGCCATTTCACTCACCTGTCCAACGGTCCAGCGATGCGGCCGCCCGAAGCCTCGATCCTCTCCCTCGGCGCCGGCATCACTGCTGTGGGCACCCGGCTGCGACAGTTTGCGGCTTCACAGCTGGGTACCCACTGCGCATGCACGAGTCGCGCTGCACGTCTTGATTGGCCGGCAATCTTCTGGGACCTCTGACATGTCCCAGAAGATTGCAGGGAGGGAGGGGGGAGAGGAGAACTTCCGTTCAGGGTGCCGCGGCGCTCCGAGCGGAAGTGGGAGCGGGTACCTGTCAAAACTAGGTACCCGCTCCCCCCCCAAAAAAAATGACATGCCAAATGTGGCATGTTAGGGGGTTAGAACACCTAAAGCGGAAGTTCCATTTTTGGGTGGAACTCCGCTTTAAGGTGGGCACGTTGTCCTTGTACCGGGGATCCAGCAGGGTGGCAACCCAGTAGTCAGCACTAGTTAAAATGTGGGCAACTCTGCTGTCGTTGCGCAGGCACTGCAGCATGTAGTCGCTCATGTGGGCCAGGCTGCCCAGAGGTATCGATAAGCCGTCCTCTGTAGGTGGTGTATCATCTGTGTCCTCCGTATCCTCCAGTCACGCTCCAGTGATGGCCCTGAGCTGCATAGGGTGCCACCCTCCTCCTCTACCTCATCCTCTTCCTCATCCAGAAGTGTGTCCTGGCTGTCTACATGTGTACCTGGCCTCTGCTGGTGCAGGAACCCACCCTCTGAGCCACTTCTATATGACCTGCCTGAAACCCTGTGAAATGGCCCCTCTTCCTCCTCCTCCTGTGCCGCATCCTCTTCCATCATCGCCGTAATATTTTTTTCAAGGAGACATAGAAGGGGTATTGTCATGCTAACAACGGCGTCATCAGCATCAGCTGCTGCTCGCACAGTCTCTCCGGCATATGTAAGGTGGAGTTCCACCTGGTGGGCATGACGCATATGAGGCGGTGAGCAGGAAGGCCGAAGTTACGCTGCAGTGCAGACAGGCGAGAAGCAGCAGGGTGAGAACACCGAAAGCGCGCACATATGGACCGCACTTTCAGCAGCAGCTCTGACATGTCTGAGTAGTTTTTAAGAAACTTCTGCACCACCAGATTCAGCACATGTGCCAGGCAAGGGATGTGCATCAAACCGGCTAGTCCCAGAGCTGCAAGGAGATTTCGCCCATTATCGCACACCACCAGGCCGGGCTTTAGGCTCACCGGCAGCAACCAATCAGTCTGCTGTTCTATGCCCCTCCAAAGCTCCTGTGCGGTGTGGGGTTTGTCACCCAAACACATGAGTTTTATAATCGCCTGCTGATGTTTACCCTGGGCTGTGCTGAATTTGGGGGTGAGGTTCATTCGATGACCGGATGTGGGGGTGGTAGAAGAGGAGGAGGAGGATGCGGAGTAGGAGGAGGAAGCAACAGGAGGCAACGAATAATCCTCGGTGGTGGAAGGACATGTGCCAAACTGCTATCCGCCTCGGGCCCAGCCGCCACTACATTTACCCAGTGTGCAGTTAGGGAGATATAGCGACCCTGGCCATGCTTACTTGTCCATGTATCTGTGGTTATGTGGACCTTGCCACAGATGGCGTTGCGTAGTGCACACTTGATTTTATCCTCCACTTGGTTGTGCAGGGAAGGGACGGCTCGCCTGTAAAAGTAGTGGTGGCTGGGAACAACGTACTGGGGGACAGCCACTGCCATCAGCTGTTTGAAAGAGTCCGTCTCCACCAGACGGAATGACA
Source organism: Pelophylax lessonae (assembly GCF_965119305.1). Lineage (NCBI taxonomy): Eukaryota > Metazoa > Chordata > Amphibia > Anura > Ranidae > Pelophylax > Pelophylax lessonae. The sequence goes on along the minus strand of NC_138779.1, from coordinate 152,414,518 downwards.
GCATTTCAAAGGCCAGTAAATTTTGAAATGCTGGCATTCAGGGCCAGGGCTCGAGGGTGGGTAGGTGGGTATTTCCTCCTTCTCTCCAATGTTTTGGAGATTGACAGCTGAATGCTGTCGTGTGACATGTTGGAGATGCTTGGTGATGGTGTCGTATGTGGTGGTGTTGGTGGAACATCCTCTGTTTGCTGGTCGCCAGGTGCCACTGTGATGCCAGCGGTGGAGGGAGAGGCCAGGGCAGCAGCAGAAGAGGAAGCAGGAGGAACATGAGAGAGTTCTTTGTTTTTAAGGTATTTACTCCAATGAAGTTCATGCTTTGCATGTAGATGCCTGGTCATGCAGGTTGTGCTCAGGTTAAGAACGTTTATGCCTCGCTTGATGGCACAACATGCAAACCACTCGTCTCTTGTCGTCAGGACATTGTGTGAAGAACTGCCACGCCAATGAACTCCTTGGAGCAGGCCTTAATGTGCTCAGTTCCTGGGTGCGGTGGACCGAAGAAGGCGTGCGGTCTCTGGAACGGCCGCTGCACTTTTGCACCCTGCTCCTTCTTTTGCTGTGCTGTTGCCCCTGTGTGACCACCGCCTCTAATCAGTGAATGTGCATACAGCAACTTATCACTGTCTGAACTTTTATTACACAAAGAAGTTTTTTCGCCAACCACTTTTGTCGGGGAGTTATTTTGCAGATATTTATTCACTCATTGTCATCTACAAAAACTTTTTTATCTTTTTAATCACCTGCTTGGACCCTATAGCACACTTGTGGTAGTTTATCTATATGCTCTGACATCATTTTGATACTTTTCAGCTGTCTAACTAAATTGGCTTTCACTTCCTTTCCGTTTGCGGATATGTATATTTAACAATGGATATTTTTGCTCTATGGATTTTTTTTTTTTTTTTGATCTATAGATTCCCTTATATTGATCTCTATATTCCTCCATTTTGAAAATAATTTAGGAGCCGCCGGCTACATCCCTGTTTATGACATCAAGTGATTTATACATACACCTTCCGCTTAATAGGTTCTAACCTACTCTGACCAGTGATTGAGGGTAAGTCTCAAGCTGTATGATAATTATATAGCAGACCCACTATGGCTCTTATCCCATCCCCCAGACGCTTTTTTATGGGGATTAGATGCACCAAATTTACATCGTTTCCTCCTCCCCCCTCCCTATTTGGTGGGCACCCTAGAGGGATACCTTAACCTTGGGATTGCCCAGTTCCAATATGCCCCCCCTTTAGTTGATCTGATGACTTAGTCCCTACAGTATGTACATACTTCTGCATTTTTTCTCTTTTCCCTATCTATCTCTGTTTCCCCCCCTTTCCTTTCCCTGTCCCCTCCCTCCCCCCTTTTCCTCTTTCCCCCTCCCCCTCCTTCCCCCTTTTTCCGTCTCCCTTCCCTCTCCTTTCCTCTCCTTCTCCCCGCCCCATTTCATTTTTTCTTTTCTTTTGAACACTCTTTCTATCCTCCTGGTCTATGATGTGTTCATATTGTTTACATCTTATCTAAATCAGTATCTCTGTGCAAAATAAATGGATATTGTATTGCTCTTGTCTTTTATGTATCTAGATGAAGAATTAAAAAAAAAAAACAACAAATATGATGGTTATATTAGGGTATAAGATAAATATACAATGAATTGATATAGTAGATAGAAAAGGTTTTCTTTTTATTGCTATGTATAAATTATATTGATTTCCTATGTATAAATATACTCCCTATTATTCTAATCTGTACATTACTCACTTCTAGACTATCTTTGTATATGTATTATGAATCTGCTCAAACAGCTGGAGCCTGACGAAGCATTATAGCGAAACGCGTAGTTCCAGCATCAGTTTGATCAACAACATAGCCCCTGTGGGCTCATCAATATGCAATGATTCGATGGTCTGCTTCACAATATATGTAATGCTTGTCCTTATCACATACCGTACATTGTTTATGAATTGTGTGTATGTTACACATTTTTAAATACATCTAATAAACTTTGGTATCTTTTTTAGAAAAATTAAGTATTTTGTATTGATCGTTTTTCTAGAGGCACATTTAAATCCCCTTTGGTTCTAACTCTACCCATTTGGGCAGACTTAGATACCCCCCCCCCCTTTCTTTACACATTTTGTTCCATGGGGAAGGTGCCAACATATCCTAGGTGATTTTTCAAAGCCAATCTCTCCCCCTCCACAACCAAAAAAGGTATCAGCATACGCAGATGATTTGCTATTTTCTCTGTCCAGTCCCTAGATTTCAGCACCGAATCTCATGCAAGAGTTTGAGATTTACGAGAGGTTATCTAATTTGAAAATTAATTTTACTAAGTCGGAGGCCATGGGTATTCAGCTTCCAGATAAGATGTCGAAGCATCTACGACAGGTTCTCCCATTTCATTGGTCTGATAAATTTCTCAAATATCTAGGTACATATATACCCGCTGTTTTGGAGACGACTTATGCGATTACTTTTCTCCCCCTACTGTCACAAATACGGACACTTCTTGAAAAGTGAAACGAGGGATTACACTCGTGGTTTGGGAGATGTAATCTCCTTAAGATGTGTATTCTTCCAAAAATTTTATTTTTATTTCAGGCAGTACCAGTTGTGGTTCCATCAGTCTTTTTTAAGAAAGTCCATTCACTGTTCACTAGATTTGTATGGTCATACAGGAAACCTCGTGTAGCTCGCAACCATCTAACACTACCTAAGGCGTTAGAGGGAGTGGCACTCCCTGATGCTTTAAAATACCATCAGGCAGCCCATCTAAGTAGATGGATAGATTGTCGGCGACATTCCCATCTCAAGTTGTGGGCATGTATTGAACAACAACAGAGTGATTGTAATCTCGGAGGAGCACCTTGGTGTCATAGGTATCTTTCCCGGGAAATTCTGAAGCATCCTACAATTGGGGCGACAATACGGGTTGCATTTTCTATTATAAAACAGACACAGTTGACTACCGCAAATTCTCCGCTGCTCCCAGTTATAGGTAACCCTGCCTTCTTCTCCAGGGTTGACGGATCGCCCATAACGAGAATTAGAAAATAGAGGTCACTCGCAAGTATCCCATTTTATATGGGAAAATATGTGGCCCACTCTTACGCAATTGACTGATGAACAGGGGCGATTTTGTCTACCCTTCTGGAATGCAGTGCAATTGTTACACTTTTTACGCACTCTACCCCCTCCGGAAGCATTTGATAGAAATCTCACTTGTTTTGAGGAGTACTGCTCAGGTAGTGACGTCTTAGTCCACCCACTATCTAAAATATACAATCTCCTGCTAAGGAGAAGTGGGGAAGAGATTTGAATAGTACATTTACACAGAAACAGGAACAAGCTATATATAATCTTGCTTTGAAAATTCCTACCTGTACTACAACCCAAGAGACCAATTATAAAATTCTAGTAAGATGGTACCAAGTCCCCTCTCTTCTCCATAAATATTACCCACATGTCTCGGATACCTGTTGGAGGTGTGGTGAGGATTCAGGAATACTTCTACATGTATTCTGGTCCTGCCCCAAACTAAGAGAATTTTGGGAAGCAGTCGGAGAACTGGCCCAAAAATTCACTGATTCTGAGATCCCAATGGATCCAACTTTTTTTTTTATAATATGTTTCGGACATCTCGCTGAGAGGATATAAAACGTCAGTTTTGTATCATATATTAAATGCGGCTAAATCATGCATTCCATTGAGATGGAAATCGCAGTTACCCCCTACTATTGGTGATTGCATTTGTAAAATTGAAGACACTAATAAAATGGAAGACTTACGATTCACAAGACAACATAAAAAAGATAGGTACGAGAAAACTTGGGGGTCATGGAACTCCTTTATCCTCTCGGAGAGAGGACGCAACAATCTCAGTCAAGGGAATTTTTTTTAAGTTTGAGTTCCTAGGTCGGTAAATGGGAGAATAATACATACATCTCTAACTCCCCCTTCCCCTCTATCTAGGGTTTGGAGGAGGCGTCTCCTTCTCTCTTTTCCTATTCTTTGTGTCTTTACTTCTTCTCTTTTTCTTTTTATTTTTCTCTTTCGTCTTTTAGTTACCCTTTATTATCTTTTAGTTTTTTTTTTATTATTATTATTATAAAGGAAAAAAGAAAAAGAAGGTGTAGCAAATAATACTATTAATACAGGGACCATATACCTTAAATCACTCTTACTGAGTGGACGGTATAATTGACTGCCTAATGGGTGACAGTTTCCTGGTACCCAGCTGATGTAGATAAACGTTTTTTTATTGTTTATATGCCTATTTTTGGAGAGATAGAATCTGTAATGGATGTAATTATGGTTATATTAGTGATATGCCTATTTCACCTTATGGTGCATACATACCTTATGGTAAAATATATATGTTACTGCTGAGATTTACTACCTTACTTAAAATGCAGCTAGATCACCCCTCCCTTCATGGAAGCAAGATAGCGCCTGAACAGGGACACTACACCCAAAATAAAACCTCGTCATGTCCTGGAAGGAAAACAGACACATAGATACTCCAATCATCCAATCACTACCTTATACGTATCATATATGACTATTTCCTGGAAATGACTTTCTTGAGTCTTTATAAAGACAAAAGAGGAACTAATAAATTAGAACAAACTATTTTGACGACTGTCAGATTTATTCTCTGTGCGCACACATTAATCTAAAATTAGGAAGGGGCAGATATAACCTCGGACTGTTCTGGTCCCGATCCAAAACATTTTGGCACCCCAGATGGAACCTTGGGTTCTGTCCAACGGTAGCCGATAAAGAGGAAGCTGAGAGAAATCAACACAGACAAGGGGCAGAGACTGATCACCTCTGAATATACAGTAAGACATTTTAAAACCTTACCTGTATACCCTGCCTCTGTGATTGATTATCTTTGTGTCCATATCAGCTGCCTGCGGTCAGCAAAGACAGGTAACGTAACTTGCCCAAGGTCTATTAACAAGAAACCTGTATAATTTATATCTGCTGCCTGTTTTGTTATATGTGTGCTGGCTTGTGGTGGGGAGATGAGACGGTCAGAAGGGAAATAGGCGAAATCATTTGATGGTCTTCATCCAGTGGGTACAATTAACTGATTACAGACCCCCCTCGTCAGTGTGTTAAAGCACGTTAGTCAGTGTGGTAAAGCACAAGGATAAGAGGAGAGGGGAAATGCCAAGGAACACGCTCAGCATGGGTATCCTGTGGAACAGAGTTCATTCTGACAGTTTGAGCCCCCCTATAATGAGTCCGTAATGTCATGTGTGTCGTGTCATGTCTTGAGATCGTTAGTATGGTGCTTTCAACAGCCTATTACGAATTTTCGGACGACAACAACTGAATGTGCGGGCTTTAAAATTTTTATCATAAACACAATGTCAGATTTTCGTTTAATTAGTACAGTTTTCATCTAAAAAAAAAAATTGTAATAGCAAAACTATGCATGCTCGGAAACAAAAGAACACATATAAAACAATTCAACACATGACATCACTTCTGAAGTTGAATTCTGTCATACGAGAATTTTCGTATGAAAGTAACCTCTTCACTTTCGATATGAGACTAGCATGCAACAAAAAATATATGGAAAATTGGTCCGATAATCTGATCGTGTGTATGAGGTTTAAGAGTGGGATGCCATTAAAGTTCATATGTGTATAAAGGCAGGTGTCCCAATACTTTTGGTAATACAGTGTATATATGTACAGTGGAGCAATAAACTGACTAACCCATAGGGAAAAGAGAGAACTTACTGCGCTACCCTTTGTTCTAACTAATGAACAGCTCTTAATATGGGTTTTTATCAGCAGTGTGCGATGTGGTGAATAAATAAATAAATAAATAAATAGGTGTGGATCACTCCAAACTCAAATATAAAGTGCAATATTACCCATACAAGATGAAATGCAATAACAATATCAAAAGGTGCAAAAAAACATATACATATATGGATTAATTATATTGAATGGTGACAGTCCATTTGACGTGACTAAAGTGCAAAGTGCTGGATAAAAAGTCTCTTTTGTGCAGTTTTCAAACGGTGGTGACTCCTGTGACCCTCTGTATCACCCTCCAGTGCTCGAAGGTAAGGTATCCCACTTACCAGATGGTGGATTCTTATGGCGTACGCCAAAAAGAATCTATATGTGCTTGTGTGTTTCTCCTGATTTCAGATAATCCGGTTCTGTGTTTCGCCCATATTCACTCGGGATAAACAAGAAAAAGAAATGCCCCTCATAGTGTAGAAAGGTAACGACCTTTATTTTCACTCGAACACGTGTTTTAAAAACACACTCTTCATATAAAAAACATCCGGTAAAAGTCCATAAACACTGTGGTAAAAAACTCCAAAAACACTTGTGCAAATATCGCAAGGAAAAAAAAACGTGAATGGTGACAGCAAAATTAAGGTACCCGTTGGAGGGTCAATAGTAGGTAGATTTACCGCTGCTGAGCTTCCGTAGTGCCTCGCGGCACGATGTAACAGGACGCTGTTAAGGTTCCGCTGTTTGTTTCGGAAGTGGACGTCACATCTCTGACGAAACGCGTCAAGTTGGTACGCACGCTGCCTCGCTCTGAGCTATCGCTGGACCGCACGCCGCTACACCACTTCCGGGTACGGCGCAAACAGCGGAACCTTAACAGCGTCCTGTTACATCGTGCCGCGAGGCACTACGGAAGCTCAGCAGCGGTAAATCTACCTACTATTGACCCTCCAATGGGTACCTTAATTTTGCTGTCACCATTCACGGTTTTTTTCCTTGCGATATTTGCACAAGTGTTTTTGGAGTTTTTTACCACAGTGTTTATGGACTTTTACCGGATGTTTTTTCTATGAAGAGTGTGTTTTTAAAACACGTGTTCGAGTGAAAATAAAGGTCGTTACCTTTCTACACTATGAGGGGCATTTCTTTTTCTTGTTTATCCCGAGTGAATATGGGCGAAACACAGAACCGGATTATCTGAAATCAGGAGAAACACACAAGCGCATATAGATTCTTTTTGGCGTACGCCATAAGAATCCACCACATCTGGTAAGTGGGATACCTTACCTTCGAGCACTGGAGGGTGATACAGAGGGTCACAGGAGTCACCACCGTTTGAAAACTGCACAAAAGAGACTTTTTATCCAGCACTTTGCACTTTAGTCACGTTAAATGGACTGTCACCATTCAATATAATTAATCCATATATGTATATGTTTTTTTGCACCTTTTGATATTGTTATTGCATTTCATCTTGTATGGGTAATATTACACTTTATATTTGAGTTTGGAGTGATCCACACCTATTTATTTATTTATTTATTTATTCACCACATCGCACACTGCTGATAAAAACCCATATTAAGAGCTGTTCATTAGTTAGAACAAAGGGTAGCGCAGTAAGTTCTCTCTTTTCACAATTTTTAGATCACTAATTTTTAGTGCACCTGATTACATTGCAGCTTCCCACAGACACTATTTTGCACCATTTGGCGCGAGTATTACCATTTCCATTGAACCCATAGGGAAGACTAAGCTTTGGGGAGTGAAAATAATTCTGCTTGTCTCCTGCTCGCTATCCAATGAAGTCTAAAATTATTGTTGCGACTGAGGTGGTAGTTCAAAGCTAGCTGTATTATACTGACATTTTGCTCCCAGCTTCAATCTAACTTGCTAAACAGCCCTGTTCAAGATAAAATTGACACAAACCTCTCTTGACAGCAGCTGACAATCCACTGAGTCATTACTGTGCGGAATGTCTGCAGATCTACAAGGGTGCCTTGATCATCAGGATCGAACATCTTACGGAGGACCTGAAGACGATTTTCATCACAACTTGCATCTGTGACACTCTTTAAGTAATCAACTATCTGGATCACTGACACGTTTCCTATAAACAAAATCAATCATAAATGTAAATATTTCTTCTTATGTTTTCTTGTAATGCTCTTTCAGAAGTATGCAAATTAAAAAGTAACTACTCTTTTGTTGAGAAAAAAATAATCCCCTCTGGGTGATTAATGTACATTGCAACGTAAGATGTAAGTGTTTGTTGTCCTCAGAGTGAATCTAAATGGGAGTGAAATTTTCATTATTAATGAGCTGATGCACTTACAATGTTCTAATAAAGAAAATGCAGGGTCTACATCCCTTTAGAAGTGATTAACTTTTTGAGAGTATCTCACCAAAAATGATTTATTTTTTTGTTGCAGAGGGTGCCTAAAATCTGACATATCTTAATGCAGACTTGCCATATTGCATTGAATTTTACAGAAAATTGCAGCGCTGCAAATGGAAAAGAAAATGTAACTTTTAATAACATTCACTTAAAATTCGGCTTGTGTAGCAATTGTATACGCTTTATTATTTACTTTTTTCAGTGTTATTTTTTCCCCACAAAGGTGGAGTTACCCTTTAAAGCTAGGTAAATTATCCAGTACATAACTGTCATGTATACCAGTAAACCCAGATTGCTATAAATATGAACATGCAAGGCTCAAGAGCTTAGTGTTTATTTGTGAATATCATCGTTTTAAGAAGGCAAATTTATACCTTAATTTATTATTCTATTGCTAAAATAGGTATATCTCAATATTTGAATTTTCCAAGTTCAGTTCTAATTTTATAATTTTACCCTACATTTAGTAAGTGTTGAAGGTAGCTAAATCAGAAACGAGTAGAGGCTGACATAATTTGCAGATCACACAGTTGTACTGATAATTTCCAGATGAGTGACACTATGGGAGTTTATAAAATGCTGGAGAAAATTGGATGTAATTGAAATCAGAAAAAGGTTGCATGAGTAATTTGTTTAAACATGGATAGAACAGACTAAAGTAGGAGCTGCAGGAATCAAGCTTCTGGGATTTACAACCTTATAACTGCTTTTTAACGTTATAATTGCTTTTCCTCCATTCCTCCACATCACTACTGCACCACTCTATCTACCCATTTAAAGTGGTTCTAAAGCCTTAAAGGGGTATTCCAGTCAAAATTGAACATTTCAAAAAAGTGTATACGTAACGTTGATTGATGAAATCCACCACCAAGCACCAACACTTAGCATATGCTTCTTACCAGATAGCATAGACCATAAATTATAATGGTCATAAAAGCACAAAATAACCTGGCATCCGAGATAGGCGGTGGCTGCTCAGAAGCAGCTCCAAATAGATGGGGATTAAAAAAAATGAACAAGCATAGTAAAGCCTGCTAGCATTTAAGTTATTTTATTTAAAATATATAAGAAGTACCTTCAATGAAATGTAAACAAGCACAAAACGAGTAAAAAAAACATAATAGTCTATGTCAGTATTTGTATTATGTATGTAATACTTCCATTGGACCACCAGGGGGCGTGATGCGAGCAGGCTCCTCAAGAAAGAAATTTCTGCTAGGTATATACACCGATTGGTTTTCCACCGGATGAACTGTCCAAAGCCCGCCAGTTATCTTGGAAACAAGTACTGGCATAACACTGTCATGGCGCAGGACGGCGCGGTCTCCTTGCCAGGAGTGGGGTGGGATGACGCCCGCATTATATTATATTATATATGACCGCTAATGACGCTAGGCTCTACCCCGCTGACGAAGTCGATGACGCAACGCGTACGGGGGAGGAGCCTGCACGTCATTACGCTAATACGGAGGTACCAGGAAGAGTCTTGAAGGCTGCTGAGAGCTGGCACGGCTTAAGTGCCTTTGAATGTAAGTGCGATTCTTACTGTAATCAATAAATAGCCCCTTAGCAATACAGAGAGCATTAGATCTCCTTTTTTATATCTTACATCACCTGCAACTACATTCCTGAACCTGAGAAATTGGTTGAAAGTGATAGCAGAGGGGATCACCGGGCGACCCTGATCATTATACCTACAGTGGGTACGGAAAGTATTCAGACCCCCTTACATTTTTCACTCTTTGTTATATTGCAGCCATTTGCTAAAATCATTTAAGTTCATTCTTCTTCCTCACGAATGTACACATTGCACCCCATACTGACAGAAAAACACAGAATTGTTGACATTGTTGCAGATTTATTAAAAAAGAAAAACTGAAATATCACATGGTCCTAAGTATTCAGACACTTTGCTCAGTATTTAGTAGAAGCCCCCTTTTGATCTAATACAGCCAGGAGTCTTTTTGGGAAAGATGCAACAAGTCTTTCACACCTGGATTTGGGGATCCTCTGCCATTCCTCCTTGCAGATCCTCTCCAGTTCTGTCAGGTTGGATGGTAAACATTGGTGGACAGCCATTTTTAGGGCTCTCCAGAGATGCTCAATTGGGTTTAAGTCAGGGCTCTGGCTGGGCCATTCAAGAACAGTCACGGAGTTGTTGTGAAGCCACTCCTTCGTTATTTTAGCTGTGTGCTTAGGGTCATTGTCTTGTTGGAAGGTAAACCTTCGGCCCAGTCTGAGGTCCAGAGCACTCTGGAGAAGGTTTTTGTCCAGGATATCCCTGTACTTGGCCGCATTCATCTTTCCCTCGATTGCAACCAGTCGTCCTGTCCCTGCAGCTGAAAAACACCCCCACAGCATGATGCTGCCACCACCATGCTTCACTGTTGGGACTGTATTGGACAGGTGATGAGCAGTGCCTGGTTTTCTCCACACATACCGCTTAGAATTAAGGCCAAAAAGTTCTATTTTGGTCTCATCAGACCAGAGAATCTTATTTCTCACCATCTTGGAGTCCTTCAGGTGTTTTTTTTAGCAAACTCCATGTGGGATTTCATGTGTCTTACACTGAGGAGAGGCTTCCGTCGGGCCACTCTGCCATAAAGCCCCGACTGGTGGAGGGCTGCAGTGATGGTTGACTTTCTACAACTTTCTCCCATTTCCTGACTGCATCTCTGGAGCTCAGCCACAGTGATCTTTGGGTTCTTCTTTACCTCTCTCACCAAGGCTCTTCTCCCCCGATAGCTCAGTTTGGCAGGACGGCCAGCTCTAGGAAGGGTTCTGGTTGTCCCAAACGTCTTCCATTTGAGGATTATGGAGGCCACTGTGCTCTTAGGAACCTTAAGTGCAGCAGAAATCTTTTTGTAACCTTGGCCAGATCTGTGCCTTGCCACAATTCTGTCTCTGAGCTCTTCAGGCAGTTCATTTGACCTCATGATTCTCATTTGCTCTGACATGCATTGTGATCTGGAAGGTCTTATATAGACAGGTGTGTGGCTTTCCTAATCAAGTCCAATCAGTATAATCAAACACAGCTGGACTCAAATGAAGGTGTAGAACCATCTCAAGGATGATCAGAAGAAATGGAAAGCACCTGATTTAAATATATGAGTGTCACAGCAAAGGGTCTGAATACTTAGGACCATGTGATATTTCAGTTTTTCTTTTTTAATAAATCTGCAACAATGTCAAAAATTCTGTGTTTTTCTGTCAGTATGGGGTGCTATGTGTACATTCATGAGGAAGAAGAATGAACTTAAATGATTTTAGCAAATGGCTGCAATATAACAAAGAGTGAAAAATTTAAGGGGGTCTGAATACTTTCCGTACCCACTGTATATGCCTGATTAGACTCATTTGAGTCTCTGCTTGAGGTGAGCTGCTAATCTCACTATTTGTCACTGGAGCACTTGGGAGTGAAGCATGCAGCACTTTATGCACAGATGAAGATTGATTGATTTACTGTGTCACTGAGATTGCACTGTGTATTGGGACTGTTTTTCACAGTTTTTTCACATTTATTATCAAGTCACTTTTATAGTATATATAGTATCCCTTGAACAGTATATTGCAAATAATCTAGTCCCTAGGAGGCTTAGATGGGATATCCCTTCGAGTGATGGGATAACAGGAGATGAAGCCATGAATGACTGGTTTTTATTTTTTAATAATAAGGGGGTGGAATTATTGCAGTTTTTATTGAAAAGAAAACAGACCAAACTAGCCACTTTAGAACAATCAATTAAAGAGATTAAAGAAAAAAATTGAGCCCTACAAGGAATCTCCGGAATGTATAAGACTTTCTGGAGAATTTAAGAAAAAAATGGAGAAAACGGATAAGGAAACACAAGAGAAAAAGAGGAAAAAATTCCTACGCGACATTGGCGACTTTAGGAATCATGAGGTTTTCAAATGGAAACGTTTGCTTAATGAGGAAAACGCAGCCATGTCTCGTGATAGCACACCAGAAAGAGAGCTCCCAGTGACCCACCAGTGGCCCCTACACCCAGGATTCAGAATGGACAAGGGAGGGGACAACAAGGGACACCTAATCAACAGGTGGGACAAACAAGAGGGAATTATAATTATCCGGCTCCACCCATTAGGGGAAATGGAAGAGGCAGAAGACCCTCAAGAGGAAGAGCATCAAGAGGGAGAGGCGGTTTTTACCCAAATTTTAACCCGAATTTTAACCCAAATTTTAATCCGAATCAACACTCTATTTCTAATTCTAATTTTAATGCGCATCCGAATCCTAATTTTTAGCCCAATTTTAATCAGAATTTTAACCCTAATCAACACTGGCAGGGGAATTCACAACCACAATACCCCAGACAAGGGGGTGGACAACCTCAGTATCAACAGACAAACAGAGGGACCCCCAACCAGAGAAATGATCAACCTCCAAGAAACAGTGGTCAATTGGATCAACAGGAATTCAATGTGACCACTGAAAATAGGTTTTCTCCTCTACGAGACCAGGAGAATGATCGCATCCAGGATGTTTTTTTAGGGAACCCCAGAGGACAGTGGTCTTATCGAGAACAGACCACCCGGGGGGAAAAAAGAAAAGACAGAGAGGAAGAAGAGCAGGCAGAAAATGCCAGAAAAAGAGAACACCAATAGGGGGAGGCATTTTCAATCTAAGTAAGAAAACACTAAATCAACAGGAAATGAAACTTTTATATAAAGGTCTGAAGTACGCACCCATGAAGAACTTGAAAAAATTTGATACGTACGTGAACTTACAAAAATTTGTTCGTACAGTAAACCAAAAGAAATATTTTCTCTCCAAGCCAGATAACAGACCATCAGTGGTACAAATGGGACACCATTCCACTTTAAGGAACAAGTCTGTTTTTAATCCGGCCAATACAGGTAATCAACATATAGAAGTTTTCCGAAACATGGTGACAGACGATTTGGAAAGATTGAACGTCCGGAAAATACCTAATCCACAATGGATCAAACAGGGCATTAAAGACCTAGAAAAAGACAAAAATATAATTATCAGACCAGCTGATAAAGGGGGGGGGGGGGATTGGTGGTTATGGATCGTTCGTATTATAAAGGAGAAATGGAAAGACAGCTATCCGATACGGAGACCTACCAGTTACTAAACAACAATCCAACTCTAGAATTTAAGCAGGAACTAGATCAGTTAGTGAAAAATGGAACGAGGAAAGGGATATTAAACAAAAAAGAAGAATTATTCCTTAACCCCTCTGCATGTAGGATACCTATCATGTATATCCTACCTAAGATCCATAAGGATCCAGAGAAACCACCGGGGAGGCCCATTATAAATGGGATCGACTCCATGTGTGCAAGATTGGGCCAATATATTGACTACTTCCTTCAGCCTTTAGTCAACCAAACGTGGGCATTCACCAAGGATACTAAACATATTATCCAGTGCCTTAACCAATTAGAAGATACTGAAGGTTGTATATTGGCTACAGCGGATGTCGGATCCCTTTACACGATCATTAGTCACGAAGATGCGATAGCATCAACTAAATGGGCCTTATCCGAATCGGATCTTACTTCTAAACACAAAAAGGTTCCTGCTAAAATGTTTGGCTTTTTGTCTTCAGCATAATTATTTTTGGTACGACCATCACTACTACCTCCAAACGAAAGGCGTCGCTATGGGGGCTAGATTTGCCCCCAGCGTCGCCAATATATTTATGGCCCATTGGGAACAAGAGTATATTTTAAAAGAACGACCACCAGAATTAATCTGCTACAGAAGATTTATTGACGATCTTTTGATCGTCTGGAAGGGCAATCAGAATCCTTTAACAGATTCAAACAGAAAATGGATAGAAATAATAAGAATATACAGCTAACCTGGAATATTAAGGATGATGACATTGTGTTTTTAGATTTAGAAATTTTTAAACACCAGGGATGTCTTTTTACCAGAAATCATTTTAAACCAACTGACAGAAACTCCTATCTACCAGTGGATAGCTGTCATCACATGATGTGGTTGTGCAATATCCCCAAGGGACAATTTGTAAGGTTACGGAGGAACTGTACCAAAGAAATGGACTATGTTACCCAATCAGAGATGTTGGGCAAAAGATTTTTAGAAAAAGGCTATCGAGTGGAAGATGTTAACAGAGCCAGAGAACAAGTCCAACAAATGGATAGGAAGGCCCTGATAGGAAGAACAAATAGTGGAAGAAGAGAAAATTCAACTAAAGATGAGTTTAGGATTATTTTAGACTATAATGCCCAATATAAACAAGTGGAAAAGATTGTAAGGAGACATTGGAATATTTTGAGAAAAGACCGGATATTGGGCCCAGTATTGCCCGAAAGACCGAAATTTGTGTACAAGAAGGCCCCTATTTTGAAAGACATGATAGCACCAGGTGCTGTTGATCCACCAATACAGAAAAAAGAAGGACTCTTTTCATTTTTTAACGGGCTTTCTTGCATGTGGGAGATGTCCCGCATGTAGACATGCAGTGAAGAATCGGAAAAAGAGAAAGGAATTCACTTCAAATAGCACGAATAGGAAATACCCTATTAAAGATTTAATAACATGCAGTACCGTAGGAGTGGTCTACATGTTAGAATGTGGATGCGGTCTCCAATATATAGGGCGCACCTCCAGAAGTCTAAGTGTCAGGATGGGGGAACATGTGAAAAATATTAAAAAAGGCTCCATCAATCACAACGTATCAAAACACTTTCGATTGGTTCACAATCGGGACCCCAGGACCCTCAAATTTTGGGGTGTCGAACGGGTGGTTAGACACTGGAGGGGTGGTAACTATATCAGGCAATTAAGGAAACGTGAGTCTTACTGGATTTATGAGGCCAAGGTCCTTGCACCAAGAGGTTTGAACATTGAGTTCGACCTAAATTGTTTCATCAGTGATAAATGATCTCCTTGCTCTTTTTATTTATTTTAGTCACTTTATCTGTCTTTTTACCCTTTTAATATTATTAATATATGGATATGTATTTTAGATATGCTTTTTAGAATATTCCGTACATTTTATATTTTGAGTATATTAATTTAATTAATTAATTATTTTTAACATTTTAATATTTTATTATTCAGTCATTTTGGTGGTGACATGATATTAGTCATAGTGTGATTTTATATATTTTTAATTAATTTATCTCATAATATTTAGGTGCGTATAGGTTAGGGATTCGGATTTATTGGGTATTTTTGGTTTTAGCCACCTCCATTACTGCCATATTCTTGATTTTATACTATGGTTTATTAAATAGGTATAAGGTTTGACTATATGCTATTTATTGATATATATATTTTATCGATTTAACCCGTTGATATTAAAGGCTATGTATTTGTATATTTTGACTAATGTGGTTGTAGCTGGTAATTGCAGCACTATGAGATTAGTCTATGTCAGTATTTGTATTATGTATGTCATACTTCCTTTGGACCACCGGGGGGCGTGATGCGAGCAGGCTCCTCAAGAAAGAAATTTCTGCTAGGTAATTCACAAGTAGGCAATTTCATGTGATTGATCGATCGGTGTATATACACCGATCGGTTTTCCACCGGATGAATTGTCCAAAGCCCGCCAGTTATCTTGGAAACAAGTACTGGCATAACACTGTCATGGCACAGGATGGCGCGGTCTCCACGCCAGGAGTGGGGCGGGATGACGGCCGCATAAGAACTATATATGACCGCTAATGACGCTAGGCTCCACCCCGCTGACGAAGTCGATGACGCAACGCGTACGGGGGAGGAGCCTGCATGTCATTGCGCTAATCCGGAGGTACCAGGAAGTATCTTGAAGGCTGCTGAGAGCTGGCACGGCTTAAATGCCTTTGAATGGAAGTGCGATTCTTACTGTAATCAATAAATAGCCCCTTAGCAATACAGAGAGCATTAGATCTCCTTTTTTATATCTTCCATCACCTGCAACTACATTCCTGAACCTGAGAAATTGGTTGAAAGTGATAGAGGGGATCACCGGGCGACCCTGATCATTATACCTATATGCCTGATTAGACTCATTTAAGTCTCTGCTTGAGGTGAGCTGCTAATCTCACTATTTGTCACTGGAGCACTTGGGAGTGAAGCATGCAGCACTTTATGCAAAGATGAAGATTGATTGATTTACTGTGTCACTGAGATTGCACTGTGTATTGGGTCTGTTTTTCACAGTTTTTTCACATTTATTATCAAGTCACTTTTTTCATATTGCTTGTTTGGGACATTTAATATCACGTTTGATTTGATTTATATTGAGTTATGAGCAATACATTTATTTTTTGTCACATTATTATATATTTTAAGCGATAATTTCAAACGATTTTCATTCAATTAGCGCAGCAATATTATTTATCTAACACACAATCATTGTCTAAACCGCTGGCAACAAAAGTGAGTACACCCCTAAGTAAAAATGTCCAAATTGGGCCCAACGTGTCAATATTGTGTGTGGCCACCATTATTTTCCAGTACTGCCTTAACCCTCTTGGACATGGAGTTCACCAGAGCTTCACAGGTTGCCACTGGAGTCCTCTTTTACTCCTCCATGATGACATCACGAAGCTGGTGGATGTTAGAGACCTTGTGCTCCTCCACCTTCTGTTTGGGGATGCCCCACAGAAGCTCAATAGGGTTTAGGTCTGAAGATATGCTTGGCCAGTCGATCACCTTTACCCTCAGCTTCTTTAGCAAGGCAGTGGTCATCTTAGAGGTGAGTTTGGGGTTGTTATGTTAAAATACTGCCCTGCAGCCCAGTCTCCGAAGGGAGAGGATCATGCTCTGCTTCAGTATGTCACAGTACATGTTAGCATTCATGGTTACCTCAATGAACTGTAGCTCCCCAGTATCGGCAGCACTCTTACAGCCCCAGACCATGACACTCCCACCACCATGCTTGTCTGTTGACAAGACACACTTGTCTTTGTACTCCTCACCTGATTGCGGACACACACGCTTGACACCATCTGAACCAAATAAGTTCAACTTGGTCTCATAAGATGACAGGACATGGTTCTAGTAATCCATGTCCTTAGTCTGCTTGTCTAAGCAAACTGTTTGTGGGCTTTCTTGTGTATCATCTTTAGAAGAGGCTTCCTTCTGGGAAGACAGCCATGCATTCCAATTCGATACAGTGTCCAGCGTGTGGTCTGAGCATTGACAGGCTGACCCCCCCACCCTTTCAACCTCTGCAGCAATGTTGGCAGCACTCATACGTCCATTTCCTATAGATAACCACTGGATATGATGCTGAGTACATGCACTCAACTTCCTTGGTTGACCATGGCGAGGCCTGTTCTGAGTGGAACCTGTCCGGTTAAACCCCTGCTTGGTCTGGACCACCGTGCTACAGCTCAGTTTCAGGGTCTTGGCAATCTTCCTATAGCCTAGGCCAGTGATGTCGTTCCAAAACATCTGGGGTTCCAAGGTTCGCCATCACTGGCCTAGGCCATCTTTATGTAGAGCAACAATGAGTTCTTTGTCATGAGGTGCCATGTTAAACTTCCAGTGACCAGTATGAGAGAGTAAGAGCGATAATACCAATTTGAATACACCTGCTCCCCATTCACACCTGAGACCTTGTAACACTAACGAGTCACATGCCATAGAGGAGGGAAAATGGCTAATTGGGCCCAATTTGGACATTTTCAGTTAGGGGTGTACTCACTTTTGTTGCCAGTGGTTTAGACATTAATGGCTGTGTTGAGTTATTTTACGGGGACAGCAAATTTACACTGTTATACAAGCTGTAAACTCACCACTTTACATTGTAGCAAAGTGTAATTTCTTCAGTTTTGTCACATGAAAAGATATAATAAAATATTTACAAAAGCTTGAGGGGTGTACTCAATTTTGTGAGATATTGTAGGTCTTAAGATTATATATCCATTGAGTTTCACGGCGAGAGATTTTCCTCCCAATATCACTACCCCTCCAATGTGGAGAGAAGCAATCAATGGCCAGAAAAGTAGTAACCATAGGGTTTTTATCATGGCATTTCGCATAGTGTTTTGAAATACTGTGACCTGGAAAACGGAAAATTGTATACTCACCTTTCCATAATTTTCCTTTCCTGGCGCATCTTCATGGCAGCACACACTGGGTTGTGACTCCGCCCCCTCACAACTGATAGGACTGGATAGCTATAAAATCTAAAGAGGGACACCTCCCAGCATTCTCCGTAACTATCCTCTACAAAGAAAAAAAAGGGAGGGTTATTTTGTGCTGCCATGAAGATGCGCCAGAAAAGGAAAATTACGGAAAGGTGAGTATACAATTTTCCGTTTTCCTGTCGCATCATGGCAGCACACACTGGGAAATAACTCGCTTACGGGTGGGTGCTTGCAATATATTTATTTTATTCCCAAGAAATGGTTGCGTTAGCTTGAATAACAGCTTTTCCAAACTCGGCCGTAGTTAATTATGCCGGGTCTACTCTGTAATGTGTCATGAATGTGGATCGGGATGACCAGGTTGCTGCCTTGCATATGGTCTTTGGAGATACTCTACAGTACGCTGCCCATGAGGTAGAGATTGCCCTGGTAGAGTGAGCCTTCAGCCCTTCCGGTATTGGCAGGTATTGGGTTAGGTACACTTTCTTGATCGCCTTAATTATCCATGATGCTATGTGACGATGCCGCCTGGCCTTTCTTAATGCCACGAGGATTAATAAATAGGCTTTCCATCTTTCGGAATGGATCAGTAGCCTCTACGTACGAAGTGATGGTTGTTTTAATGTCCAGAGGGTGCGGTTCCCCTTGGCTAGTTAGGAGCTCAGGTAGACTTATTTCCGGGTTGAAGTGGAATGTAGATGCTACTTTGGGAATACATTTTTCCGAAGGTCTTAGTACCACTCTGTCTGGATAAATGATCAGATGCGGTTCTTTCGCCATAAGCGCTTGTAATTCGGACACTCTCTTTGAAGTTATGGCAACTAGGAATGTTACTTTTAGTGTTGAATCCCACAAGGAAATTGACTCTGTAGGGAAAAAAGGAGATTTTGACGGAGCCTCTAGAACTATTGAGAGGTCCCATGTAGGAAAAAAGTTGGCTTCCTTGGTGGTTTAATTTTTAGGCATGCTTTTATAAACTGGGTGACTAAAGGGTCCAAGGCCCACTTGGTTCCTGTCATAGCGGATAACGCTGAGACTTGGACCTTGATAGTGCTAGATGCTAGGCCTTTGTCTAGGAATGTCTGAAGAAACTCCAGGATTTGTGGACACTGTAGGTGTCGCCGCATCCCATGACTGCTGCTGTATGAATCTGAAAAATTTGTCCCAAGCTCTATTGTAGGTGTTATTAGTCGATCTCTTCATTGCTTGCTGCAATGTTGTTACTAACTGAAGGGAACAACCTTGGTTTAGGAACCTTTCCCTTTCAACTTCCAAGCCATCAGGTGTAGCCTTTCCGGTGCTGGATGTAGAAATTGTCCTTGCGAGAGCAGATCCGGCGTTGTTGGGAGAGGCAATGGTTCTTCTATACTTAGCTGAAGGATGGTTGTAAACCATGGTCTTCGAGGCCAATAAGGTATTACCACAGATACCGTTGACGTTTATCTCTTGAGTCTGACTAGGAATCTGGCTACTAGTGGGATTGGTGGGAAAATATACCCTAGACAGAAGCTCCAATGTGCGTGCAGACAGTCTATCCCTGCTGCCATTGGGTATGCAGCCCTCGAGAGGAACTTTGCACATTTGGTATTCATTGGGGTCGCCGCTATGTCGATATCAGGCGTACCCCACTTCTGTGTCAGATGAGTAAAGGCTCGACTGCTTAATGACCATTCGTTGTTCGATAGAAATTTCCGGCTGAGGTTGTCGGCTAGCAGGTTCTGAGCTGCTGGAATATATACTGCCCTCAGATCTGCTAGATATACCTGTGCCCAATCCAGGATGGGATGTACTTCCTCCATGTGCGACTATTGGTGCCACCCTGCCTTTGTATGTAGGTTACCGCCACTTGGTTGTCCAAGCACAACAGAACATTCTTCCCACGTAGTGCTGGGCTGAATGCTTTTGGGCTTGAAAGGCTGCCCTGAGCTCCAACACATTGGAGACTATACCCTTCAGGCAGAATTGCCATCGGCCTTGGCTTGCCTGGTCTTGGAAATGGGCTCCCCATCCGAGCGAACTGGCATCTGACGTAAATATTTCTGGAGGGAGAGGAACTATGTGCCGATGTTTGAGGTTGCAAATCCGGGTCCACCACCAAATTGATCGTTTTGCCCCCTTGTTGATAATAAATCGGTTGTAGAATTTCTGTGTGATTCCATTGTGCCAAAAAAGAGTTTTGAAATGTCCTTTTGTGCCATTGAGCCCATTGGACCATGGGGAAGGTGGCTGTCATGGAACCCAACAGGCTGAGACAGGCCCTCGCCGGTAGATAAGTGGTCGCTAACAACTTTTTCATCTTGCGTGTTAGGAAAGCTATTTTTTCTCGTGGGAGTTCCACACTGTTGGAGAGAGTATCCAACTCAGCTCCTAGGAAAACCCTTTTCTGAGTTGGTTCGAGGTTGCTCTTTCCCCAATTAATCAACCAACCGAATTGTAGGAGAGTGTGAATTTGAATCTCTCGATGTAAGAGGAGTGTCTGTCGGTTGTGGGCGAGGAGCAGAATGTCCTCCAGATAATGATGTATTCTCAAGCCCTTTTCCCTTAGATGGGCTACCAATGACAACAGGATTTTTGAAAAGGTTCTGGGTGCAGTCCATATTCCGAATGGTAAGCTTCGGAATTGGAAATGATGTTGATTTATCGCGAAGCAAAGATATCTTTGAAATGCAGGGTGGATGGGGATGTGCAAATAGGCGTCGAGTAAATCGACTGACAGCATTAAATCTCCAACGCTTATCATCACCAAGATCGACTGCATCGACTTTCCATCTTGAAGGATTTCACAATTATCTTGTTGTTGAGTTTTTTTTTGGTCTAGAACAGGTCGTAAAGCTCCCGTCTTCTTTTTTACTAAAAAGAGCGGAGAATAAAACCCTTTCTCTCTTTGGTCATGAGGGACTTCTACTATTGCTTGTTTGTATAGTAATTCCTGGATGTACTTGATTATTGAGTGTCTTTTTGACAGAGAGGTTGGGAGTCTGGTGGTTTGGAAGTGATCCCTGGGTGTCTGATATTTGAACATCCATCTGTGACCCATCTGGATTGTGGATAACGCCCACCGTTCTTTTATGTGATCCGCCCAAACCTGCGTGAATAACCTCAGTCTGGCACCAACTATCGGAGGCTGGGCGGGCGCACACTTCAAAAGGACGTCTGTTGATCCCCTAATAGAGGTGTACCGAACTGTTCGCTGGCGGACAGTTCCCGGCGAACTTAGCATGTTCGCGTTCGCCGCTGCGGGCGAACATATGCGATGTTCGGTCCGCCCCCTATAATACATCATTGAGGCAAACTTTGACCCTGAACTTCCCAGTCAGCAGGCACATTTCCAGCCAATCAGCATACCTCCCTCCCACACCCTCCCACCTCCTATAAATAAGCAAGGGCAGCATCCATCTTAGATCATTCTGAAGCAGTGTGTGTTAGTGAGAGCAGGGAGAGCTGCTGCTGCTGCTGTTAATAGCTAGGGACAGTTGTCAGTGTTCCTGGTCTTGCTAGTCAGTGTTCTTGGTCCACTACTGCTGTAAGGACAGCATCCTATTCCTGACAGCACCCCAAAAAGCCCTTGTAAGGGCTGGTATTTGTGTAATTTTTTTTTATATTATATATATATCTAGTGTCCCCAAAAGCCCTTTTAAGGGCTGGTAATTGAGTTTTTTCTTTTTTTATATATATATATATATATATATATATATATATATATATATATATATATCTATTGTACACTGCAGTTGCCTGCCCGCTGTGTGTGAGAGGCCACAGACCCACTACAGACTGTACTGTGTGCACACCACACTCATTTCGGGTGGCACAGGCACAGTACCGTGCATTTTAAATTTTTTTATAATTGCAGTTGCCTGGGCTGCCAATGACTGTCAGGTCCACAGAGAGTGTACTGTGCCACTGCCCACCCACCACTGATATATACGGTCGCACAGCAGATTGCAAATTAAAAATATATATATTTTTTTATCATTGCAGTTGCCTGGGCTGCCAGTGACTGTCAGGTCCACAGAGAGTGTACTGTGCCACTGCCCACCCACCACTGATATATACGGTCGCACAGCAGCTTGCAAATTAAAAATATATATATGTTTTTATAATTGCAGTTGCCTGGGCTGCCAGTGACTGTCAGGTCCACAGAGTGTACTGTACCCACTGCCCAACACTCCTATAGGGTGGCACAGCACCTTGCACTCATAGTACAACACATTAAAAAAAAAAATGACAGGCAGAGGCAGGCCACCCCGCAAGGGCCGTCGTGGTCGTGGTGCTGTGATTTCCTTAGGCTCTAGAATAATGCCCAGTGTTCAGAGGCCACCACAGACCCTGAACTCAAAAAATTCTGAGGACATAGTTGACTGGCTTACACAGGACACCCAATCGTCTACAGCTTCCGCTCGGAACCTTAATGCACCATCCTCCTCCAGCTCAGCTTCGGGCACCTCTCAATTTACCATTCGCCAGCCCGCCGGCACCACCACCAACACTAGCACCACAGCCGCTTCACTTGATCCATCAGAGGAGTTATTTTCACATCAGTTGGAAGAAATAAGTGATGCGCAACTATTAGTGCCAGAGCATGTAGATAACGGGGATATGTCTCAGTCAGGCAGCATTATACACATGGACGTACATTGTGATGATGATGATGATGTTGTACCTGCTGCTGCTGCCTTTGCTGAGTTGTCAAGTGAAGCGGCTGATGATGACGATGTGTCTGTGGATGTCACCTGGGTGCCTGCTCGAAGAGCAGAAGAAGAGGGGGAAAGTTCAGATAGGGAGACAGAGAGGAGGAGACGAGTTGGAAGCAGGGGGAGGAGGTCATCGCAAGGAGCTAGTGGCGCAGTCAGACAGCATGTAGATTCGGCACCTGGGGTCAGCCAGACAGCACGCCAATCAACGCAAGCTGTTGCCACCACCAGAATGCCGTCCTTGCAAAGCTCAGCAGTGTGCCATTTTTTTTGTGTGTCTGCCTCCGATATCAGCGATGCCATTTGTAACCTGTGCCAAAAGAAACTGAGTCGTGGGAAGTCCAACACCCACCTAGGTACAACTGCTTTGCGAAGGCACATGATCTCACATCACACCCATGGGATCAACACATGAGTAAAAGCAGCACACAAACTGAAAGCCACCATCCTCCTCCTGGTCCAGCATCTTCAGCCACGTCAACCACTGCTGTCCTCCATGCCCCCTATCAACAACCCGCCCCTCCGCCTCTCACCTTCAGCAGTTCCTGCTCACCTGCCCACAGTCAGGTGTCTGTCAAGGAAATGTTTGAGCGTAAGAAGCCAATCTCACAGAGTCACCCCCTTGCCCGGCGTCTGACAGCTGGCTTGTCGGAACTCTTAGCCCGCCAGCTTTTACCATACAAGCTGGTGGAGTCTGAAGCCTTCAAAAAATTTGTCGCTATTGGGACACCACAGTGGAAGGTACCCGGCCGAAATTATTTTTCACAAAAGGCAATCCCCAACCTGTACTCTATTGTGGAAAATGAAATCATGTCACGTCTGGCACACAGTGTTGGGGCAAGGGTCCATCTGACCACTGATAGCTGGTCTGCAAAGCACGGTCAGGGCAGGTATATCACTTACACTGCGCATTGGGTAAACCTGCTGGCGGCTGCCAAGCATGGAATGCGTGGCTCTGCTGCAGAGGAGTTGGTGACACCGCCACGACTTGCAGGCAGGCCTGCTGCCACCTCCTCTACTCCTCCTACTCCATCCTCTTTGCTAACCTCCTCGGCTGAGTCCTCTTCTGCTGTTGCGTCTTGCTCCACACCAACTGCACCCCCCCAGCTCCCCAGGGGCTATTCCACATGCCGGATACGACAGTGTCACGCTGTCTTGGGGTTGACTTGCCTGAAAGCAGAGAGTCACACCGGACCAGCACTACTGTCCGCCCTGAACGCACAGGTGGATCAGTGGCTGACCCCGCACCAACTGGAGATCGGCAAAGTGGTGTGTGACAACGGAAGCAATTTGTTGGCGGCATTGAATTTGGGCAAGTTGACACATGTGTTGAATCTGATTGTACAACGCTTTGTGCAGAAGTACCCAGGCTTACAGGACGTCCTCAAGCAGGCCAGGAAGGTGTGTGGCCATTTCAGGCGTTCCTACACGGCCATGGCGCACTTTGCAGATATTCAGCGGCGAAACAACATGCCAGTGAGGCGCTTGATTTGCGACAGCCCGACACGTTGGAATTCAACACTGCTAATGTTCGACCACCTGCTCCAACAAGAAAAAGCGGTCAACGAGTATTTGTATGACCGGGGTGCTAGGACAGCCTCTGCGGAGCTGGGTATTTTTTTGCCACGTTACTGGACGCTCATGCGCAATGCCTGTAGGCTCATGCGTCCTTTTGAGGAGGTGACAAACCTAGTCAGTCGCACCGAAGGCACCATCAGCGACATCATCCCATATGTTTTTTTCCTGGAGCGTGCCGTGCGAAGAGTGCTGGATCAGGCCGTAGATGAGCGTGAAGAGGAAGAGGAAGAGTTGTGGTCACCATCACCACCAGAAACAGCCTTACCATCGCTTGCTGGACCTGCGGCAACACTGGAAGAGGAGTCTGAGGAAGAGGAGTCAGAGGAGGAATGTGGCTTTGAGGAGGAGGAACACCAACCACAGCAGGCATCCCAGGGTGCTCGTTGTCACCTATCTGGTACCCGTAGAAGGAAAGGGAATTGGGGAGGGCGTATATGGGGGACTTTTTTAACAGGGTGCCAACATGAGACAATATATGCTAAAAGCATGTAATATAAAAAATATAATTTTTATTGAGAAAGCAAACGATTAAAAGATGTAAACTGTATTTCGACAAAGAAATCAGTATTACAACAAAAATTGATTCCAAAAGCCACATGTGTGTTACAATTATAATTGCACAGATACAAGTTTATTGTGTTCTACACAGGGGTCTTTCCATAGCAGTTTATAGACCCTTATTACCAGCCAGAAGAATGTCCTGGTTAGCGTCTGTGTAGGGATGAATGATGCCCAGAACTATAGCCCGACATGTTTCGCGGCAAGGGCCGCTTCCTCAGGGGCAGTTGAGGGATTGCACAAACATCAATACAATAACTAAAGAGAAAAAACAGTGTAAGTAACATGTGAATCACAGTACATAAAGTCATATACATATCATACTTTGCATATACATTCTATTATAACATTTACAATGAGAAAATGCATTACAAGCTAGTTGGTCATGAAGAGAGGGTCTGGATATACCACACCTGAGATAAAGGCAATCATCTGCACAGCAAGCCTGGAATCAGGACCGCAAGGTAGGTATGTCCCCCCCGGGGCGAGCACAGGAGCCGACCAAAAACAAAGCGGTTGATCGAACAGGTCTAAGTCTAAAAGAATATATGAAAATAATGAGTATTGGGTGTACCTGACCTCTGGAACTACTATCTAGCAGCACAGCTGACACAGTTTTCTGTTATATATTCCAGGGGGGGGAAACACTATTGATTATTTGGTTTGGAGTCCTGCCCCTACCCGTCCTCCAATATTGTCTCCAACCCTTTCACATTCATTCTCCATTTGTGATCGCATTCACAAGACGCACAAAGTGACCTTACATTGGGCTCCACTCACTCATCTATTTCACAATTCGGCCTTCCCTCCAGGGGAAAACATAGGGGCTTTTAAGTGGTGGACTGACAAGGGCATGTATAGGATCGGACACTTTGTTGATAGCTCGGGTCCCATAACATTCTCACATTGTACTTCTAAGCTGAAGATGCCATCTGCGGAGAAGTTCCGTCTGACTCAAATTTCGCACTATATTCACTCCCTCAGGCTCCGTTCTCCTGAGCCCCTGCGGGTGTCGCCTTATGAACAATGGTGTGCCCAAATTACTGATGTTAAGGGGGGTATTTCCCTAATTTATGCTTCACTGACTGACGCTCAAACTAAACCGGCCTACATGCTTAAATGGGAACAGGACCTCAATATAGAATGGGACCTCCCTAATTGGCACACATGTGTAGGACGTTCTTTTCGGGGTATTCACAATGTTGGGCTCATGGAGGCTAACCTAAAAGTAATTATGAGATGGTACATGGTGCCGGCTAGGCTGGCTGCCATCTACCCCTCCACGCCACCCACTTGCTTTCGTGATTGTACCCTGACGGGAACAGTCCTCCATATCTTCTGGGAATGCCCAAGGCTGCGGACGTTCTGGGGACGCATTTATGGTATGATCAGGTGAATCACTGGTCTTGCGGTACATCCTTCCCCTTTGCATGCTCTTTTGGGTCAGCGCATTCCTACAATTCCCAAACACACCCAGGCCCTCATTTTCTACATCTTCCTCGGTGCCAAAATGGCGATAGCCAGGCAGTGGAAAATGCCTTCAGTTCCGTTGCAGCTGGCTAAGCGTAAGATTTCGTGGATGATGGCACAGGAGAAGATGTATAGCATTCTTGACGACTCCAGAGCGAAATTCAAGCGGATCTGGGAACCCTGGGCACCTTATGTTAACGTTACTATTTGACAGGCGTCGGGCCGCTGCAACCTTCTACTCCCTCTTGCTCTTCCTCTTTCTTTCCTCTCTTCTCTTGATGCCTGTCAGTTTCCTATCCTATCTATTCTGCCTTCTTCTTTTTCTTTTTCCTTTTCTTTTTTCTTTTCTTCCTCTTGATTGCTCACATTTGGTTTATGTTGTACTCAGAGTGTTTGGTTACTAACCCCGCTTGGTGGGGTCTCTTGGTTTAAGCCCAGAGCCCCTGCCAAATGTTTGGAATGGGTCTTTGATAACGATAATTTCTTATTTTTCTGTTCTTCTCTATGATCGGGAATACAAGTCCATCTCTGTTTGAGCTAGGGACTGGGATTTGCTTACCTATACCTGGTTCTCCTTTGGAGTCCTGGTGATTGGGATTCCACTCGTTTCAATAATATTGGTTGGGTGCTCCCACCTCGAGGCACAGTATGTTCCCTTTTGGGGTGTCTCGGGGGTGGAGCTCTGCCATTGGGGGGTCGCCCCTGTTATCCGCTAGCTGGTATCCCACTTTTTAGGCTTTTCTGGGTCAAGTTTTGGTCCCACTTACACTGACTTATTCCTGGTGTTTATATATACGTGTTGCTTGCTGCACATCCTCCCCATATTGCTGTACTTCATGTTTCTACTACCGCATGTTGTGTTACAGTTTTAATTTCTGTACCATTCCAGTTACTGTTTGTACTTGATATTTTTGAATAAAAATTTATTGAAATTAAAAAAAAAACTTTGAAAATAATGAGTACAAACATTTTAAGTAATATTGTTCCCAATAGGGATTATTTAGATGAGGGATTTAATTAGATGTGAATAGGTATGCGATTGTTAGGCCAACCATTATATAATATAGACATTAATCAAGAATCTTACCCAAATCGCTTGGAGTAGTATCTTGAGGGCAGGGATCGGGGTAATGGAGACCAAATTCCCAAAAGAGGACCTCTTTGGTTCCTCTTTTGGGAATTTGGTCTCCATTACCCCGATCCCTGCCCTCAAGATACTACTCCAAGCGATTTGGGTAAGATTCTTGATTAATGTCTATATTATATAATGGTTGGCCTAACAATCGCATACCTATTCACATCTAATTAAATCCCTTATCTAAATAATCCCTATTGGGAACAATATTACTTAAAATGTTTGTACTCATTATTTTCATATATTCTTTTAGACTTAGACCTGTTCGATCAACCGCTTTGTTTTTTGTCGGCTCCCGTGCTCGCCCCGGGGGGGACATACCTACCTTGCGGTCCTGATTCCAGGCTTGCTGTGCAGATGATTGCCTTTATCTCAGGTGTGGTATATCCAGACCCTCTCTTCATGACCAACTAGCTTGTAATGCATTTTCTCATTGTAAATGTTGTAATAGAATGTATATGCAAAGTATGATATGTATATGACTTTATGTACTGTGATTCACATGTTACTTACACTGTTTTTTCTCTTTAGTTATTGTATTGATGATGTTTGTGCAATCCCTCAACTGCCCCTGAGGAAGCGGCCCTTGCCGCGAAACATGTCGGGCTATAGTTCTGGGCATCATTCATTCCTACACAGACGCTAACCAGGACATTCTTCTGGCTGGTAATAAGGGTCTATAAACTGCTATGGAAAGACCCCTGTGTAGAACACAATAAACTGTATCTGTGCAATTATAATTGTAACACACATGTGGCTTTTGGAATCAATTTTTGTTGTAATACTGATTTCTTTGTCGAAATACAGTTTACATCTTTTAATCGTTTGCTTTCTCAATAAAAATTATATTTTTTATATTACATGCTTTTAGCATATATTGTCTCATGTTGGCACCCTGTTAAAAAAGTCCCCCATATACGCCCTCCCCAATTCCCTTTCCTTCTACGCATTACTTGGGACGTGGTGCCTTTCTCTCCCTTTCTTTATTATAACCTCTAAATTTGGGTCTGTTCTTCTGCTCGTATCTGGTACCCGTGGTGTTGTACGTGGCTGGGGGGAAGAACACACCTTCAATGACATCAGTGAGGACGAGGAATTGGACATGAGTAGCTCGGCATCCAACCTTGTGCAAATGGGGTCTTTCATGCTGTCGTGCCTGTTGAGGGACCCTCGTATAAAAAGGCTGAAGGAGAACGACCTGTACTGGGTGGCCACGCTACTAGACCCCCAGTATAAGCAGAAAGTCTCTGATATGTTACCTAATTACTGGCAGGCGCAAAGGATGCAGCAGCTACAAAATAAGTTGAAAAGTATGCTTTACACAGCATATAAGGGTGATGTCACAGCACAACGGGAATCCAACAGGGGAAGAGGTGAAAGTAATCCTCCTCCTACCACCACAACCCCGCCGGCAAGGACAGGACGCTTTACAGATGTCTTGTTGATGGAGGACATGCGGAGCTTTTTTAGTCCTACGCATCGCCACAGCCCTTCGGGGTCCACCCTCAGAGAACGACTCGACCGACAGGTAGCAGACTACCTTGCCTTAACTGCAGATATCGACACTCTGAGGAGCGATGAACCCCTTGACTACTGGGTGTGCAGGCTTGACCTGTGGCCTGAGCTATCCCAATTTGCCATTGAACTTCTGGCCTGCCCCGCTTCAAGTGTGCTGTCAGAAAGGACCTTCAGCACAGCAGGAGGTATTGTCACTGAGAAGAGAAGTCGCCTAGGTCAAAAAAGTCTTGATTACCTCACGTTTATTAAGATGAATGAGGCATGGATCCCGAAGGGACTGACAGTGGGGGATGCATTTGACTAAAAAAGGCCTGGTGATGACTGAGATGCCTTGGGCTAAAAATGGTCCACACGCTGCTGTATTTAATCATTCTCTGACTTACGTGACGTCTCCGCCACCAACTACGGTTCAAGCCGCAATGTTTTAGTGCACTTTCTGCCTTGAAAACCTCAATTTTTCAGGCCGCTGCTAAAGCAGCGGCTGCAACAATACCTACTTTTTCATGCATGTGTACATGCCTAATTTTTCTGGCCTCTGGTGCTACACTGTGGCTGCAAAAAAACAAAAAAAAAGGCACATACATGTGTCAATTCCCCTTTGTGATCGTTACCTTGTCGTGGTGAAGGGGCTTGCGTATCACAATGAAGCGATCACCTCTAGGAGTGTGTTGGCACACCCCAGATGATAAGGTCGTTGCTTCATTGTGAACAGACCAAAAGCGATCCGCGGGATAATTTTTCATAGAAAAAACATTCATTTTCTTTCATTCTTTCTGCGGAGCTGGGTATTTTTTGGCCGCGTTACTGAATGCTCATGAACAATGGCTGTAGGCTCATGCGTCCTTTTGCGGAGGTGACAAACCTGGTGGTCAGTCGAACCCAAGGCAACATCATCGACCTCATCCCATATGCGTTTTTTCTGGAGCGTGCCCTGCGATTAGTACTGGATCAGGCTGTAGATGAGCATGAAGAGGAAGAGTTGTGGACCCCATCACCACCAGAAGCAGCCTTGTCGTTGTCAATTGCTGGACCTGTGGCAACGCAGAGAGAGGAGTCTGAAGAAGAGAAGTCAGAGGAGGAAGGTGGCTTTGAGGAGGTGGAATACCAGCCACAGCAGGCGTCCCAGGGGGCTTGTTGTCACCTTTCGGGGACCCTTGGTGTTGTACGTGGCTGGGTGGAGGAAGAGACCTTCAATGATGTCAGTGAGGACAAGGAATGGGACATGGCTAGCTTGGTATCCAACCTTGTGCAAATGGGGAGTTTGCGGTTGTGCAAATGGACTGACTGACTGACTGACTGTTAAACGGGGAGCTTGGTCTGTCAGAGTTTGGTCTGTCACTGTGAAGCGGGCATAACCCTTACACTACTTGACCGATACAACATCATACCTGATCGTATTCACACACTGGATGTTTTAAAGCACGTTATTCCAAACAATTTAGGAATGTTAGGCGATTTCTGCCCTTTATGGATCAAAACCAGACTCTGCGTCAACTACGTAATTTTCCATGGGAGTTTTGCCCCTCCGGCATGCCACAGTCCAGGTGTTAGTCCCCTTGAAACAACTTTTCCATCACTATTGTGGCCAGAAAGAGTCTTAAAATTGTGTTTTAAAATTCGCCTGCCTATTGAAGTCTATGGCGGTTCGCCCGGTTCGCGAACATTTGCCGATGTTCGCGTTCGCCGTTCGCGAACGGCGAAATTTAGGTTCGCGACATCATTATCCCCTAAGTGAATAATACAAAATAATAAATCATCATCCAGAGGGATGAAAAAAAATATCAAAGGAAAATATAGTGAATATAGTCCCAAAGAACAATATAAATAATGGTGAAAGTCCAAAAAAAAATTCAAGCTGAGATAACATGGAAAACGATCCTTCTTGTGACACCCAGGGAAGTGTGTAGAATGGGGACACCACAGTGCACAAGTATAGGGAGCAGCTTACCAAAGCGCCATGACTACTCAAATGAATGAGAAAGCTTCACCAAGCAAAGGGATGTTTCACATGAACCTCAATAGCTCCAAGGGGAAATGGTCAGCACAATGGAAGGGTCAGTTCCTCATAATCACTCCGTGATAGTCAAGCAGGTTTATAGAGGAGAATAAACAGAGGACCATAGCGTAATCCTCCTCCGCCTTTATGTAGGATCCACCCGGGGCCGTGACTGTACAGCCCGCCTGCTGCGACACTTACGCTCAGGCCTGACAGGACCCCCGGGGATTAGCGCTACTCTTTTTTATTATTACTGAATAGATTTGTGCCATCATAAGGTATTTTGCACCAATTTGTTTTTGAGGCCGCATCTGCAACCCACGGTTTTAGCCATAAGGCTCTTCTTGCTATGACCGAGGCTAGCATGGTTCTTAATGAAGATCATGTCCACTGATGCTTCTGCTATGAAATCTCCCGCTAGGGTGAGTTCCTGAAGAGCCCTAACAATTTTTTCTTGCTCTGTCCCTGCTGAAAGTAGTTTCTCAATGTTGGCTGTCCAAACGGGTATTGCTTTCCCTACTGCTGACAGAGCAATCGCTGGTCTTCAGGAGCCACCCGCCGAGGAGTAGGTTTTTTTGAGTTCAAGGTCGATTTTACGATCAAGCATATCTCTGAAGGTTACTGCGTCCTCAATTGGCAAAGTCACGTGCATAGCTATACGCATTAAGGATGCGTCTACTACAGGTGCAGAGATCAGAGGATTCACATTGGGCTCTCTTAGTGGATATAGTTTCGCTAGTCTATTGTTAAGGCTAGATTTTTTCTCTGTTTTCTGCCACTCGTCTTTTGTTAAATCCTCGAGTTCATCGATGAACGGAAAGGTCTCTGGCTCTTTCCTCAAATGCGGGAAGTACTTGCGCAGTTTGTGGGGGGTCTCCTTTGACTCTTCCCAACCGATCCCCTCCTTTACTGATTTAGCAAATGGATCTACCAAGGCAAAATCGAACCCGGAGGCTGTCTGAAATTCTCCTTCATCGGAAGACTCTTCGGAGTTCAGGGGGTTTAGTGATTCCATTGCTGAGGTGCCCTGGATTGGTCTATCCATTTCAGTGGCTGATACCTGCAAGATGGATTCTTTCACGGACTCCTTGATCATATTAGATACTTCTCTAGCATCTGCTTCTTTCTCCCAGGTCACTTCCTTGAAGCACGTGCGACACACTAGTTTGTCTGGAAGTGCTGTGGCTTCGCACACCCAGCAAGCATTGGCTGGTGGATGGCGGCTAGAGGCATGTGATCGGTGGGCTGAAGAGGTCCATATAGCTTACTATGCGAGTGATGATGGGAGGAAGATCTTGATGGACTTCTCCTGGAGCGTCTGTGTCCTGAAGATGAGCGTTCCCTCCTTCTGGAGTTAGTCAATCTAACAGATCTGACGGGGCTGCATAGAATGATATGGTATCTTAGTGGCAGAGCTCTCTTTTAATATTCTTCACTACTTACCTAACATAGCGCCCCTTACCTTTCAGGCTGAGGATGGTCTGCTAGGGCAGCGGCCTCCATGAGGGAGATAACATAATACCTGGGACGGTTGAAACAGTAGTAACCCCTATAGCATGTAATAGGAGAGCATAATAGAAATACAGCAAAGTACACCAAGGAAAGGCAAGTATAAGGATAAGAGGTTCCTACTAGTGGGATGGTGTGGTTGGAGGAGATAGGCAGGCTTGCAGGGTGCAGAGTAGTTGTAATGCTGTCCAAGAGAGTCCTGTCATTTTTTGCAGGTTGTTTCCTGGTTTAAATAATGCGCCACCCACGAAGGAAGTGACATCACTTCCACACATGCCCAGAAGCGAGACGCAGCAGCTGGCGCCATCTTGGGTACTGGTTGCACATGCTCAGTACGGAAGCGGTGGCTATCTTGGATACCCGGGGCCATGGAACTACTAAGCCCAGCCAGACTGCTGGGGAAAAAAAGGAAAAGGTAAAGGAGACCAAGTGAATAAATACATAGGAAGAAAATGAGAATGAGTGAGGAAATAAGAGAATGAATGGAGGTCGGTGCACTATCTCTAAGCCTATTTAAGGCTTGAATGGCACCAAGCATCAAAGGCCCCTGAGACCATCAGAGTGGGGCTCCCTCCATGAAGCTCTTGTTAGAGACTGTACAGGCAGGGACTTCCACCCAGGAGAGGCCAACCTGGCTGGGGTGAAGGCGGTAAGGGGGACCGGTCCAGTCCTTCGTTAATGAGGAAAAAAAGGAGAATGGTGGGAGGTGTCCCTCTTTAGATTTTATAGCTATCCAGTCCTAACAGTTGTGAGGGGGCGGAGTCACAACCCAGTGTGTGCTGCCATGATGCGACAGGAAACCCTTTTTTTTGTATCTTTGATGTGTTCTTTCAATCAAGTCTGTCGTTTTCCGACCGTCCTCCCTGTGTACTGCCTCCCACAGGGACAGGGAATCATATACACCACATTCTTAGTATTATGGGTTATAAAATTCTTAATGTTGTATTCCCTAAGGGTCTGATTACATTTAAATAAGGTGATTGTAATCCTTTTAAAGTGATTGATTTTACACACCTCACATTTGTTACATAGGAAAAACGTTTTAGGTCATAAAAAAAGCTACTGTATTTTCTGGCGTATAAGACTACTTTTGAACCTCAAAAAAATCCCCCCAAAAATGGGGGGTCGTCTTATACGCCGAGTATATCTCCAAGGTAACCTAAGTATAAGTATTACCAGTAGATGTAATCTCTCAAGACGCTGGCTGTGTGGGAACCTTGTACCGGTATACCATAATTACCGTAACTTCGGCTACATACAGTGTACAGCGCTGAGCAAATCAGGGAGAGCGATGTATTCTATTATTGAATGCAAAGCCTGCTCGGATTGGCGGAGTAACATCAGCCCGCCTCTCTAACTCCGCCAATCCGAGCAGGCTTTGCATTCAATAATAGAATACATCGCTCACTGTGATTATACTGTATACTGCGAGTATACTGCGCGGTATACTGTATGTAGCCGAAGCTACTGTACATACGGTATACCGGTACAGAATTCCCGCACAGCCAGCGTCTTGAGATTACATCTACTGGTAATACTTAGGGTACCTTGGAGATATTATGAGAGATTACATGTATTACAGTACTAGCCTACTAGGGCACCTTGGAGATCTATGAGAAATCTGATGTTTTTCAATGGTGTTGTCTTGCTTCGGAAGGGGGTAGTCTTATACGGCGAGTATAGCCCAAAACCTATGTTTTAACTTGAAAATTAGGGGGGTCGTCTTATACGCCCAGTCGTCTTATATGCCGGAAAATACGGCAATTCTGGGGGGATTTTGTATAACATTGGGAGCTAGTGTTTCTTAATGAGGGAGCACCTCTAAACACCACATCTGGTCTACTGGTAAATCGTGGTCCCAGGATACGATCCTTTTTAATCACTGTCCAGTGTTTTTTGATAATCCTTTTTACTTCTCAATGCTGATTAGAATAGGAGGTGACTGTTCGAAATAGACTTCTCAGTAGGGTTGAGCGAACACCTAGATGTCCGTGTTCGACGGGTTCGGCCGAACTTTAAAAAAAAGTCCGGGTCCGTGTCCCGGACTTTTACCGAACTTTTCCCGGACACCGAACCCCATTGAAGTCAATGGGGACCCGAACTTTAAGGCACTAAAATGGCTCTAAAACACCAAAGGAAAGGGCTAGAGTGCTGCAAATGGCAGCAAAACGTAATTAAGAGCATGGCAAGTGCTCTGCAAACAAATGTGGATAGGGAAATAACTTAAAACAACAAAAAAAAACAGAAAAATAAAACAATGTTCTTCTTCATCTCTGAAGGACGAGGCCCATATGGAGTAGGAGGGAGGTTAAGGTGGTGGTGGATGTGGCGGTGACATAGGCGTGCGCACAGGGTGTGCTGGGTGTGCCTGGGCACACCCTAATCACCTAGGGCACATAGCATTGCCAGTGAGGAGATGGGAAAGATCTCCCTGGGACCTGCTCTGCTCTATTTCTCCTTGCCTACAGGTACATGGCCCCGATACATTACTCTCCCTGCTGGCAAACACATGCATGTGTATTTCAACTTTGGGGTGCACACCTTAATGCAATAGGCTGCGCACACCTATGGGCGGTGTAGGTGGAAGCGGCGGTGGAGGAGGACCAGGGCCGGATTAACAGCATCATGGGCTTGGTGCTGAGGATTTTGAAGGGCCTTAGGGCCGTGCCTTGCCATGCACCCAGAGGAGGAAGGGTGCAGCCATGCATGCCTAATTCAACATGGGATGCTGTCTCTGAAGCCCATAAACACATCCATGCATCGCCAACTGTCCCTCCTTGTCCGGCCTTCACGCTGTGTGGGGAGGTTCTGAGGGTGCTGCCTGGGGAAGCGAGCATAGAAGCCAGACTTCTGTGTTTACAAGTGACAGAAGAGCGGTAACAGTGAATATGGCCAACCCGGGGCCTATATAAAAGGTAGGGGCCTGGAGCTGCAGCTCCAATAGCCCCTACATTAATCTGGCCCTGAGGAGGAGGACGAGGTAGCCAACACTGCTTCTTTTCACAAATTTTAAATGAGGGTACACCCCAAAAGAGTGAGAAAGAGCAAAAATGGAACAATGGGTGGGTAAGGTCGGTATCCATTGCTATTCTGCATAAGGTACGGAAAAGTCCCGTGGGATCCATGCCTGGTTCATTTTAATGAACGTGAGCTTGTCCACATTGTCTCTGGACAGGCGGCTGCGCTTGTCTGTTATAACGCCCCCAGCCGTGCTAAATACCCGTTCAGATAATACACTGGCTGCAGGGCACGCCAGCACCTCCAAGGCGTAAAGGGCAAGCTCAGGCCATGTGCCCAATTTGGAGACCCAGAAGTTGAAGGGGGCAGACCCGTCATTCACTACATGTAGGCGTGTGCACACATACTGCTCCACCATGTTGGTAAAATGCTGCCTCCTGCTAAGACGTTCCATCTGAGCTGCTGGTGCTGCTGTTTGTTGTGGCGTGCTGACAAAGCTTTTCCACATTTCGGCCATGCTAACCCTGCCTTCTGAGGTGCTGGCGGTGCCCTGGTTGCGTTGGCGACCTCCTCCTCCTCCTCCTCTGCCTTGTGCTTCCACTGTGGCCCCGCTGTCAGATGGGAATGCCAGCAGCATGGCGTCTACCAGCGTGCGCTTGTACTCGCGCATCTTGCGATCGCGCTCCAGTGAGTGAATTAAGGACGGTACGTTGTCCTTGTAACGGGGATCCAGCAGCGTGGCCACCCAGTAATCAGCACAAGTTAGAATGTGGGCAACTCGGCGGTCGTTGTGGAGACACTGCAGCATGTAATCGCTCATGTGTGCCAGGCTGCCCAGAGGCAACGAAAGGCTGTCCTCTGTGGGAGGTGTATGGTCCGTGTCCTCTGTATCCCCCCAGCCACGCACCAGTGATGGCCATGAGCTGGCCTGGGTGCCACCCTGCTGTGAACATGGTTCCATCTCCTCCTCCAGCTCCTCCTCCTCCTCATCCTCCTCATCCTCCAGAACTGTGCCCCTGCTGGACAATTGCGTCCCTGGCGTTTGCGTGTGCAGGAACCCACCCTCGGAGCCCCTTGCGAATGACTGCCCTGAAAGCCTTGGAAATGTTACCTCTTCATCCTCCTCCTCCTCCTCATCCTGTGCCACATCCTCTTCCATCATCGCCCGAATTGTTTTTTCAAGGAGGCATAGAAGTGGGATAGTTAAGCTGAGAACGGCGTCATTGCCACTGGCCATGTTGGTGGAGTACTCAAAACAGCGCAACAAGGCACACAGGTCTCGCATGGAGGCCCAGTTAAATTAAATAGCGGAATAGAAAATATGATCCAAAAAAAGTGTATGTATATCACACGTACACAACCACACTAGGCCCCAATTACTATTGTTTGTACCCCTAAAAGGCTAGATGAGGAGTAGGGGGAGTATGGAACAGGTAGCACCCTCAAACCTTCAGAAGTATGAGATGAACCCCAACAACTTGGAAAGGTGGATCTCTCTCACACGTACCGACACAGACTATCCCGCAATTCAATTGATCCTCAAAGGTTTTTATTGAATAGCGGAATAGGAAATATGATCAAAAAAAGTGTATGTATCTCGCACGTACACAACCACACTAGGCCCCAATTACTATTGTTTGTACCCCTAAAAGGCTAGATGAGGAGTAGGGGGGGTATGGAACAGGCAGCACCCTCAAACCTTCAGAAGTATGAGATGAACCCCAACAACTTGGAAAGGTGGATCTCTCTCACACGTACCGACACAGACTATCCCGCAATTCAATTGATCCTCAAAGGTTTTTATTGAATAGCGGAATAGGAAATATGATCAAAAAAAGTGTATGTATCTCGCACGTACACAACCACACTAGGCCCCAATTACTATTGTTTGTACCCCTAAAAGGCTAGATGAGGAGTAGGGGGGGTATGGAACAGGCAGCACCCTCAAACCTTCAGAAGTATGAGATGAACCCCAACAACTTGGAAAGGTGGATCTCTCTCACACGTACCGACACAGACTATCCCGCAATTCAATTGATCCTCAAAGGTTTTTATTGAATAGCGGAATAGGAAATATGATCAAAAAAAGTGTATGTATCTCGCACGTACACAACCACACTAGGCCCCAATTACTATTGTTTGTACCCCTAAAAGGCTAGATGAGGAGTAGGGGGGGTATGGAACAGGCAGCACCCTCAAACCTTCAGAAGTATGAGATGAACCCCAACAACTTGGAAAGGTGGATCTCTCTCACACGTACCGACACAGACTATCCCGCAATTCAATTGATCCTCAAAGGTTTTTATTGAATAGCGGAATAGGAAATATGATCAAAAAAAGTGTATGTATCTCGCACGTACACAACCACACTAGGCCCCAATTACTATTGTTTGTACCCCTAAAAGGCTAGATGAGGAGTAGGGGGGGTATGGAACAGGCAGCACCCTCAAACCTTCAGAAGTATGAGATGAACCCCAACAACTTGGAAAGGTGGATCTCTCTCACACGTACCGACACAGACTATCCCGCAATTCAATTGATCCTCAAAGGTTTTTATTGAATAGCGGAATAGGAAATATGATCAAAAAAAGTGTATGTATCTCGCACGTACACAACCACACTAGGCCCCAATTACTATTGTTTGTACCCCTAAAAGGCTAGATGAGGAGTAGGGGGGGTATGGAACAGGCAGCACCCTCAAACCTTCAGAAGTATGAGATGAACCCCAACAACTTGGAAAGGTGGATCTCTCTCACACGTACCAACACAGACTATCCCCCAATTTAACTGATCCCCAGAGGTTTTTGATTAAATAGCGGAATAGAAAATATGATCCCAAAAAAGTGTATGTATATCACACGTACACAACCACACTAGGCCCCAATTACTATTGTTTGTACCCCTAAAAGGCTAGGAGTAGGGGGAGTATGGAACAGGCAGCACCCTCAAACCTTCAGAAGTATGAGATGAACCCCAACAACTTGGAAAGGTGGATCTCTCTCACACGTACCAACACAGACTATCCCCCAATTTAACTGATCCCCAAAGGTTTTTGATTAAATAGCGGAATAGAAAATATGATCCCAAAAAAGTGTATGTATATCACACGTACACAACCACACTAGGCCCCAATTACTATTGTTTGTACCCCTAAAAGGCTAGGAGTAGGGGGAGTATGGAACAGGCAGCACCCTCAAACCTTCAGAAGTATGAGATGAACCCCAACAACTTGGAAAGGTGGATCTCTCTCACACGTACCAACACAGACTATCCCCCAATTTAACTGATCCCCAAAGGTTTTTGATTAAATAGCGGAATAGAAAATATGATCCCAAAAAAGTGTATGTATATCACACGTACACAACCACACTAGGCCCCAATTACTATTGTTTGTACCCCTAAAAGGCTAGGAGTAGGGGGAGTATGGAACAGGCAGCACCCTCAAACCTTCAGAAGTATGAGATGAACCTCAACAACTTGGAAAGGTGGATCTCTCTCACACGTACCAACACAGACTATCCCCCAATTTAACTGATCCCCAAAGGTTTTTGATTAAATAGCGGAATAGAAAATATGATCCCAAAAAAGTGTATGTATATCACACGTACACAACCACACTAGGCCCCAATTACTATTGTTTGTACCCCTAAAAGGCTAGGAGTAGGGGGAGTATGGAACAGGCAGCACCCTCAAACCTTCAGAAGTATGAGATGAACCCCAACAACTTGGAAAGGTGGATCTCTCTCACACGTACCAACACAGACTATCCCCCAATTTAACTGATCCCCAAAGGTTTTTGATTAAATAGCGGAATAGAAAATATGATCCCAAAAAAGTGTATGTATATCACACGTACACAACCACACTAGGCCCCAATTACTATTGTTTGTACCCCTAAAAGGCTAGGAGTAGGGGGAGTATGGAACAGGCAGCACCCTCAAACCTTCAGAAGTATGAGATGAACCCCAACAACTTGGAAAGGTGGATCTCTCTCACACGTACCAACACAGACTATCCCCCAATTTAACTGATCCCCAAAGGTTTTTGATTAAATAGCGGAATAGAAAATATGATCCCAAAAAAGTGTATGTATATCACACGTACACAACCACACTAGGCCCCAATTACTATTGTTTGTACCCCTAAAAGGCTAGGAGTAGGGGGAGTATGGAACAGGCAGCACCCTCAAACCTTCAGAAGTATGAGATGAACCTCAACAACTTGGAAAGGTGGATCTCTCTCACACGTACCAACACAGACTATCCCCCAATTTAACTGATCCCCAAAGGTTTTTGATTAAATAGCGGAATAGAAAATATGATCCCAAAAAAGTGTATGTATATCACACGTACACAACCACACTAGGCCCCAATTACTATTGTTTGTACCCCTAAAAGGCTAGGAGTAGGGGGAGTATGGAACAGGCAGCACCCTCAAACCTTCAGAAGTATGAGATGAACCCCAACAACTTGGAAAGGTGGATCTCTCTCACACGTACCAACACAGACTATCCCCCAATTTAACTGATCCCCAAAGGTTTTTGATTAAATAGCGGAATAGAAAATATGATCCCAAAAAAGTGTATGTATATCACACGTACACAACCACACTAGGCCCCAATTACTATTGTTTGTACCCCTAAAAGGCTAGGAGTAGGGGGAGTATGGAACAGGCAGCACCCTCAAACCTTCAGAAGTATGAGATGAACCCCAACAACTTGGAAAGGTGGATCTCTCTCACACGTACCAACACAGACTATCCCCCAATTTAACTGATCCCCAAAGGTTTTTGATTAAATAGCGGAATAGAAAATATGATCCCAAAAAAGTGTATGTATATCACACGTACACAACCACACTAGGCCCCAATTACTATTGTTTGTACCCCTAAAAGGCTAGGAGTAGGGGGAGTATGGAACAGGCAGCACCCTCAAACCTTCAGAAGTATGAGATGAACCTCAACAACTTGGAAAGGTGGATCTCTCTCACACGTACCAACACAGACTATCCCCCAATTTAACTGATCCCCAAAGGTTTTTGATTAAATAGCGGAATAGAAAATATGATCCCAAAAAAGTGTATGTATATCACACGTACACAACCACACTAGGCCCCAATTACTATTGTTTGTACCCCTAAAAGGCTAGGAGTAGGGGGAGTATGGAACAGGCAGCACCCTCAAACCTTCAGAAGTATGAGATGAACCCCAACAACTTGGAAAGGTGGATCTCTCTCACACGTACCAACACAGACTATCCCCCAATTTAACTGATCCCCAAAGGTTTTTGATTAAATAGCGGAATAGAAAATATGATCCCAAAAAAGTGTATGTATATCACACGTACACAACCACACTAGGCCCCAATTACTATTGTTTGTACCCCTAAAAGGCTAGGAGTAGGGGGAGTATGGAACAGGCAGCACCCTCAAACCTTCAGAAGTATGAGATGAACCTCAACAACTTGGAAAGGTGGATCTCTCTCACAC
Organism: Pelophylax lessonae; assembly: GCF_965119305.1. Classification (NCBI taxonomy): domain Eukaryota; kingdom Metazoa; phylum Chordata; class Amphibia; order Anura; family Ranidae; genus Pelophylax; species Pelophylax lessonae. The sequence continues at coordinate 152,373,346 of NC_138779.1, read as the reverse complement.
GTACAAACACAGACTATCCCCCAATTTAACTGATCCCCAAAGGTTTTTGATTAAATAGCGGAATAGAAAATATGATCCCAAAAAAGTGTATGTATATCACACGTACACAACCACACTAGGCCCCAATTACTATTGTTTGTACCCCTAAAAGGCTAGATGAGGAGTAGGGGGAGTATGGAACAGGCAGCACCCTCAAACCTTCAGTATGAGATTGTGTTCACTGTACCCCACAAAGATTGAGTTCACTGCACCCCACAATGATTGTGTTCACTGCACCCCACAAAGATTGTGTTCACTGCACCTCACAAAGATTGTGTTCACTGTACCCCCCAAAGATTGTGTTCACTGCACCCCACAAAGATTCTGTTCACTGTACCCCACAAAGATTGTGTTCACTGCACCCCAAAAAGATTGTGTTCACTGCACCCCAAAAAGGATGTTGTTCACTGCACCCCAAAAAGGATGTTGTTCACTCCACCCCAAAAAGATTGTGTTCACTGCACCCCACAAAGATTGTGTTCACTGCACCCCAAAAAGATTGTGTTCACTGCACCCCAAAAATGATTTTGTTCACTGCACCCCAAAAAGGATTTTGTTCACTGCACCCCAAAAAGGATGTTGTTCACTCCACCCCAAAAAGATTGTGTTCACTGCACCCCAAAAAGATTGTGTTCACTGCACCCCACAAAGGATTTTGTTCACTGCACCCCAAAAAGATTGTGTTCACTGCACCCCAAAAAGGATGTTGTTCACTGCACCCCAAAAAGGATTTTGTTCACTGCACCCCAAAAAGATTGTGTTCACTGCACCCCACAAAGGATTTTGTTCACTGCACCCCACAAAGATTGTGTTCACTGCACACCAAAAAGGATTGTGTTCACTGCACCCCAAAAAGATTTTGTTCACTGCACCCCAAAAAGATTGTGTTCACTGCAGCCCAAAAAGATTGTGTTCACTGCAGCCCAAAAAGATTGTGTTCACTGCAGCCCAAAAAGATTGTGTTCACTGCAGCCCAAAAAGATTGTGTTCACTGCAGCCCAAAAAGATTGTGTTCACTGCAGCTCACACACAGAAAAATGGATGTGGATCACTGACACCTGCCTATCTCCAATCCCACACCACACAGCAATATCGATTGTAGTTTGTAGAACACAGTTTCCCTAAAATTCAGCAGACTCTGTCCCTAACAGGATTGAGAAGAGATCGTAGATCAGGATTGAGTGCAGACCCCACCCCCCACACAGCAATATCGATTGTAGTTTGTAGAAGACACTGACCCTATATAATTCAGCAGACTCTATCCCTAAAATGCCTACAACTCGCCCTGCCTAAACACTCCGACCTGTCCCTCAATTCTATCCGGACACAAATGGTTTTTTCCTGCCTATCTTTCCCTAATCAGCAGCCAGCACGTTGATGTGTGCTCTGTCCCTGAATCTAAGCAGCATAATGACGCCGCTGCGGCTGCCTCGAACTTATAAAGACTTGGTCACATGCTTCAGACGGCCAATCACAGCTACTGAGACATTTGCAGGCATGGCTGGGATGGCTTAAGGCACACCAGTTAAACGATTGTTGATTGGCTGTTGAAAGCCCGCCATGAAAAGAGCGCCAAAGCATGCAAAACCCGGAAATAAAACGACCGAACACTGATTTTTACCCGAACATACAGTAAAGTGTCCGTGTCCGTGTTCGGGTACAAAAAATCCAATTATTCGGTACGAACACGAATAATACAGTCCGTGTTCGCTCAACACTACTTCTCAGCTGTCACGATACTTTAGGAAAGTTGTTTATTAAAGTAAAGCAAAACATACGAAACAGAACAAAACATCGACAGAAGGAGAGAGAGATATATAAGAGATGTTACATATCTTTAGGCCCCGTTCACATAGGGGCGACGCGCGCCGCGACCTCGGAGCGGCCGCCACGGACTTCATAACATTGAAGTCTATGGCGGTCGCCTCCTGGTCGCCCCAAAGAAGCTCCGGACCCTTTTTCTAAGTCGGAGCGACTTGTGTCGCTCCTATTAGAACGGGTCCGCAGCTTCCCTATGGGAGGGGACCTACGGCGACCTGTGAGGCGACCAGGTCGCCTCAGTGTGAACCGGGACTTAGAGTGTAGGATGTCCTTTTCTCATCTCTCTCTCTCTAGAACGTATAACAGTGTATTCTTATACTGTATGTAAAGACGATGTCAGCAAAAAGTATGTCTCAAGAAGGTAGTAATTCTAAATATGAAGGAAAAACCCACTCTTACATATATAGTTCAGTCTATAGTTATGACACAACTCCACCCAACAAACTGAATAGAAATATATACATAGCAAAATGGCTTCTCTGTCCTTCACAAAGACATAATGAAGTAACCTTCAAAACGAACATATTACATTAGAACATTCATATGTTTTACAGAGACTTTTATCATTTAAAATAATATTAAACTCTAAATCTCTAACAATTCCCCCTCAATGCACTATGATCAACTAATAAAAGTGGATTCATTTTCAGGTCCGGTTCACACTTATGCGAGTGCGGGAAGGCTGCGAATCTGCAGCCTGTTCCCGCATCGCACACGCACCCCCGGCAGTTCACACTGCCATATGCGATATGCTGGGGGTGTCAATGTAATCTTAACGACACCCCCAGTTTGATCGCATATCGCAGTGCGATCGTGCAGTTCGCACAGGATCGGATCGCACAAGTGTGAACCGATGTGCGATCCGATCCTGATGCAGCTGCCAAAAAGGGTCCCTGTGCGTGTTTGCTGCGGCTGCGGTGCGAATTTAGCCATACAAACTGTATGGCTAAACTCGCACCGCACAGCCGATCGCATGTAATGTAAAGCAGTGCGCTCCGGCATTACATGCGAACCCCCGCACACGCACAAGTGTGAACCGGGGCTAAACAGGAAATGTCTCTGATCATCTTTTTTTACAAAACAAATTATGACAAACAATACAATAAACAATAATAAAATTGGATATGTCAGATAATGTACTTCAGCACTTCTCCAAAACCCGGAGATTTTCCTGCGAAAAATTTAACTATCATTCCATCACTATAAATGATTATATTTATTCATTTTATTTCGTTTTCCAAATTATGTAATATCATCAAAGATCTTCTTCCTTCAATTTCATAAATGTATTTTTACTCCATAATATAAATGATGAATTGATAAAATCTCTTCTATCCCAAGACATTTCTATAACTAAATGATTCTTACAATATAAGCCTTTATACATTATCTTTCACATCAAACAATTCTACGTATGATGAGTAATCATAACTTTCCATTATTCAATTGCCATATTCATTTTTATATAATCTATCTATCTATCTATCTATCTCCAGCAAGCAACTCTTTTCTATGCTTTTTTCAACATTTCATATTATTTAGTTCAACAGTAACTCTGTTTGGACACATTAAATCAGATCATTCTCTTCCACACAAACCTGAATGTACTTTAACCCATTCCATACCGCGCCATTGTAAAATGACGTCGGCATGATTCCTTTCTCGATCCGGGCGGCCGTCATATGACGTCCGCCCGTTCTAGCTGGCAGTGCGCGCCCCCGGCGGCGCGCAGCGCCGCGATCAGGGATGAGGCTCGTCCCTCGGACATAGCCCATCCCTGATCAAGGTAAACAGCCAATAGAAATTGGCTGTTTACCACGTGATCGGCTGTGTCAATCACAGCCGATCACATGAGCGGCTCAAGCGCGAGCCGCTCATTCTCTCTGCAATGCGCGCCCCCGGGGGCGCGCAGAGCAGCGATCGGGGACGAGGCTCGTCACTCGGACAGAGCCAATCCCTGATCTTGGTAAAGAGCCAATGAAATTGGCTCTTTACCACGTGACCGGCTGTGTCCAATCACAGCCGGTCACAAATGTCAACAAAGATGAGGGTAACTCACTGTTACCAGGCTCTTCTCCTCACACACCGATCCAGTGTGAGGAGATCTGCAAACAGTGAGTTACCAGTGAGAGTACCGTTACTATTACTGTGCCCTGATTGCCTGATTGCCCCCATCAAATAAAGAGGACCTGTCACCAGAGTACTGTCACCTGCCCATCTGAGTACCTGTCACCTGCCCATCTGAGTACCTGTCACCTGCCCATCAGCGTACCCGAGTACCTTTTCCCTGCCCATCAGGGTACCTGTCTCCTGCCCATCAGGGTACCAGAGTACCTGTCACCTACCCATCAGAGTACCCGAGTACCTTCCACCTACCCATCAGAGTACCCGAGTACCTTCCACCTACCCATCAGAGTACCCGAGTACCTTCCAACTGCTCATCAGAGTACCTGACGCCTGAAGTACCCGAGTACTTACCGCCTGCTCATCAGTACCCATCAGTACCTATCAGTATCAGTACTGATCATCAGTACCCATCAGTAACACCTATCAGAATCAGTACTACTCATCAGTACCCATCAGTACCTATCACCTGCCTGTCACCTGCCCATCAGAGTACCTGAGTACCTGTCACCTGCCTATTGGAGTACCCGAGTACCTGCCACCTGCTCATCAGTACCTGTCAGCTGCCCAGCAAAGTACCCGATTACCTGTCACCCTTCATACAGCCACCATGTCACAGTCCAAAAGGGTTTTCACTGCTGAAGAGGCCTGTCAAATAATATCCATGATGAGTGAGAGCAGAGGGGAGCTCTCACCTTCCGACGCTGAAACAATTTCTGAATCCGGTTCAGAATTTGAGCCCTTTGAAGGCTTTACATCCGGCACTGAATCGGAGGAGGAAGAAGTTCGGCCTAAAAGACGCCGCACTGAAAAATCAGGCAGACACCAGCAGCGCCAATGGCCAATCGGCAAACGCCAATGGCGCTGGACCCCAGGAGGAAAAGCCCAGTACAAGCACTGGGATTTCACACCAGCCCCAAAGAAGAAAAGCCCAAATGCAGCTTCCGGATGCCTTGGCAAACCCATTGTGGCTGCCTTCTAGCTCTGGGTCAGCTACAATCCCCCCCCCTTCACAGCACAGCCAGGTTTGCAAGTCAACACCGAAAATTTTATTCTGATTGATTTTTTAAATTTATTTTTCCCTTTGGAGTACCTTCAAAACATCGTGGACCAAACAAATCTTTTTGCCCAACAGTTTATCGAGAAAAACCCCACCTCATATCATTCCCGTCCTTTTGAATGGAGACCCCTAACAGTAGAAGAGTTCAAAGTTTTTTTGGGCCTTACAATCAATATGGGGGTTACAAAAAAAAATGAGCTGCATTCTTATTGGTCCACCAAACCCATCCACCACATGCCAATTTATTCATCAGTCATGCCCAGGTCCCGCTATGATGCTATAATGCGCTTCCTGCATTTCAACGATAATTCCCAGTGCCCTCCCCGAGATGATCCCAATTACGATAAACTCTACAAAATTCGCCCCCCAATTGATTACTTTTCTGGACGGTTCCCCGAAGTCTATGTCCCTGACCAAAAGATCGCTGTGGACGAATCACTGGTCCACTTCACAGGCCGGCTGGGATTTAAGCAGTACATTCCCAGCAAGAGGGCGAAATACGGCTTAAAACTTAACAAGCTCTGCGAAAGCCAAACGGGATATGTGTAAGCCTTTCGCGTGTACAAAGGCAGAGACTCCCAGCTCCAGCCCCCTGAGTGCCCAACGTACATGGGAGTAAGTGGGAAGATTGTCTGGGACCTAGCCTTCCCATTGCTGCAAAAGGGGTACCATATTTATATGGACAACTATTATACCAGTTTGCCCCTTTTCCGCCACCTGTACCTGAAGAAAACCTTGGCCTGCGGTACAGTAAGAAAAAACCGGAAGGGCTTCCCGCAGAGTCTTGTCACCACTCAATTACGAATTGGGGAATCCGCAAGCCTTAGGAACGAGGAGGTAATGGCTTTGAAGTGGAGGGATAGTAAGGACGTTTACATCATGTCCACCATCCACGATGACACCGCAGTGGAAATTCGAAGACGACGCGGTCCCGTTCGAAGTTCCGTTCGAAAGCCTGCTTGTATCCACGAGTACAATAAGTACATGGGGGGGGGGGGGGTGGATTTAAACGATCAAATGCTGCAGCCCTATCTCCCGACACGAAAGACCCTCTTTTGGTACAAAAAAGTTGCAGTGTACTTTTTCCATTTGGCCATGTACAATGCCTTTGTCACCTATAAAAAGTCCACAACAACACCAATCCCCTTCCTCCAGTTTATTGAGGATATTGCCACTGCCCTGATTTACCAGCAAGGATCCCCCCCAGAAATCATTCGTTCTGATTGTGTCAGCAGACTTTATGAGCGCCATTTCCCTTTCCATATCCCACCATCAGAAACCGGAAGAAGACGCCAAAAAAAGTGTTGGGTGTGTAGCAAAAGAGGAATTAGGAAAGACACTAGTTTCCATTGTACCTATTGTCCCTCCCAACCTGGCCTTTGCATTGGAGAATGCTTCAAAATATATCACACTGCCCTAAACTTTTAGCCCATATTTCACTGCTGAATATTTTCCTGCTGCCTCAACCAACCATATCACTGCCTTCCTTGTGAACCGACGCTGGCCTGTATATCGACTAAGTCTCTGCCTGCCGTCTGCATTGTTTATCCGCCATGTTTCTGCCTTTCAAGTGAACTGACCCTGGACTGTTTATCGACGATGCCTCTGCCTGCCGTCTGCATTGTTTATCCGCCATGTTTCTGCCTTTCAAGTGAACTGACCCTGGACTGTTTATCGATTTTGCCTTAGCCTACCGTCTATTTCTGCCTTTTACCTGCACTGACCTCGGCCTGTTACGATCATGTTTTTTGCCTGCCACTTAGACTGATCCTTCGCCCTGCTACTGTAGTAGTGGGATTCAAAATGACACAGGGGTCTCACTTTTGTGAGGGGCTTCAGAATATAGCGTTCTGATATGAGAAAACCAGTTTTTGGATTTCTCTGGGTTTGTAAACTCAGAACATGGTCTGGAGTCCGGAGGCTTCAAAGTGATTTGGGTGGGAGAAGCCTCTACCCCTGTCCCCATTCTTTCCCGACCGAGGCCCTAAGCTTGATGGTCCTGCCTGCTGCCTGGACCAATACTTTGGCTGTGCTGATCATATCCCTGCCTGCACTGACCCAGGACTTTTTATGGAACATGTGCCTGTTGCCTGGACCAATACTTGGGCTGTACTGACCATATCTCTGCCTGCTGCCTGTACTAATTATGGACAGTATTCCTGCCTGCTGCATGGACAATCCTTTTTCTGCTGCTGACCTGCCTGCTACCTGGACCAATGCTTTGGCTGTGCTGACAATATCTGTGCCTGCTGCCTGTACTGACTATGGACAGTATTCCTGCCTGCTGCCTGGACAATCCTTTCACTGTCGCTGTCTACGTTCCTGCCTGCTGCCTGAACCACTGCACTGCTAAAACCACAGGTATTTTTTTGTTTATCCTTTGCTCAGCAGAATGTATTTTGGTATGTATTATGCTATGTGTTAGGGGCCTTCAACAATGTGATAGGTTGTCAGGAATTTATGTGTGTGATTTATGTCCCTAGCCACTTGCCAACCGGCCAATGTATATATACGTTCTCCGTTTAAACCTAAAAACCAGTGTTATGGCAGCAGATAGCTGCCATAACCCTGGTATTTTTTTAAACGGTGGACAGTTGGCTTCCGGGATGGCGGAAGAGGTGACCCCCCCCCTCCCGCCGCGTCCCGGTCCTTTTCCCCGCTAACCGGACCCGCCGGCAGCGGGGAAAACGATCCGGTCCCAGATCCTCATGGACAGGATGTTGAGTGAGGGCAAGCTTGCCCTCACTCGACTCTATGGTCTTGGATGACCGGAGCTACGGCAAACGTTGTTGCCTAGCAACCAGTTTAAAGGTCCCTTTTTTTTTTTTCATTTTATTTTATTTATTTTTTTTTCTATCTTATAGTGTACCCTTGAGATCTGAGGACTTTTTGACCCCAGATCTTACAAAAAAGAGGTCCTGTCGTGCCTATTTCTATTACGAAACATAAGAAATGTTTACATTCCTTGTAATAGAAATTAAAAATTATCAATTTTTTTTTAAACGGTGTAAAAATAAAAAATAATAAATAAAATAAATAGTAAAAAAAAAAAAAAAAAAATTAAAGCACCCTTTCCCCGTTAGCTCGCACGCAGAAGTGGACGCATACGGAAACCCCGCCCACATATGTAAACGGTGTTCAAACCACACATGTGAGGTATCGCCGCGATCGTTGGAGCAAGAGCAATAATTTGAGCCCTAGACCTCCTCTGTAACTCTAAGATGGCAACCTGTAGAAATTTTTAAAATGTCGCCTATGGGGATTTTTAAGTACCAAAGTTTGTCGCCATTCCGTGAGCGTGCGCAATTTTGAAGCATGACATGTTGGGTATCTATTTACTCGGCGTAACATTATCTTTCACATTATGGAAAAAAATTGGGCTAACTTTACTGGTTTCTTATTTTTTAATTAAAAAAATTGAATTTTTTAAAAAAAAATTGCGTTTGGAAGACCGCTGCGCAAATACGGTGTGATAAAAAATATTGAAATAATCTCTATTTTATTCTCTAGGGTCTCTGATAAAAAAAATATATAATGTTTGGGGGTTCTAAGTAGTTTTCTAGTAAAAACAACTGATTTTAGCTTGTAAACACCAAATGTCAAAAATAGGCCTAGGCAAGTGGCTAGGATGCATGATGGTGCTCCTTGGATGTTGGGTCCCTCTATATGGCTAGGCTGTGAAAAAGTCTCACACATGTGGTATCGCCATACTCAGGAGGAGTGGCAGAATGTATTTTGGGGTGTCATTTTTGCTGTATACATGCTATGTGTTAGGAATATCCAATAAATCGACAACTTTGTGTAAAAAAAAAAAGGTTTTCATTTTTTTCCCACATTTTCCAAAAACTTGTGGAAAAAAATGACACGTTCAAAAGACCCATAATGCCTCACAGAATATACGTTGGAGTGTTTGCTTTCCAAAATGGGGTCATTTTGTGGGCGTTTCCATTGTCTTGGTGCTCTAGGGCCTTCAGAAGTGTGATAGGTAGTCCGAAAATGATGTGTGTAATTTATGCTCCTAGAACGCCTGAAGGTGCTTCTTGAATTTGGAGTCTCTTTATGTGGCCAGGCTGTGTAAAAGTCTCACACATGTGGTATTGCCATACTCAGGAGGAGTAGCAGAATGTATTTTGGGGTGTAATTTTTGCTATTTACATGCTATGTGTTAGAAATATCCTATAAATTGACAACTTTGTGTAAAAAAAAAAAAGGTTTTCATTTGTTTCCCACATTTTCCAAAAGCTTGTGGAAAAAAATGACACGTTCAAACGACCCATAATGCCTCATAGAATATATGTTGGAGTGTTTGCTTTCCAAAATGGGGTCATTTTGTGGACTTTTCCATTGTATTGGTGCTCTAGGGCCTTGAAAAGTGTGATAGGTAGTAAGAAAGTTTATGTGTATTTATGCTCCTAGAACGCCTGAAGGTGCTTCTTGGACGTGGAGTCTCTTTTTGTGGCCAGGCTGTGTAAAAGTCTCACACATGTGGTATCGCCATACTCGGAAGGAGTAGCAGAATGTATTTTTGGGTGTAATTTTTGCTGTGTACATGCTATGTGTTAGAAATGGCTTATAAATTGACAACTTTGTGGGAAAAAAAAGAAAAAAAAATGTTTTCTTAATTTTCCCAAGAATTGTGGGAAAAAATTACAACTTCAAAAAACCCACCATGCCTCTTACTAAATACCTTGGACTGTATTTTACAAAAAGGGGTCATTTGGGCGGTATTTGTACTGTCCTGGCATTTCAGGGCCTCAAGAAAGGAGATAGGCAGTCAGTACATCTGGTGTGATCAATTTTCAGTAATTGGTACCATAGCTTCTAGACTCAATAACTTTTACACAGACTAAATAATATACACTAATTTGGGTTAATTTTACCAGAGACATGTAGCAGTATACATTTTGGCCTAAATGTATGAAGAAAAATGAATTTTTTGCAAAATTTTATAATTGAAACTAAAAAAAAGTGTTTTTTTTTCAAAATTTTTGCTCTTTTTTTGCTTATATCACGAAAAAAAAAAAACCCAGTTGTGATCAAATACCACCAAAAGAAAGCTCTATTTGTGTGAAAAAAATGATAAAAATTTTGTTTGGTTACAGTGTAGCATGACTGAGCAATTGTCATTCAAAGTGTGAGAGTGCTGAAAGCTGAAAATTGGTCTGGGCAGGAGTCTAACTGCTCTGTATGGAAGCGGTTAACTATATCTTTTTTCATCAACATATAATTAGCATCTTGTTCAATAGAAGTATATAACCATAAGTCATGTAAAATTCCTAAATCTATTCTTTTTAAAGTAAGATAAATCTATCCTCTAATTGATAAGAATGCTTCAAATGTACAATTTTGGTACACCTTGTTATAGCAACCCATCCATCTAAATGTCCCAAGTTGTGTGTTCTAACAAAATTTGTAAAATAAAATAAATTCTATGTTTACAAGTTTTTCATAATAAGTGTTTCTGTAAAATAATTAAGATACCTAGATGTAACAACTATAATATAAACTAAACTAGTATCATTATTATTAGCTGTTGCTGTGATATCAATCTTCCAAGGATCTACTAAACTAACAAAGGCTGTGTAGGAGAAAGTATCAATATTCAATGTCAACACGGAGTCACAAACGTTTCCTTCTATCTTGTCACTACCATCAAGATTATTACAGCAGATTTTACATATATTATTCCCATAATTGTATAATCCATTCTATTTGAATAAGCAACACAATGTGTAAAATATTTTCAAGCTCTAAACACTCATTCTCCTATATCAAACAATTCATAAAAAAATTAATATTTGAGAATCGGATCCCAACTCCCCTTCTTATAATGATCGAACGATCAGAATGTCTCTTAGGAAACAAGTCTATATGTAAAATGCATATTTACTGTGAAATTTGCCTTTATGCAACAAGCATATCGAACAACTGTATTCTATTTTTATAGATTGTATACTACTCCCTGTTAATGATTATAACTGTATTTTTCTTTGAATTCCTTTGCAAGATCTTATTTTTAATACCTGACATTAATATTTTCAATAAAATGTTTTCTTGGAAAAAAAAAAAAGAAACAAGTCCATATGAGGAAAACGTTTAAGTCCATCCAAAAAATGATAGTCCTTGATAACACAATTAGAAAGGAAGTAATGATGAAAGCAAAAACAAAAAAATAGTGACAAATAGAAGTTTAGTTGTGCTTGTCTCATGGTCATAGTAGAATTCAAAAATCCAGAAAAAAGTGAAATAATTGTCTTTAAACTTAGAAAGTCCAGAAGCGGGTAGTCATCCAAATCAGGGTGGAGTCTAGAGGTGGGTAGTCTGCCGATGCTAGTTCATCTGCCAAAGCGGGGTCGAGTGCCAGGAAAGTCGTCAGCCATGCCAGGTCATGCACGCAGGAACACGGAGACCAGAAGACCGCTAGCAGTGATGCACCATGGAGCACAAACACATGGGCAAGGTCTGAAAGCCATCAGGTGATATATATAGTCAGGTGTGCAACATCATCACTGAGCGACGCCCAGGCAGCAGGCAAGTGATGATGCAAACAGAGTTTATAAGAAACAGCAGTCTGCACATGTCCAAGATGGCTGCCAACAGGAAGGCAAGGTAAGACCTTGACATATGCAGTGTTAGCAAAACAAGTGGTACAAAACTAACAATGTATCTGATTTGTAGCATTGTCCAATGCACTCCTAACACATTTTTACTGATGGAATTGTCTCATCATCCACATACACTTGAATGTAAAATGGTTGAGAGAGATCTACATTAATCAGAAACACTGAATTTATAAAGGGGTTTCTTTACATCTTCAAATGATTGTATACAAGGCCTCTCCTATTATTAAACTATTTGCCCTATATCTCCAGTAAGCCTCCATAAGTCATTAAGTTTTCCTCAGATAGATGCTTTGTATGCAAAAATCTCAATGAATTCTCGAGAAAAGTTGACAAGGTCTAAAAATCTTCTTAAAACAATTACATTATTAGGTAATAGTGTTGAGCGAACACGGACTGTATTATTCGTGTTCGTACCGAATAATTGGATTTTTTGTACCCGAACACGGACACGGACACTTTACTGTATGTTCGGGTAAAAATCCGTGTTCGGTCGTTTTATTTCCGGGTTTTGCATGCTTTGGCGCTCTTTTCATGGCGGGCTTTCAACAGCCAATCAACAATCGTTTAACTGGTGTGCCTTAAGCCATCCCAGCCATGCCTGCAAATGTCTCAGTAGCTGTGATTGGCCGTCTGAAGCATGTGACCAAGTCTTTATAAGTTCGAGGCAGCCGCAGCGGCGTCATTATGCTGCTTAGATTCAGGGACAGAGCACACATCAACGTGCTGGCTGCTGATTAGGGAAAGATAGGCAGGAAAAAACCATTTGTGTCCGGATAGAATTGAGGGACAGGTCGGAGTGTTTAGGCAGGGCGAGTTGTAGGCATTTTAGGGATAGAGTCTGCTGAATTATAGGGTCAGTGTCTTCTACAAACTACAATCGATATTGCTGTGTGGGGGGTGGGGTCTGCACTCAATCCTGATCTACGATCTCTTCTCAATCCTGTTAGGGACAGAGTCTGCTGAATTTTAGGGAAACTGTGTTCTACAAACTACAATCGATATTGCTGTGTGGTGTGGGATTGGAGATAGGCAGGTGTCAGTGATCCACATCCATTTTTCTGTGTGTGAGCTGCAGTGAACACAATCTTTTTGGGCTGCAGTGAACACAATCTTTTTGGGCTGCAGTGAACACAATCTTTTTGGGCTGCAGTGAACACAATCTTTTTGGGCTGCAGTGAACACAATCTTTTTGGGCTGCAGTGAACACAATCTTTTTGGGGTGCAGTGAACAAAATCTTTTTGGGGTGCAGTGAACACAATCCTTTTTGGTGTGCAGTGAACACAATCTTTGTGGGGTGCAGTGAACAAAATCCTTTGTGGGGTGCAGTGAACACAATCTTTTTGGGGTGCAGTGAACAAAATCCTTTTTGGGGTGCAGTGAACAACATCCTTTTTGGGGTGCAGTGAACACAATCTTTTTGGGGTGCAGTGAACAAAATCCTTTGTGGGGTGCAGTGAACACAATCTTTTTGGGGTGCAGTGAACACAATCTTTTTGGGGTGGAGTGAACAACATCCTTTTTGGGGTGCAGTGAACAAAATCCTTTTTGGGGTGCAGTGAACAAAATCATTTTTGGGGTGCAGTGAACACAATCTTTTTGGGGTGCAGTGAACACAATCTTTGTGGGGTGCAGTGAACACAATCTTTTTGGGGTGGAGTGAACAACATCCTTTTTGGGGTGCAGTGAACAACATCCTTTTTGGGGTGCAGTGAACACAATCTTTTTGGGGTGCAGTGAACACAATCTTTGTGGGGTACAGTGAACAGAATCTTTGTGGGGTGCAGTGAACACAATCTTTGGGGGGTACAGTGAACACAATCTTTGTGAGGTGCAGTGAACACAATCTTTGTGGGGTGCAGTGAACACAATCATTGTGGGGTGCAGTGAACTCAATCTTTGTGGGGTACAGTGAACACAATCTCATACTTCTGAAGGTTTGAGGGTGCTGCCTGTTCCATACTCCCCCTACTCCTCATCTAGCCTTTTAGGGGTACAAACAATAGTAATTGGGGCCTAGTGTGGTTGTGTACGTGTGATATACATACACTTTTTTGGGATCATATTTTCTATTCCGCTATTTAATCAAAAACCTTTGGGGATCAGTTAAATTGGGGGATAGTCTGTGTTGGTACGTGTGAGAGAGATCCACCTTTCCAAGTTGTTGGGGTTCATCTCATACTTCTGAAGGTTTGAGGGTGCTGCCTGTTCCATACTCCCCCTACTCCTCATCTAGCCTTTTAGGGGTACAAACAATAGTAATTGGGGCCTAGTGTGGTTGTGTACGTGCGAGATACATACACTTTTTTTGATCATATTTCCTATTCCGCTATTCAATAAAAACCTTTGAGGATCAATTGAATTGCGGGATAGTCTGTGTCGGTACGTGTGAGAGAGATCCACCTTTCCAAGTTGTTGGGGTTCATCTCATACTTCTGAAGGTTTGAGGGTGCTGCCTGTTCCATACTCCCCCTACTCCTCATCTAGCCTTTTAGGGGTACAAACAATAGTAATTGGGGCCTAGTGTGGTTGTGTACGTGTGATATACATACACTTTTTTTGGATCATATTTTCTATTCCGCTATTTAATCAAAAACCTTTGGGGATCAGTTAAATTGGGGGATAGTCTGTGTTGGTACGTGTGAGAGAGATCCACCTTTCCAAGTTGTTGGGGTTCATCTCATACTTCTGAAGGTTTGAGGGTGCTGCCTGTTCCATACTCCCCCTACTCCTCATCTAGCCTTTTAGGTGTACAAACAATAGTAATTGGGGCCTAGTGTGGTTGTGTACGTGCGAGATACATACACTTTTTTTGATCATATTTCCTATTCCGCTATTCAATAAAAACCTTTGAGGATCAATTGAATTGCGGGATAGTCTGTGTCGGTACGTGTGAGAGAGATCCACCTTTCCAAGTTGTTGGGGTTCATCTCATACTTCTGAAGGTTTGAGGGTGCTGCCTGTTCCATACCCCCCCTACTCCTCATCTAGCCTTTTAGGGGTACAAACAATAGTAATTGGGGCCTAGTGTGGTTGTGTACGTGCGAGATACATACACTTTTTTTGATCATATTTCCTATTCCGCTATTCAATAAAAACCTTTGAGGATCAATTGAATTGCGGGATAGTCTGTGTCGGTACGTGTGAGAGAGATCCACCTTTCCAAGTTGTTGGGGTTCATCTCATACTTCTGAAGGTTTGAGGGTGCTGCCTGTTCCATACCCCCCCTACTCCTCATCTAGCCTTTTAGGGGTACAAACAATAGTAATTGGGGCCTAGTGTGGTTGTGTACGTGCGAGATACATACACTTTTTTTGATCATATTTCCTATTCCGCTATTCAATAAAAACCTTTGAGGATCAATTGAATTGCGGGATAGTCTGTGTCGGTACGTGTGAGAGAGATCCACCTTTCCAAGTTGTTGGGGTTCATCTCATACTTCTGAAGGTTTGAGGGTGCTGCCTGTTCCATACTCCCCCTACTCCTCATCTAGCCTTTTAGGGGTACAAACAATAGTAATTGGGGCCTAGTGTGGTTGTGTACGTGTGATATACATACACTTTTTTTGATCATATTTCCTATTCCGCTATTCAATAAAAACCTTTGAGGATCAATTGAATTGCGGGATAGTCTGTGTCGGTACGTGTGAGAGAGATCCACCTTTCCAAGTTGTTGGGGTTCATCTCATACTTCTGAAGGTTTGAGGGTGCTGCCTGTTCCATACCCCCCCTACTCCTCATCTAGCCTTTTAGGGGTACAAACAATAGTAATTGGGGCCTAGTGTGGTTGTGTACGTGCGAGATACATACACTTTTTTTGATCATATTTCCTATTCCGCTATTCAATAAAAACCTTTGAGGATCAATTGAATTGCGGGATAGTCTGTGTCGGTACGTGTGAGAGAGATCCACCTTTCCAAGTTGTTGGGGTTCATCTCATACTTCTGAAGGTTTGAGGGTGCTGCCTGTTCCATACCCCCCCACTCCTCATCTAGCCTTTTAGGGGTACAAACAATAGTAATTGGGGCCTAGTGTGGTTGTGTACGTGCGAGATACATACACTTTTTTTGATCATATTTCCTATTCCGCTATTCAATAAAAACCTTTGAGGATCAATTGAATTGCGGGATAGTCTGTGTCGGTACGTGTGAGAGAGATCCACCTTTCCAAGTTGTTGGGGTTCATCTCATACTTCTGAAGGTTTGAGGGTGCTGCCTGTTCCATACTCCCCCTACTCCTCATCTAGCCTTTTAGGGGTACAAACAATAGTAATTGGGGCCTAGTGTGGTTGTGTACGTGTGATATACATACACTTTTTTTGGATCATATTTTCTATTCCGCTATTCAATAAAAACCTTTCTAGGGCAAGATCTTAAATTACAGAAATATGAGGAGACCGTCAAATAAGGGCCGTGGCCTGGGTCGTGGTGCTGCTGGTAGAGCTCCTGTTGCAAGGAGAGGACATGGTCGATCTGTGCCAGCTACACGCACAAGTGAAACACCTTCCTCAAGTGTGAGTAGGCGACAGAACCTGCATCAGTATTTGGTAGGGCATCAAACGCCCCTAGAAGTGATGAGGCCAGAACAAGTTGAGGCGATAGTAGATTGGTTTGCTGCTGACAGTGCCTCCAGTTCCTTCACATTGTCTCCCACCCAGTCTACTGCAGAAAGGTCAGAGTTGGCACCTGCAGCCAATGTCCAACCGTCTTTCACCTCACCCCCTTGCAAATCAGGCCAGCAGTCTGAGCCCCAAGCCATACAGCAGTCTCTTATTCTTTTTGAGGACTCTGTCAGCAGGGTTTCCCAGGGCCATCCACCTAGCCCTGCCCCAGAAGTGGAAGAGATTGAGTGCAGCGATGCCCAACCACTTATTTCTCAAGATGAGTACATGCAAGGATCATCGCAGCACGTCTCCGATGATGACGAAACGCAGGTGCCAACTGCTGCGGCGTTCAGCATTGTGGAGACCGACAAGGAGGGCAGGGGTGAAGACTGGGTGGAAGATGATGTGGAGGACGATGAGGTCCTCGACCCCACATGGAATGAACGTCATGCAGGTGACCTGAGTAGTTTGGAGGAAGAGGCGGTGGTCGCACAGAGCCACCAGCACAGCAGAAGAGGGAGCAGGGTGCAGAAGCAGAGCGGCCGTGCCCTAGACACTACGCCCGCTACTGCCCAACGCAGCAAGGGAACGAGCGCACCAAAGTCAGCTCAAAGGAGTTCTCTAGCGTGGAAGTTCTTTAGAAAATGTGCTGATGACAGGACACGAGTGGTTTGCACCCTGTGCAATCAGAGCTTGAAGCGAGGCATGAACCTTCTCAACCTGAGCACAACCTGCATGATCAGGCATCTAAGTGCAAAGCACGAGCTGCAGTGGAGTACACACCTTCAAAACCAAGAAACGTCTCTGGCTCATCCTGCTTCCTCTTCTGCTGCAGTCTCGGCCGCTCCAGCCACATCTGTAGTGATACCGGCACCTGCCACCCCGCAAACAGACGATCTGTCAGCAACACCACCACCTGGGTCACCAACAACCATCTCCACAATGTCCCGTGGAAGCGTTCAGCTTTCCATCTCCCAAACACTTGAGAGGAAGAGGAAGTACCCCCCTACCCACCCGCGATCCCTGGCCCTGAATGCCAGCATTTCAAAATTATTGGCCTTTGAAATGCTGTCATTCCGTCTGGTGGAGACGCACAGTTTTAAAAACCTTATGTCGGTGGCTGTCCCACAGTACGTCGTGCCCAGCCGCCACTACTTTTCCAGGCAAGCCATCCCTTCCCTGCACAACCAAGTGGGGGAAAATATCAGGTGTGCACTGCGCAACGCCATCTGTGCCAAGGTCCACCTAACTACGGATACGTGGACCAGTAAGCACGGTCAGGGGCGTTATATCTCCCTAACGGCACACTGGGTAAATGCAGTGGCGGATGGGCCTGAGGCGGATAGCAATTTGGCGCATGTCCTTCCACCACCGAGGATTGCAGGGCGCTTCAGTTTGCCTCCTGTTCGTAACTCCTCCTACTCCGCTTCCTCATCCTCTACCGCCTCCTCATCCGGACAGCGTAACACCTTCACCACCAACTTCAGCACGGCCAGGGGTAAACGACAGCAGGCAGTTTTACAACTTGCCTGTTTGGGGGACAAACCACACACCGCGCAGGAGTTGTGGAGGAGCATGGAACAGCAGACAAATGAGTGGTTGCTGCCAGCGAGCCTCAAGCCCGGCCTGGTGGTGTGTGATAACGGGCGAAATCTCATAGCAGCTCTGGGCCTAGCCGGTTTGACGCACATCCCTTGCCTGGCGCATGTGCTGAATTTGGTGGTGCAGAGGTTCCTTAAAAACTACCCCGATATGTCAGAGCTGCTGCAGAAAGTGCGGGCCGTTTGTGCGCACTTTCGGCGTTCTCACCCTGCTGCTGCTCGCCTGGCAGCGCTGCAGCGTAACTTCGGCCTTCCCGCTCACCGCCTCATATGTGACGTGCCCACAAGGTGGAACTCCACCTTGCACATGCTGGAAAGACTGTGCGAGCAGCAGCAGGCCATAGTGGAGTTTCAGCTGCAGCACGCACGCGTGAGTCGCTCTGCGGAACAGCACCACTTCACCACCAATAACTGGGCCTCCATGCGAGACCTGTGTGCCTTGTTGCGCTGTTTTGAGTACTCCACCAACATGGCCAGTGGCAATGACGCCGTTCTCAGCTTAACTATCCCACTTCTATGCCTCCTTGAAAAAACAATTCGGGCGATGATGGAAGAGGATGTGGCACAGGATGAGGAGGAGGATGAAGAGGTAACATTTCCAAGGCTTTCAGGGCAGTCATTCGCAAGGGGCTCCGAGGGTGGGTTCCTGCACACGCAAATGCCAGGGACGCAATTGTCCAGCAGGGGCACAGTTCTGGAGGATGAGGAGGATGAGGAGGAGGAGGAGCTGGAGGAGGAGATGGAACCATGTTCACAGCAGGGTGGCACCCAGGCCAGCTCATGGCCATCACTGGTGCGTGGCTGGGGGGATACAGAGGACACGGACGATACACCTCCCACAGAGGACAGCCTTTCGTCGCCTCTGGGCAGCCTGGCACACATGAGCGATTACATGCTGCAGTGTCTCCACAACGACCGCCGAGTTGCCCACATTCTAACTTGTGCTGATTACTGGGTGGCCACGCTGCTGGATCCCCGTTACAAGGACAACGTACCGTCCTTAATTCACTCACTGGAGCGCGATCGCAAGATGCGCGAGTACAAGCGCACGCTGGTAGACGCCATGCTGCTGGCATTCCCATCTGACAGCGGGGCCACAGTGGAAGCACAAGGCAGAGGAGGAGGAGGAGGAGGTCGCCAACGCAACCAGGGCACCGCCAGCACCTCAGAAGGCAGGGTTAGCATGGCCGAAATGTGGAAAAGCTTTGTCAGCACGCCACAACAAACAGCAGCACCAGCAGCTCAGATGGAACGTCTTAGCAGGAGGCAGCATTTTACCAACATGGTGGAGCAGTATGTGTGCACACGCCTACATGTAGTGAATGACGGGTCTGCCCCCTTCAACTTCTGGGTCTCCAAATTGGGCACATGGCCTGAGCTTGCCCTTTACGCCTTGGAGGTGCTGGCGTGCCCTGCAGCCAGTGTATTATCTGAACGGGTATTTAGCACGGCTGGGGGCGTTATAACAGACAAGCGCAGCCGCCTGTCCAGAGACAATGTGGACAAGCTCACGTTCATTAAAATGAACCAGGCATGGATCCCACGGGACTTTTCCGTACCTTATGCAGAATAGCAATGGATACCGACCTTACCCACCCATTGTTCCATTTTTGCTCTTTCTCACTCTTTTGGGGTGTACCCTCATTTAAAATTTTTGAAAAGAAGCAGTGTTGGCTACCTCGTCCTCCTCCTCAGGGCCAGATTAATGTAGGGGCTATTGGAGCTGCAGCTCCAGGCCCCTACCTTTTATATAGGCCCCGGGTTGGCCATATTCACTGTTACCGCTCTTCTGTCACTTGTAAACACAGAAGTCTGGCTTCTATGCTCGCTTCCCCAGGCAGCACCCTCAGAACCTCCCCACACAGCGTGAAGGCCGGACAAGGAGGGACAGTTGGCGATGCATGGATGTGTTTATGGGCTTCAGAGACAGCATCCCATGTTGAATTAGGCATGCATGGCTGCACCCTTCCTCCTCTGGGTGCATGGCAAGGCACGGCCCTTAAGGCCCTTCAAAATCCTCAGCACCAAGCCCATGATGCTGTTAATCCGGCCCTGGTCCTCCTCCACCGCCGCTTCCACCTACACCGCCCATAGGTGTGCGCAGCCTATTGCATTAAGGTGTGCACCCCAAAGTTGAAATACACATGCATGTGTTTGCCAGCAGGGAGAGTAATGTATCGGGGCCATGTACCTGTAGGCAAGGAGAAATAGAGCAGAGCAGGTCCCAGGGAGATCTTTCCCATCTCCTCACTGGCAATGCTATGTGCCCTAGGTGATTAGGGTGTGCCCAGGCACACCCAGCACACCCTGTGCGCACGCCTATGTCACCGCCACATCCACCACCACCTCAACCTCCCTCCTACTCCATATGGGCCTCGTCCTTCAGAGATGAAGAAGAACATTGTTTTATTTTTCTGTTTTTTTTTTGTTGTTTTAAGTTATTTCCCTATCCACATTTGTTTGCAGAGCACTTGCCATGCTCTTAATTACGTTTTGCTGCCATTTGCAGCACTCTAGCCCTTTCCTTTGGTGTTTTAGAGCCATTTTAGTGCCTTAAAGTTCGGGTCCCCATTGACTTCAATGGGGTTCGGTGTCCGGGAAAAGTTCGGTAAAAGTCCGGGACACGGACCCGGACTTTTTTTTAAAGTTCGGCCGAACCCGTCGAACACGGACATCTAGGTGTTCGCTCAACCCTATTAGGTAATAGTACCTTTTAAATAGTTTTTTTCTTTTAGTTTCAGCCATGGACTCTCTTCCATGTATCTGGGAGGATTGACACAAAAAAACTGAATTTTTGTAAAATCTTACCGTAAAATTCCTTTCTCTGAGTCCTCCGACAGTCGCCGCCCCTCATAAGTCATCACTAATGGGTATTGACTTCCTCTCCACAGGAGTAGCTAGGCATAAGACTTAGTTAAGAAACAAAAGCATTTAGCATAGACACACCCATGGGGGCTGTCCCACTGGTCAATACCCCCCTGCAGTAATCCATCCCAACTCAGTTTGGTAGCATAGCAGTAAGTGTACAAGAAGAAACCCCAAAAGAGGGGCGGGGGCGGCGACTGTCGGAGGACTCAGAGAAAGGAATTTTACGGTAAGATTTTACAAAAATTCAGTTTTCTCTTACGTCCTCCGGCAGTCGCCGCCCCTCATAAGTCATCACTAATGGGATGTCCCAAAGCAGTGTAGACATGAGGGGTGGGAGACGCAACCGCACAAAAGGCAACGTAGTACCTACATCAGAGAAAGGAACCTTACACACACAGTAAGAGAACCGGCTGGGCAATAGAAAAAGGCTCAACAGGAGCAACAACCCAGGAAAGCAAATAACCCAGGGGGATGAACAACCCCAACAGCCAGGGACCCACAAAAAAACAAGGGTCCCCTATGGCACTGCCGCACTGAGAACTTTGCGGCCAAAGGAGGCATCAGCTGACGCCAGAACATCAATCTTATAGAATTTGGAAAAGGTGTGCACAGACGACCAAGTCGCAGCCTTGCACACCTGGGTCACCGAGGCCTGATGCCGGTAGGCCCAAGATGTACTCATTGATCTGGTAGAGTGCGCCTTAACAGGGAAGGGTGGAACCAGTTCCTTCAAAGCATAAGTCTGGACAATCGTCTGTCTGATCCATTTGGCAATGGTCGCCGCAGACGCATCCATGCCCTTCCGAGGTCCCTCAGGAAGGACAAAGAGGGAATCCGATTTCCTAAAGGATTCAGTGGACGACAGGTAAACCATGATCGCCCTGACAACATCCAAGGAATGCAACGCAACCTCCTTAGGATGCTTAGGCTTCGCACAAAGCGAAGGCAAAACAATGTCCTCATTAAGGTGAATGTCAGACACCACCTTAGGGAGAAACGAAGAGTTAGGTCGCAAGACCACCTTATCCTTATGAACCACCAGGTAAGGAGAGCGGAAAGAAAACGCCGCCAACTCCGACACCCTGAGAGCCGAAGTGATCGCCACTAAAAAAGGCAATCTTCTTAGACAGCAGAGGCAACGATATCTCCCAGATGTTTTCAAAGGGAGAACGCTGTAACGCGGACAGAACCAAGTTCAAGTCCCATGGAGGTAAAGGCTCCCTCCGGGGCGGGGCCAAATGTCACACACCTTGAATGAAGGTGCGAATCAAGGAATGAGACGCCACAGGGCATTGAAAAAGAACAGCCAGTGCAGAAACCTGGCCCTTTATTGCGGCAAGCGCCAGGTGCTGGTCCACCCCAGTCTGGAGAAAAGCCAACACTCTCGACACAGAGTATGAGCGAGGAGAAAACCCCCTGGACTCACACCAGGCGAAATAAACTTTCCATTTACGGTAATAAATCTTACCAGATGAGGCTTTTCTAGCCTTGATTAAAGTAGGAATGACCTCTGGGGAGATACCCCTATCTCTCAAGACCTGGCTTTCAACAGCCAGGTCGTTAAAGCCAGTGACTGTAAAGCAGGATGGAAGATCGGTCCCTGAGACAGCAGATCTTCTCGCATTGGCAGCCGCCAAGGAGGCTCGACCGCTAGGTGAACGATGTCCAGATACCAGGACCGGCGTGGCCAGTCCGGTGCCACTAGAATCACCAAGTTCGGTTCCGAGGCCAGCCTGCGAAGGAACCTGGATAACACCTAAATTGGAGGAAAGGCAAACATCAGACGGTACTGATGCCAAGGGGCCACCAGCGCATCCGAGGCGTCCACCAGAGGATCGCGCGTTCTTGCCACGAACCTTTCCACCTTGTGGTTTAGCCGAGATGCGAACAGATCCACGCCCCCACCTCGCGCACAGCATTTGGAAGATCTCTGGGTGTAGGGACCATTCCCCCTGATCCAGGGTCAGGCGGCTCAGATAATCTGCCTGCCAATTCTGCACACCCGGAATGTGAACTGCCAAAATCGCCGGGACATGAGCCTCGGCCCAAGACAGAATGTCGGTCACCTCCCGGGCCGCCCGGGCACTCCTGGTGCCCCCTTGGTGGTTGATGTAAGCCACTGCCGTAGCATTGTCCGTCTGTACCCATACAGGATGGCCCCGAAGTCGATCCGACCACTGGAAGAGACACAGTTTGATCACTCTCAATTCCAAGATGTTGATCGGAAGGGAGGATTCCTCCTCCGACCAAGTGCCCTGGGCTGACAGGTTGCCCAGTACTCCACCCCAGCCTGACAGGCTGGCATCCGTGGTAATCACTGTCCACAGTAACGGATGGAAGGATCTTCCTTCTGACACCACCGGGGACTGAAGCCACCACAGAAGATCCATTCTGGTCCGGCGACTCAACGAGACACTCAAATCCAAGTCCCACCTGGCCAGGATCTCCGCTTGAAGAGACCGTGTGTGAAACTGAGCGAAGGGTATCGCCTCGAAGGCTGATACCATCAACCCCAGGGACCGCATGCAGGTCCTGAGTGACGAGGATTGATTGTCCCTGAGGGACCTGATCTCGTCCTGAAGGGTCCGGAGCTTGTCCTCCGGCAGAAACACTTTTGCTTGAGTAGAGTCCAGAACCATTCCCAGATAGGGAAGACGAACCGAAGGAGATAAGGTCGACTTCTGTACGTTGATGGTCCATCCGAACTCCTGGAGCGTCTGCACCGTAGTGGACAGATCGCACAACAGGCTCTGACTGGCAATGCCCTGAGCCCTCATCAGGCCCAGAACAGGCGCCAGCACTTTTGTAAAGACCCTTGGAGCCGAAAAGCGAGACCGAAAGGTAGCGCCACGAACTGATAGTGGTCCTCCGCTATGGCGAACGGGAGGTACCTTTGATGACCCTCGAAAATGGGGACGTGGAGCTACGCATCCTTCAGGTCTATAGAGGCCAGGAATTCCCCTGGACTCAGGGAGGCCACCACCGAGCGGAGGGATTCCATACGGAACTTTCGAACGTGCACGAATCGGTTCAGAGCTTTTAAGTCCAGAATCGGACGCACCTTGCCCTCCTTTCTGGGCACAGTGAACAGATTTGAATAAAACCTCCGAAACTTGTCCCGATGAGGCACCGGGACAATCACCCCCTGGACAAGGAGGTCCTGCACCGCCCGATGCAGGTCCTGTAGGCGCCCTGGGGTCAAAATGAAGATTTGAAGGAAAGAATCTGTCCACCGGCCGGGAAAGGAATTCGATCTTGTATCCCGATCGAATGATTTCCTGAACCCACCTGTCCGGAATTCGGAGCAGCCAAGGTTGGATGAAACCGCGCAAACGTCCCCCCACCCCTGAAACGGGTGAGGGCGTCCCTTCAGGCATTCAGGATTGACCCGCCGCACCGGCATGGCCGGACTTCTGCTTGCCCACCCTGGGCTTCTTCTGGCCACCTTGGCCCTTGAAGGGTTTGTCCTTGTTTTGTGGCTTAAAGGCACAAAAGGACCCCTGAGTGGGTCTAAAGGCGGGACCCCGCTTGCCACGAAAAGGTCTTCGGATTCTGGGGCAGCAGAGTGCTCTTGCCCCCAGTGACTCCTTTCACCAAGGTATCTAAAGCCTTGCCAAAAGGCGAGACCCTGCATAGGGAAAATCAGCCACCGTTTTCCGTGACGTCTGGTCAGCCGACCAGCTCTTCAGCCAGATCAGTCGACGGTTAAGCACCGCGACACTGGACAGGCGTGAAGCCAAAGGGGCCTCATTCAAGGTCGCATCGCACAAATACATGACCACTTGATGAATTTGGTCCACCATGGCCAGTGTGGCAGGTGGGGCAGAATCAGACGCGAGGGTGCGCCTAAGCACCTTACTCCAATCCGCCACCGCTTGAGCCACCATGACAGAAGCGAAAATAGGTTTGAGTAAGGAACCCGCCACCATGTAGGAATGGCGGCCAAGAGACTCCAACCTCCTGTCCGTGGGATCCCGGAACACCGGGGTATCCTCAGTGGGAACCAAAGTAGCCTTGTTCAACACGGCCACCGTGTGACCCACGTGGGGAGGCACACACCA
The DNA here is from genome assembly GCF_965119305.1 of Pelophylax lessonae. NCBI lineage: Eukaryota > Metazoa > Chordata > Amphibia > Anura > Ranidae > Pelophylax > Pelophylax lessonae. The sequence continues at coordinate 152,348,549 of NC_138779.1, read as the reverse complement.
GCACAAATCCGTAGAAGGCGCAAAGGGGTAATGCAGTTTAAACCAACTAGGCACCATGAAAGGACGTTTTAAATTGCGCCATAGTTCATTCACAGTGTGATGAAACTCAGGGGGGCAGGGAAAAACCTGCGCCGACTGGCGGGTCCTATGTGTACCAAAAGAGGACACAATGCCAGGAGGATGGGGCTCCTCCTCAAAATGTAGTGTTTCTTTTACAGAAGAAATCAACGCATCCATAGTCGCACGTTCTTCAGGCGACCCCGGGGGAGAATCATCCAGCCCCTCCACCTCCGCCTCGCCCTCAGACCCCAGTGGGTCCAGGGACGAACGAGACCCTGAAAAGGGCACGCCAGCCACAGCAGCCACATCACCATCTGAATCAGAGGAGAAAGACAATGTGATAAAAACGAATTTATGCAGCGCTAGCTTCAATAAAGTGATAAGTGCTGTGATATATAAACAATATTCAATAATTTATAAAGTGCATAGAAAGATCATATACACAAAGTGCTAAGTGCTAAAAAATATGCAATATCCAATAAATTATAAAGTGCATGTATACACATAAGTGGTTAAATATACTCCAAAAGAATGTTCAATGCTTGAAACAAAAAGTCCTTAAAGTGATCCAATTAAGGTGCCAAGGTGCCAAAAAATATTCAGGTGCTTGCAAAGTGACAAGGTGCCCCTCAAGGTTCCCCACTCACCAGATTGCAGATAAATTAAGACCTTCAAGATTATTGCACATTGCCCAGGATCTTTAAGGACCAGAACTTCTCCTGTGTAGCCTTCACACTTGTTGGGTCAGCTTCCGCCTCCACCGTTAAACAAAAGAATGGCCATACATGGTAAAGTACGTTTAAAACAATGGTGAGTGGGGAACCTTGAGGGGCACCTTGTCACTTTGCAAGCACCTGAATATTTTTTGGCACCTTGGCACCTTAATTGGATCACTTTAAGGACTTTTTGTTTGAACATTCTTTTGGAGTATATTTAACCACTTATGTGTATACATGCACTTTATAATTTATTGGATATTGCATATTTTTTAGCACTTAGCACTTTGTGTATATGATCTTTCTATGCACTTTATAAATTATTGAATATTGTTTATATATCACAGCACTTATCACTTTATTGAAGCTAGCGCTGCATAAATTCGTTTTTATCACTTTTTCCTAAGAATTTTCTTAGAGTCTGCAGCAGCTGCTCATTACCTCACTTATAATAATAATTTTCACGTTGTGTAGCGCGGGTTTAATTTTGTTTTTTCAGAGGAGAAAGACAGTCTAGGCCTTTTCCTAGCAGCTCGTTCAGCCATCAGCACCTCCATTTTGGACACTAAAGACGCCACTACAGCGGCAAAATCAGGTATAACAGGGAATTCAGCAGAACTGGAGTCCCCCACCAAGGCTGGAGGGAATTTACTGTCCTGAGATTCCATTGCACAAAGTCACAAAAAAAGTACTGGCCCTTTAAAATCTCTGCGGAGTGCGCAGCCCACCGCTATATACACAGTGAACACAGACCCCCCAAAAGGGATAAAACTGAGCCAGGAAGGACAAAACAGAGAGTTATGGAAGAGACAGTCTGCAGAGCCCCACAGAGTGTTACCACACCGATCGCTGCTCCAGGGAAAAAGGAAGAGAGGTCTTTAGAGGCTAAACTATATGCTGCAAGGCCAAGGGAAAATGGCTGCCCATAGAAATGAATAGGAGGCTTTGGCAAGATGGCCGCCGACATGTGCTCGGAATGATCGTTCTGCCACACACAAGATGGCGCCGGATGGCGCCAAAAAACACTACACAGCAAGCTGTTACAAGCCCATAGTGAAGCCAGACATGCTTGCCCATACCTAAAATGGCGGACCGCGTGGTTTTCACCTGCTGCGGCCGCCGTACACACAGTCTGCAACCCCAAAACACCGAAGTGACACAGGGGAGGGGGCCCCCAAACCCACACAGCGCCCGCAGTGTAATAAAAGAGACCCCCACAGGAATCGCATCAGGGAGCCCCACAAAAGCACAGACATGGGGAAACACACAGCAACACAGGACTGCCACCCCAGACAGAGGCCCCACACAGAAGGAACTTACCTGTACCGGATGGCGTGGGGTGCCTCTATGAATGGAAAGCCGCTGTCCTCAGATGACAGGGAATGCTGTTAGCCAAACATAGGACACTGCAGCACCGCAGATGTGTCCAGTGAGGTAGCCACCTCAAAGGCTGCATCCCTGCTGCGAGCAGGGATGGATCGTTCTTAAGGCCAGGGCGAACCATAGCCGAACGCTCGATGGCGGGCTGGGGATCCCTCTGACCCTCAGCCCTGGAGAGCCAGGGCGGCCAGTCCGATTCCCAGCTCCGCAAATCCATCTTCGTCCGAAGATCCGACTAAACTAAAGCTGACAAAAATAAACAGCTAGTAAAGCAAAGAAAAAAACTGACATTTTGCAAATAAAAATCAAAGAAAAGATTAGAAAGGCTGAGACTGCAGCCCCAGCACAGGGAAGCCTGACTACTCCTGACGCTAGGCAGAGACAAACTGGGTTGGGATGGATTACTGCAGGGGGGTATTGACCAGTGGGACAGCCCCCATGGGTGTGTCTATGCTAAATGCTTTTGTTTCTTAACTAAGTCTTATGCCTATCTACTCCTGCGGAGCGGAAGTCAATACCCATTAGTGATGACTTATGAGGGGCGGCGATTGTCGGAGGACGTAAGAGAAATCTGTCATTCTCTGAGCCACATAAGAAATGAAAACTGTCATAAGATACAGCGGTGATCGAAAGTTTGGGCACACCAGGTAAAAATTTGTATTAATGTGCATAAAGAAGCCAAGGAAAGATGGAAAAATCTCCAAAAGGCATCAAATTACAGATTAGACATTCGTATAATATGTCAACAAAAGTTAGATTTTATTTCAATCATTGACACTTTCAAAATTACAGAAAACAAAAAAATGGTGTCTGCAAAAGTTTGGGCACCCTGCAAAATTTATAGCATGCACTGCCCCCTTTGCAAGGTTGAGACCTGCCAGTGTCATGGATTGTTCTCAATCATCGTCTAGGAAGACCAGTGATGTCAATCTCAAAGGTTTTAAATGTCCAGACTCATCTGACCTAGCTTCAACAATCATCACCATGGGATCTTTTAAGCAGTTGTCTAGAAAACTGAAACTGAAAATAGTTGACGCTCACAAAGCTGGAGAAGGCTATAAGAAGATAGCAAAGTGTTTTCAGATGTCAATATCCTCTGTTCGGAATGTAATTAACCACTTTACCACCGGAGGATTTTGCTGTCTTCCGTCCAGGCCACTTTTTGCGATTCGGCGCTGTGCGACTTCAACTGACAATTGCGCGGTCGTGCGACGCCGTACCCAAACGAAATTTACGTCCTTTTTTTCCCACAAACAGAGCTTTCTTTTGGTGGTATTTGATCACCTGTGCGATTTTTACTTTTTGCGCTATAAACAAAAAAAGAGCGTTTATTTTGAAAAAATAACAATATTTTTAACATTTTTTTATGTGAAATTCCCCCCAAAAAAGATGTAAAAACCAATTTTTTTAAAAATTTTTGGCCAATTTGTTTTATGCTACATATGTTTGGTAAAAAAAATCGCAATAAGCGTATTTTGATTGGTTTGCGCAAAAGTTATTGCGTTTACTAACAAAGGGAAAGATTTCTGTCATTTTTGGTGTTTTTTTTTTAACGCGTAATGGCGGCGATCTGCGATTTTTTTTGCGGGACTGCGACATTGCGGCGGACAGACCGGACCCCTGACTGACATTTTTGACACTTTTGGGGGTACCAGTGACATTACTGCAGTAATCAGTGCTATATATATGCACTGTTACTGTAAAAATGACACTGGCAGGGAAGGGGTTAATTTTATTGGAGAGGGAGGGGTTAATGTATGCCTGGTGCTTACTGACGTGTAGGGGGGGAGGTGACTATGTGATTCATGGACAGATCGGATGTCCAGCTATGCTGAACAGTCCGATCTGTCACTCCCTGTCACTATGGAGATCCGCCCGCTGTGTTTACACACAGCGGGCGGATCTCCAGACTCGATCCCCGACGATCGGGTAAGAGCAGCGGCGATCGCCGCTGCTCCTCCCCTGGCCCGACTCCCGCTGTGAATGAAAACAGCGGGAGCGAGCCTCCGGCGGCGCGCAAGCGCCGCCCAGAAGGGGGAGTGTCCAGTCACGTTAATACTACGTGGCTGGACGATAACGAACCACTCTGCCGCAGTAGTATTACTGTGAGCGGTTGCAGAGTGGTTAAGAAATGGCACTCATCAGGAACAGTGGAAGTTAAAGCAAGATCTAGAAGACCAAGAAAAATATCAGACAGAACAGCTCGCAGGATTGTGAGAAAAACAATTCAAAACCCACGTTTGACTGCATGATCCCTCCAGAAAGATCTGGCAGACACTGGAGTTGTGGTACACTTTTCCACTATATAGAGATACTTGTACAAATATGGTCTTCATGGAAGAGTCATCAGAAGAAAACCTCTTCGACGTCCTCACCACAAAAATCAGCGTTTGAACTTTGCAAATGAACATATAGACAAGCCTGATGCATTTTGCAAAAAAGTTCTGTGGACCAATGAGGTTAAAATTGAACTTTTTGGCCGGAATGAGCAAAGGTACGTTTGGAGAAGAAGGGGCAAAGAATTTAATGAAAAGAACCTCTGTCCAACTGTTAAGCATGGGGGTGGATCAATCATGCTTTGGGGTTGTATTGCAGCCAGTGGCACAGGGAACATCTCACGAGTAGAAGGAAAAATGGATTCAATAAAATTTCAGCAAATTTTGGATGGTAACTTGATGCCATCTGTGAAAAAGCTGAAGTTAAAGAGAGGATGGCTTCTACAAATGGATAATGATCCTAAACACACCTCGAAATCCACGGGGGATTACATCAAGAGGCGTAAACTGAAGGTTTTGCCATGGCCTTCACAATCTCCTGACCTCAACATAATTGAAAATCTATGGATAGACCTTAAAAGAGCAGTGCGTGACAGACAGCCCAGAAATCTCAAAGAACTGGAAGACTTTTGTAAGGAAGAATGGGCAAAGATACCTCAAACAAGAATTGAAAGACTCTTGGCTGGCTTCAAAAAGCGTTTACAAGCTGTGATTCTTGCCAAAGAGGGCAGTATAAGATATTAACTCTGCAGGGTGCCCAAACTTTTGCAGACGCCATTTTTTAGTTTTCTGTTATTTTGAAAGTGTAAATGATGGAAATAAAATCTAACTTTTGTTGACATATTATAAGAATGTCTAATCTGTAATTTGATGCCTTTTGGAGATGTTTCCATCTTTCCTGGGGTGCCCAAACGTTCGATCACCACTGTAGCTAGCTAGTTTGTGTAACTGGATCTTTGCTACTCTGTAAGAACTGATCGTACATGCCTTAAATGTCACATTCTTTTCAGAGACCGCAGAAGATGATCTATTATCGTCAGTTGTAACTATCACACTTTGTATCCACTTTGTTGGTAACAATTTTGTTTATCGAGTTTATTGTTTTTATCATTTTTGACAGATTGTGATCCAAAGGGAACATCTGCCGGGCTTTAAAAATAACGTGAAATCTTAGTCCCTTTTAGAGCACTATCTTCGGGCCTCCAACCTGATATCCTGTGGGAACGTCTCACGTGTCCTGTCTACCAGCTTCCTCTCGCAGGGACACCAACACATCACACACACACACAAACACACACACTGCAATGTATACACCAACACATGACACACACGCAAAAACACTACAGTGTATACCCCAACACATTAAAGAGGGCAGAGCATATTGCACACATAATTAACGATGATGGGAGGATGCTTACAGAGGACACTGAAAAGGCAACCGTGCTGAATGTCTTTTTCTCGTCTGTCTTTACTCAGGAAAAGGAGGGGTACACTGACCACGACTATATGGTTAGTAGTAATACACAGGACTTGCCACTATGGCTAACAAAGGGTGAAATTAGGGAAAGGCTGGATAAAATTAACACAAATAAATCACCAGGTCCAGATGGCGTACATCCGAGAGTACTCAAAGAACTTAGTAAGACTATATCTAGACCACTGTTCTTGATCTTTGCTGACAGTATTATGACAGGAAATGTACCAGGGGATTGGAGGAAAGCTAACGTGATACCGATATACAAAAAAGGACAGAGGCATGTCCCGGGAAATTATAGGCCTGTCAGTCTGACATTGATAGTATGTAAACTTCTGCAGGGGATGAGAAGGGACTATATCGTAGAGTTTGCTAAAAACAACAACATCATCAGCAGTAACCAGCACGGGTTTACAAATGGGCGTTCTTGTCAAACCACTCTCTTAACATTCTACGAGGAGGTGAGCTGTGAGCTAGATAGGGGGGTGACCAGTGGATGTGGTGTACCTGGATTTCGCTAAGGCGTTTGATACAGTTCCCCACAAGCGTTAAATTTATAAAATAAGGTCTGTAGGCATCAACCGCAAGGTCTGCTCTTGGATACGGAACTGGCTAAAAGGGCGTGTCCAAAGGGTGGTAATAAATAGCGCATACTCAGACTGGTCTGATGTGGTAAGTGGGGTCCCCCAAGGCTCAGTCCTGGGACCAACCTTGTTCAATTTATTCATAAACAGCATTGAGGACGGGATCAGTAGCTCTATATCAGTTTTTTGCAGATGACACAAAATTGGGTAGGTCAATAACTGCACAGCATGAAGCAGATATCCTGCAGAATGACCTGGACAAAATAACGGAGTGAGCAACGACATGGCAAATGAGGTTTAATGTGGAGAAGTGTAACTTGTGCACTTGGGGGACTAAAAACATAAAAGCACAATACACTTTAAGGGGGGAACCTTTGGGGGAATCAAAAATGGAGAAAGATCTGGGAGTCCTGGTAGAGCATAGACTAAGCAATAGCATGCAATGTCAAGCGGCAGCTGCCAAAGCCGGCAGAATATTAGCATGCGTAAAGAAAGGGATGTATTCCAGAGATAAAACTATAATCCTACCACTTTATAAAACCCTGGTCCGACCGCATCTGGAGTATTCTGTCCAGTTCTGGTCGCCAGTGCGCAGGAGGGATGTGTTGGAGCTGGAGAGAGTCCAGAGAAGGGCAACTAAACTAATTAAGGGATTGGAGGACCTTAAATATGAAGAGCGTTTACAATCGCTTGATTTATTCTCCCTGGAGAAGAGATGCCTGAGAGGGGACATGATAGCAATTTACAAATACCTCAATGGCGATCTCAGCATAGAAAAAAAACTATTCAGTCGCAAGGATTGCATGAGGTTTTAACCTCAGGCAACGCAGGGGGTTCTTTACTGTTAGGGCTACAAGATTGTGGAATTCTCTACCACAAGAGGTCGCTTCTGCGGGAAGTATGGCTACTTTCAAAAGACTCTTGGACATACATCTCAGAACATTCAGGGGTATGAGAAATGATTACGGCCACACACACGTACACAGGTTGAACTGGATGGACTATTGTCTTTATTCAACCTCAACTACATCGGGGATCGGGTGGACAGATTATTGGGTGGGGCTGGGGAAGACCCAGCTGTCATGGTACACGTGGGTACCAATGACATAGGCAGAGGAAGATGGAGAGTCCTAAACGATTTCAGAGACTTAGGAGCCAAGTTGAGGAGTAGGACCTCCAAGGTAGTATTTTCCGAAATACTACCTGTACCTCGAGCCACACCAGAGAGGCAGCGGGAGATTAGGGAAGTTAACAAGTGGCTGAGGAGCTGGTGTAGTAAGGAGGGTTTTGGGTTCCTGGAGAACTGGGCTGACTTCTCAGTCGGCCACCGGCTCTTTGGTAGGGACGGATTGCACCTAAATGGGGAGGGTGCAGCCGTACTGGGTGAGAAGATGGCCACAAAGTTAGAGGGGCTTTTAAACTAGGTGACGGGGGGGAGGGTACAGATGTAGAATTAGCCAGTGGAAAGCAAGATTCAGAGGACACAAATGGGGGCATTAGCGGTAGGGTGTTCGGAGCTCCTAAACCCAGGGTGGGTATGGGGAAAAATCAAGAGAGCAGCCTAAAAACATCAAATGAGGATATATGTAACCGGTCAAAATTAAGAGGTTATCGCAGAGATAGAGAAGGTAAAAAAGGGGGAGGGGTATGTCTGTATATTAAGAACAGTATACAGGTAAATATGAGGGATGATATTAATAATGGAGCTATGGACGAGGTAGAATCCCTATGGGTAGAGCTTCAAAGGGAAGGCACGGTGGGGAAGGTAATATTGGGTGTATGCTATAGGCCCCCCAACCAGAGGGAGGAGGGGGAGGCGGACCTCATTTTACAGATAGGATTGGCAGCAAGGATGGGAAATGTCATTATAATGGGGGACTTTAATTATCCTGATATAGACTGGGCAGAAGGAACCGCACACTCAGCAAAGGCTAGGCAGTTCCTAAATGTTTTGCAGGACAATTTCATGGGTCAGATGGTGAATATACCGACAAGAAACAATGCGGTACTTGACCTACTGATTACCAACAATACAGACCTGCTCACGGATATAGAAATACGGGACAACTTAGGAAACAGTGACCATAGGTCAATTAGTTTCAGTATTAATTACAGTAATAGGAAACACAAGGGTAATATAAGGACACTGAATTTCAAAAGAGACAATTTCCCTAAACTGCGCTCGCTGCTAGAAAATATCAATTGGGATAGAACCCTGGGAACAAAGAACACGGAGGAAAAATGGGAGTGCTTCAAGAGCATACTTAACAAGGGGATTGGCCAGTGCATTCCAAAGGGAAATAAATTTAACCACTCTACAACCGCTCACAGTAATACTACTGCGGCAGAGTGGTTCGTTATCGTCCAGCGACGTAGTATTAACGTCGTTGGACACTCCCCCTTCTGGGCGGCGCTTGCGCGCCGCCGGAGGCTCGCTCCCGCTGTTTTCATTCACAGCGGGAGTCGGGCCAGGGGAGGAGCAGCGGCGATCGCCGCTGATCTTACCCGATCGTCGGGGATCGAGTCTGGAGATCCGCCCGCTGTGTGTAAACACAGCGGGCGGATCTCCATAGTGACAGGGAGTGACAGATCGGACTGTTCAGCATAGCTGGACATCCGATCTGTCCATGACTCACACAGTCACCTCCCCCCCTACACGTCAGTAAGCACCAGGCATACATTAACCCCTCCCTCTCCAATAAAATTAACCCCTTCCCTGCCAGTGTCATTTTTACAGTAACAGTGCATATTTATAGCACTGATTACTGCAGTAATGTCACTGGTACCCCCAAAAGTGTCAAAAATGTCAGTCAAGGGTCCGATCTGTCCGCCGCAATGTCGCAGTCCCGCAAAAAAAAATCGCAGATCGCCGCCATTACGCGTTAAAAAAAAACCACCAAAAATGACAGAAATCTTTCCCTTTGTTAGTAAACGCAATAACTTTTGCGCAAACCAATCAAAATACGCTTATTGCAATTTTTTTTACCAAACATATGTAGCATAAAACAAATTGGCCAAAAATTTTTAAAAAAATTGGTTTTTACATCTTTTTTGGGGGGAATTTCATATAAAAAAATGTTAAAAATATTGTTATTTTTTCAAAATAAACGCTCTTTTTTTGTTTATAGCGCAAAAAGTAAAAATCGCACAGGTGATCAAATACCACCAAAAGAAAGCTCTGTTTGTGGGAAAAAAAGGACGTAAATTTCGTTTGGGTACGGCGTCGCATGACCGCGCAATTGTCAGTTGAAGTCGCACAGCGCCGAATCGCAAAAAGTGGCCTGGACGGAAGACAGCAAAATCCTCCGGTGGTAAAGTGGTTAAAAGAGCAAAACTAAACCCTGGGTGGCTAAACTCCAACATAAAAATGTATATTAGTGCTAAAGAAAAGGCCTTCAAAAAATACAAGACTGAGGGGTCATTGGCAGCATTTAAGCATTACAAAGAGTGTAATAAGAAATGTAAAGATTAAATCAGGGCGGCTAAAATAGAACACGAGAGACATATAGCGGAGGAGAGTAAAAAGAACCCCAAGAAATTCTTTAAGTATATAAACAGTAAGAAAGCGAGGCCAGAACACATTGGCCCCATAAAAGACGACAAAGGAAATTTGGCCACAGAGGACAGAGAAAAGGCGAAAGTGTTAAATAATTTCTTCTCTTCAGTCTTCACAAAATAATCGGGGGGCTACACTAACCCAGCTTCTAATGCGAAACTAAATAATACACCTCAGGAAGTACCCCCATGGCTAACAGAGGATAGACTTAGAACTAAACTAGAGAAACTTAACATACATAAATCACCGGGACCGGATGGCTTGCACCCGAGGGTTCTTAGAGAGCTCAGCCAGGTGATTGCCAGACCATTATTCTTGATCTTTAAGGATAGTGTACAGACGGGTATGGTGCCAGCTGATAGGAAAAAAGCCAACATGGTACCAATATTTTAAAAAGGGCCAAGATATATCCCGGGTAACTATAGGCCTGTCAGCCTAAGATCAGTAGTTTGCAAGATTTTGGAGGGGATGTTAAGGAACTATATACAAGACTTTAGTAATGAAAACAGTATTATTAGTAGTAATCAGCATGGATTCATGAAAAATCATTCTTGCCAAACCAATCTATTAACCTTCTACGATGAAGTGAGCTGCCACCTAGATAAAGGTAAGCCTGTGGATGTGGTGTATCTGGACTTTGCAAAGGCCTTTGACACCGTTCCCCACAAACGCTTACTGTACAAACTAAGGGAGGTAGGTATGGACCATAAGGTAAGTACCTGGACAGAGAACTGGCTCCAGGGGAGAGTCCAGAGGGTGATGATTAATGGGGAGTACTCGGATTGGGCGGGTGTGGAAAGTGGGGTCCCCCAGGGTTCTGTCCTGGGACCAATCCTGTTTAATTTATTCATAAATGATCTAGAGGAGGGGATATCTAGTACAATCTCAGTATTTGCAGAGGATACTAAACTAGGCTTGCCAATATCTTCTATGCAGGATGTGGAAACCTTGCAAGCGGATCTGAACAAAATAACGGGGTGGGCAACTACATGGCAGATGAGGTTTGATGTTGAAAAATGTAAAGTAATGCACTTGGGGGCCAGAAACCAAGCTACTCACTAGGGGGGGAGCCTCTGGGTGAGACTAGGATGGAAAAGGACCTGGGGGTACTGGTAGACAACAGGCTTGGCAGTGGCATGCAATGCCAAGCCGCTGCAAGCAAAGCCAACAGAATACTGGGATGTATAAAAAAGGGGATTCACTCCAGAAATAAAGAGATTATTCTCCCGCTCTACATGACTCTGGTCTGGCCACATCTGGAGTATGCTGTCCAGTTATGGGCACCGGTCCTCAGGAAGGATGTGCTGGAACTGGAAAGAGTCCAGAGAAGGGCAACAAAAATAATTAGGGGAATGGAGGACATCAGCTATGAGGAAAGACTACAAGCACTGGAGAAGAGACGATTGAGGGGGGATATGATATCAATGTTCAAATACTGTACTGGCGACCCTAGCATAAGGAACAAATTATTCAGAGTAAGGAGATACAATAAGACACGTGGCCACTCACTAAAACTAGAGGAAAAGCGGTTTAACCTTAAAGTGCGTAAGGGGTTCTTCACTGTAAGAGCGGTAAGGATGTGGAATTCTCTTCCACAAGCAGCCGTATCAGCAGGGAGCATTGATAGGTTCAAAAAACTATTAGATGGGCACCTTAGAGACCACAACATAAAGGGGTATACTATGTACGGTTAAAAGCAAACACACACACATACATCATAGGTTGAACTGGATGGACTGATGTATTTTTTCAACCTGTAACTACTATGTAACTATGTAACTATGTGTACAACTATTATTTTAACCACTTCCCACCCGCCATATAACAGAATGACTGCCACAAAGTGGTTAAAATATCCTGACTAGGCGTCATACACAGGAATCAGATATTACATGTGTCCCTTGGACACAGCCCATCCCCGATCAGGGTAAACAGCCAATGAAATTGCTCGGGCCAATCTCAGCCGGTCACAAATATAAAACAGAAAAGCTGTTACCAGCGATCCCGGCTTCTTCTCCTCACATCGATCGTGTGAGGAGGAGAGTTAGGATCTGTGAGTTATTGCTATTCTGTTAAATTTTTACACCTTACTGTGCACCACACTCCCCACCCAATAAAGAGAACCTGTCACCAGGGATCTGTCAAACAGTCCATATGGATCTGTCACACAGCACATCTGGATCGGTCACACGGCCCATCTGGATCTGTCTGAATCGGTCACACAGCCCATCTGGATCTGTCAAACAGGCCATCTGTCACAAAGTCCATCAGGATCTGTCACATAGGCCTGCCATCAGTGACCTGTCACACAAGCCTTCAATACCACCGTCAGTAACCTGTCACACAGGCCCACCATCAGTACTGCCATAAGTAACCTGTCACACAGGCTAGCCATCAGTACCACCATCAGTGACCTGTCACACAGGCCTTCAGTACCGCAATCTGTACTGCCATCAGTGACCATGTTTAATTTGTATGTCTGCTACCAAAAGTCACCAGAAAACCAACCCAGCACCTACCTCAAATATATTGAAGACATTGTCACTGCCCTAATTTACCAGCAAGGACCGGCCCCAGGAAGCATTCACTCTGATAGTGTGAGTCGACTTTATGAGCAACATTTTCCCTATAAGATTCCCCCCACAGAATCAGGAAGAAGACACAGAAGAAATGTCTGTGTGCAGCAGAGGAGGATTTAGAAGAGACACAAATTATCATTGTTCCCAATGTCCCTCCCAACCTGGCCTATGCATCAGAGAATGCTTCCGAATTTATCACACAACCATAAGATATTAGTTTCAATTATTTTTAACATACTCCCATTTCCCAGTTTCAAATACCTGTGCGGATCATTTGCCTGCTACTACATTTCTACCTTCCACATTAACTGACCCTGGCCTGTTTACCGACAATGCATTTGCCTGCAGTTTTAAACCACGTTTCTGACTTCTGACCCTCGGCCTGTTAATCGATCACTCTTTTTGCCAGCAACTTGAACTGACATTTTGCTCTTCTACTTTAGTACACAGGGGTCTCACATATGTCAGGGGCTTCAGAATAGTGTTCAGAGTGGAGAGAAAACAGTTTTTGGTTATCAGTGTTGCCAGAACAGGGTCTGGAGTACGAAGGCTTCAAAGAAATTTGGGTGGGAGAAGCCTCTACCCCTGTTCCCATTCTTTCCTGACAGAGACCCTAAGCTTGATGGACCTCCCTGCTGCCTGGACCATTACTTTGGCTGTGCTGACTAGATCGTTGCATGTAATCACCCATGACTTTTTGGACCACATGTCTGCCTGCTACCTGGACCAATGCTTTGGCTGTGCTGACAGTATCTCTGCCTGCATGGACTATAGACAGTATTCCTGCCTGCTGCCTGGACGATTGCTTTTGGTGTCACTGACAAAGCGGAAGTGACGTATGAACTGGTTCTCAAAAGTGAACTGCATATTCCAGATGAGGTCTTACCAATGATTTGTACAGAGGCAAAATTAGATCTCTCACTCTGGAGCCCATGCCTCTCTTATAATACAAGAAAATATTTTGCTCACTTTGGAAACTGCAGCTTGGCCTTGCATGCCATTATTAAGAACACCCAGATCCTTCTCCACAATTGACTCCCCCAGCTGTTCTCCTCCTATTATGTATGATGCATGCATGTTTCTAGCCCCCAAGTGCATATATACAGTGGTGAGAATAAGTATTTGATACACTGCCGATTTTGCAGGTTTTCCTACTTACAAAGCATGTAGAGGTCTGTAATTTTTATCATAGGTACTCTTCAACTGTGAGACAGTATCTAAAACGAAAATCCAGAAAATCACATTGTATGATTTTTAAATAATGAATTTGCATTTTATTGCATGACATAAGTATTTGATCACCTACTGACCAGTAATTATTCCGGCTCTCACAGATCTGTTTTTTTTTTTTTTTTTTAAGAAGCCCTCCTGTTCTCCACACATTACCTTTATTAACTGCACCTGTTTGAACTTGTTATCTGTATAGAAGACATCTGTCCAAACTCAAACAGACTCCCAACCTCTCCACAATGGCCAAGAGACCAGAGAGCTGTATAAGGACATCAGGGAAAAAATTGTAGACCTGCAAAAGGCTGGGATGGACTACAGGACAATAGGTAAGCAGCTTGTTGAGAAGGCATCAACTGTTGGAGCAATTTTTAGAAAATGGAAGAAGTTCAAGGTGACGGTTAATCTCCCTCGGTCTGGGGCTCCATGCAAGATCTCACCTCATGGGGCATCAGTGATCATGAGGAAGGTGAGGGATCAGCCCAGAACTAGACGGCAGGACCTGGTCAATGACCTGAAGAGAGCTAAGACCACAGTCTCAAAGAAAACCATTAGTAACACACTATGCCGTCATGGATTAAAATCCTGAATCGCACGCAAGGTTCCCCTTGCTCAAGCCAGCTTATGTCCAGACCCGTCTGAAGTTTGCCAATGACCATCTGGATGATCCAGAGGAGGAATGGGAGAAGGTCATGTGGTCTGATTAGACAAAAATAGATCTTTTTGGTCTAAACTCCACTCGCCGAGTTTGGAGGAAGAGTACAACCCCAAGAACTCCATCCCAACCGTGAAGCATGGAGGTGGAAACATCATTCTTTGGGTATGCTTTTCTGCAAAGGGGACAGGACGACTGCATCATATTGAGTGGAGAATGGATGGGGCCATGTATCGCGAAATCTTGGCCAACAACCTCCTTCCCTCAGTAAGAGCATTGGAGATGGGTCATGGCTGGGTCTTCCAGCATGACAACGTCACGAAACACACAGCCAGTGCACCTAAGGAATGACTCCATAAGAAGCATCTCAAGGTCCTGGAGTGGCCTAGCCAGTCTCCAGAACTGAACCCAATAGAAAATCTTTGGAGGGAGCTGAAAGTCCGTATTGCCCAGCGACAGCCCCGAAACCTGAAGGATCTGGAGAAGCTCTGTATGGAGGAGGAGTGGGACAAAAGCCCTGCTGCAGTGTGTGCAAATCTGGTCAAGAACTGCAGCAAATGTATGATCTCTGTAATTGCAAACAAAGGTTTCTGTACCAAATATTAAGTTCTCCTTTTCTGATGTATCAAATACTTATGTCATGCAATAAAATGCAAATTAAATTTACTTTAAAATCATACAATGTGATTTTCTGGATTTTTGTTTTAGATTCCGTCTCTCACAGTTGAAGAGTGCCTATGATAAAAATTACAGACCTCTACATGCTTTGTAAGTAGAAAAACCTGCAAAATTAGCAGTGTATCAAATACTTGTTCTCCCCACTGTGTATGTGTTTATTTATAAACATTAAACCTCATTTGCCACATAGTTGCCAATTGCTAATTTCTCTGGCTCTGAGGAAGGGGGCTCGCCCCTGAAACACGTCAGCCCAGCCATAGCAGCCCCATGCGGCACACTGCATGCCATTCAGCTTTGTTTGGGACTTTGGCTACCTTGGAGATTTTATGTGCAATATTGATGTGTGTAATATCACACCTGCCTTGTGAGTATACTGTATACTTTTTAACATTTTAATAAATGCTTTTAGTGGTGATGCACTAGGTCGGTGCACCCCTTTTTCTTTTGTCTTTTTCCCAGCTTGTTCTGGACACCCTTGATCCTGAGGGGGCAGCAAGACCACAGGCTTCTTCCTATTGTGTCTGAAATATCTCTTTTTTCCTCCGTCATACTTGACTTGAGCACAGGAGATTTGCTTTACTACAATAGAATACATGGCCAGACGCAGGACACAGGGCGCTGGCCGGAAGTATCAATTAACAAAGGGGAAACAGGAAGTGGAGCCAATAAGCCGGGGACACCCGAATCAGGACTCCAGCCCCAGTGTTCGTATATGAAACATACAAAGCATGACAAATCAATTTAATATTAACAATATTTAAAAGGCATTAAAAAACTATAATGAATTCTAGCATTCATAATCATACACTAGTTTATACCAGTCACATGGTGCAGTGAACATTTTTAAAAAATAATAAAATAAAAAATTAAAAAACTAAGAAACTTAAAACAACTAAAAAAAAAAAAAAAATATATATATATATATATATAAAGCCCCATATCTAGCAGCTCTGACAAGCTCACCCTTGGAGTGATTGGCCACTCACAGCACCACTTTGAAACTAGCTTTAATACTGACTCCCAGAATGAGACTAGAGAACTCCCGATTCCATTACTGCCTTTCCTACTAAGAATTAACCAGTCCTGGATACTAATTTGAATGACATGCATGTATCTCTTAAGCCCCGTACACACACACAGATCGTCGTCATACAAATGTTCGTCTTTTCTCCCCGGGATGTCGGTGTCTGTTGAAAAGTGCAAAGACAGCACAAGAATTTTGTCCGCAGACTTCAGCTGACTGCAGAAGTGATGTCATGTAATGGTTAACTTTCCCTGTGTTTTTTATTTTCTGAGCATGCCCAGTCTTGCAAATCTGCGGTCTGTCGGCTGATTTCTGTACTGACAGGCGAACAATCGTCCGTTCTGGTGTCTGCAGACAAAAATTTTCATGTTTGCAAGAAAGACTCTTGTCCGCGGATTGTGTGCAGACATCTGTCGGAGGCACCATACTAACACGCATACAATCGGCAGATCTTTCGTCCGCCGACGTTTGTATGAAGACGATCTGCGTGTGTGTACGGGGCTTTAGAAGTACCCTTCACTCAGATATTCTCTCTTGCATGCAGAAATTCAACACTGAAATATCAGCAGTGGAAAACAGAGTGACACATGTGGAAACTAAAATGGGAGAATTTGCTGAAACTATTAATGATCTGGTGGATGCATATTCTGAAAAGGAACATTGAACAGCAGAGGGTTAAAGCAAAGCTTGCAGACCTGTAAGGTTAGGTCCAGGCGTAACAACATTAAAATACGAGGCATTCCTGCGACTGTCCATATGGAGGAGCTGAAGTCTTATGCTGTAGCACTATTCACTTCCATTCTTAAGGCCCGTACACACGTACCGATCGTCGGCATACAAACGTCGGCGGACGAAAGATCTGCCGATTGTACGCGTGTTAGTATGGTGCCTCCGACAGATGTCTGCGCACAATCCGCGGACAAAAGTCTTTCGTGCAAACATGAAAATTTTTGTCTGCGGACACCAGAACGGACGATTGTTCGCCTGTCAGTACAGAATTCGGCCGACAGACCGCAGATTTGCAAGACTGGGCATGCTCAGAAAATTAAAAACACAGGGAAAGTTAACCATTACATGACATCACTTCTGCAGTCAGCTGAAGTCTGCAGACAAAATTCTTGTGCTGTCCTTGTGCTGTCTTTGCACTTTTCAACAGACACTGACATCCCGGGGAGAAAAGAGGAACATTTGTATGCCGACCATCGGTACGTGTGTACGGGGCTTTACAGATCTCACCCTCATTGAGCTTATCATAGATAGAATCCATAGACTGCCAAAACCATCTTTCATTCCTGAACAGGCGCCTTGGGATGTGCTTCTCCAAATGCACTTCTTCCATGTGAAGGAGCAAATTATGAAAAATTTTTGCATGATGAAATCGCTACCAGAGCCCTACGATAACTTGCAACTGTTCATTGACCTCTCGCAATACACCACACAACTCCGGAAAAACCTCAATACTGTCACCAAAGCGTCCAGGTCTAGATGGGCTAACTGGGGAATATTACCGAGCCTTCAGCACTATACTAAGTCCCCATCTTGAGAAGGTATTTGGAGCTGCTGCGGTCTCCTTCTGTTTCCTCCAGAGATTTCCAGATCTCCAGATTCCAGAGGCACTAATAATCACGCAACCAAAGCCGGAAAAGACATCTGGCAAGCCCCAAACTTTTCTCCTGATATCTCTGGTGAATAATGACATTAGGCTATACGTTAAATTTATTGCCCTCCGATTGGCGGACATTATGCCAACTCTAATCTATACCGATCAGTCTGGATTTAAGAAGGGGAGACAATCCTCCAACACCATGAGGAGACCGATTGACATTATACATCTAGCGGAAAAATCCAAGAAGCCTTCTCTGCTCCTAGCGCTGGACGCAGAGAAGGTGTTTGATAGAGTACATTGGGGGTATCTCAGTAAGACCCTTTCGAAATTTGGATTCTCTGGCCACATCCTATGAGCAATCTTGGCACTGTACGCCTCCCACTCCACCAGGGTGTATTCTTCAGGAATACTATCCAAACCCTTTCTTATCACCAATAGTACCAGGCAGGGATGCCCTCTGCCACCCCTGATATTCAAGAAAAAGAAAGTTAATACTCCTGCGCTTGAGAGGTGGTGATGTGACTGATGGAAACTGTAGGTCCACTACCACAAGCGCCACGTGGGCTGTGCTGCCACTCTCAAAAGGTCAGGGAAACCCGAATAGCACTCTAGAAAGAATAAATAAGGACGGCGCACCCGCCTAGCGCATTACCAAAATGGTAAAAATGGTTTTATTAAAAAGTATATGCACATCATACTCTTGGAAAATCTCCAAAAGAAGCTGACGCATTTCGAGGTGTCTCCCCTCTTCTTTAAAGCTGCTCTGAGGAATTGTCATCTTAATTTGTGAATATAATGTGCATATACTTTTTATTAAAACCATTTTTACAAAGGTAATGCGCTAGGCGGGTGCGCCCTCATTTTTTTCTTTCTAGACCCCTGATATTCAACCTGGTGATTGAACAGCTGGCATCCCATATAAGACAACACCCTGAAATTCATGGCTTTAAAATAGGGAAAAGAGAACACCATTAGCCTCTTTGGTATGATGATATTATACTGATGCTCACTCAGGTGTCTGATTCCCTGGCGGCGGTAAACAAGGCCTATCAAATATTCAATATATCCTACTACAATGTAAATGACTCAAAAATCATACATCCTAGACTAGGGTATAGACCCCGAAACCAGACAATCCCTACAAGAAATGTACCCATATACGTGGACAGACGATGGTATGCCTTATTTGGGAACAACACTAACTCTTCTGCGTGTTTGGTGTCAGCCAATAATCTTCCTTGGATAGGCAAGCTTAAACATCAACTATCCCAGCTCGCACAACACAAACTATCTTGGTCAGGACGACTAGCAGCATTTAAAATGCAAATCTTACCTCAGATTTTATATACATTTAGAACGGTACCCATTTCAGTTCCACAATCATTTTTCAAGACAATACAGGTCATGGTAAACAACTATCTGTGGAAGGGGAGAAAAGCCTGATGTGCTTTTGCAAAATTGGTTAAGCTATAGAGAGTGGGGGTCTGGGGAACACAGATCTAAAGGATTACTACATCGCCACAATCCTAGCACAGTGTAAACACTGGTTTACATCCTCGCACAAACCATTGTGGTGCGACATGCAACCTTTAATGCTACCGCATGGCACACTAGAAACATACCTACACGCAAGCTACCACCTGCAGCACACGCCAAAAAACCTTCCTCTTACAATCCAGGCAACCATAACTGCATGGAAGTCACTTATCTCCTCATATAAAGGAGGTGAGTGCATATCAGAAATTCTCATTCTGATAGAGACATTGACCCACTTGATCCCAGATTTATCCGTATCACAATGTATGAAGAGGGGTATTACATGGATCTCTGACTTATATAGAGATGGCATCCCTAGATCATTCTCAGCTCTAAGCTTAGACTATGCATTACTGCAGTCAGAAGAATATAATGACATGCGAATAACATCCTTCCTATGCAAAACTCCTGACGTCCGATGAAGATTACCTCAAAAAAATAAAAACAAAAATTTCAGCCAAGCGCTCGCTCGACAGAGGAAGACTGGCGTGCTGCTCTCCTCAGGCAGGGAACTCCAAAACGGGTGCATGAAAGAAAGGAAAAGGAGCTCTGAGGAAGGGAGCTTGACTCCCGAAACGCGTTAGCGGTCGCAATTTCCAGGACATGTTCTAACATACGTGTGACGGGAATTTGTAACACAATTTCTATTCTTCATGTTTGTGAGTATGCATTCAGCATTTTATTAAATCATTTTAAACAGTACCAGGGGTAATGCACTAGGTGTTTGCGCCTCCTTTTCCTTTCTTTCATACCTCAAAAAATAGCCCAATATCTTAAATCCACTTCGAATTCTAAAGGGGTATATCCCTATTCTATATTACACTTAAAGATAAAGCAGAATTTGTCAAGTTCTCTCCATTCCTGGCATGGAAGAGAGACCAAGATACATCTTTTACCCCCACACAATGGCAGAAAGCACTTTCTACGACATACGCAGCCACAAAATGTGTAGGACTATGGGAATTATCACATAAAATTATTTTACGGTGGTATTTAACACCATATCGCATCTCTAAATGTCATGCCGACACTTCACCTAAATGCTGGAGAAAGTGCAAACGGATTGGTAATCTTTATCACATACTGTGGGAATGTGGTAAACTCTCTGAACTCTGGCCGGGAGTATTCTCCATACTCTCACAAATTACAGGCTTTAAACTGTGCCCCACATCAGACCTGGCAATTTTAAATATTGGCACGGAGGCTATCCCACCACTGTTTAGACCTATTGTGACCCATGTACTCCTTGCAACTAAGCTGTGCATAATGCGGTTGTGGACGGCAGAGAGAGTGCCTACTCTGGAAGAGGTAATAAACACAACTCAGGTTTACTACACTTACGAAGTAAGATTCGCCCCATCGCAAGGCACATTTGAGGCCCCTAAAAATGTATGGCTCCCATGGTCAGATTGGTACTTAACTTACAAAAATGAGGGTAAAGCTCACTAGAACGCCTGACTTATAACAAACTTTTCCCAACCTCCCTCATATTTCATGATAGCTTATATTTTTGTTGTACAGGTGACATGTCACTGACGACTTATACTGAATTTGTTATCCTTGTTTTCCGGATACTAATGCCACTCAAAGGCTTGATTACCGAACAGGGCCTGACAGCCTACTTACTGCCGTTACATCTGTAGGTTTCTAAAGAAACGAAAATAACTTAGCAATGCCAAGGAGGATTGACCTTCTCTACCACCCTGTGACACAGAATGTTCCCAATTGGGATGTCCGGAGGGAGTCGCCCTTGTGAATCTAATAAGGTCTTAGCTCAATATGTTTTTTGGTTAAATGATATAAAGTGTAAATATGTAATTACACTGCTTCACCACAACTTTGTTCTTTGCAAAAATTTCAATAAAAAAACTATTGAAAGTAAAAATATATTAATACTTCTCTTCAGACATCAGTTCTTTATCAGGTATCTCCGACACAAGCTAAATTGTAGTGCTAAGTTACTATAGCTATAAATCTATTCAGTACAAGTTTTCCAATACAACAGAACAAGTATATACAAGTTCCCTTTTTACTTTACTCTCACACTGTTTTTCCACCTTGCAGTGCAGGGAGGATTTCTAGTTCTTTGAAAAAAAAAAAAAAAAAACAACAAATAGTCGAATCCTGGGAGTGGAATGGTATTGGTGCCTATACCCAAATATAAAGGGAGGTGCTTCCAAAAACATGCATTAACAAAAAAAATGTACCCCAATATACACGTCTACATCTGGGCTGGTGGGAAAAAGGAGGAGATATACACCAGCCTGGTCTTCCAAGAAAAAGTGAAATTATAGGTACTATCTATGGATGATGTCCTTGTGGCATGGGGGTTCAGTGGAGGAGTTCCACCGCTTTATAGCAGCACAAAATGAGAATGATAGAAATATCTTCCTCACATATAAGGTGGACCAGCAAGAAAATTGATTTCTTGGATTTAAAACTAAAAAAAAAAAAAAAAAAAGTTGGTGGCAGGATTGGGACCACCACGTATCGAAAACCAACAGCAGGAAATGTGGAAAGTTCAGAACTACAGGCAAGGTCTAGGGCAAGAGGATATCCCAAGTCAGTATTCGAGAATACCAGGATTAAGGCATTCAAACAAGACAGACAATGTTAGGACCCTAAAAATAGAAATTAAAGAAAAGAAAAAAAAAAAAGACAAGCTAGGTCTAGTCACGAGGTATGGAACTCGCTGGGACCAATTGCAAGGACTACTAAACAACTATTGGCATAACTGGATGCTTGATTGAAGGTTATAACACATTATAGGGGACAGACCCTGGATGATAGCTAGCAAGGCACCCACTATAAGTGATGCTTTGGTTCGTAGTGAGTTGAGAAAGAGTAGTTTAACTCCTTCATCTGGGAAATCAGACAACGTTTGTCTAGGAGAGCAGAATGTTGGTAAAACTGTCAGATTGTGTCTGTGGAAGCTGACAAGCTGTAGGCTTGCTCAGCCTAGTAGTGAGGGCCTGCATTTTGTATAGTAAGTGCCGGGACACGGCTAGGTTTTTGTTTTGTTATTTCTCCTGCTTGTTTTTCCTTAAAGCACCTGTATAAAGACTTGTATATAGCACCAATAAACACAGCACTGTTTGTCACTACCACACTGGATTTTGTATCTGTGCCTGAAAGACTGCTTATCCCAGGGAGCTTTGCACCCGCTACCTGTTCCCCAGCTTACACCACCTATAAAGAAATGACAGGTCTATGGGTCTATCATTTTTATCATAGTGGTATGTTAAATGATAGAGACAAAATATCAACCAAAAATCCCCAAAAAAAAAAAAAAAACACATGATAAAAAATGTTATGAATTAAGTTGCAACTGGTTACCTTTAGATCATGCTGTGTGATCAGTCATTTCTGTTCATTAGGGAATTACTTACCATTTCTTTCTGAATCACACACTAGAAAAGCACTGTCAAGCATTTCCTCTTCAAAGGGCAAATTGGCTGCTTGCACAAGGTAATTATGGGAATCTGATTAGGGAATAGAAGAAGCACGTTCATTACTGAGCCTTTATGACATCTAATATGGAATGATATCCTTACAATTGGCACTGAAAGATATATACATCACTGAGGCTCCAATTCACTCAATATTAATGACTGAGTTCAAATAATATAAACCATTCAAAAAGGTACTTAATGTATTTCCACCTTTGCTGTCAAATTTCAGAAACTTCTACTATATATTTGTTGCGTTACCATTCACATAGCATAAATGAAGAACCCTGGATTATTTAACTGTTTGTTAGGACACATAGTGTTAAAAATGTGTACAACTAATAGAAAAACTGGGTGTACTCACTTTTTTGAGATATTGTATATATATATATATATATATATATATATATATATATATTTATTGTAGTGTACCTGGGACAGGCTGAAGAGTGGGTTAATTATAGAGGGCAGGTACTTTCCTTTCAGACCTGTTTATTAAGCACCTGATCTGAAAGTATCAGAGGTGCTGTGCTGGGAGCTGTGTGAGGAGCTGATTGCTTGGAATGAAGAGACACCAGCACACTGAGAGGGAAGTGCCATTGCTGTCTGTGACCTATACTGGGTGAGCCAAGCCCTATGAGAGACTGTAGCTCTGTTTAGAGCTGTTTAAAAGTTTTCTACAGGCTCCGTCTTTGGTTTCTTGGCCTCTTTCAGTGGGCTCTCCTCCTCGGGTTTCCTCTTCTTCCTCACAAGATGTGAGATGTCAGATACGCAGTTTGTAACATGTACAGTGCTGTCCCCATTCTTCTCTGCTGGAGCAGATGATGAAGTTACAGCTGATGCAGATACAGCCGATGCAGATGAAGGGCTTCCGTTCTCTTGGGAGAAGCCTGATGATCCTCCAATCAAAGTGTCTTTAAGTGACTTTTCTATGGAGTCTGCAGTTTTCTGTGCTTCTTTGGAGTCTTCAATCTTCTCCTTGATGTCTGGAAGAAGTCCCTTCAATTCCTCCATCTCCTTAAGTTCCTCAGTGGATTCACCTGCAGCTTTTTCTAACTGCTCTGTGAGCAGAGCAAACATTCTTCTCTATGGCCTCAGTGGACTGAGTTAAGTGGGATATGACACTATCATGCTTGCTGCTGTACTAGTAGGCCAGGCCGAGCTGGTAGTGGGTCTCAGCAAGGAGTCGGTCATGCTCTTCTGAGTGCTCTTTCTGGCTGTTCAGAAATGCAAGGAAATCTTCTATTGCCTGGCTGTAGTTCTCTGACTCTATGCTGACTTCTCCCAGCTTGAGATGAGCTTGTGCAGCCTTCAGCTGGGACTCCTTGTTCTGCTGCCTCTTGAATATAATTTTGGAAAGGTCCAGCATCTCCCAAGCTAGTTGCAGATTGCCAATGCCTTCCTCATCATTTTCCTTCTCTTCTGTTCCTTCGTTCTCTTCCCCATCTTCAGATTCAGCACCTTCTCCCTCTTCTTCACCCTCCATTGGCTCAGCTTCTTCATCGTCAGCTTTAGGGTCCTGTTCCTCAGTCTCTTTTGAAGCGGTCTCCTCAGCCGGGGGTTTGGCAGCCTCAGTTTTTCTCAGGCAGACCTTCCCTTGCTGCAATCTGCTCAAACATTGCTAGGCATGATTCCACATTGTCTGTGACTGTCATCTTTTGTAGAGTCTGCTGCACTACCTTCTGTGGGTCACCTTTCACCATTTCAGCCTGCTGGGTTACTGCTCTCTGTAAACCTGCTATCTGTTCCATCTGCAAGCGGTTTGTCTCCTGCTGTGCAGCATTAGACGCCATTAACAGCTTTAGGAATTCCTCCACTGCCTTTTCAGAAGTTTTCACAGGCTGTACAGCTTTAATCTAGGACATAGGATTGACCTTCACCCCTCAAACTGCCCAATGCATTCCTCCACCAATTGTACAGGAACAGAGGGGTGAACAGCCGGCTCAGAAACAGTCCAGTGAAATTAAATATGCTTTTATTCAGCAAAAAGGCAAAGCAAACAGGAAAATGACAGTCTTGTCTTGTAACACAAATCCGCAGCAGGGCAAAGCACAGTCTTTGCAGCTAGCAGACTTTAAAGGAACTTTTAAACAGCTCTAAACAGAGCTACAGTCTCTCATAAGGCTTGGCTCACCCAATACAGGTCACAGACAGCAATGGTGCTTCCCTCGCAGTGTGCTGGTGTCTCTTCACTCCAAGCAATCAGCTCCTCACACAGCTCCCAGCACAGCACCTCTGATACTTTCAGATCAGGTGCTTAATAAACAGGTCTGAAAGGAAAGTACCTGCCCTCTACAATTAACCCTTTCTTCAGCCTGTCCCAGGCTGACTCTCTACAATATATATATATATATATATATATATATATATATATATATATAAATAATTTCATGTGACAACACTGAAGTAGTGACACTTTGCTACAATGTAAAGTAGTGAGTGTACAGCTTGTATAACAGTGTAAATTTGCAGTCCCCTCAAAATAACTCTACACACAGTCATTAATGTCTAAACTGCTGGCAACAAAAGTGAGTACACCCCTAAGTGGAAATGTCCAAATTGGGCCCAAAGTGTCAATATTTTGTGTGGCTGCCATTATTTCCCAGCACTGCCTTAACCCTCCTGGGCATTGAGTTCACCAGAGCTTCACAGGTTGCCACTGGAGTCTCTTCCACTCCTCCATGACATTACGGAGCTGGTGGATGTTAGAGACCTTACGCTCCTCCACCTTCCATTTGAGGATACCCCACAGGTGCTCAATAGGGTTTAGGTCTGGAGACATGCTTGGCCAGTCCATCACCTTTACCCTCAGCTTCTTCAGCATGGCAATGGTCGTCTTGGAGGGGTGTTTGGGGTCGTTATGTTGGAATATGGCCCTACGGCCCAGTCTCCGAAGGGAGGGGATCATTTTCTGCTTCAGTATATCATAGTACATGTTGGCATTCATGGCTTCCTCAATGAACTGTAGCTCCCCAGTGCCAGCAGGACTCATGCAGCTCCAGACCATGACACTCCCACCACCATGCTGGACTGTAAGCAAGACATACTTGTCTTTGTACTCCTGACCTGGTTCCCGCAACTCATGCTTGACACCATCTGAACCAAATAAGTTTATTTAGGTCTCATCAGACCACAGGACATGGTTCCAGTAATCCATGTCCTTAGTCTGCTTGTTTTCAGCAAACCGATTGCAGGCTTTCTTGTGCATCATCTACGAAAGAGACTTCCTTCTCGAACGACAGCCATGCAGACCAATTTGATGCAGAGTGCAGCGTATGGTCTGAGCACTGACAGGCTGATCCCACATCCCTTCAACCTCTGCAGCAATGCTGGCAGCACTCATACGTCTATTTCCCAAAGGCAACTTCTGGATATGATGCTGAGCACGTGAACTCAACTTCTTTGGTCAACCATTGCAAGGCCTGTTCTGAGTGGAACCTGTCTTGTTAAACCGCTGTATGGTCTTGGCCAACGTGCTGCAGTTTCAGGGTCTTGGCAATCTTGTTATGGACTAGGCCATCTTTATGTAGAGCAACAATTCTTTTTTTCAGATCCTCAAAGAGTTCTTTGCCATGAGGCGCCATGTTGAACTTCCAGTGACCAGTATGAGAGAGTGAGAGCGATAACACCATATTTAACACACCTCAGACCTTGTAATACTAACAAGTCACATGACACCAAGGAGGGAAAATGGCTAACTGGGTCCAATTTAGACAGACATTTTCACTTAGGGGTGTACTTCCTTTTGTTGCCAGCGGTTTAGACATTAATGGCTGCGTTGAGTTATTTTGAGGGGACAGCAAATTTACACTATTATACAAGCTGTACATTTACTACTTTACATTGTAGCAAAGTGTAATTTCTGCTGTGTTGTCACATAAAAAGATATAATAAAATATTTACAAAAATGTGAGGGGTGTACTCACCTCTGTGAGATACTGTACGTATGTATATGTATATATATATATATGTATTTTTTTTTGTTTTTAGAAAAGTAGAGCTTTATTTTCTTGGAATTGAAAGCGATTCTAAAGGTTGTAATTTAAAAAAAAAAAAAGAAAAAACAAAAAAAGTTATACTTACCTGCTCTGTACAGAGCCGCCCCAATCCTCTTCTTTTTTTTTTTTGGTCCCCTCTGACAATCCTGGCTCCTGCCGAGTCACGCTCCTGTAAATAGGCCCTGTCTTTTCACACACAGAGCATACCTCGGCCTGCCCCCCGCTCTCTCCTCATTGGCTTACTGGCTGTGATTGACAGCAGCATGAGCCAATGGTTCCTGCTGCTTTATTATGCGAGGAGAGAGAGATCTGGGAGAGCCGCTGCTCTCATACACATCGCTGGATCAAGATGGGGGGATGGGGGAGGAGGAGAGCTGCACCCAGAAGGTTTTTTACCTTAATGCAAAATGCATTAAAGGTAAAAAACCTTCTGCCTTTAGAACCACTTTAAATAACCTCTGTGGTTGTTGTGTTTTTCTTTTTACTATATAAAAGGAAAAGAACAACATTTTTGAAAAACAGTGTTTCCCTTACTTTTTATTATAACATAAATTACATGACAATGCCAGGACATTCAGTTCTCCCGCTCTGCTCTGAGCAGAGAGCCGTGACCGTCAGTCAGCCATTCTGTGCTCTTTTCTCCAGCTCTCACTGGAGTGCTGAGCTGTGGAGGGGGCAGGAGGGGCTGGCTCAGGCTCTCAGTGGATTGCTGAGAGGATGAGCTAGGTGTCGGTCTACGGTTTTGGGTGGATTCTGAAAATGGGTCACAGGAGTGCAGAATGAACTGCACTCTGGTGATCCATAGCAGAAGTACAGACAAAAAGCTTTGGCCATACTTCTCCTTTTAAGTGGGATAGTTTTGACATAGACCCAAACAATCCACAAATCCTCAAAATCGACATGGTCAAGAAACATTTAGACAAAATAAAATAAAGCACTGGGACAAGATGGCCTTCACCCAAGGGTCCTCAAAGAGCTGAGCTCAGTTATATGTAAACCATCCCTAATTTTTAGGGACTTTTAATGATTTGCATAGTACCACTGGACTGGCGTAAGGTCTATGTGGTGCCTATATTTAAAAAAGGATCAAAGTCTTTACCAAGTAACTATAGATCTGTTAATTATTCTATATAGAAGGTAAACTATCTGTCAGCTGTAACAGCTGCAGGGCTCTAATTAGGGAAGTTGCTGGGCTGCATTCCTTTAGACTTGTTCCTATTGGGAGTATCTAAAAAACTGAATTTTTGTAAAATCTTACCGTAAAATTCCTTTCTCTGAGTCCTCCGACAGTCGCCGCCCACTCATACAGTCATCATACAGTCGTCACCAATGGGTATTGACTTCGCAGGAGTAACTAGGCATAAGACTTGTTAGTAACAAAAGCTTTTAGCATAGACACACCCATGGGGGCTGTCCCACTGGTCAATACCCCCCCCTGCATTAAGCCATCCCAACTCAGTTTGGTAGCATAGCAGTAAGTGTACCAGAAAAAAAAACAAAAGAGGGGCGGGGGCGGCGACTGTCGGAGGACTCAGAGAAAGGAATTTTACGGTAATATTTTACAAAAATTCAGTTTTCTCTTACGTCCTCCGACAGTTGCCGCCCACTCATACAGTCGTCACCAATGGGACGTCCCAAAGCAGTGAAGACATCAGGGGTGGGAGACGCAACCATAGAAAAGGCAACGCAGTACCCACATCAGAGAAAGGAACCTTACACACACAGTAAGAGAACCTTCTGGGCAACGGAAAAAGCTCAACAGGAGCAACAGCCCAGGAAAGCAAATAACCCAGGGGATAAACAACCCCAACAGCCAGGGACCCACAAAAAAACAAGGGTCCCCTATGGCACTGCCGCACTGAGAACTTTGCGGCCAAAGGAGGCATCAGCTGATGCCAGAACATCGACCTTATAGAATTTGGAAAAGGTGTGCACCGACGACCAAGTCGCAGCCTTGCACACCTGGGCCACCGAGGCCTGATGCCGGTAGGCCCAAGACGTACTCAAAGATCTGGTAGAGTGCGCCTTAACAGGGAAGGGTGGAACCCGTTCCTTCAAAGCATGGCCTGTACAATGGTCTGTCTGATCCATTTGGCAATGGTCGCCGCAGATGCAGCCATGCCCTTACGAGGTCCCTCAGGAAGGACAAAGAGGGAATCCGATTTCCGAAAGGATTCAGTGGACGACAGGTAAACCGTGATCGCCCTGACAACATCCAAGGAATGCAATGCAACCTCCTCAGGATGCTTAGGCTTTGCACAGAGCGAAGGCAAAACAATGTCCTCATTAAGGTGAAAATCAGAGACCACCTTAGGGAGAGAAGACGAATGAGGTCGCAAGACCACCTTATCCTTGTGAACCACCAAGTAAGGAGAGCGGCAAGACAACGCCGCCAGCTCCGACACTCTGCGAGCCGAAGTGATCGCCACTAGAAAGGCAACCTTCTTAGACAGCAGAGGCAACGATATCTCCCGGATGTTTTCAAAGGGAGCACGCTGCAACACGGACAGAACTAAGTTCAAGTCCCATGGAGGTAAAGGAGAGGGGCCAAATGTCGCACGCCTTGAATGAAGGTGCGAATTAAGGAATGAGACGCCACAGGGCGCTGAAAAAGAACAGCCAGTGCAGATACCTGGCCCTTTATCGTGGCCAGTGCCAGACGCTGGTCCACACCAGTCTGAAGGAAAGCCAACACTCTCGTCACCGAGTATGAGCGAGGAGAGAAACCCCTGGACTCACACCAGGCAAAATAGGCTTTCCAGGTGCGGTAATAAATCTTACCAGACCTTTCCTAGCCTTGATTAAAGTAGGAATGACCTCTGGGGAGAGACCCCTGTCTCTCAGGACCTGGCTTTCAACAGCCATGCCGTTAAAGCCAGCGACTGTAAAGCAGGATGGAAGATCGGTCCCTGAGACAGTAGATCTTCCCGCAGTGGTAGCCGCCAAGGAGGCTCGACCGCTAGGTGAACGATGTCCACGTACCAGGACCGGCGTGGCCAGTCCGGTGCCACCAGAATCACCCAGTTCTGTTCCGAGGCCAGCCTGCGAAGGAATCTGGACAACAACTGAATCAGAGGAAAGGCATACATCAGACGAGAATCGCGCGTTTTTGCCACACAGCATTTGGAAGACCTCCGGGAATCAGGAAGAAGGACACAGCAGATTACACTGCGGCTTCAGATGCCCACGTCTAAGATGGCTGCGCCCAGACAGCGTTTTTAAAAACCCCCGCGGCTGGAGGTGATCCAACAGGAGGATTATTGCACCCAAGAAGGTACCTTTGGGTCCCTGAGGAGATATAATCATTTTGGAGACAGCTAGCAGTGGAAGTGGTACTGCAGAGGGATATCTTTATCCGCCAGGAGGGATGCACCTGGACCTGGAGAGTGTCTCCTAAGCACGGTTGGTCTTAATGCCGTAAGGCATATAGGACCCACATTTTCTGGTGAGTTTCAATTTCACTTATTTTCTAAGGTGAAGGGACACCAGGGAAGAGGAAAAAGGAGCACCTGCACTTTATATTTTTATCTACACAATTTTTTGGACTGTTTTTTCTCATCTTGAAGTCACAGATGGACTGTTTATAATTTATTATATATCTATGCATATTAATTTCAGCTAATAATTTATTTTTACATTCGCAATCACCTTTATTAAATTAGCACCATATTTATATTATTTGTAATTTCATTAGCAATTTAGTACTTAATGTGTTTTATATTGTTATATTTATATTTAAAAACTCGGTTTATACACTTTAGCAAGCGCTATAGGTAATCACCCTTTGATTACTATTTTTCATCATTATCACTAGCACTTTACTATAGCAGCTGCAATTTATTTATTTATTCACTTTATTAATCTACAGTACATTCATATTTATTGGTATTATCACCACTAGGTCCTATACATCTTTATAGGTCCCCAATTGGCACGGGTAATATACTTTGTATATTTTTTTCCTAATACTTTGGTAAAGACCCTTGGAGCCGAAGCGAGACCGAAAGGTAACGCTACAAACTGATAATGATCCTCCGCAATGGCGAACCGGAGGTACCTCTGATGACCCTCGAAGATGGGGATGTGAAGGTATGCATCCTTCAGGTCGATAGAGGCCAGGAAGGTAGGCCACCACTGAGCGGAGGGATTCCATGCGGAACTTCCGAACGCGCACGAAGCGGTTCAGAGCTTTCAAGTCCAGGATTGGACGCACCTTGCCCTCCTTTCTGGGCACAATGAACAGTTTGGAGTAAAACTCCCAAAACCTGTCCCGATGAGGCACCGGGACAATCACCCCCTGAGCCAGGAGATCCTGCACCGCTTGATGCAGGTCCTGTAAATGCCCCGGGGTCAACTGAAGATTTGAGGGAAAAAATCTGTCCGACGGCCATGAAAGGAATTTGATCTTGTATCCTGAGCGAATGATTTCCTGAACCCACCTGTCCGGGATACGGAGCAGCCAAGGTTGGAGGAAACCGCGCAAACGTCCCCCCACCCCTGAAACGGATGAGGGCGTCCCTTCAGGCAGAGACGGGCTGAGCCGCCGTACCGGCATGGCCGGACTTTTACTTACCCGACCAGGGCTTCTTCTGGCCACTCTGGCCCTTAATGGGTTTGCCCTTGAATTGTGACTTAAAGGAACAAAAGGACCCCTGCGTGGGTCTAGAGGCGGAACCCCGATTGCCGTTAGGGGACTTGTTCTTCGGATTCTGGGGCAGCAGAGTGCTTTTGCCCCCAGTGACTCCTTTCACCAAGGTATCCATAGCCTCACCAAAAAGGCGAGACCCAGCATAAGGAAAGTCAGCCACTGTTTTCCGTGACGTCTGGTCAGCCGACCAGCTCTTCAGCCAGATCAGTCGACGGTTAAGCACCGCGACACTAGACAGGCGTGCAGCTAACGAGGACTCATTCAAGGCCGCATCGCACAAAAACATGACCCCTTGATAAATTTGGTCCACCATTTCCAGCGTAGCAGGTGGAGCAGAGTCAGACACGAGAGTGCGTCTAAGTACCTTGGTCCAGTCCGCCACCGCCTGAGCCACCATGACAGAAGAGAAAATAGGTTTGAGCATAGAGCCCGCCACCGTATAGGCATGGAGGGCCAAAGACTCCAACCTCCTATCTGTAGGATCCCGGAACACCGGGGTATCCTCAGTGGGAACCAAGGTAGCCTTGTTCAACATGGCCACAGCGTGATCCACCTGGGGGGCCACGCACCAGCGCGCATCCATAGACGGCGCAAAGGGGTAAAGCAGTTTAAACCGATTAGGCACCGTGAAGGGGCGTTTTAAACTGCGCCATTGTTCATTCACAGTGTGATGAAACTCAGCGGGGCAGGGGAAAACCTGCGCCGACTTGCGGGTCCTATGTGTCCCAAAGGAGGACATAATGGCCGGAGGAGTGGGCTCATCCTCAAAATGTAGCGTTTCCTTAACAAAAGAAATCAACTCATCCATGAGAGCGCGTTCTTCAGGCGACCCTGGGGTAGAAACAGCAACCCCCTCCGCCTCCCCCTCAGACCCCAGAAGGTCCAGGGACGAGCGAGACCCTGAAAAGGGCACGTCCGCCACAGCAGTCACATCACCATCTGAATCAGAGGAGAGAGATAATCTGGGCCTTTTCCTAGCAGCACCTTCAGCCATCAGCACCTCCATTTTTGACACCAAAGACACCACTACAGCGGCCAAATTAGGTATAACGGGGGGTTCAGCAGAACTGGGGTCCCCCCCATCAAGGCTGGAGGGAATTTGCTGTCCTGAGAATCCATTGTCAAAACAATGAGTAAAAAAGTACTGGCCCTTTAAAACCGCTGCGGATAGCGCAGCCCACCGCTATAATCACTGTGTAAACAGACCCCCAAAAAGGGACAAAACTGAGCCAGGAAGGATAGCACAGAGGGATATGGAAGAGACAGTCTGCAGAGTCCCACAGAGTGTTACCACACCGATCGCTGCTCCAGAGGAAAAGGAAGTGAGGTCACCAGAGGCTGAACTAAATGCTGCAAGGCCCAGGGAAAATGGCTGCCCATAGAAGTGAATGGAAGGCTTCGGCAAGATGGCCGCAGACATGTACTCGGAACAATCGTTCTGCCACACACAAGATGGTGCCGGTTGGCGCCAAAAAACACTACATAGCAAGCTATTGTAAAGGCCCATAGTGAAGCCAGCATGCTGCCCACATTCAAAATGGCGGACCGCACGGTTCTCAGCCGCAGCGGTCGCCCCACACATGTCTGCATCTCCCAAAAACACTAGCAAGTGACACAGGAGAGGGGCCCCCACAGCACACAGCGCTCAGCAGTGAAATAAAGAGGACCCCTGCAGGGATCGCATCAGGGAGCCCCACAACGCATAGACATGAGGGGAACACACAGCAACACAGGACTGCCACCCCAGACAGAGGCCCCCACGCAGAAAAGTACTTACCTGTACCGGATGGCGTGGGGTGCCTCCATTAACGGAAAGCCTCTGTCCTCAGATGACAGGGAATGCCGTCAGCCAGAAACATAGGACACTGCAGCACAGGGCCGCAGAAAACGTCCAGTGAGGTAGCCACCTCACAGGCTGCATCCCTGCTGCGAGCAGGGATGGGTCGTTCATAGCGCCAGGGCGAACCATAGCCGAACACTCGATGGCGGGCTGGGGATCCATCTGACCCTCTGCCCTGGAGAGCCAGGGCGGCCAGTCCGATTCCCAGCTCTGCATGATCCATCTTCATCCGAAGATCCACTAATCTAAAGCTAACAAAATAACAGCTAGTAAAGTAAAGAAAAAACTGACATTTTAAAATAAAAATCAAAAGAAAAGATTAGAAGGCTGAGACTGTAGCCCCAGCACAGGGAAGCCTGACTACTCCTGACGCTAGGCAGAGACAAACTGAGTTGGGATGGCTTAATGCAGGGGGGGTATTGACCAGTGGGACAGCCCCCATGGGTGTGTCTATGCTAAAAGCTTTTGTTACTAACAAGTCTTATGCCTAGCTACTCCTGCGGAGCGTAAGTTAATACCCATTGGTTACGACTGTATGAGTGGGCGGCGACTGTCGGAGGACGTAAGAGAAATGACATTTTTGTTGCAGTCGATGCCAGAAATCTGACTTGTATCATAGGCAAACTTGGAGGTTTTAAAGGGGCCACTGACCACCAATGTTGTGGGGTTATTTTTGAGGGAGTTTCAAATGACACTTTCCACTAATGCTTATAAAATACTTTTATTGTTTTTTAGAGGGAATAAAATTCTATTAAACACCAATGATTGTGGGATTGTTTGAGGAAGGAGTTAAGTGCCGCTGACCACCAACAGTTGTGGGATGGGTTTGGAGATGGGGTGGGTAAAGTGTTTTGGTACTGTGAGGGATTAGCTCGGTGGTAGGCGTGGATGACCCCTTTGGGGGTGCGTTTTCACAGAGAGATAGCCGAGCAGTGGTTGCAAACAACACTGATTTATTCATGCAATTTACTTCACACAATTGCAAGCCTCAAAACAGCCAAAATAAAATAAAACAAAATAAATCCTTGCCACGGTGGGCGGCTACCTTCACACACACTGGAACCTACCTAAGAATCTGTCTCCAACCTACTGTTGGGCAGACTTGGCTGGTCATACAGCAGACTCTCAACAGTCCATGTTTTATCTCTTCACACAGCACATGTTCATTTAACAGGTCCCTTTACTCTTCACACTGAACACAGTTCATTTAACAGGTCCCTTTACTCTTCACACTCTTCACATTGAACACAGTTCATTTAACAGGTCCCTTTTCCTCTTCATATGGAACATGTCCCTTTGTTTTCTTTCCACATAGCAAAACAGTCCATGTCCTCACCTTTGAGACGTCTTCACACTTGGTTACCCTCCTTAGCTGTACATCACTTCAGGGGGTCTTCTCCCATGCTCACCAGCTTGTCGGGAGGCACACATCTGACTGTCCCCCTCTCCCAGCCCACACGGCGACAGGAGGCAGCAGTCCTTCTCCCATGCCCACACGGCGTCGGGAGGCACACGTATGTCTGTCCTCCTCTTCCCAGCTCACACAGCGACAGGAGGCAGCAATGCATAGACTTTCTTTGGACAAATTATAGAGGCCTTAATTTCCTCATTCCGAACAGCTGAAGGCCTTTCAACTTCTTTAGACAGTTCTGGCTACCTCTGTAGCCGACACCCTATAGTAATTGGTGAATTGTATCTCCTGTCGGTGACTACATCCACAGATTTACCTGCCTTCCTGTCACAGTACAAACACCCGAACAGGACCTATTTTTTAACTGGACACCTCAAGGTGATCTTTTTTTTACATGATCAAGCTGGTATTAAG
Source organism: Pelophylax lessonae (assembly GCF_965119305.1). Classification (NCBI taxonomy): domain Eukaryota; kingdom Metazoa; phylum Chordata; class Amphibia; order Anura; family Ranidae; genus Pelophylax; species Pelophylax lessonae. The sequence continues at coordinate 152,313,438 of NC_138779.1, read as the reverse complement.
GGGGTTAAAAATGAAGGTGTTCTTAGCCTTTAAAATTGCTCAGTGAAATAAATGTGAGTTTTTCGGTTTCCCTGGAGGTTAAAAGGTTGAAATTGAATTGTGTCCAATAGATACACGCCATCAATACATTTTCAGGGATACTGAATTTTGGGTTTCCACTATCTGTAAGCCATAATCCTCAAAATTAAAAGAAATGCTTTAAATATCACTCTGTGTGTATGTGTGTAACGCATCTTTATAAAATATATGAGTTTCACTTTTTAAATTGAATTAACTTTTTGATGATATTCTAATTTTGAAGAATTCCTATTTCTGTTCTTTGTCCTTTAATGACAACATTCCCTCCCAGTCTAGATCAAAATGCCTGCAAGGATAAAGCCATATTTTTTTCCTGGTAATCAGCTGTTCTGGAAACACCAATTGCCAAGTTGTGAAAACTGCAAGTTGGGGGGACGCATGCGCAAAGCCGTTCAGACAAGATGCGTTAATAGAGCTCTACTCTCTGTCAGGAATCTGCAGTAATGTTTCATGCCCTGGCTGTCTGCTTACCTCTCTGGTCTGTGTATCAGCTTTAAGCTGGATACACACTATCCAACCTTTGTGGTTAGATTTCCTTCAAATTTACCTATTCTATGTAGTGCAAGGGCCTGCCTGATTGCATAAAAATTGAAAGTGTTTAGGTTTGACCTCATATTATATGGTTTTTGTAAGTCTAAAGGAAAAAGTCTTCAGAAAATCTTATAGTGTGTATGGCCCATTAGGGACCAAGCTCTCACCTGTGTGTTTAAGTAATCTACTCTCAGCATGGCTCCACCCCAGCCTCTAGCAGGAAACACTATATTAACCCACGCACTGCAAGTCAACTTTGCCTGAGCAACAATTGTGTGAAGGCTTCCCCGAGTGGTTCTAGCCGTGTGCACTACAGCTGATCTCTGTGTACTGACTTTGGCTTGTTTGCCTGACCATCCCTGTCTGCATGTTGCCCAGACCTTTGGCTTGTTCTCCCGACTATCCCTTGTTGCCCTGGACTGCTGTTTCCTCTCCATCCATTCACAACCTCAGCGGTGTGCTCCCCATCACTTGGTCCCGCAGGTGGTGCTGACACTCTCCTCGGGATCCTGCGGCCTCTCACAGCCCTGACCTGGCAGCCTCACTCATACCCGCAGCTCCTGCTACCTCTGGAGAACCCGCCGCCGCGTTCAACATGGTCCTTAGCGGTACCAAACAGAAACCCAATCTGAAAACCATCTGGGACGCCCTCTCCCAAGCCTCCACCAAGATGGGGTCAGCTCTATCCTCCCAGCCGAGCGCCCCGCGCTCACACAAGCAGACACAGCAATCTGTAGCAGCTGCAGCTGCTACGGATACAGACAATGATTTTGGGATCAACTAGAAACTACACAGCCTGACCTGCTCCATCAATTTGAGCAGATGCTCAACAAGGCATTAAAGAGCACCTTCGTCCACATCACTTACAGAATGTCCTGCGAAATCTGCAAACTTGGGCAACGTACGGCAGACCTCGAATAAAGGCTAGATGACCTCGTTATCCTGACCGCTAACCACTCTTAAAGAACTTGAGACCCTGTGCAAAGAGAACCTTACCTTACAATCCCGCCTCAAGGCCTACGAAAATAGGACCTGCCGCTCCAACGTCCGCAGCCTGCCAGAATCCATCGTTGACCTCCAATCAACGGTTACAGCTTTATTCCTGGAGCTGGCCCCCTCTATTCGCATTGAATGCCTGGACATTGACAGAGTCCACAGAGCCTTACCCCCAAGCCAATCAGATAGTGAAGCCGCCCCCCCCCCCCCCGCACGAAAGAACAGCTCATAACGGTCGGAAGCAAGGATTTTCAGACCCACACCCACCAAATATTCCAAGATCTCTCTCCGTTGACCATTCCCACGTGACACGCCTTGAAGCCCTATCTGCAAACCCTCCAAGATCATAAAACCTACAGATGGGGATTTCCTTTCTCTGTACGTTTCTCCTATCAGGGCGCCAACTACACCTGTAGATCTTACGAAGACCTCCGCTATACTCTACAACACTTCCAACTGATCCCTGCACCAGATGGCTCCTGCCAATGATCCGCATCCTGCTCTCCACAGAAACCCACCGCCTTACCCAGCTTCAAAGGCAACTCCAGCACCCATAGGAGAGGCTGTTTCAACTACCCTGGAAAAAATTTTAGCAAGGGCATAGACCTGTCCCTAAAAAAGGTCAAGACTACGTCCCTACAAGAAGAAAAGGGGGTTTGAATGTGCCTCTACAAACAGTCAAAGTATGCACATGTTCATGTAACATAACAACGGTACACAACTGTTTTTTAAAAAATTCATAAATCTTTATTAGTACATAGTAAAAACAAAAAGTATATCACTTTAATAGATTGAATAGTCAATACATAGTGACAGGATTAGTAACATTTTCAGATAAAAATGCTGGAGCTACGCGTTTCGCATTATGCGCTTCCTCAGGGTCCAGCAAGGGAAAGTATGTAAACAAAGATTCAGTCTTTAATAATCTAAAGGTACATAAAACAGTTATTAGATTTGTAAATATACACATATGTCTTATAACATTTTTATTCTCAGTTTGTTATTTGCAGCTATCAATTGTATGTTACTTACATTGTTATCTTAGCCTTGAACACATCAATTTTACTCTAATTATTTCAAAATTATATAGGTAGATCAAAAATAGATTTCCCATAGATATAGCTGGTTAGTGTATTGGTTCATATATTATAGATTCATTTAGATAACAAAGAGAAAGAGAAAAACTTTTCTACTTAACTATCTCTTTATTTTTTGCTTGTCAAAAAGACAAGGAACTAAATCCCACAAACTAAAAAGGAAAAGTAGGAGAAGGTAAGGGAAAAGGAAAGGAGAAAAGGGATGAATGTGAAAGAAAAATAATGAAAAAAGGGGAGATGATGTAGAGTGTGAATCACCACGTAGCCCACAGGGGGGGCAATGAGAGGGATAGGCTGGTTCCCCCGAATGCTGTAGATCAAGGGACAGTCCATCCATAGAGGAGGCATGGAGGAGACCAAAGAATGAATGGCATACATAAAGAGCTATATTCCCTCCATTATAGAATATAGATATGACATACTAAGGCATTAGATTGTCTTACCCCAATTAAGACGTCACAATGAATAAAGTTGAGTATACTTGTTTAATTTAAAATCACGTTGTATGAAAGGGGGAGCCAAAAGCCCCTAAAATCAACAGAGAGAAAAGAGCGAATTTATATGTATATATAGTTACTCCTTATTTAATTATTTTAGTCAGGGGGATAGTAATTTAAGTATTAAGAGTAGGTACTTACCAGGGACTCATTCTATAAAGTTTAAGTGTTAGGTGGTGTAAAAGTCAAACAAGACGTACACCAATTTAAGTGAAAAGGGGGTTAAACACTGGAATCCCCTTCAAAGATGTACACCAGTATTAAGTGAGAAAAGGGTTAAGTAAAGAATCCCCTTTAAAACTTGGGGATCATTGTGGTGCTGAAAGTATAAAGACTAGATATAAGAGAGTCACTGGATGCTTTAGACAATTGGATCCAGCCCCGAATCTGAAAAGATATATAAAAATAATGGACCGTTGGTAAATGGCTGAGCCTGACACAAAGGAAAGAATAAGGAGCTGAGTATAAAGTTGAAACACTTACCATCTGAAGCAATTCAGAAAACCCACGGGGAGTATGACACTCAGCCTAGACAGCCTGTAAATGTGAGCTTACTAAGTTGTGCGGTATATATACTAACCATTCTGTGTTTGGTCTCCTCCTCCTCCCGGTCTCACGCCCCCCACATCCGCCCGCCATAGCGTCCACGTGTAGACGCCGCGGGAGGATGTTCCCGCATACCGGAAGTGAGCATCACTTCCGTTTCCGGGACCGGAAGTGACGATCTGCCATGACGTAATCCACCATTCAGACAAATTAAAGCCAATATTAGCTGATCAGCACTGTCAGAAGTGGTAATATTATACGTGCATCAAAAACAGGAATATATCTTAACCATCAATGTGGCATATATGAAATATATCTGAATATAACTATTTACTCCCTATTTAAATCAATTCAAACCTGCATTTTAGCCATATAAGAGGAGAAATTATACACAAACGTACCAAAACAAACAGTTTTACTCAGAAATGGCATCAGCAAATCTGCTTACGTGGTATGATCATATGGAGCAGTGAATGAATAAGATTTATAAGAAGAAGAAGAGAAAGAATACATAGATTATAAAATCTGGCAACCTATATGCAGGACAATGGACCACGCGGTAAACAGACCCACAGCAACGAGAAAAAAAAAAAAAAAAAAAATTAAAAATTATAAAAATTATATATGGTATAAATCTAAATGAATTAATCTCTTCAATATCATATTGGGGAGTCTAAGAGGGTATTAATCTACCAAAAAGGGAGCAAAGCTCAGGTGTTCATTAAGTCCTGGAAGGGTGCATGCATTTAAAGAAAAAATCCAACGTGCTTCCCTTTGTAGAATTAAGTTATCAAAGGGTCCCCCTCTGGGTCCAGGATGGATCCTATCTAGGGCAAAAAATTTAAATTTTGGACATTTATATCTATGCGTTTGGGCTATGTGTCTCGCTATGGGACTTTCTAAGTCACCACCCCTTATGTATGATACATGGTCCTTGATTCTCTCCCAGAAATGCTGTTTAGTTTTACCCACATAAAAGGCGGGACATTCACATTTCCAAAGATAAACAATACCTATAGTTTGGCATGTCACAAAATGTTTTAAAATAAATGGGCGTCCATTTGGCAATGTTTGTTGAGGCTTGCTAGCAATGAATTTACAATAACCACACAGTCCACAAGGGAAAGTACCTTGGGGTAGTTTGGTACAGGGGTCTGCCCTTTTGTCTCTCTGGTAGTGACTGGCCGTCACCATATCTCGAATAGATTTATTTCTCCTAAAAATCATATTCGGTTTAATATCTACAAAGTTACTGAGGATTTTATCCTCTGCCAAAAGATGCCAATGTTTGGCTATAATACTTTTTAGTTGGTTAGATTGAGAACAATATCTCGTGATCATTTTAGTTGGATTTTGAGAGTTTTGACATTCTCCTTGAAAAAGGAGAAGGTCTCTAGGGCTGTCTTTTGCTTTTTTGTATGCTTTTTTAGTGCTTTTCCTACTATATCCCCTCTGTAGGAATCTTTTTTGTAATTCTAAAGCTTCTTTTTCAAATTCAGTCTCTTCCGAACAGTTTCTACGAATCCTAGCAAGCCTCAACAAACATTGCCAAATGGACGCCCATTTATTTTAAAACATTTTGTGACATGCCAAACTATAGGTATTGTTTATCTTTGGAAATGTGAATGTCCCGCCTTTTATGTGGGTAAAACTAAACGGCATTTCTGGGAGAGAATCAAGGACCATGTATCATACATAAGGGGTGGTGACTTAGAAAGTCCCATAGCGAGACACATAGCCCAAACGCATAGATATAAATGTCCAAAATTTAAATTTTTTGCCCTAGATAGGATCCATCCTGGACCCAGAGGGGGACCCTTTGATAACTTAATTCTACAAAGGGAAGCACGTTGGATTTTTTCTTTAAATGCATGCACCCTTCCAGGACTTAATGAACACCTGAGCTTTGCTCCCTTTTTGGTAGATTAATACCCTCTTAGACTCCCCAATATGATATTGAAGAGAATAATTCATTTAGATTTATACCTTATATAATTTTTATTATTTTTAATTTTTTTTTTTTTTTTTTTCTCGTTGCTGTGGGTCTGTTTACCGCGTGGTCCATTGTCCTGCATATTGGTTGCCAGATTTTATAATCTATGTATTCTTTCTCTTCTTCTTCTTATAAATCTTATTCATTCACTGCTCCATATGATCATACCACGTAAGCAGATTTGCTGATGCCATTTCTGAGTAAAACTGTTTGTTTTGGTACGTTTGTGTATAATTTCTCCTCTTATATGGCTAAAATGCAGGTTTGAATTGATTTAAATAGGGAGTAAATAGTTATATTCAGATATATTTCATATATGCCACATTGTTGGTTAAGATATATTCCTGTTTTTGATGCACGTATAATATTACCACTTCTGACAGTGCTGATCAGCTAATATTGGCTTTAATTTGTCTGAATGGTGGATTACGTCATGGCAGATCGTCACTTCCGGTCCCGGAACCGGAAGTGATGCTCACTTCCGGTATGCGGGAACATCCTCCCGCGGCGTCTACACGTGGACGCTATGGCGGGCGGATGTGGGGGGCGTGAGACCGGGAGGAGGAGGAGACCAAACACAGAATGGTTAGTATATATACCGCACAACTTAGTAAGCTCACATTTACAGGCTGTCTAGGCTGAGTGTCATACTCCCCGTGGGTTTTCTGAATTGCTTCAGATGGTAAGTGTTTCAACTTTATACTCAGCTCCTTATTCTTTCCTTTGTGTCAGGCTCAGCCATTTACCAACGGTCCATTATTTTTATATATCTTTTCAGATTCGGGGCTGGATCCAATTGTCTAAAGCATCCAGTGACTCTCTTATATCTAGTCTTTATACTTTCAGCACCACAATGATCCCCAAGTTTTAAAGGGGATTCTTTACTTAACCCTTTTCTCACTTAATACTGGTGTACATCTTTGAAGGGGATTCCAGTGTTTAACCCCCTTTTCACTTAAATTGGTGTACGTCTTGTTTGACTTTTACACCACCTAACACTTAAACTTTATAGAATGAGTCCCTGGTAAGTACCTACTCTTAATACTTAAATTACTATCCCCCTGACTAAAATAATTAAATAAGGAGTAACTATATATACATATAAATTCGCTCTTTTCTCTCTGTTGATTTTAGGGGCTTTTGGCTCCCCCTTTCATACAACGTGATTTTAAATTAAACAAGTATACTCAACTTTATTCATTGTGACGTCTTAATTGGGGTAAGACAATCTAATGCCTTAGTATGTCATATCTATATTCTATAATGGAGGGAATATAGCTCTTTATGTATGCCATTCATTCTTTGGTCTCCTCCATGCCTCCTCTATGGATGGACTGTCCCTTGATCTACAGCATTCGGGGGAACCAGCCTATCCCTCTCATTGCCCCCCCTGTGGGCTACGTGGTGATTCACACTCTACATCATCTCCCCTTTTTTCATTATTTTTCTTTCACATTCATCCCTTTTCTCCTTTCCTTTTCCCTTACCTTCTCCTACTTTTCCTTTTTAGTTTGTGGGATTTAGTTCCTTGTCTTTTTGACAAGCAAAAAATAAAGAGATAGTTAAGTAGAAAAGTTTTTCTCTTTCTCTTTGTTATCTAAATGAATCTATAATATATGAACCAATACACTAACCAGCTATATCTATGGGAAATCTATTTTTGATCTACCTATATAATTTTGAAATAATTAGAGTAAAATTGATGTGTTCAAGGCTAAGATAACAATGTAAGTAACATACAATTGATAGCTGCAAATAACAAACTGAGAATAAAAATGTTATAAGACATATGTGTATATTTACAAATCTAATAACTGTTTTATGTACCTTTAGATTATTAAAGACTGAATCTTTGTTTACATACTTTCCCTTGCTGGACCCTGAGGAAGCGCATAATGCGAAACGCGTAGCTCCAGCATTTTTATCTGAAAATGTTACTAATCCTGTCACTATGTATTGACTATTCAATCTATTAAAGTGATATACTTTTTGTTTTTACTATGTACTAATAAAGATTTATGAATTTTTTTAAAAAACAGTTGTGTACCGTTGTTATGTTACATGAACATGTGCATACTTTGACTGTTTGTAGAGGCACATTCAAACCCCCTTTTCTTCTTGTAGGGACGTAGTCTTGACCTTTTTTAGGGACAGGTCTATGCCCTTGCTAGAATTTTTTCCATTGTCTGTATATGGGGGCAGGTGCCATTATAATCTCTGATTAAAAAGACCCTAATCTCCCCCTCCATCCATACTGTCTTTTGTTTCAACTACCCTCTTTCCAGCTAAGGAGGACTCCATGGACTAACCACCTCATCTTCCTCTGTGAGTCTATATCCTTTTACCCCTGCTTCTGCTCTTGCAGCTGATTAGGCTGAAGAATGAAACTTCCAGAGTTTTCCATTTTCTGTCCTTGGGCGCCCTTTCTTTCCTCCCTAATGTTTTTCTTCCTTACCCCTGCATATTGCTGATCCTAGCCTTCTGGGCCCCTTTGAGCCCCAAGAACACCCTTAGCATACTTTGTCGGCATAAAGCTACAATGCATCTACCCATATATTCCTGGCACCCATACTGACTCTATACCCTACCCCTACAGACTGCAAATATTAACCATCTCATAAGACTTTAACCTGGAGGTCTTTAACTAGAAACCATTGTTGCCACTATTTCTTAAATGTATTGTTGGTAATTTGTGCTTGTTTGATGTGGACCTCACACACGCGCTCAGTCTCTCCCCTTTTATCTGTTTCGGGAGCGACGGACTGCTGGGAGACCCATGTTTCACTGTTGAATTTTCAATCTAGGTTACTCCTCACTTGACAAGGTTCCTAGTGTCAATGTTATAAATGCATTTGCCTCCCTCAGCTCAATCTTTTCTTAGACTTCCACTGTTGTTAGAGACATGCAGTATGAAACCAATCCTGGCCTCTATTTTATATGTATCCTACCTTCTTGACTTCCCTGATATCTCCTTCCTGTCTTCCTCTACAACTTTCAACATCTTCGGCGCCGCCACTCCTGGCATTAACATAACCCGGTGAAACACCAATACATGCATTATTCTTACCCCCACAAGCTTTTCCCATATCAACTATATCTTGGTCACAGTGGGCTCCTCGCCCCTAATACTCTTCCATTCTACCCATCTCCTGGTTCGAACACAATGCTCATCCTCCCCCTTATCCTCTCTGGTCTCTTCATGGAGTATCAATGACAGCATCTTAGCACACCGCCAAGAACTGGCTATTGCACTAAAAGATTATATCACTAACAATTCCACAAACCTGTTTTTAGTGGAATGTGTATCAGTCAGGCCTCGCATCTTCGCAAGGAAAAGAGAATGCTTCATAAACGCCTCGAAGAACAATGCTTCCAAAACATTTCAAGAACAATCCAGCCCAACCTCCAGACAGAATTATGACAAAGTGTGTTTGGAAACAGACCTTTTCCCTTAAGGACTTTTCCAAAAAAGCCTTGTGCAGAACCAGTCACAAATTTTACAGAAAAGCCTATCAACCCGACACATTTCTGGCCCTTGCACTATGTAGGGTAGATCACGTACCCAAACTTGTCAGTCTGAAACTTTCCAAAGACTACACTAGCAACCCCTTCAAGATTCTCAATGTATTCCGCCGTAGGCTTTCTGGCCTATACTTGGACTCCAACACTTTTGACTCCCCACAGGCAGAAACCCTATTTTCTACCATCAAACTTCCTATGTTTTCGACCCCGCAGACTGAAAACTTTGATAACCCTATCATGGACACAGAAGTCCTAACGGCTATTAAGGCACTTAAACCGCACAAGCATTCTGGTCCTGATAGATTCTCAGCTACCTACTCTGAAAAATTTGCTGATCTCTTTACCTCCCTACTGATCTCAGCCTTGACCTCTATCCTAGACGGCAGCTCTTTTAGGACTGAAACACTAACAGCTATCTTTTCGATGATACCAAAGCCCCACTCCGATGAAACTTCATGGTCCAATTACAGACCCATTTCCGTCAATCTTGCTATAAAAATCCTGGTGAAAATTCTCTCCAACCGCTTGAACTTGATTATTGGCTCCCTAATCCATAGGGACCAAGTGGGCTTTAACCTATCTCGCCAGGCAGGTGATAATGACCGCCGAGCAGTAATCCTGGCCCATGCCATACACACCCGTAAAATATGTTTCCTATTGCTCGATATCCGTAAGGCCTTTAACAATGTCGCCTGGCCCTACCTCCAGTTTCCTCTATGCCCCTGGGGCTTCGGCCCTCACTTTCTTCATTGGATATTGTCTATATATGCTGACCCTATGCTAAAGCCTATGTACACTACATTGGTCATAGATCGGAACTTCATCATATCGAAAGAGGCACTTGTCAGGGCTGTCCACTTTCCCCTTCCCTTTGCCCTAGCTATTGAGCCCCTAGCTCACTTAATTCACGCTAATCCTAACATAAAAAGGCATCCAGTTAGGTGGCACCCAGCATAAACCCTCACTTTTTCACGGACAACGATAATGGGAAGGCTGGAGGAGTTTTTAAACTAGGATTGAGGGGGAGGGTGAATTAGATTATAATGGGGCAGACAGGTCAGACAGGGGTCAGCCCCTATTGGTGGATGGAATGGGGAAAGATGGGGGGAGAGTTATGGCAGAGGATAAGAAGGTTCCCATGTTACAAACAACCATTGGAAATGGTACTATTTGTACCAAAATTAAAAATATGCAAAATAAGTGTGCAAAATGGGACAATGATTTAAAGTGTTTGTTCACCAATGCCAGAAGTCTGCCAAGCAAAATAGGTGAGTTGGAAGCTCTGGTGCACGATGACTTAATTGGTATTGCTGAATCTTGGCTTCATTCTTCACATGACTGGGTTATTAATATTCCTGGCTATGCTCTCTTTCGGGAAAGAAAAGGTAAAACGGGGGGGGGGGGGTGGTGTTTGTCTCTATGTGAGAAGTGATCTCAAAGTGAGCGTGAAAGATGACCTAGATGATGGAGAGTGTGCTGAATCTGAAGCAGTATGGGTTGAAATGTACATGTGTGTGCGTAAAACAAAGATTATCATTGGAGTTTGTTATAGACCTCCCAGTATTAATGAGGAGGTGGAGGTGCTCCTGGAACAGATAGAAAGGGCTGCAAGGGCTGGGACAGTGTTAATAATGGGGGATTTTAACTACCCAGACATTGACTGGAGTCATAGCACTGCTGGAACAGTTAAAGGGCAAAAATGAATAAACCTATTACAAGACAATTTTATGGTGCAGTTTATTGAGGCCCCCATTAGAAATGATGCTCTGTTGGACCTGGTAATCTCAAACCATGCAGAGTTTATTAACAATGTTCAAATAAAAGAACATCTGGGTAGCAGTGACCATAACATGATTTCATTTAATGTTAGCTGTAAGCATTAAAAACACATACAGGAAATACACGAACACTTAACTTTAAGAGAGCAAATTTTCCAAGGATGAGGGCTGCTCTCCAGGATTTAGACTGGGAGGGAATATTGGCATCGATGAGCACAGAACAGAAATGGGAATTTTTCAAAAAGACTTTATGCAAACTCACTGCAAAGTATATTCCCATGGGTAATAAGTTTAAAAGGCTAAAAATAAAACCTATGTGGCTCACGGCCAAAGTTAAAAAAGCTATAGATAAAAAGAAAAGAGCTTTTAGAAAATATAAAAATGAGGGAACACTATCATTCTTTAATTGTTACAAAGAATATAACAGAATATGTAAAAAGGAAATCAGGGACGCAAAAATTCAAAATGAACGACAGATTGCAAAAGATAGTAAGACAAACCCCAAAAAATTCTTCAAATATATTAACAGTAAAAAGGTTAGGTCTGAGCATGTAGGCCCTTTACAAAATAATCAGGAGTGAGTGACTGGGGACAAAGAAAAGGCAAATTTATTAAATAATTTCTTCAGCTCTGAGGACGGTATGGACACAGCCCCAAATGGCTCATAAGTGATATGGTCCAGAAATATTTAGACAGAATAAGGGTGGATAAAGCGCCTGGACCAGATGGCATCCACCCACGCATCTCAAAAGAATTGAGCACTGTAATTTCTAAGCCTTGGTTTCTAATTTTTAGGGACTCGTTAAGGACTGGAATAGTACCACTGGATTGGCGTAGGGCCAATGTGTTGCCTTTTTTTTTAAAAAAGGGATCCAAGTCTTTGCCAAGTAACTATAGACCTATTAGTTTAACTTTTATAGTCGGGAAGATATTGGAGAGTTTAATAAAAGACCACACAGATGAGTTCTTGCTGGAAAAACATGTTTTAAGCAACAGACAGCATGGATTCATGAAAGACAGAAGTTGTCAAACAAACCTGATTTCTTTTTAGGAGGAGGTAAGTAAAACCTTGGACAGAGGGGTGACTATGGACGTAGTATACTTGGATTTTGCAAAAGCATTTGACACAGTTCCCCACACACGGCTAATGTGTAAGGTAAAGTCTACTGGCTTGGAAAGATCGGTTTGTAATTGGATAGAACATTGGCTAAAAGATAGAATTCAGAGAGTAGTGATTAATGATTCTTACTCTGAATGGTCTAAGGTTATCAGTGGTGTACCCCAAGGTTCATTGTTGGGACCCTTACTTTTTAATATCTTTATAAATGATATAGGGTCTGGGATTAAAAGTACAATTTCAGTCTTTGCAGATGACACCAAGCTTTGCAGTGGAATAACTTCTTTGCAAGATGTCTCAAACTTACAAGCGGACTTCAATGCACTGTTTCATTGGGCAACTATGTGGCAAATGAGGTTTAATGTTGATAAATGTAAAGTTATGCACTTGGGGCTAAGAATATGCATGCATCATACATACTAGGTGGAGTAGAACTGGGGGAATCCATAGCGGAGAAGGATCTGGGTGTTTTGGTAGATCATAAGCTTAATAATAGCATGCAATGCCAAGCTGCTGTTTCCAAAGCAAGCAAAGTCCTTTCTTGTATTAACAGAGGCATGGACTCCAGAGAGAGAGATATCATTTTGCCCCTGTACAGATCATTAGTAAGACCTCATCTGAAATATACAGTTCAGTTTTGGGCACCAGTTCTTAAAAAGGATATCGGGGAACTGGAGAAAGTGCAGAGAAGGGCAACCAAACTGATAAGAGGCATAGAGTACCTCAGCTATGAGAAAAGATTAGAGGAGAGGAACGGGATTTATTCTCTCTTGAGAAGAGGAGATTAAGGGGGGATATGATCAAGATGTATAAATACATAAGGGGTCCATATAGTGAACTTGGTAATGAGTTGTTCACTTTAAGGTCAACACAGAGGACAAGGGGGCACTCTTTACGTCTAGAGGAAAACAGATGTCGTCTCCAAATACGGAAAGGTTTCTTCACCGTAAGAGCTGTGAAAATGTGGAATAGACTCCCTCCAGAGGTGGTTCTGGCTAGCTCACTAGATTGCTTTAAAAAAGGCCTGGATTCCTTCCTAGGTGTACAGAATATAAATGGGTACTAAAATTTTTTTTTGGTAAAGTTGATCCAGGGAAAATCCGATTGCCTCTCGGGGGGTCAGGAAGGAATTTTTTTCCACTGCTGTAGCAAATTGGATCATGCTTTGCGGGGGGGGGGGGGGGTTCCGCCTTCCTCTGGATCAACTGCGGGTATAGGATTGTGTATATGGGATGGTATGGTTGGGTTTTCACTGTTGCCCAACTCCCCATATACTATGCCTCTAAAGAAATACCCTTGTGGGTGGCGCTGGAATCGGTGGACTGCGAATCTCTATCAGTAGCTAATGTTTTATGGCTTGATCCACCGCATCGCCGTCCCCTTACCAACCCGATTACATCACATTACACTCCTTCACCATCTGAAAGTAGCTAAAAAGTAACTTTGGTTTACAATGTCCAAACAAGCCTCCTCTCTTTCCTCCGCAAATCTGCATTTTATCCGGCCTAGACACCACCCGCCTCTTTCTCGGCTGCCCTTTTCCGGGCACACAAATTTTTCACCTATACTTTAATTTTGTCATTCTCTTCTTTATGTGAATCTTATGATGTTCCCTCCTCTGAACTCTTCTGCTACCTCCAGATAAAACAATTCCTAACACCTCTAACTCTGTCTGACCCATCCATATCCCATCTGGCCTCCTTCAAACATGTTTGTAACAAAGACCCACATAGAAGGGGCCTCACTTCTGACTTATACCGCCAACTGCTAGATCCCATCAGCACTACTATACCCCCATATGTCTCTAAGTGGGAAAGGGAACTCTGAATCTCCATAGAACCCATTGAAAGAATACACATTTGCAATGCACTAAGTTCTCCTCCCAGAACTTCGTAGCTCTGGAAACAAACTATAAAGTTTTCATCAGGTGGTATCTGGTCCCTGCCAGAATCTCCAAATTTCTACCGCATTACTCCCCTCACTGCTTTCGCGATTGCACCCAAGTAGGTACCCACCTACATATCTGGTGGGACTGCCCAATCGTACAGGCCTTCTGGTCAGAAATGTTTTTAATTCTCACTAAACTTTTCGAAATACTCATAGCTCCAGACCCCTCTGTAGCACTTCTTAAAAAGAAACCACAAGACTTAGGTGGCTGAGAATTTAAACTACTACTCCAGCTCACTACTGCAGCTAAACAGTTGATAGTGAGGGCGTGGAAAACCCCTTCCTTTAGTGCCCTTGCAGTTCGCAACCGTGTCACTGACTTTAGCTATGATTCACACTAAAATTAAGGCTGTCCTCTTAGACAAGGTTGCCAAATTCTTCAGCTCTGTATATTCAAAGGAACATGGGGGAGCTCATGACCATAATGAGGACGGTATTGACACAGCCCCAAATGATCCACAATGGCTCAAAAGTGATATGCATCCTAAAATAATTGAGCGCTGTAATTTCTAAGCCTTTGTTTCTAATTTTTAAGGACTCGTTAAGGACTGGAATAGTAACACTGGATTGGCGTAGGGCCAATGTGGTGCCTTTTTTTTAAAAAAGGGATCAAAGTCTTTGCCAAGTAACTATAGACCTGTTAGTTTAACTTCTATAGTCGGGAAGATATTGGAGAGTTTAATAAAAGACCACATAGATGAGTTCTTGCTGGAAAAAAATATTTTAAGCAACAGACAGCATGGATTTATGAGAGACAGAAGTTGTCAAACAAACCTGATTTCTTTTTATGAGGAGGTAGGTAAAACCTTGGACAGAGGGGTGGCTGTGGACGTAGTATACTTGGATTTTGCAAAAGCGTTTGACACAATTCCCCACACACGGCTAATGTGTAAGGTAAAGTCTATTGGCTTGGAAAGATCGGTTTGTAATTGGATAGAAAATTGGCTTAAAGATAGAATTCAGAGAGTAGTGGTTAATGATTCTTACTCTGAATGGTCTAAAGTTATCAGTGGTGTACCCCAAGGTTCAGTGTTGGGACCCTTACTTTTTAATATTTTTATAAATGATATAGGGTCTGGGATTAAAAGTAGCATTTCAGTCTTTGCAGGTGACACCAAGCTTTGCAGGGGAATAACTTCTTTACAGGATGTCTCCAACTTACAAGCTGACCTCAATGCACTGTTTCATTGGGCAACTATGTGGCAAACGAGGTTTAATGTTGATAAATGTAAAGTTATGCACTTGGGGGCTAACAATATGCATGCATCATACATACTAGGTGGAGTAGAACTGGGGGAATCCATAGTGGAGAAGGATCTGGGTGTTCTGGTAGATCATAAGCTTAATAATAGCATGCAATGCCAAGCTGCTGTTTCCAAAGCAAGCAAAGTCCTTTCTTGTTTTAACAGAGGCATGGACTCCAGAGAGAAAACTATAATTTTGCCCCTGTATAAATCATTAGTAAGACCTCATCTGGAATATGCAGTTCAGTTTTGGGCACCAGTTCTTAAAAAGGATATTGGGGAACTGGAGAAAGTGCAGAGAAGGGCAACCAAACTGATAAGAGGCATGGAGGACCTCAGCTATCAGAAAAGATTAGAGGAACTGAATTTATTCTCTCTTGAGAAGAGGAGATTAAGGGGGGATATGATCAACACGTAGAAATACATAAGGGTCCCATATAGTGAACTTGGTGTTCATTTGTTCACTTTAAAGGTCAACACAGAGGACAAGGGGGCACTCTTTACATCTAGAGGAAAACAGATTTCGTCTCCAAATACGGAAAGGTTTCTTCACCGTAAGAGCTGTGAAAATGTGGAATAGACTCCCTCCAGAGGTGGTTTTGGCTAGCTCACTAGATTGCTTTAAAAAAGACCTGGATTCTTTCCTAGGTGTACATAATATAAATGGGTACTAACATTTTTTTTTAGGTAAAGTTGATCCAGGGAATATCCGATTGCCTCTCGGGGGATCAGGAAGGAATTTTTTTTAGCTGCTGTAGCAAATTGGATCATGTTTTGCTGGGGGTTTTTTTTGCCTTCCTCTGGATCAACAGCGGGTATAGGATTGTGTTTATGGGATTGTATGGTTGGGTTTTCAATACTGTTTTTTTGGTTGAACCGGATGGAGTTGTGTCTTTTTTCAACCTGACTAACTATGTAACTATGTAAATTTGAGAAGGTATGGTACCCATGGGTCACCAATTTCCTACCCCCTAACTTTGATTCCACTTTGCTGCTTCCCTGAGCACTTTTAAGTACTCATCATATAACCTCTGACATCGCCTGTCTGGGCTCCAGTAACCCCCCCCCCAGGGACATCCACCTGCTTCCTCCTTTCCCCTTTTCTCCCCCTCTTCCTTACTTCCCTTCCTTCTTCCTCAAAGCTCTCCCTCCATGTCTACTCACACTCACCGCCTATTCCTCGCTACCTAACCTTATGACCTTATGTCTTCTTTAGCCTTGTTGAGAACTACAATTCCCACATAGAAATTGTAGGACTGTGGGACCTCGCGCTTATGGTGTATATAATCTTTGTGATTAAAGTGCTAAAGTTTTGTGCAAAAATAATAATTTAAGCTGCTTGCTGCAGTGAAAAGTTCTAGACGCGTTTCGCTGTAAGACACAGCGTCATCTGTAGCACTACAGATGACGCTGTGTCTTACAGCGAAACGCGTCTAGCGATTGGTCGAGCGGACAACCACATGATTTCCGGCTGGTGGAACGCACGCTGCGGGAGCAGCTAACTACCGCGCCGTGCTTTGTATTCTTGCATGTCTTTTAACTATGTTTGTGAGTATACCCCTGTTGTTTACCTCAATAAATTCCCTGATAAAACGATCTTCACCATGATCAGTTTTCTTTTAGAAGGATACTCGGGACTTATCAATGCATTTGAGGATCTTTCCAGCAACAATCTTCCCATATACATCGAAGAAGCTGTGTGCAAAGCCTTACCAGCATTTCATGCCTGCTATTAACCACTTGGTGGTAAGTAGATAACCAAAGGGGGTAACCCCGCATACAGCACGGATCAAGCACTCAAGCACCTTATTATTTCGGGAGGATTGATATATGGACATTTATATTTTGTTGAAGCACTTTATATGAATTTTTATGAATTTTCTTACCAATTATTGATTATATGAATTTAAGCATATTTGCACAATTATTTTAAAGCAGCACTGCAATCACTGACTATCAATTCCCACATAGAGCCTGACTTTTTTCACTATGTTTGTGGGCCAAAGCACAAGGGTGGCATTATGTCATTTTTGTAAGCTCTGTCTCAAAAATTACATGCTTTTAATTGTACTTTGTTTTAGGTTATCAATAAAATATTTGATAAAGGAAAACTGCAAGCAGATATCCTACAGAATGACCTGGACAAAATAGCAGAGTGGGTGTCAGGGAACTACCAATATCCTGCAGGTTCTGTCGCCTACTCGCACCTGAGGAAGGTGTTTCACTTGTGCGTGTAGCTGGCACAGATCGACCACGCCCTCAGCTTGCAACAGGAGCTCCACCAGCAGCACCACGACCGGGGGCCACGTCCCTTATTTGACGTTCTCCTCATATTTCTCAAATTTAGGATCTTGCCCTAAATGGGTGTTTTTTGCATAGCAGAATAGAACAACAGTATGTAAAGGGTGTATCTCACAATGACAGATGCAGCAAGGGCTATAAAATTGTGGATTTTAGCCCAAAAAGGGTGTTTTTAAAAACCCAGAAAATTATAGCTATATAGCTTAAAATGCACACTGAATAATGCGGCAGAGGCCCCAGATGGAGGGTATTGCCAAAAATTGGTGTTTTTTCAAAGCCTGAAAATTCTTGAAGTATTTCAAGCTTGTTCTTATCACAGATGCACCAAGCAAGGGCTGTAAAAACTGAATTTTTTTTAAGATCTTACCGTAAAATTCCTTTCTCTGAGTCCTCTGACAGTCGCCGCCCTCTCATTCAGTCTTCACCAATGGATATTGACCTCTTATCCATAGGAGCAAGCTAGGCATAAGACTTCTTAGAAACAAAGCAATTTACATAGACACACCTGTAGGGGGCTGTCCCACTGGTCCAATACCCCCCTGCTATCAGCATTCCCAACTCAGTTTGGTAGCAAGCAGTTAAAGTCAAAAAGAACCCCACTAGAGGGGCGGGGACGGCGACTGTCAGAGGACTCATAGAAAGGAATTTTATGGTAAGATCTTACAAAAATTCAGTTTTCTCTTACGTCCTCTGACAGTTGCCGCCCACTCATTCAGTCTTCACCAATGGGATGTCCCAAAGCAGTGTAGACATGAGGGGTGGGAAGCGCAACCGTCACAAAGGCAACGCAGCACCCACGTCAGAAGGTAAAAAAAGGTAAAAACTCTGGGTAACAGAAAAGCTCAACTGGAGCAAACAACCCAGAAAACAAATAAACAAAAGGGGAAAACAACCCCAACAGACAGGGACAGGCAACGTCCTGACCCCATCAAGGTACTGCCGCACACAGAACTTTGAGGCCAAAGGAGACATCTGCTGATGCCAAAACATCAAGTTTGTAGAATTTGCAAAAGGGGTGCACGGACGACCAAGTCGCTCCCTTGCACACCTGGGCCACCGAAGCCTGATGTCGGAAAGCCCAGGCCGCACTCACCGCCCTGGTAGAGTGTGCCTTGACAGGGAAGGGCGGAACCCGTTCCATAATAGAATAGGCCTGGACAATCGTCTGTCTGATCCATTTTGAAATGGTTGCCGCAGACGCAGCCATACCCTTCCGAGGGCCCTCGGGAAGGACAAAGAGAGAATCCGACTTCCTGAAGGATTCAGTAGACGACAGGTACACCCTGATCGCCCGGACTACATCCAAGGAATGCAAAGCAAACTCCTTAGGATTCTTAGGATTCGCACACAGCGAAGGCAAGACAATATCCTCATTAAGGTGAAAATCTGAAACCACCTTAGGAAGGAAAGTTTTGCAAGACCCCCTTATCCCTATGAACCACCAGGTAAGGGGAGCGGCAGGACAGAGCCGCCAACTCCGACACTCTGCAGGCAGATGTGATCACCACCAGAAAGTCAACTTTTCGTGACAGCACAGGCAGAGGAATCTCCCTGATGTTCTTAAAGGGAGGACGTTGCAAAACGGACAGGACCAAATTCAGGTCCCAAGGAGGCGCTCTCCTAGGAGGAGCCAAATGACGCACCCCCTGAATAAAGGTGCGTATCAAAAAGTTTGACGCCAAGGGGTGCTGGTCCACACCAGTTTGCAGGAAGGCCAGTACCCTCGCCACTGAAAAGGAGTGAGGATGGATGCCCCTGGACTCACACCAGGCAAAATAAGCCTTCCAGGTACGGTAATAGATCTTACCGGACGAGGCCTTCCTAGCCTTAAGCAGGGTAGGAATGACCGCTGATGAGACACCTCGATCTCTCAAGACCTGGCTTTCAACAGCCACGCCGTTAAAGGCAGCGACTGTAAAGCAAGATGGAAGATCGGCCCCTGAGACAGCAGATCATCCCGTAGTGGGAGCCGCCAAGGAGGCTCGACGACCAGTTGCATGATGTCTGCGTACCAAGACCGGCGCAGCCAGTCTGGGGCCACTAGAATCACCAACCTTGGTTCCTAGACCAACCTGCGCAGGAACCTGGACAACAACTGAATCGGGGGGAAGGCACAAATCAGACGACACCGATTCCAAGGCACCACCAGTGCGTCTGAGGCGTCTGCCAGAGGATCGCGTGTTCTTGCCACAAACCTTCTTACCTTGTTGTTTAGCCAGGATGCGAACAGATCCACACCCGGGGACCCCCATCTCGCACACAGCATCTGAAACACCTCCAGGTGTAGGGACCATTCCCCCTGGTCCAGGGTCTGGTGGGTCAGATATTTGGCCTGCCAATTCTCCACACGTGTGTCTCGGCCCAAGACAGAATCTTGGTCACTTCCTGGGCCGCCCGGGCACTCCTGGTGCCCCCTTGGTGATTGATGTAAGCCACCGCAGTGGCGTTGTCCGTCTGCACCCGCACAGGGCGGCCCCGAAGAGGATCCAACCAACGGAGCAAGCACAGTCTGATCGCTCGCAGCTCCAAGATGTTTATCGGCAGGGAGGATTCCTGCTCCGACCAAGTGCCCCGGGCAGACAGAGTGCCCAGAACGCCACCCCAGCCCGACAGGCTGGCATCCCTGGTGATCACCGTCCACAACAACGGCCGGAAAGACTTCCCCTCCGTCAGAGCCGGAGACTGGAGCCACCACAGAAGATACTCTCTGGTCTGGCGACTCAAAGATATCCTCTTTTCCAAGGATTGAGGATGCCTGTCCCACCTGGACAGGATCTCTGCTTGGAGAGATCATGTGTGGAACTGTGCAAGCGGTATCGCCTCGAAGGCTGACACCATCAATCCCAGGGACCGCATGCAGGTCCTGAGTGACAAGGATTCGCTGTCCCTGAGGGACCTGACCTCGTTCTGCAGAGTCCGGAGCTTGTCCTCCGGCAGAAACACTCTTGCTTGGGCGGAGTCCAGGACCATCCCCAAGTAAGGAAGGCGAACAGAAGGAGACAAAGTCGACTTCTGGACGTTGATGGTCCACCCGAATTCCTGGAGCGTCTGAACCGTAGTGGACAGATCGCGTAGCAGGCTCTGACTGGCACTCGACCTTAACAGGAGATCGTCCAGATAACCCAAGATCGCAACTCCCTGCGCCCGTAACAGGGCTAGAACAGGAGCCAGCACCTTGGTAAACACCCTTGGAGCCGAAGCGAGACTGAAAGGTAACGCCACAAACCGATAGTGTTCCTCCGCAATTGCGAATCGGAGGTACCTCTGATGACCCTCGAAGATGGGGATGTGTAAATACGCATCCTTGAGGTAGATGGAAGCCAGAAAATCTCCCGGGCTCAGGGAGGCTACCACCGAACAGAGGGAATCCATGAGGAATTTTTGAACCCGCACAAAGCGGTTCAGAGCTTTTAAGTCCAGAATTGGACGTACCTTACCCTCCTTTCTGGGCACAGTGAACAGATTTGAGTAAAACCCCTGAAATCTGTCCCGATGCGGCACCGGGACTATCACCCCCTGGGCGAGAAGATCCTGAACCACTCGATGAAGATCTTGCAAAAGATCTGGGGTCAAATGAAGATTTGAGGGAAAGAACCTGTCCACTGGCCGTGAAAGGAATTCGATCTTGTAACCTGATCGAATGATTTCCTGAACCCACCTGTCCGGAATCCAGAGCAGCCAAGGTTCGAGAAAACCGCGCAGACGTCCCCCCACCCCTGGAATGGGTGAGGGTGTCCCTTCAGGTCGAGGCGGACTGAGCCGCCGCGCCAGCTTGGGCGGCTTTTGACTTGTCCGCCCAAGGCTTCCTCTGGCCACCATGGGCTTTGAAGGGTTTCCCCTTGTCCTGTGCTTTGAAGGCACAAAAGGAACCCTGATTTGGTTTAAAGGAAGGGCCCCGCTTACCACAGAAAAACTTACCCTTGGGATTCTGAGGCAGCAGAGTGCTCTTGCCCCCAGTGACCCCTTTAACCAATTAGTCCAGGGAGTCCACAAAAAGACGAGTCCCCGCATAAGGGATGTCAGACACCGTCTTCCTGGAAATCTGGTCAGCCGACCAGCTCTTCAGCCATACCAAGCGACGGGTAAGCACCGCGACACCATATAGTCGTGTGGCTAAAGGGACCTCACCCAAGGCCGCGTCACACAGGTACAGAACAGCCTGAATAATCTGGTCCACCATCTCCAAAGTAGTAGGAGGTGCGGAATCAGCCACGAGGGTGCGTCTGATCACCTTGGCCTAATCTACCACAACCTGAGACACCATCATGGAGGCGAAAATAGGTTTCAGCAAAGAACCCGCCACCATATAGGAGTGGCGAGCGAGAGATTCCATCCGCCTATCCGTGGGGTCCCGGAACACTGGAGAATCCTCCGTGGGTACAAGAGTGGCCCTGTTCAAGCTGGACACCGTTTGATCCACCTTAAGGGCCATGGACCAGCGCAAATCCGTAGGAGACGCAAAAGGATAACGAAGTTGAAACCGTTTCGGTACCACAAAGTTGCGCTTCAAATTGCGCCACTGTTCGTTCCCTGTTTCGTGAAGCTCAGCGGGACAAGGAAACACCTGTGCCGCTTTCTAGGTTCTACGGGTCCCAAAGGAGGACCGCTTACCCGGAGGGTTAGGCTCATCCTCCAAATGTAGTGTATCTTTTACAGCGGTAATAAGCACAGACATAGCAGCGCGTTCTCTGGCCGTCCTGGGGGGGGGAATCATCCCCCTCTTCGTCCTCCGCCTCCCCTTCAGACTGGGAGGATTGAGACCCTTCAAAGGGCACACTGTCTATGGCAACCATGTCAGACTCTGAATCAGAGGAGTGAGAAAACCTAGGCCTTTTTCTAGAATCCCGGTCAGCCATCAACAGATCCACTTTGGACGCTAAAGTCGCAAGTGCATCAGTAATTGCAGATGATTCAGATGTACCTGAATCATCCACCAAAGCTGGGGGGAATTTGCTGTCCTGGGACTCCATAAAAACTTTTATGGCGCTGGCCCTTTAAATCACAATAGCGGCAATCCCACCGCAATGCACTGCTAATAGGGACTAGACTGACAAACGGCTCGGGCAGGAATAGAACTGATAGCCAAGAGATATTCCCCCCCAAAAAAACAGCAAGAACAGACCCCCAGGATTGTTACCACACTGGCTGACGATCTCTCTGTATGAGGAAAGGAAGTGATGTCACACCGCTAGAGGCTAAACAGGACTCAGGCTAAGGGAAAATGGTTGCCCATAGGAATCAATGGGAGGCTCCGGGAAAATGGCCGCCGAACACACGTATATGCCACACACAAGATGGCGTCCGAAGGGCGCGATACACTAGCAAGGAAAATGGCTGCTGAAGTGCCCAAAGTGAAGCCAAAGCAGCCGACCACACCCAAAATGGCGGTCCCGTGGTTTTTCACCGCTGTGGATCGCCTACACATGTCTGTACCCAGCATTGCCACAATAGTGTCACCGAGGTTAGGGAACCCAACAACCCCCCCACAGAGCGTCCTGGACGCGGTAGAGCCCCCGCAGGGACCGGGAGTAATGCGAGCCCCAGACACACAGACATGAGGGGATAACACAGACCTAACAGACTGCCATCCCCAGACAGAGGCCCCACACAGAATGTACTCACCGTTCCACGATGGCGTGGGCGCCTCTCTGCGGTGGGAAGCCTCCCACCCCAGGTGGTGGGGGTGACGTCAGCCAAAAAACAGGACTCTAGCAACGCACGGAACCGCGGTTGAGACGTCCAAGCGAGGTGGCTACCTCGCGGGCTTTCATCCCTGAGGACAGGGACAGGTCGTTTGCAAGGCCAGGGCGTACGCATAGCCTGCTAAAAGCTCGATGGCGGGCTGGGATTCCATAAGGTCCTCTGTCCTGGGACACCAGGATGACCAGTCCGACTCCCAGCTCCGCAAACACCATCGTCTTCCGAAGATCCGACTAACTAACCCAGGAATAAATAAAAAGCTAGTAGGGCAAGAAAACGCTTTTGTATAAAATAAAGTAATAAAAAACAGAAGAAAGGCTGAGACCGTAGCCCCAGCACAGGGATAGCCTATCTTACTCCTAACTACTGTAGGCAGAAGACAAACTGGGTTGGGAATGCTAATAGCAGGGGGGTATTGGACCAGTGGGACAGCCCCCTACAGGTGTGTCTATGTAAATTGCTTTGTTTCTAAGAAGTCTTATGCCTAGCTTGCTCCTATGGATAAGAGGTCAATATCCATTGGTGAAGACTGAATGAGTGGGCGGCGACTGTCAGAGGACGTAAGAGAAATTGTGTATTTTGCCCACAAAGGGTGTTTTTCTACTAACACAATATGACAGCAGTACATAACTCTTGAATTCTACACGTACAGATGCAGCAAGGGTTGTATAATTGTGGATTTTTGCCCAAAAAGGGTTTTTTCAAAAACCCAGAAAATTATAGCTATATAGCTTAAAATGCACACTGAATAATGCTGCAGAGGCCCCAGATGGAGGGTATTGCCAAAAAAGGGTGTCAAAAATGTCACAAAAGCACATATGCAGTGCTGGTGCACTGAGCTTGCATAAAATAGAGACTGGGTCACATGCTGCACTGGCCAATCACAGCCATGCCATTAGTAGGCATGGCTGTGATGGCTTCTAAGGGAACACAAGTTAATCGTTTGTTGATTGGCTGCCCTGCAGCTTTTTTCAACACACCATTAAATTGCCGAACACCGAACTCGATACCGAACATACAGTAACATGTTCGGGTTCGGGTCCGGGTACTAAAAACCCTAAAGTCCGGTACGAACTTTACAGTTCGGGTTCGCTCAACCCTACTTGTGGATACAGACCCAACTAGAAGCACACATGAGCGCTTCCTGGAATCTAGCAGAATTGAATTGCACTACATTTAGATAAAGATAATCTTTGTTTTTTGGTGTACTGTACTAAAGTTGTCATGTTTTTTGGATAGCATTAGAATTTCACAAATCCACTTAATTTAAATATTGCTCTTAAAGCTTATTAGCAACCTACCTCCATGGCTGTACTGTAGCCCTTGTTCTAACAATTCATTATCTGAATCCCAGAAGTCAGTGGTCTTATATCTATCACACACAGCTGATTCATGTTGTCCAGGTGTATCATGATGTTCAGGTGAAATCACTGCATCCATTGATGTAACATCAAGAGAGATCTTTGCAGACATTTGTTTACAGGCGCTCAGTGCTGAAACACATAAAACTAAAGAACTGATTTATTCGGAGACATAAAATCCGATTTAAAATATGGGACTAATAAAATCATTAAATATAAGATTATCCATTTTCCTTTCAATAGGGGATGATCTAATGTACACCTTGTGAGAACTGCATGTATGGATGGTGTATAGGAGGAGGTGATGGGGGGAGAACTCATAGCTCCCAACTGTCCCTGGTTTCTAGGGACTGTCCCTCATTTGGACCCTCTGCCCCTCTTTCCTCGATTTGTCCCTAATTTTTGTCTAATCTATATAGCTATATATATACAATGCCCTATTTATTTACTTTAAAAAGTGTTTCTCTGTGCTAAAGCTTTCATCCACTTACTAAATTGCTGCATTTGTGAATTTCACAGGCCAATATAAAGGAATAGTAGTGGTAAAAAAAGAACTTGTGGGTTTAACACATCATTTTTTTGTACAATTCTTCTTTAGGCTACATTCACAACTATGCAGTTTGCTTTTGAGCGTTTCTGCAGTGTTGTTTGCATTTTTACCACAATTTTGCCACATTTTTGCTGCGATTTGCGTTTTTTATGCTTTTTTATTGTCAAATTTGTAGTTGAGCAGATTAAAAAATGCAAATTGCACCAAAATCGAGATATAAACGCACCTTATGCTTTTCTGCAGCTTCGCCATTAAAATCTATTGAACCAAAAAAGCAAAAAAAAAAGCTCTGTTTAAAAAAGTTATGTATGGATGATGTATTGGGGGGGGGGGGGGGGATGAGAACTGCGTGTATGGATGGTGTATGGGGAAGGGGTGTTAAGAACTGTATGGGAGGGGATGAGAACTGCATGTATTGATGGTATATGGGGGGGAGGGGGGGTGTTGTTGAGAACCGTATGTATGGATGGTGTATTGGGGGGATGAGAACTGTATGTATGAATGGTGTATGGGGGGGTGAACTTTATGTTGTATGGTTGGGGAGAACTGTAAGTATGGGTTATGTATGGTGGGAGGAGAACTATATGTATGGACGCTGCATAGGGGAGTGAGAACTTTTGTTATGTGGTGGGGGAGAACTGTATGTATGGATGTTGTACAAGGGGGGGGGGGGTGAGAGCTTTATTTATGTTAAATGGTGGAGGGAGAACTGTATGTATGGATGCTGTATGTATGGATGTATGGACGCAGCATGGGGGGGGGGGGGGACTTATTTATGTTGAATGGTGGGGGGAGAACTGTATGGATGGGGAGGGTGAGAACTTTATGTTGTACGGTGGGGGGAGAACTGTATGTACAGTAAGAATGCTGGGGGGGGGGACTGTGTGTTGGGATGCTGTATGGGGGGGAGTGAGAACATTATGTTGTACAGTGGGAGGAGAACTGTATGTATATATGCTGCATGGGGGGCGGGGGGCTTTATTTATGTTGTATGGTGGGGAGAGAACTGTATGTATTAATGCTGTAAGGGGGGTGAGAACTTTTTTATGTTGTACAGTGGGGGGAGAACTGTATGTATGGATGCTCCATGGGGGGGGGGGCAATTCTTTATTAATCTTGTATGGTGGGGGGAGAACTAAGTATGGATGTTGTATGGGGGGGGGGTGAGAACTTTATGTTGTATGGTGGGGAGAGAACTTCACGTATTGATGTTGTAAAGGGGGGGGGGTGAGAACTTTATGTTGTAATGTTGTATGGGGGGGGGAAACTGTATGTATGGATGCTGTATGGGGGGGGGGAGCAACCTTATTTATGTTGTAAGGTGAGATGAGAACTGTAAGTATGGATGCGTTTTTATGCTTTTTTTATTGTGAAATTTGTTGTTGAGCAGATTAAAAAATGCAAATTGCACCAATATCGCGATAGAAACGCACCTTATGCTTTTCTGCAGCTTCGCCATTAAAATCTATTGAACCAAAAAAAAAAGCACTGTTTAAAAAAGTTATATATGGATTATGTATGGGGGGGAGGTGAGATTTGTATGGATTGTGTATGGAGGGGGGGGGGTTGAGAACTGTTTATATGTATAGTGTATGGGGGGGGGGTGAGAACTGCATGTATGGATGGTGTATGGGGAAGGGGGTGGGTTGTTGAGAACTGTATGTATGGATGGTGTACTGGAGGTGGGGGGGTGTTGGGAACTGTATAGATGGTGTATGGGGGGGGAGAAGGGGGTGTTGAGAACTGTATGGATGGTGTATGGGGCGGGGGACGACGACTGAGAACTGCATGTATGGATGGTGTATGGGGGGAGAACTTCATGTTGTATGGTGGGAGGAGAGCGATATGTATAGACGCTGCATAGGGGAGTGAGAATTCTTTGTTATGTGGTGGGGGGAGAACTGTATGGATGTATGTTGTACAAGGGGGGTGAGAACTTTATTTATGTTGTATGTGGGGGGGGGGACTGTATGTATGATGTATGAATGCTGTATGATGGGGGGGGTAAGAACTTTATGTTGTATGGTGAGGGGGGGGCTGTATGTATGAATGCTGTATGTGGGGGGAGGGGACTGTATGTTTGGATGCTGTATGGGGGGGGGGGAGTGAGAACATTATTTTGTATGGTGGGAGGAGAACTGTATGTACAGTATATATGCTGCATGGGGGCGGGCTTTATGTTGTATGGTGGGGGGGAACTGGATGTTGGTAATGGGGGGTAAGAACTTTATGTTGTATGGTGGGGAGGGAACTGTATGTATTAATGCTGTAAGAGGGGGGTGAGAACTTTATTTATGTTGTACAGTGTGGGGAGAACTGTATATATGGATGCTGCATGGGGGGTGGGGGGGGGTAATTTTATTAATGTTGTATGGCGGGGGGAGAACTGTAAGTATGGATGTTGTATGGGGGGGTGGGTGAGAACTTTATGTTGTATGGTGGGGGAGAACTTTATATACTGATGTAGTATGGGGGGGGTGAGAACTTTATGTTGTAATGTTGTATATAGTTACATAGTTAGTGAGATTGAAAAAAGACATCAGTCCATCCAGCTCAACCTATGATGTGTGTGTGTTTGCTTTTTACCGTACATTGTATACCCCTGTATGTTGTGGTCTCTAAGGTGCCCATCTAATAGTTTTTTGAAACTATCAATGCTCCCTGCTGATACGACTGCTTGTGGAAGAGAATTCCACATCCTTACCGCTCTTACAGTGAAGAACCCCTTACGCACTTTAAGGATTAAACCGCCTTTCCTCTAGTTTTAGTGAGTGGCCACGTGTCTTATTGTATTCCCTTACTCTGAATAGTTTGTTCCTTATGCTAGGGTCGCCAGTACAGTATTTGTACATTGATATCATATCCCCCCTCAATCGTCTTCTCCAGAGAGAATAGGTTCAGTGCTTGTAGTCTTTCCTCATAGTTGATGTCCTCCATTCCCCTAATTATTTTTGTTGCCCTTCTCTGGACTCTCTCCAGTTCCAGCCCATCCTTCCTGAGGACCGGTGCCCAGAACCGGACAGCATACTCCAGATGTGGCCGGACCAGAGTTTTGTAGAGTGGGAGAATAATCTCTTTATTTCTGGAGTGAATCCCCTTTTTTATACATCCCAGTATTCTGTTGGCTTTGCTTGCAGCGGCTTGGCATTGCATGCCACTGCCAAGCCTGTTGTCTACCAGTACCCCCAAGTCTTTTTCCATCCTAGACTCACCCAGAGGTTCCCCCCCTAGTGAGTAGCTTGCTTTCTGGTTTCTGGCCCCCAAGTGCATTACCTTACATTTTTCAACATTAAACCTCATCTGCCATGTAGTTGCCCACCCCGTTATTTTGTTCAGGTCTGCTTGTAAGGTTTCCACATCCTGCATAGAAGATATTGGCATGCCTAGTTTAGTATCATCCGCAAATACTGAGATTGTACTAGGTATCCCCTCCTCTAGATCATTTATGAATAAATTAAACAGGATTGGTCCCAGGACAGAACCCTGGGGGACCCCACTTTCCACACCCGCCCAATCCGAGTACTCCCCATTAATCATCACCCTCTGGACTCTCCCCTGGAGCCAGTTCTCTATCCAGGTACTCACCTTATGGTCCATACCTACCTTCCTTAGTTTGTACAGTAAGGGTTTGTGGGGAACGGTGTCAAAGGCCTTTGCAAAGTTCAGATACACCACATCCACAGGCTTACCTTTGTCTAGGTGGCAGCTCACTTCATCGTAGAAGGTTAATAGATTGGTTTGGCAAGAACGATTTTTCATGAATCCATGCTGATTACTACCAATAATACCGTTTTCATTACTAAAGTCTTGTATGTGGTCCCTTAACATCCCCTCCAAAATCTTGCAGACTACTGATGTTAGGCTGACCGGCCTATAGTTACCCGGGATACATCTCGGCCCCTTTTTAAATATTGGTACCACGTTGGCTTTTTTCCAATCAGCTGGCACCATACCCGTCAGTAAACTATCCTTAAAGATCAAGAATAATGGTCTGGCAATCACCTGGCTGAACTCTTTCAGAACCCTCGGGTGCAAGCCATCCGGTCCCGGTGATTTATTTATGTTAAGTTTCTCTAGTTTAGTTTTAAGTCTATCTTTTGTTAGCCATGGCGGTATTTCCTAAAGGTGTGTTGTATGGTGTATGGGGGGGACTGAGAACTGTATGTATGGATGCTGTATGGGTGGGGGAAGAACTTTATGTTGTATGGTGGGGGGAGAACTGTAAGTATGGATTTTTTATGGGGGCTGAGAACTTTATGTTGTATGGTGGGAGGAGAACGATATGTATAGACGCTGCATAGGTATGGGGGGGGGTAAGAACTTTATTTATGTTGTATGGTGGGGGGGGGGCTGTATGTATGAATGCTGTATGTGGGGGGGGGGGCTGTATGTTTGGATGCTGTATGGGGGGGGGGAGTGAGAACATTATTTTGCATGGTGGGAGAAGAACTGTATGTACAGTATATATTAGGGATGTAACGATATTGAAGATATCGCGATATCGTATCGTCGTGGTCGTCTCGATATCGTCGTGGTCGTGTCTCGATATCGTCGTGGTTGGGTTACAATATTAAAAGGACAGGTGTCCGTCAAAAAGCAAGAGGAATAAACACAGTCTCGCGGAACAAATCATTGTTAACTACATAGACCAGAGTTTAACCACTTTAGGACCGCGCGCGGTAATACTACTGCGGCAGTGCGGCACGATACCGCTCAGCCACGTAGTATTAACGTCATGCGCGATCGCGGCTCCAGAGCGCGCTCCCGAGCGCCGCGGGTCCCGATACCGATGGCATTCGGTAGGGAACCGATCAATCACCAGATACTGACCAATGATTTTTGGTCAGTGTCTGTAGATCGGTCCCCACCAATGGCAATCTGTCCCCTGTCTGTGTAATGTAAACACAGACAGGGGAAGTGATGTCACTGTCCCTCCTGAAGTCCTTTCGGTTCCAGGAGAGAGACAGAGACACACCAAAAACGTGAGTTTCCACCAACACTACACTGACACACCTCACATAGGCACATTTAACCCCTTCATCACCTCTGATCACCCCCTGATCACCCCCAAACCCCTCACAGTGAACACTATATACAGTGGTATACAGATATTTTACTGATCACTGTATAAGTGTCACTTGTGAGCGTAGTTTGCGCCTGCGTTAGGCCCAAATAGGGTTAGGGTACCCGCCACCTATCCCCTAATAAAGTTTTTACCCCTTGATCAGCCCCAGTTAACCCCTTCACTACCTATTACTCTGTGCACTAAATACAGTATATAGGTAAATACTGATCACTGTATTTAGTGTCACTAGTGACCCTAATTTGCGCTTGCGCTAAGCCCATATAGGGTTAGGGCACCCGCCACCTATTCCCTAATAAACTTTTAACCGCTTGATCTTCCCCAGTTAACCCCTTCACTCCATATAAAACAGTGCACTAATATATACAGTATATCAGATAACTACTGATCACTGTATTTAGTGTCACTGGTGACCCTAATTTGCGCTTGCGCTAGGCCCGAATAGGTTTAGGCCACCCGCCATCTATCCTCTATAAAGGTTTAACCCCTTGATCTCCCCCAGTTTAACCCCTTCACTTCCCTGTCACAGTGTTGGGTAGTGAGGAGTAAAATCAAAAATTTACGCCATTAGAAAACCTAAAGATGGAGATTGATTTTCGGGGTCCCGTACACAGCTAGGCTCCCAAAAAGTCTCACATATGTGGTATCCCTGTACTCAGGAGAAGCAGCAGAATATATTTTGGGGTGTAATTACACATATACCCATGGCATGTGTGAGAAATTTATCTTTTAGTGACAACTTTGTGTTAAAAAAAAATTTTTTTTTTTTTATTCATTTTTCAAACACCTGTGACAAAAAAATTAAATATTCAATGAGCTCAACATGCCTCTCAGAACATTCCTTAGGATGTCTTCTTTCCAAAAAGTGGTAATTTGGGGGGGTCTTGTACTGCCCTGCCATTTTAGCACTTCATGAATTGAGATAGGCAGTCAGAAATTAAAGCTGCGTAAAATTTCAGTATTTACACCATAGTTTGTAGACGCTATAACTTTTGCGCAAACCAATAAAAATACGCTCATTGATTTTTTTTTTGTCAAAGACATGTTGCTAAATATATTTTGGCCAAAAAAAATGACATAAATTGAGTATTGCAGGAGATAGTCAGGAGGTAGGCTGGAAGGTGGAAAAAGAAAGAAAAGGTAAGATTTGTTTTCTCTCCTCTTTAAAATGGCAGACTTGGTTCAGTGCAGGAATTGTTGTGCATTTATTTCATGTTCCACTCTTTGGAGATTCGGATGCTGTCAGATCTGTAGGCAATTCTCCTTACTGCAGCAGGAAATTGCATTTTTGAAATCAGAGATATTTAAATTATCTGTTAAACAAACTCCAGCTGGGACTGCTGCAATGCCACTGCCACAGAGGACCCCCAGAAATGGCAGATGGGTTACTGCAGGTTCTGGAAGACTTAGAGTGGTGGATAGAAGACATGTCCCACAGTCGGTGGTTCTCCAAAATTCATTTGCAGCACTCTCAGAATGTAAGGACAACATGGATATGGTCTCAAGCACAGAGGGTGAGAAACCATCGACTCCTATGTCTAATGTATGCAAGACTGCAGCCAAGGACAAAAAAGATAAAGTGAAGTCTCAAAGGAAGCAGCTGTTGCTGGGTGATTCAGTCATAAGAAGTGTGGAGCTTAAAGCAGGGCTTGACAAATTTGCTATGAATCTAGGAGCCAGCTAAAAAAGTTAGGAGCCAGGTTTTTTTTTGGTAGCGTGGGTTGTCAGGGCAAGTAATTTGCGTCCCCTAACTAACTTACAGCAGAGCGGTCAGTCAATAACTCCAATGTAACGCATTACGTCAAGGTTATGGGCTGGCCAGAAAGAATGACATTAAAAACCTGATATAGGGGAAACTCCTTTTTATGTGAATGCATCATGACTGCGGCATGTAAAATACCCTCATCTGCTACCTATTGTAGCTTAAGGGTGGCTGTTGGTGGGTGGCAAAAACATGTCTTTACAGCACATTTTTACCACCCAAACTGCACATCAAAATAAAGCCTTTGTAACATTTAAATAAAACACAGAAAAGGATGAAAGAAGTATCCCAGCGCTGCTGATCTTCTGTTGCCTCTTTGCAGCTACTTCCTGCCTGTGTGTGTGTCACCCTGTGGTGATTGTTGATAATAAACAGGGCTTTATCACAGGGCTTTATCAGAGGACATTAAAAGATAATTTTAAAGCATGCCAGCCTCATCTCCCCTCCTCCACCTCACAGCACACTTAAACAACTTTGCACTATGAGAACAGCGGCTCAGTGTGTCACAGCATGGACACAAAACACACACACAGGCAGCCCCGTGCTCTATCCTCCACCACAACTCTCCCCCCTCCCTCACCGTAGTGACAGTCTGCCTGCAGGGTCAGGTAAAGGCCACACAGGCTGCCGGGTCCCCCTCCTCCTCCTCACTCTTCTCCAAGGTCTGAACTACTGTGCGCTCTGGGGGGAGGAAGGCCAGCCTGATAAGGACGCTATGGACAGCATAGGAGAGCTCAGAGAGCAGCCATTCCGGACCTTACTCTGGCAGAGGAGAGGAGGCCAGCCCCCTCCCCTCATGTTACTCACAGCCGGACTTCAGATTACTGCACGGCTCCAGGGAAAACACGGAGACCAGGGAGGGGGGAGAGCGAAGCATCAGCTGCCTGACACTCTGAGCTACGTGTCCGGGCAGTCAGTCAGAGAGTGGGCTGGCGGCAAATCAGGAGCCAGGACGCGGTTTCTGGTCGCCATGGCGACCTGGCGACCGGGGTTTGTCGAACACTGGCTTAAAGAAAATGGTTTTGTGAGATGTCTCCCTGGTGCTACTGCTAGGCGAGATAGAAGACGTATTATTAATATTGTTAAGCAAGCAAAGCAGGAAGGGGACGTGGACGTTCTTGTCCATCTAGGGACAAATGACCTGGCTTGCAATGAAGTGTCAGAGGTGAAAAAATCTTTTATCACACTTGGAAATGACATACAGGATTTTGCATCCACCATCTCATTTTCTGAAGTTCTGCCTGTGCATAATGTTCAGAATGATAGGCAGAGGCGCATAAAGGAGTTCAACATATGGCTTAGTAAATGGTGTCAAGAGCAAGGATTTGGCTTTGTTTCTCATGATAGCTCTACTTGGAATAGAAAGGAACTGTACAAAAAAGATGGTTTGCATCTTTCTCTCAAAGGAACAAATATACTTAGTGAACAACTCCAAGAATTTGCGAAAGAGTATTTAAACTAGGAAGGGGGGGCAAAAGAGTGAAAATACAAGAGTCCAATTGCCCCCCGAAACAATGCCAGAACAGGTCAGAAGCACAGAGGTTAAGAAATGATAAGCTCAGAGTCCTGTCTACAAATGCTCGCAGTTTAGGTAAAAAAATCAATGTACTTGGGTCAATAATGGCATCTGAGAATGTAGATTTAGTGGCTGTTACGGAGACATGGTTTAATGAAAGAAATGACTGGGACATAACCATACCAGGATACTCTTTATACAGAAGAGACAGAGAAGGCAAGAAAGGAGGAGGAGTGGCCCTGTATGTGAAAGATAGCATTAAATCTAACCTAATACAAGTTGGTGAGGCCAACATAGAGTCAGTTTGGGTTACGTTGCAGTTTGCTAATCATGCAGTAACTCGTGTAGGTGTGATATATAGACCACCTGGTCAAGTTAAAGAACTAGATGATCTACTAGTTGAAGAAATAGCTAAAATGACAATGAAAGGAGAAGTTATCATTATGGGAGATTTCAATCTTCCAGATATAAACTGGAAAACAAAATAGCAAGTTCTACCAGGAGTACAGATATTCTAAATTCCCTACTGGGGTTGTCTCTGCAACAAGTGGTTGAGGAGCCAACCCGGAGGGAGGCCATTTTGGATTTGGTATTCACAAATGGGGATTCGGTATATGATGTCATTGTAGGCGAAACCTTGGGATCTAGTGATCACCAGTCAGTGTGGTTTAATATAAGAACTGTGAAAGAATCACACCACACAAAAACAAAAGTTTTAGATTTTAGAAAAACAGACTTTTCAAAAATGAAATTAGTCATAAATGAGTCCTTATCAGACTGGAACGGATTACATGGAGTCCAGGAGAAATGGGACTACTTAAAAGGTGCACTATTGAAGGCAACAGAAAATTGCATTAGACTTGTCAGTAAAAGCAAAAAAAGGAAGAGACCACTGTGGTACTCAGCAGAAGTGGCCCAAATCATTAAAAATAAAAAGCTAGCATTTTGTAATTATAAAAAAACCCAGAGCAATGAAGATAAGGAAATCTACAAGATTAGGCAGAAAAAGGCCAAGCAAGTTATAAGAACTTCTAAAGCGCAGGCAGAAGAAAAACTAGCTCAGTCTATGAAAAAGGGGGATAAGACATTCTTCAGATATATAAATGAAAAAAGGAAATTAAAACAAGGAATAACTAAATTAAAAACAAAGGACGGAAGGTATGTAGAAGAGAATAAAGGGCTAGCCGACTGCCTTAATGAATACTTCTGTTCAGTTTTTACAGAAGAAAAAGAAGGAGAAGGACCTCCACTTGAAAGGATGACTAATGAATCGTTTGATGCATGTGTCTTTACAGAGGAAGACGTTCTAAGATTGCTGTCTAAAGTGAAGACAAATAAGTCACAGGGTCCTGATGAGATACACCCAAAATTATTAAAAGAGCTTAGTGGTGAGCTGGCAAAACCATTAACAGATTTATTTAACCAATCATTAGTAACAGGAGTCGTCCCGGAAGATTGGAAATTGGCAAATGTCGTGCCCATTCACAAAAAAGGTAGTAGGGAGGAATCGAGCAACTATAGACCAGTGAGTCTGACATCAATAGTAGGCAAATTCATGGAAACCCTATTAAAGGATAGAATTGTGGAACATCTTAAATCCCATGGATTGCAAGATGAAAAACAACATGGGTTTACTTCAGGGAGATCATGTCAAACAAATCTTATAGATTTTTTTGACTGGGTGACTAAAATAATAGACGGTGGAGGTGCAGTAGACATTGCATATCTAGATTTTAGTAAGGCTTTTGACACTGTCCCACATAGAAGACTTATCAATAAACTACAGTCATTGAACATGGACTCCCATATTGTTGAGTGGATTAGGCAGTGGCTGAGTGACAGACAACAGAGGGTTGTAGTCAATGGAGAACATTCAGAACAAGGTCATGTTGCCAGTGGGGTACCTCAGGGATCTGTACTGGGACCAATTTTGTTTAATATCTTCATAAGTGATATTGCAAAAGGCCTCGATGGTAAGGTTTGTCTTTTTGCTGATGACACAAAGATATGTAACAGGGGTGATGTTCCTGGAGGGAAACGCCAAATGGAAAAGGATTTAGGAAAACTAGAAGAATGGTCAGAACTCTGGCAACTGAAATTTAATGTGGATAAGTGCAAGATAATGCACCTGGGGCGTAAAAACCCAAGGGCAGAATATAGAATATTTGACACAGTCCTGACCTCAGTATCTGAGGAAAGGGATTTAGGAGTAATTATTTCAGAAGACTTAAAGGTGGAGGACAATGTAATAGAGCAGCACGAAATGCCAGCAGAATGCTTGGATGTATAGGGAGAGGTATAAGCAGTAGAAAGAGAGAAGTGCTTATGCCGCTGTACAGAACACTGGTGAGACCTCACTTGGAGTATTGTGCGCAGTACTGGAGGCCATATCTCCAGAAGGATATAGATACTCTAGAGAGAGTTCAGAGAAGAGCTACTAAACTAGTACATGGATTACAGGAAAAAACTTACCAGGAAAGGTTAAAGGACCTTAACATGTATAGCTTGGAAGAAAGAAGAGACAGAGGGGATATGATAGAAACTTTTAAATACATAAAGGGAATCAACTCGGTAAAGGAGGAGAGCATATTTAAAAGAAGAAATACTACCACAAGAGGACACCGTTTTAAACTAGAGGGGCAAAGGTTTAAAAGTAATATGAGGAAGTATTACTTTACTGAGAGAGTAGTGGATGCATGGAATAACCTTCCTACAGAAGTGGTAGCTGCAAATACAGTGAAGGAGTTTAAGCATGCATGGGATAGGCATAAGGCTATCCTTCATATAAGATAGGGCCAAGGACTATTCATAGGATTCAGATATATTGGGCAGACTAGATGGGCCAAATGGTTCTTATCTGCCGACACATTCTATGTTTCTATGTTTCTATGAGTATATTGGATATTTTTTAAAAGACAAAGTTGAAAATGTCATTTTTTTTGCAAAATTTTTGCTCTTTTTTTATTAATATCGCAAAAAATAAAAAGCGCAGAGGTGATCAAATACCACCAAAAGAAAGCTCTGTTTGTGGGAAAAAAAAGGACGTAAATTTTGTTTGGGTACCACATTGCATGACCGCACAATTGTCAGTTAAAGTCGCACAGTGCCGAAGCACAAAAAGTGGTCTGGACGGAAGACAGCAAAATCCTCCGGTGGTAAAGTGGTTAAGGATTTTTTTTACTGTTTTTTTTTTTTTTTTCCTTGCAATGTAGATATTTTGATCTTTCTGATGAAAAACGTGAACATAAGCTAAATGATAGGTCAGTGTTTTTTTTAAAGGCTTTTTGACTGACTATTTTATTTAACCACTTGCCGACTGCCTAACGCCGATCTACGTCGGCAGTCAGCCCCTCACAGGCAAAGTGACGTAGGGCTACGTCACTAGCTTGTGAGGGTCTAGGGAGCGAGCGCGCGCCCCCGGAGGCGCGCTCCCGCTCCTGCGTGGTCACGGACCCCCCCACGCGTGTGACCAGCGGACCCGATGTCCGCCGGTCACTCGGCGATCGGAGAGGGAGAGGGAGAAAGGCAGGCAGCTTGTGTAAACAAGCCACCTGTCATTCTCCTCGGTGTAAAGACACTGATCACACGGATCTACTATGTAGATCCGTTGATCAGTGTCCTTACAGCTGAAGCCACAGCCAATCACAGTAGAAAGCACGCCCCTAGGGACACACATAGCCCCTCCCTCCCAAATAAAGTTAACCCCTTCACTACCAGTGTATTTTTACAGTAACAGTGCATATATATAGCACTGATTACTGTAGAAATGTCACTGGTAACCCCAAAAGTGTCAAAAATGTCAGTCAGGGGTCCGATCTGTCCGCCACAATGTCGCAGTCCCGAAAAAAAAAAAAAAATTGCAGATCGCCGCCATTACGCGTTAAAAAAAAAAACAACAAAAATGACAAAAATCTTTCCCTTTGTTAGTAAACGCGATAACTTTTGCGCAAACCAATCAAAATACGCTTTTTGCGATTTTTTTTACCAAACATATGTAGCATAAAACAAATTGGCCGAAAATGTTAAAAAATTTTGATTTTTACATTTTTTTTGGGGGGAATTTCATATAAAAAAATGTGAAAAATATTGCTATTTTTGCAAAATTGACGCTATTTTTTTGTTTATAGCGCGTGATCAAAAATCGCACAGGTGATCAAATACCACCAAAAGAAAGCTCTGTTTGTGGGAAAAAAAGGACGCCAAATTTGTTTAGGTACAGCGTCGCACGTCCGCGCAATTGTCCGTTAAAGTCACGCAGTGCCGAATCGCAAAATACCCCCTGGTCGGAATGGGGTAAAATCTTCCGGGGCTTAAGTGGTTAAGTTATGTTCCTAAATACCAGTTTTAAAAGGCTGCCTTTATTTGCCTTGCACATTTAAACCTGACTTAACTTGATCTTTGTTTTCACTTAAAGGGAATTGCCTATTGTTTGTTTACAATTGTTCTAGCTGCTTCTTAACTTGAACATTGCACAGAAGAATCAGTTATGCAACCAAATATTACTATACAGAATATTGATGTTCCTGACTACAACTTGCACTTTAAAAGCACTATGTGATCAGTGTTTTATGTTGTCATGGATCCATAAATACAACAATAATTTGCCTGTTGACTGGCAAAAGCAGAATAAATGTCGGTATTTTTTCGCTATTATCATCACAAACACTATCATGAGCTATTTAACAATACCATGAGCTTTTCCACAATATCGCAATAAATATCGTACCGTGAGGTCAATATCGAAATTGTATCGTACCGTGAGATTTTGATATCGTTACATCCCTAGTATATATGCTGCATGGGGGGGCTTTATTTATGTTGTATGGTGGGGAGGGAACTGTATGTATTAATGCTGTAAGAGGGGGGTGAGAACTTTATTTATGTTGTACAGTGTGGGGAGAACTGTATGTATGGATGCTGCATGGGGGGAGGGGGGGTAATTTTATTAATGTTGTATGGCGGGAGGAGAACTGTAAGTATGGATGTTGTATGGGGGGGGGGGGGAGTGAGAGCATTATTTTGTATGGTGGGAGGAGAACTGTATGTACAGTATATATGCTGCATGGGGGGGGGGGGGGGCTTTATTTATGTTGTATGGTGGAAGAGAACTGGATGTTGGTAATGGGGGGTAAGAACTTTATTTATGTTGTACAGTGTGGGGAGAACTGTATGTATGGATGCTCCATGGGGGGTGGGGGGGTAACTGTATTAATGTTGTATGGCGGGGGGAGAACTGTAAGTATGGATGTTGTATGGGGGGGGTGGGTGAGCACTTTATGTTGCATGGTGGGGGAGAACTTTATATATCGATGTAGTATAGGGGGGGGTGAGAACTTTATGTTGTAATGTTGTATGGTGGGGGGGGGGGACTGTATCTATGGATGCTGTATGGGTGGGGGGAGGGGGAAGAACGTTATGTTGTAAGGTGGGATGAGAACTGCAGTGTTAATTTCGTCAATGAAAATGTTTGTCAGAATTGTTATCAGCGGCATTCTTGCAGTGATGAAAACGAGATGAAAAGTACATCACATTGTTGTCCAGTGGTGAAAACTATGACGAAAATCAATTCCGTTTTCGTTAACGAACAAAAAGGAAAGTAAAATGTGAGGCAGAAACGTTTACCCGCGTAAACGAACATCCAGTTTCCACAGAGCTCCATCTGCTTCCGCTCCGAGCAAGAAAGCGACTGTGCAACGAGCATTACAGGCCTCCACCCACTGTGAATGTGTACATTACAATTACAGGCCTGAGGCCTCCCCTCAGACCACAGTCCGTCCAGAGCACTATGCATTACAGGCCTCCTCTGACCACCAGCATCCAGGGAACTGTGCACTACAAGTCATCCCTCAAACCTGAGACCACCATCCAGCACTGAAGCATTAAAGGCCTCCTCTGACCACCAGCATCCAGAGCACTGTGCATGCATTATAGGCCATTCCAGTCAGGCCTAAGACCACCATCCTACACTGTGCAGCATTAGGCCTCCTCTGACCACCTGCATCTAGAGCAGTGTGCATTACAGGTCATCCCTCAGACCAGCACTGTGCCGCATTACAGGCCTCTCAGACCACCGTCCAGAGCACTGTGTGCATTACAAGCCTCCTCAGACTATTGTCCAGAGCACTGTGTGCAATGCATTACAGGCCTCCTCTTCAGACTGTCCGTGTCCAGAGCACTGTGTGCATTAAAGGCCTCCTCAGACCACCGTCCAGAGCACTGTGTGCATTACAAGCCTCCTCAGACTATCGTCCAGAGCACTGTGTGCAATGCATTACAGGCCTCCTCTTCAGACAGTCCGTGTCCAGAGCACTGTGTGCATTACAGGCCTCCTCAGGCAGACCACCATTCAGAGCACTGTGCAGCATTACAGGCCTCCTTAAACTGTCCAGAGTGGCTAAATCTGTATCTGTGAGTTTGTTAAAACCTTAATTCCATAAATAATAACATGATATTAGATTTTTTTACTCCAGGAGTTTAGAAATTTGGAAATTCTATAGAAATGCTTGAATAATGCATTACAATTTAACTAAACACATTAGGTTTTAGTTGACTAAAATTATTTTATTCAAAATGTACTAGAGATTTTAGTCGACTAAAATACGACTAGGACTAAAACAATTGCAGATGCCTAAAATTGGACTAAAAGGGAAATTTAGTCAAAAGTCTATAACTAAATCAAAATTTGATGCCAAAATAACACTGCATGTATGGGGGGGGGGCTCTTTTATGTTGTAAGGGTGGGGGATAACTGTATGTATGGATGTTATGTGATGAGGGAGGGGGTGGGGACTGTATGGGGTGGGTAAGAGAAGATATGGTGGGGGTAAAAACTATGTGCATGGATGGTATATTGGGGGGGGGGGGTAGTTAAGAATCGTATATGTAATGCCATACTTGTGTTGGCTGCTAACTTTCTGAAGTATTGATCATCCTGCACCAATTCAGCCCCCCTCCCCCACCAACCTGCTGAATGTATGAGAGTCGGGGAGAATGTAATCTCTGCACTAGGTCCAAGGTCCATGCAGGCTGGGCAATATGAAGGAGGGTTCCAGGCAGGGAAGACATTTATTTATTGATAGATCAAACTGGATCTTTAGCTCTCCAGAATGTTTGCACTGACAAGTTGCATTTTTTTTTATGTATGTTTGAGAAGTGCAAACAAATATGTACAGTATATACCTTGTGCTCTCAGCCTGTCCTGTACCTTTATCAATTGCATTGTTCCCAGCTATGTCAGTGGACTACAAACCATCTCCCCCTCTGTTATGGCAAAAAAGAGAGGGAAGTGTTCTGTAGTTCTAACCCGCTTTCTGTCCTGAGGGGCCTAACACTTCCCTCTCTGTGGACACAGTGCTGTGAGTGAGCGTTGTCACTAGAGGACAGGGCCTGGCAGAATTACCTGATGAAAATAAAAGAAAAAAGCCTTAAAAATAGAACAAATGCAATCGAAAGCATCTATGGACTGCAATATCCGGTATAACATTTTTGTTTTGGGGTTTAGAAATGCTGTACACCTCCAGACCCTAAAAAAATTACCTCAGATAAGGACACCCAGCAACTTCTCTCTGTAGGCCTCAGCCCTGTCTGCTACACAGTGTTTTTTTTTTTCTTTTTTCAATCATCTTACAACTTTATTTATCATGAAATGACAACAAGCAGGGAGAGCAATCCTTTGTTTTACCAGTTAGTTACCAACATTTCAAAAACAATTGGTTATTGCACTTTGTGCTGAAGAAATGTAACCAAAATGCTGATTGTCAATTAGTAAGAAACACTTCTTAACCCTTTCACTGCCAAAGCTGTATTCATCCCCCCCACACACACATTAAAAATAAATGCACATTTTAGTTCTGAAGATTATTTAAAACACAGAAAACATTATGTAGCACTGCCCCCTTGGGAGCTGCTGAGAATGGATTCCCCCGGATTACCCATAGAAACAGTCTGTGAAATCTTAGTACTTTAACCACTTGCCGACCGCTCACATTGAGCGTACTGCGGCAAGTGGCACGATCCCGTCCAGTGATGTAGACCTACGTCGGGCGCGATCACGGCTCTCAGAGCGTGCTCCCGCGCGCCGCGGGAGCCGATCCTGGTCTGATTCGGCAGAGAACCAATCAGTCACCAGATACAGACCAATGATTTTTGGTCTGGATCTGGTGATTGGTTCCAGCCAATGGCATCGTGTCCCCTGCCTGTGTAATGTAAACACAGGCAGGGGAAGTGATGTAACTGTCCCTGCTGGAGCCCTTTCGGTTCCAGGAGAAGACAGAGACACATCAAAAACGTGAGTTCCACCAAGCAGCACACTAACACTATCACACATAGGCACATTTAACCCCTTGATCACCCCTGATCACCCCCAAACCCCTCACAGTGAACACTATATACAGTGGTATACAGATCTTTTACTGATCACTGTATAATGTGTGTATGTCACTTGTGAGCCTAATTTGCGCTTGTGTTAGGCCCAAATAGGGTTAGGGCACCCGCCATCTATCCCCTAATAAAGTTTTAACCCCTTGATCTCCCCCAGTTAACCCCTTCACTGCCCTGTCACAGTGTTCACTATATACAGTGATTACCGATCACTGTATTAGTGTCACGGGTGACATGACTTAGGCTAGTTAGC
This sequence comes from Pelophylax lessonae, assembly GCF_965119305.1. NCBI lineage: Eukaryota > Metazoa > Chordata > Amphibia > Anura > Ranidae > Pelophylax > Pelophylax lessonae. The sequence continues at coordinate 152,271,187 of NC_138779.1, read as the reverse complement.
GTCAGGGTCCCACTACACCACCGTTATTTAGCTTCAGTTACAGTCAAGTACACTAACACACATACACACACACACACACACACACACCTCCATTACTAGTATAGTGTTTGAACAGATCAATATCTGATCTGATCAGAACTATACTAGCATCCCCATAGTTTAGTGTTCCCAAAACGCAGTGTTTGCACAATCAACACTGATTCCTGCCAGCACCTGCGTTTAGCCCCCCTGCCCAGCCCACCCTACCCAGGCAAGTGTAGTAATCAATAGATTACTGTCACTTCCAAAAAACACAAATCACACAAAACTGCTGCGTTAGCAGAGTCAGGCCTGATCTCTGCTAGCAATAGCAGTTTTTTTTTTGTAGCGACCAAATAGTCCTTGACAACCAGGTGCTTTTTTACCTGTTAGTCACACTACTGTACCGGTAAATTTAGTTGATAAAATGTCCAAACGTTGGTACAGTAGTGCAGAGGCCTACAGTATATTGACCATGTCACATAGTAGGTGAGGTTGAATAAAGATAATAGTCCATCCAGTTCAACCTGTGTAGGTGTGTGTGGCCGTAATCATCTCACATACCCCTGAATGTTCTGATCTTTGAGATGTATGTCTAAGAGTCTTTTGAAAGCCACCATACTTCCCGCAGAAACCACCTCTTGTGGTAGAGAATTCCACAATCATGTAGCCCTAACAGTAAAGAACCCCCCACGTTGCCTGAGGTTAAAACGCTTCTCCTCTAATCGCATTGTATGCCCTCGAGTCCTCATGCAATCCCTCCGATTGAATAGCTTTTTTTCTATGCCGAGATCACCATTGAGATATTTATAAATTGCTATCATGTCCCCTCTCAGGCGTCTCTTCTCCAGGGAGAATAAATCAATCAATCATAATTAAGGTCCTCCAATCCCCTAATTAGTTTAGTTGCCCTTCTCTGGACTCTCTCCAGCTCCAACACATCCCTCCTGAGAACTGGCGACCAGAACTGGACAGAATTCTCCAGATGCGGTCGGACCAGAGTTTTATAAAGTGGAAGTATTATAGTCTTATCTCTGGAATTCATCCCTTTCTTTATGCATGCTAATATTCTGCTGGCTTTTGCAGCTGCCGCTTGACATTGCATGCTATTGCCTAGTCTATCCTCTACCAAGACTCCCAGATCTTTTTCCATTTTTGATTTCCCCAAGGGTTCCCCCCTAACGTGTATTGTGCTTTTATGTTTTTAGTCCCCATGTGCAAAACCTTACACTTCTCCACATTAAACCTCATTTGCCAAGTCGTTGCCCACTCCGTTATTTTGTCCAGGTCATTCTGTAGGATATCTGCTTCATACTGTGCAGTTATTGCCCTGCCCAATTTTGTGTCATCTGCAAAAACTGATATAGAACTACTGATCCCGTCCTCAATGCTGTTTATGAATAAATTGAACAAGGTTGGTCCCAGGACTGAGCCTTGGGGGACCCCGCTTACCACCTCAGACCAGTCTGAGTATGCGCTGTTTATTACCACCCTTTGGACACGCCCTTTTAGCCAGTTCCCTATCCAAGAGCAAACCCTGCGGTCGATGCCTGCAGACCTTATTTTATAAATTAAGCGCTTGTGGGGAACTGTATCAAAAGCCTTAGCAAAATCCAGGTACACCACATCCACTGGTCTCCCCCTATCTAGCTCACAGCTCCCCTCCTCGTAGAATGTTAAGAGATTGGTTTGAAAAGAATGCCCATTTGTAAGCCCGTGCTGATTACTGCTGATGATGTTGTTTTCTTTAGCAAACTCCCTTATCATCCCCTCCAGAAGTTTACATACTATCGATGTTAGACTAACAGGCCTATAATTTCCTGGGACATGCCTCTGCCCTTTTTTGAATATCGGTATCACGTTAGCTTTCCTCCAATCCCCTGGTACATTTCCTGTCATAATACTGTCAGCAAAGATCAGGAACAGTGGTCTAGATATAATCTTACTGAGTTCTTTGAGTACTCTCGGATGCACGCCATCCGGGCCTGGTGATTTATTTGTGTTAATTTTATCCAGTCTTTCCCTGATCTTACCCTCTGTTAGCCATAGCGGCAAGTCCTGTGTATTGTAAAATAAATCCGCAAACAACTCCGCAAATCAAACCAAGGCGCACACCGGATTATTAGAGTGGATCCTTTGCCCTTAGGAGTAAAGACCCTAAAACAATAAACAATAATGCCACTACTTGAAAGTGGAATATGTAAAAAGTATATCTCTGTTCCTGCTCTAATAGCAGCAATGCTGGATAATAGTAGCGCAAAAAGGTGATACAAAACAAAAAACTTTGCATCAAGCCAAATGTTGGTCAATTAGCAAATACATACTACACATGTAAAAGTCCATAAAATCAATACAGTGTTGAGTACCAAATTGTGAAACTAATGCTTGGAGCCAAAGATGGTCAGTGGTCTTTAAAGGGCTACACCGTCACACATCATCCTCCACCGTGTGCGCAAATAGAGAAAGTGGCAACTCACCAGCTTTCCATGCCTGTCCACTTACATGGATCAGACTCACCCAGCTTTTCACAAATGATGATAATCAATCGCTATGAATCGCAGCTCTCTCCTATATCCTCAGCTCCTCAAATGCTCATAGGGGTAGAGAAAGAAATGTTGTCCATAGCGTGATACCGCCTCAAACATAATGTTTATTTAAAATAAAAGTGCACTCACATGTGATAAAATCAAATCAGCATATCGTAACAGCAGCTTGGTGTAGCCCAGCGCTCCACAGGTAGCTCCACGCCGACCAGATGGACACCTCCGGGTCACTCCTCACTGTCTATAGTCTGCAGTGGATGCCGTCTAGCAACTCCCGATGCGTTTCGTCCCTTCCGGACTACAGCACGGCATCTCCACTAATATTCTGCTCCGCTGCCACTCCGCCAATGACAGGAGGGCGCTGGGCAGTCCTAACAAGTAACAGCTGCTAGGGATCTCTCATTAGTCCGTCTCCACAGCGGGGAACTTCCAACTGTGCTCGTAATCAAGGACACTCCAAACTCCCGTAGGCCGGTAGATTCACTCAACAGTGTATACTGCAATCCACACATAGCGTGTATCATACCACTTGCAATTGATGAGAATTAAAATTACAGTGTTCACTGAAACAAGACCGATGTCCATTTGTGTCATTAACCCTTTATGTGCTATACCTAATCCGCCCATTATAGTGATTAAATACACCAAAATCACAGGCTATCTCTATTTTAGAGTAGGTAATGCAACATCCATCTAATTTTATGAATTCATCGATCCCAGAAGCTGTCCTTGCTTAAAGGTACAATCAATAGTATTACAATGACTATACATAAATATATATAAAATATTACAAATCAAAACAGCTCAACTAATTGAGTCAGACTGTATAAAAAATACAATAAAACGCAATGCAAATTACACTAAAAATTACAATAAAAATGACTGTAAAAATTAATGCAAACACTATAGCTTCATTAACAGCAAGAAATTGCAGCAAAAGTTGCCACACATGTTAATAAAACAAAAAATACCAAAAGTGCTCGCTCAGAACAATTAATATTATATATATATATATATATATATATATATATATATATATATATATATATATATCCTGCAAGGATAACGTAAACAACCTTGTAGGTTTAAAGCATCCAAATAATCTGTTCAAGCATTGTTGATAAAACAATTCAAGTCCAGTTCGATGTTTAACCCCAGGGGATCCAAAGATTGGGTCAGGAATATCCACTTGGTCTCCCATTTTGATAACTCCCTGACCCAATTGGCACCTCTCCAAGATGGGGTCACCCGCTCAATTCCCCAAAATTGGAGGCCCCGAGGGTCCCTCTGGTGGAACTGTCTAAAGTAGCTGACACATTGTGTTCCTTTTTGCCTTTTATAATATTACTACTAACCATATAGTCGTGGTCAGTGTAACCCTCCTTTTCCTGTGTAAAGACTGACGAGAAAAAAGCGTTCAGCACAGTTGCTTTTTCAGTGTCCTCTGTAACCATCCTCCCATCATCATTAATTATGGGTGCAATATGCTCTGCCCTAGCTTTTTTGCTGTTGATATATTTAAAGAATGTCAGATGAGAGCGATGGGGAAGCCTCACTGGCAGAATCAGGGTCAGTATACAAACCTGATGACAGCAGCAGCTCCCTGACAGTTAGCTCCGGCAACAGAGAGGTCCCTGCTAAGGTCAGGCGTACCCGACCCCATTCTGGAGTTGCTGAGATGCAAGAACCGGATGTTTCTCGTATGCAGCAGAGTGCCAGTACTAGTGCCGCTCACACTTCTGGTAATCTGGCAAGCACGAGCGGCCTAGTACACCCTGCACCTAGTACAACCAGCACTGCAGTATCACTTGGTGACGTGGCGAGTCCCATAAGTGCAGTTGAAGCTGGTGCGGTGGCTAGCATGAGTAGTGGCCCACAGCCACCGCATATTAGAAGACAGGCCTGTAGAGCCCATAGTGTCCTCCCTGAAGCGCTGGCATTTCCTAATTGGCAGCCCACAGATTCCACAGTGCCATTACTTCCCCATTCACTGCCCAACACGGAATCCAAGTAGAAACAGCTGGTTTTAATCCCATTAACTTTTTTGAGCTGTTTTTCACTGAAGATCTTTTCAGATCTATTGTGGATCAATCAAATTTATATGCACAACAATTCATCGCCGCCAACCCAAATTCACCCCTTGCCAGACCGTTCGCCTGGAATCCTATTATGATTCCCAAATTTAAAATCTTTCTGGGCCTTTCTCTCAACACGGGCATTACAAAAAAGAATGAATTGCGGTTATATTGGTCCACTGACCCAATTCATCAAATGCACGTGTTCTCTGCTGCTATGTCCAGGGCTCGATACGAACAAATATTTTGGTTCATGCATTTCAGCGACAATGAACTCTGTTGTCCTCGGGGAGACCCTGAACATGATCGGCTCCACAAAATTTGGCCCCTCATAGACCACTTCAATCGGCGGTTTGCAGCCTTGTTTACCCCCCAACAAGATGTCTGCGTTGACGAGTCCCTGATTAAGTTTACTGGCCGACTTGCTATCAAACAGTATCTCCCCAGCAAGCGTGCCAGATACGGGGTCAAGTTGTATAAGCTGTGTAACAGGGCCACAGGCTATACAGTTAGTTTCCATGTCTACGAGGGAAAAGATAGCTCTGTGGAGCCCCCCGACTGCCCAGACTACATAGGGAGCAGCGGCAAGATAGTTTGGGACTTGGTGTCACCCTTATTCGGAAAGGGGTACCACTTGTACGTGGACAATTTTTATTTAAGCGTGCCACTTTTTAGACACCTCTTTCAATTGCAAATTGGCCCTTGTGGCACCGTGCGATCTAATCGCCGGGGCTTCCCTCAACGGCTAGTAAATGCCCCACTGAGCTTGGGGGAGAGAGCCTGCTTGAGTTGCGATGAATTGCTTGCAGTGAAGTGGAGGGACAAACGGAACGTTTTCGTTCTGTCCTCCATTCACCCAGACACGGCAGTTGAAAATTACTACGGTCACCGGTGTTGTTGTTGAGAAGCCCCTCTGTGTCCACAACTATAACCGTAAAATGGGAGGGGTGGACTTCAACGACCAGATGATGGGACCGTACTTAATTGCCCGTAAGGCCAGACGCTGGTACAAAAAAAATGTCTGTATACCTATTTCAGTTGGCTATTTACAACGCTTTTGTCTTTTACAAAGCGTCTGCCGAAAACATTATCCTTCTTTCAATTCCAAGAAGAGATAATCAGAGCCCTTCTGTATCCAGCTGGTGCTCCTGCCCAAATTCCCCAACCAGATGCAGTGAGCCGGCTGCATGAGAGGCATTTTCGGGAATTCCTCCCGAGTACCCCTAACCAACGATACCCCCAAAAAAGATGCCGTGTCTGCAGCAAGTGCGGATTTAGGCGTGACACCCGGAATTATTGTCCCGACTGTCCTGACCGACCTGGACTTTGCCACGGTGACTGTTTCCGTCGCTACCACACACGAGTGGATTATTAGCGTAGGGTACAGCACGGCACAGTTTAGGGCACATTTCAAAAGATGTTCGATGGCTATCGTCATTTTGAGAGACCCTAACCTGGAACTCTAACGTTTGAAGAAAAAAATACATAAAAACATACAAACACAAAAATAAAAAAGCCAAAATTGTCGTCTAAGTTATTTTTATGTTCTTCTACACTTCCTACTGTACTTTTACTGTACTTTGTTTGTTTTTCATTCTTATGTTAACCTGTTTCTCTTGCAGGTACTCATCGGCTGCCACATTGATTTTATATATTCTGACACAAACAGCGTTTGCGCACAGCATATATGGATACCTCTGATGGCAGCAGCTGTGGATCGGCTGATTTCAGCACTGCAGTTAAAATACCTTTAGGTATACGTGGAATATTGTCATGTATACCCACCATTAAATTTAGTGGGTGGCTGTTTGGGCGGTTAATGGTGTGAAATACTACATAATATTCCTGTGGTGATTTCTGTTAGGTTCTCTTTTTTTTTTTGTTCAGCCCACAGGCTGCATGAAAAATAAGTAAACCTAAACTTTATGCCAAACAAGGACCAGCATGTACTGGTACTTGCTGAACTTTGAGTGGTTATACCAGGATGATGCCTGCAGATTTAGGCCGCTCGTTCACGGCCATCCCCGCGCGAGTGACCGGCGGCTCCGATGTTCGCCGGTCACTCGCGATCTCCCGCTGGAGAGGGAGAAAGGCAGGCGGCTAATGTAAACAAAGCCGCCTGTCATTCTCCCTGGTGTAACAGCAGAGACTATATGATCCTGCTATGTAGGATCGTATGTCTCTGTGGTTACATCAAAAGTCACGCCCCTTGACAGTTAGAAGCACATCCCTGGATCTCTAATAAAGTTAACCCCTTCCCTGCCAGTGTCATTTTTACAGTAACAGTGCATATGTATAGCACTGATTACTGTAAAAATGTCACTGGTACCCCCAAAAGTGTCAAAAATGTTAGTCAGGGGTCCGATCTGTCCGCCACAATGTCGCAGTCCTGCAAAAAAATTGCAGATCGCCGCCATTACTAGTTAAAAAAAAAAACAATAAAAATGACATAAATCTTTCCCTTAGTTAGTAAACGCAACTACTTTTGTGCAAACCAATCAAAATACGCTTATTGCGATTTTTTTTTACCAAAAATATGTAGCAGAAAACAAATTGGCCTAAAATGTTAAAAAAATTTGATTTTTCCTTTTTTTGGGGGGGAATTTCATATAAAAAATGGAAAAATATTGTTATTTTTTCAAAATTTACACTCTTTTTTTGTTTATAGCGCAAAAAATAAAAATCGCACAGGTGATCAAATACCACTAAAAGAAAGCCCTTTTTGTGGGGAAAAAAAGGACATCAAATTAATTTGGGTACAGTGTCGCACGACCGCGCAATTGTCCATTAAATTCACGCAGTGCCGAATCGCAAAATAGGCCCTGGTCTTTGAGCAGCCAAATCCTCCGGGGCTTAAGTGGTTAATACTAGTGTCTCCTCTATTGAATACACGTGTGAATATTCGTGTGGTGTGTCTGTGATGGAGCCATGATGACGGGGATCATGATATACTGGATATTCCTTTTTGGATTTTAATCTGGTGAGTTTGCACTACATGTGGGGAAGAAGGAGCTATGCACCTGGTGTTTCTCTAGGACTCCCATCACAGGTGTGACCTGGTCCCCTGTTCATTATATCTGCTCATCGCATTATCACACTATTGTGGACTTTGTTGTTTTTTATTCACATGCTGACACCGGAAATATTTCTGTGGACTCTCTATTTGATCAGTCGTATACACCTTGGACTATGTGCGGACTTCCCTTGAATTAGGGTGTGAGTACTGCCCAGCTAAGATTTTCATCAACATCTATCAGCGCTGCAATTTCATATATGTATATACTTTTTATAGATGGGTGTTGGCTTTATTATAGCTAGCTGCTTTTTCTATTAGGCCCCTTTCACACTTGTGCGACTTCAAAGTCGCGCGATTTTGACGCAACTTTTTGCCGCGATTTTGATGCGAGTTTGACTGGGCTTATAATGTCTTTTACTCAAAACGCATCAAAATCATGCCAAAAGTAGTGCAGGGACTACTTTGAAGTCGGTGCGACTTCAAGTCACACAGATATGAATGGGGCTCATTGGAAATAATGGAGAACGACTTGTCATGCGATTTTGCAGTCCCAAATCGCATGACAAGTCGCACAAGTGTGAAAGGGGCCTTAGTGTGCACGGATTCTTCATTTTCCTATACCCATAGCAACAGTCTGTGAAATCTTAGTACTTAAACACTTGGCTCAGTCAATGAACAGTCCAGGGGAGTTGTTTTTTTGTATTTTATTTGGAACTGGGATGGGAGAAGAGATGAGTGGGATACTCCAACTTAGTAACTATGCACAACTTGAAGACGTCTAACTGCAGTGCGTGCGGCAAGGCCGCTGCTTCACTTTGCCACTAAGGTGAAGATTTAAAGATGGACTTTACTTTAGGTTTCTCTTCAGGGTCTAACTTGGCACCCCCTTTCTTACTCACTGCATGTGCTGGCCCCTGTCCACTGACTCTCCCTGGAGTGGTCCCCTTCCTGGGCAGACCCCTGGCAAGCTCCCTGGTACTCATTGACACTGGTTTTCCTCAGGTTGCTCTGCCACTTGCTCCACAGTCAGTATCCTGGACTTCCTGGCTCAGCACCCCACTTCTGGCCCACTAGGCCGACTGCCTGTGGCCACTTTCCACACTGACAGGAGGAGAGACAGCCATCACCCTCCTCCTGGGACCTGGCTTCCCGCCCAAAGATGCCCTGTCACATGTGCCCCTGGCTTTTATGACCAATCCCAGGATGCACTGCGGTTGTGCCCTCCCACTGGGACAGCCACAAAAGCCTGTGTGTCACTTGCTGGGTTTCCTCCACTGTCCAACAGGCTCCCCTATTGGATACAGTGGGGACACTCCCTCAGACCAAGTGAATCAAACATGGACACATGTAACAGCCAGAACTAGAAATCCTGCTCCCTGATAAGCAGAAGAGCAAACAAATGCCTTTACCTAGCACCTGACTGTGGAGGTTACTACAATTATATATTTTCTGGAGGCAGAGACCCTGGAAATTAAAATGGGGGAAATTGCAATTTTTTATGTCACACGATATTAGGTAAACAATTTATAAAACCTTATAAAAATCTAACTAAAGTGGCAGGGAATTACATCATCCCAGGCATGCACATGGAAGTCCATCATTCCAGTACATCTGCAGTGTGCCAGGAATGCATGTTGAGCTGAGCATGTGCTGCTCAAAGTGCATTCAATAGTAAAATGTGAGCAGGCAAGTAATAGCATATTATTGCGTAAGAGAAATAGCATACAGTTGTAAACACCATTGTAAAACATTTGCATTTGGCAAGTATCAAAATGAATAGGGAGCAACATACCATTTGCCAGCCCAATCACCATGTGTAGAAAAATGGCTTCAGTTTGTCTCCTCCCAAGCCACGCCCTCTGACGCATTTCACCCTCCCACATGGTTATTCATAGAGGTTGGAGGAACCAGATGTCTTCAGGTTATATGCATAAAGAGCCGTTTGTTTGGCAATACCTAATATGTGTGATTCGATTGTCATATTTGTATGTAGGCAAACCTGACATGCGTTTAAATGCATATCTGATTGTCAATGCATATCATGCGAGTACTGTATTGGCGCTTTTCCACTGCATGGAACCGTACCGGTTCGGCACGCTTTTGTGCTTTTCCACTGCTGGTACCGCATGGTATAGGGTCGGAACGGTTCGGTACGGTACGGTATAGGTTTGCTTTTCCACTGCATGGAACCGAACGGTATGGTACGGTACGGCTCTGAAAAAACAGTACCTACTCGATTGTGGTTCCAACAGGTACCAAACTATACTGTACCGTACCGAACCGTTCCGACACTATACCATGCGGTACCAGCAGTGGAAAAGCAAACCGGGCCAAGTAGGGCCGAGTAGAGCCGAGCCGGTACGAGCCGGTACTTGCAGTGGAAAAGTGCCATATGTGGGGTGAGCAGGGGACTTTAAATTTTATTTACTTTTTTTTTTTTTCAATTTAACTTTACATTTTTAACCTTTTTTTGTTTTCACTTAAAGGAGAAGTTTGTTTTTTTTAAAAAAAATAAGCCTACATACTTCCCTCCATATTGAAGCATCAGTGTGATAACGCAGCTGTTCCCTGCCAGCTCTAATCCTGAGAACTGATCACATGACCACTGTTCGCTCAGTTCTTGGTCAGCATTGAGCAGAGAGCGATGACTATCAGGAGAGAGGTAGCGCGCAGCTGACTTCAGCTCTTAGACAATTGATGAGAGCTAGAGCAAGCTGTCAATCAGGCAGCTGGTTGGATCCCAAGAATATGGTCAGGATCCCTCCAGAGCCTGGAGTGGCTTTGTGATCTCAGCCGACAGTGGACTGTAGCCATTGACTGATTCCAGTCTCAGAAGTGTGAAAGTACCTGCACTCCTGTGACCCAGGAGAGAAGTATGACCAAAAAAGCTTTGGCCATACTTCTCTTTTAACTTTATTGGGACACTATGTGATAGCATAGTGAGAGTGACAGGTTCTCTTTAATGAAACATCAGGGGTTCAATAGACCCCTAATGTCTCCTCTGTATTCTATTGAAGCTAACCAAGCATAGATTGTACTTGACTAGCTTTTTCCTCGGCCACAGCACCTGGGGAATGACAGCGCTGAAACTGGAACTGGACAAACTGCTTCTGTTTTTTTCTTTTCAGTTACTTATTCCTTTACTCCATTGGGATCTCCTTTATCTTTACCACACGACACTAGTCCTTCCTATCCATTACCTATTTTGGTTGTTTTTACAACCTTTGATAGCACATGCTACACTCTTATTACTTCATTATATATATATATATATATATATATATATATATATATATATATATGACAGGTTTGGAAGGTTCATTTTTCCACTGTATACTTACTATCCACCTACCATGGACCCCCTTCTCTGGTTTGCATCCCACCGAGACCCTTCAGCTCCTGGGTCAGATACGGTTTACCGCTACCACACAGAAGTCTAAATTTTCCATTGAGTCTTATTGACCCGTGAGTATTTGGTACTCTTTTGAGTCCATACCTTATTGAACCTTTTTAATTCTTTCACCTTTTACTGCTTACTCCAACATATATATCCTGAATACATTGATCTCTGAAGAAGGGAGTTTTAGCTCTCGAAACGCGTCAGTTCATGATACAGTACATTCTAATATTATGGAACCCCAATATGATGATAAGGCTATTACTGTAACCAAGCTGTAACACCAAGATGTATGCCAATATGTGATGTACCACTTTCTATGTTGTATACTATTTACTATTTATATTTTAGCCACTGAGCTACGTCATGTGATACTGAACACATGACATCATTGTTATAATTTGTTTATAGAGTACAATAAAGAACCAATATTGCTACATTTACCCAATTGTGTATTTTATTGATCGCCAGCCACTAGCACATACCTCATTTAAAGTCCCGCGGGCCAAACTCTTTTTGCTTCTATGCTTCTGGGTGCATTGACTGGAGGGAGGATTGGAAAAACGTTGTTTGCTGATCTCCCTATGCTCTACCCATTGAAGTTTACCATGGACATCCCTGTCTAAAGGAGGGGCAGCAGAGCCCAGGATACATGGTTGAGAGGTGAAGTCAGGCAGGAGGGCGAAGGAGATGGGTTGCGGTGGAATGTTCTGGTGTATGTGGACATAATTGGACGGCTTTACAGACACCCAAATCACTTCCAGTAGAAGAGTAAACAGACTCCTGTCTGTTAGTGCTCATGCACATTGCAGCTAAAAAAAGGCTGCTTTTACAGGCATTTGAGCTTGTATTTCTCTGCCTAAAAGCTTGAAGAAGTTTCTTCTTTTTTTGCTCTCTTATTATTGCATGTTTTTGAGCTTTTTTGAGCTTTTGTGAGCATAAGCATTTTTTTCACAAACCCTCCCCTTAGCTAATTTTTCCATATTTCTTTTTCACACTTTTATGCACATTTTTGGGTGCTTAGGTGTCTTTTTTGCTCGAAAGCTCCCCTCAAAAATGCAAGTTTGGTGGGGTTTTTTTTTTTTTTCAATTTTAATCTTTTTTATTAAAGGCATCATTGATAAACAAACATATATTGACAATAATATAATTCCATAATAATGAGAACATTGTAGTCCCATCTTATTATCCTAAAAAAAAAAAAAAAAACAACCTGATGATGCCTTCACCTATTTTATCCCTCATTTACCCCAAAACAAACCATAAAACCAATAGCAGAACAAGACAAAACAAAAAAAAAAAAAATTGCTCCTTTCCTTCACTTCCCCTGCCCCCCACCTTCCTCTCACCCAATGGCACCAACTTTTTTCCCCATAGGGTCAGTACTCCATGAGAACTTTTCCCTCTTCTGAGAGAATAAAAGATTCCAGGCTTCCCAGGTTTGCTTATATTTTCCCCCTATTATGTCTAGAGGTGAAAATTAAATCTTCAAACTTATTTATTTCCTCAACCTTCATTACCCAATCTTTTACCATAGGTGCTAACTCTTTCTTCCACTTTCTCGGAATACATGCTCTTGCTGCATTTAATAAATGATTCACTATCGAGCTCTTATATTTTTTAGTTGAAGTTTCCGACAATTGTAGGAGAAAGAAAGCAGGGTCTGTTGTAATCTCTAATTCAGTACATTTTTGTGTCACTCTTTTAACCTCTTCCCAGTAATGCCTTATCTTAGGACATGTCCAGAATATATGAATTAAAGTGCCCTGCTCTGTCCGACAGCGCCAACACCTATCCGATACTGTAGGGTAGACCTTATTTAATCTATCTGGAGTATAATGCCAGCTTGTCAGTATTTTATAATTAGTCTCTTGGATCTTGGTACATATTGAAGAATTAAAAACTCGTTCTACTATCTTATGGCGCTGTATGGGAAAGAAAGAGCACCCCAATTCACTCTCCCATTTATCAAACCTAATTGAGCTCAATTGATCCAGATGTGTAATTAATAAGTTGTACATTTTGGACAAAGTATGGGTCATGTCACCTGGGTCTGAACAATATTTTTCGAAAAGAGTCAAGTGTCTGTCAAAGTCTTGGGCTTTGGGGATAGAGTGCAAGAAATTATGTAACTGTATCGCATTACAAAATAGTAGCCTATATCTACCCTCCCTGTCCATCAAGTGTTCTATCGTGGGCCATTTTTTCCCCACCAGAAAGTGTAAAACTTGAAACACACCTGTATCCCGCATATCTCCAAAGGGATGTGCATCTAGGCCTACAGGAAAACTTGGATTCCCTAAAATAGGGAATAAGGGAGATCTATCCATTTGGCCCAGAATTCGAGGGCGCTCACTGAAACTATTTTTAGAGTATTACCTATCAAGGGATGAGTCCTCAACTTAGATGGCAGAATACTAAAACACCAAGCGGCCCTTTTTAGTGGTATTTCCGTTTGAGCTTGTTCCAGCTGTACCCATAGTACAATAGTACCCACTTTATGTTTACACCAATCTATCTGTCTACACAAATGTGAAGCTTGATAGTATTTGTGTACATCTGGTAAAGCTACACCTCCAAATTTTTTTGGCAGGGACAGAATTTTACGTGATAGTCTAGGTTTCTTTTTAGCTCAAACAAAATTAATAAACAGTGTATTGATCTGTCTAAAATATTTAACTGGAATCTTGTTTGGTAATGTTTGTATCAAATACAAAATTTTCGGTAATATTGTCATTTTTGTAAGTTACATCAACCAAACCAAGAATGCATCCCTGTATTCCATTTTTCCAATAACTCTTAATTGTATTAAAAAGAATAGGGAAATTATTCTCATATACCTGTTTTACTTCTTTGGGGATAGATGTACCCAGATATTTTATAACCTTCTCTGACTATTTAAACTTAAAATTTTGTTTCAAATTTTGTAGAGTAGACCGAGGAACATTAATACCCATTGCCTCCGATTTATCAAAATTTATCTTCATATTAGATAAAAATTTATATTGTTCAGTATTCCTTCACTAAATTTGGTAAAGATATTTCAGGTTTAGTAATCGAGAACATCAAGTCATCTGCGTATGCAGTTACCTTGTAGTGTCCAGCTCCGCACTGTACCCCCATAATGTCTGGATTTTCTCTTATCCTACAAAGAAAGGGTTCTAAAGCGATTATAAACAGAAGAGGGGAGAGGGGACATCCCTGTCTCGTTCCATTCATTATAGGGAAACTTTAACCTGAGCGCAAGGTTTAGAATATATAGCATGGATTCGTTGCATCATACAAGGTCCCAAACCTATATATTTAACCACTTAAGCCCCGAAGATTTTACCCCCTTCCTGACCAGGAGTTTTTTTGCAATTTTTTTACTGCGTGACTTTAACGGACAATTGCGCGGTCGTGCGATGCTGTACCTAAACGAATTTGACGTCCTTTTTTTCCCACAAACAGAGCTTTCTTTTGGTGGTATTTGATCACCTGTGCGTTTTTTTCTTTTTGCGCTATAAACAAAAAGAGCGTAAATATTTTTCACATTTTTTATATGAAATTCCCCCCCAAAAAAATGCAAAAATCAAAATTTTTTAACATTTTTGGCCAATTTGTTTTATGCTACATATGTTTGGTAAAAAAATCGCAAAAAGCGTATTTTGATTGGTTTGCGCAAAAGTTATTGCGTTTACTAACTAAGGGAAAGATTTCTGTCATTTTTGGTGTTTTTTTTAACGCGAAATGGCGGCGATCTGCGATTTTCTTTTGCGGTGCTGCGACATTGCGGCGGACAGATCGGACCCTTGACTGACATTTTTGACACTTTTGGGGTTACCAGTGACATTACTTCAGTAATCAGTGCTATACATATGCACTGTTACTGCAAAATGACACTGGCAGGGAAGGGGTTAACTTTATTGGGGAGGGAGGGGTTAAGTGTGTCCCTAGGGGCGTGCTTTCTACTGTGATTGGCTGTGGCTACTAGTGTAGGAACAGTGATCAACCGTTCTACATAGTAGAACCGTCTGATCACTGTTTCTACACAGGGGAGAATGACAGGCGGCTTGTTTACATCAGCCGCCTGACTTTCTCCCTCTGTACCGACGATCGGCGAGTGACCGGCGGACATCGGGTCCGCCGGTCACACGCACTAACTTCCCTGTGAACGAGCCGCGGCGGGCGCGCGCCTCCGCGGGCACGCGCTCGCCCGCTATTGGCTCACAAGGAAGTGACAGGCAAGTGACGTACCGGTACGTCACTCTGCCTGGCCGGGGCTGACCGCCGCAGTATATAGGCGTGCGGCGGTCGGCAACCGGTTAAGAGTAGAAAACATAAACTCCCAATTTATGCGGTCGAACGCTTTTTCTGCGTCCGTTCCTAAGAGAACGCAAGGTTGTTGAGACTTATTTATTAGATGCATTAAATTCAGTATTTTAACCACTTAAGCCCCAGAGGATTTGGCTACTAAAAGACCAGGGGGTATTTTGCGATTCGGCACTGCGTGATTTTAACGGACAATTGCGCGGTCGTGCGACACTGTACCTAAACGAATTTGACGTCCTTTTTTTCCCACAAACAGAGCTTTCTTTTGGTGGTATTTGATCACCTGTGCGATTTTTTTGATCACGCGCTATAAACAAAAAAAGAGCGACAATTTTGCAAAAATAACAATATTTTTCACATTTTTTTATATGAAATTCCCCCCAAAAAAAAGTAAAAATCAAAATTTTTTAACATTTTCGGCCAATTTGTTTTCTGCTACATATGTTTGGTAAAAAAAATCGCAAAAAGCGTATTTTGATTGGTTTGCGCAAAAGTTATTGCGTTTACTAACAAAGGGAAAGATTTTTGTCATTTTTCTTGTTTTTTTTTAACGAGTAATGGCGGCGATCTGCGATTTTTTTTGCGGTACTGCGACATTGCGGCGGACAGATCGGACCCTTGACTGACATTTTTGACATTTTTGTGGTTACCAGTGACATTTCTACAGTAATCAGTGCTATATATATGCACTGTTACTGTAAAAATACACTGGCAGTGAAGGGGTTAACTTTATTTGAGAGGGAGGGGTGGTGTGTGTCCCTAGGGGCGTGATTCTAACTGTGATTGGCTGTCTGATGAGCTGTAGTTACACTGATCAAAGGTTCTACATAGTAGAACCGTATGATCAGTGTTTCTACACAGGGAGAACTGACAGGCAGCTTGTTTACACAAGCTGCCTGCCTTTCTCCCTCTCCCCCGCCGATCGCCGAGTGACCGGCGAACATCAAGTCCGCCGGTCACACGTGCGGGGGGATCCGTGACCGCACGCTCGCTCCCGAGAGCCTCACAGGCTAGTGACGTTAATTAACGTCACTTTGCCTGTGAGGGGCTGACTGCCGCAGTAAATCTACTGACGGCAGTCGGCAAGTGGTTAATTGTATTATCTTTTGCTTCTCTCTGTGGGACAAATCCTACTTGATCCAGATGTATAAGGCTATTTATATAATTTGTCAATCTATTTGCAATAATTTTAGCAAACAACTTCAGGTCCAGGTTTAATAGTGAAATTGGTCTAAAGCTTCCACAAAATATCAAGTCCTTCCCCTCTTTAGGAATAACCGTTATTTGTGCTCCCAATGTATCTCTACAAAAGTTAGTTTCCACTCCCACTTCATTGAACAATTTAGTCAGGTAGGGTCCCAAGACCGGAAGAAAGGTTTTGTAATATTGTAATGTGAAGCCATCAGTACCAGGGGCTCTACCCGGCTTCATTGACTCAATGGCCTCTTGTACTTCCCTTTCCGATATTTTGGAGTCTAATTCCTCAATCATCTCTCTAGTTAGTGTGGGCATGTTTGAGTTAATAATATATTCTTCTATTTTAGAGTTATCTATTTGATTATTTGGTAAGCTGTATAGGGCTGCATAAAAATCTCCAAAAGCTTGTGCTATTTGTTTAGGGAGCATCATTTTCCCAAAGGGGATGTTATCTGGGCTATGTATCTGGATTTCTCGATTTCCTTAACTGCTTTTGCTAACATTTTCCCACACTTATTACCAGATTCATATGCCACCTTTCGACTTCGTTGTATGGCCGCTTTGGCCTTATACTGCAGAAGGTCTGTAATTTGCATACGTATCGCATATACTTTTTTCTCAATTTCTGTAGCTAGGGTCTTTTTATGTTCTTTTCTATATCTTGTAAAGATGATAAAAGTGAGTCTAATCGTTTTTCTCTTTCTTTTTGTATTCTAGATCCGTGTTTAATTAGTGGCCCCCTAATTACAGTCTTGTGCTCTTCCCATAGAACTCCAGTCCCACATTCTGATGTATCATTAGTTTGGAAGTAGTCTTTTAATTATTTTAGTATATCTTCTCTGAATATTGTAGCAAACTTTCATTTAGTCTCCAGAATCTATTCGTCAGATTTGATCTTTCTGTTAATGAGTACCACAGCATAATAGGTGCATGGTCTGACCAGGTTATATTCCCAATTTCAGTGTTTTGGGCAGCATGTAAATGTCTATGGGGGATCAAAAACTGGTCTATCCTAGAATAGGTCTTATGTACTGAAGAAAAAAAGGTGTAGTCTCTCTCCATTGGGTGAAATAAACGCCAAACATCAATTAGTTGATGATCATGGAATGCGCTAACAGTTTTTTTTCCTAATTCTGTTAGGAATAGAGGAGCAACTACTAGAGGTATCCAACTCTGGTGGTAAGGGGATATTCAAATCTCCTGCCAACAGAAGTTGTCCCTCCATTAAATCCGACACTATTTTTAGGGTCTGCAAAAAAAAGACATCTTGTTGGGAGTTGGGTGCATATATTGAACCCAGTGTAACTTTTATTTCCTCAATCAGTCCTTTAACCAGTATGTATCTCCCTTCTGCATCAACTAAAGACTATTTATGTTCCCATGCTAAACTACTTGAAATAAAAATAGAAGTCCCTTTTGACTTAGTTGTTTTGTTTACCGAGTGGTAACTTCGGGGGTACTGTTTATTTCTCATAACTGGGATCTTATTCTCTCGGAAGTGCATTTCTTGAATAAATGCTATATCTGCATGTGTGCGTCTCAATTCATTGAAAAGCATACTTCTTTTTTCTGGAATACTAATTCCTCTTACATTGTATGAAATAACTTTTATAGGTGCCATTGGATAAAAGCAATCAAATAGAAAGAAGGAAAAGGAAAGGGAAAAAAGAAAAAGGCCTCCAAGCAAGGAGACCTTAAATAATAAGTCAATAGGGTATACCTAATTTACAGCACGCCTTCCCCTACTGCGTGCAGTCCTACTGAGGATTCAACCCGGGCATTTACCGGGGTGAGGTTCCCAGACCCTCCCATTCCCACCCTTCTAGACTATATTATGTCTGTTAAAACAAGAAGATTCCCCACACACATATCTTCACCCTTTCTCCTATACTGTTTATATAAAGATAAGGAAAGAGGAGGAAAAGAAAAAAAAAAAAGGGGGTAGGAAGGCAGAAATTCCACTTAACATCCCAGCATATATAATATATCGAATATATATCATTTAAATTGTTGACAGCAAGGCCAATTCTTGCTTTCATTAAGAGTACCTCTATAGGGTCATGGTGTGAAGGCACCACCAACACCCAAAGCCCAATTTTTCCGCACCTGTTACTTCCAAAAGTACTGTGAAACACACACCAGAATTTATCCATAAAATTTCTAATCTTGTTCCGAGTGCACTAAATTGTGTCCTCATTATACAGACTGGCTCCCTAAGCTGTTGTTTTCAAGATAAAAAAAAGCTTGCAGGGAAATTTTTTTTGGCTTTAAAAATGTCAATATTGCTGCAGCAGGTTCTATATTTAAAGAATTTTTCATTTTTTAAAAATTATGTTTTTTACAAACTTTTTTTTCATTGACAAATGTTCTCTAAGGCAGTACCCAGACCCCGCGTAACCATTGTATGCCCAATTACTTGCATATAAGCCTTCAAAATGGGCACCTTTGATTTTTTTCAGTTTGTGTCCCCTAGATTTTATTGGGGTTCATTATTCAGATCCCAACTTTTGTGATGTTCGAAAGTTCTGCAGTGAACCAAACCGGGGGTGTTGAGCCCCTGCTGATGTTTGAGGAGGACTTAGATTTTGTAGGGATAACCGAGACTTGGTTTGACAGCTCTCATGACTGGATGGCGACCATTCAGGGGTATTCCCTTTATCGCAGAGATAGAGAGGGTAAAAAAGGGGGAGGGGTATGTCTGTATATTAAGAACAGCATACAGGTAAATATGAGGGATGATATTAATAATGGAGCTATGGATGAGGCAGAATCCCTATGGGTAGAGCTTCAAAGGGATGGCACGGCGGGGAAGGTAATATTGGGCGTATGCTATAGGCCCCCCAACCAGAGGGAGGAGGGTGAGGCGGACCTCCTTTTACAGATAGGATTGGCAGCAAGGATGGGAAATGTCATTATAATGGGGGACTTTAATTATCCAGATATAGACTGGGCAGAAGGAACCGCGCACTCAGCCAAGGCTAGGCAGTTCCTAAATGTTTTGCAGGACAATTTCATGGGTCAGATGGTGAATGCACCGACAAGAAACAATGCGGTACTTGACCTACTGATTACCAACGATACAGACCTGATCACGGATATAGAAATACGGGACAACTTAGGAAACAGTGACCATAGGTCAATAAGTTTCAGTATTAATTACAGTAATAGGAAGCAGAGGGGTAATATAAGGACACTGAATTTCAAAAGAGCCAATTTCCCTAAACTGCGCTTGCTGCTAGAAAATATCAATTGGGATAGAACCCTGGGAACAAAGAACACGGAGGAAAAATGGGAGTGCTTCAAGAGCATACTAAACAGGGGGATTGACCAGTGCATTCCAAAGGGAAATAAATTTAAAAGAGCAAAAATAAACCCTGGATGGCTAAACTCCAACATAAAAATGCATATTAGTGCTAAAGAAAAGGCCTTCAAAAAATACAAGACTGAGGGGTCATTGGCAGCATTTAAGCACTACAAAGAGTGTAATAAGAAATGTAAAGAAGAAATCAGGGCGGCTAAAATAGAACACGAGAGACATATAGTGGAGGAGAGCAAAAAGAACCCCAAGAAGTTCTTTAAGTATATAAACAGTAAGAAAGCGAGGCCAGAACACATTGGCCCCATAAAAGATGACAAAGGAAATATGGCCACTGAGGACAGAGAAAAGGCGGAAGTGTTAAATCATTTCTTCTCTTCAGTCTTCACAAAAGAATCGGGGGGCTACACGAACCCAGCTTGTAAGGCCGAACTAAATAATACACCTCAGGAAGTGCCGCCATGGTTAACAGAAGATAGACTTAGAGCTAAACTAGAGAAACTTAACATAAATAAATCCCCGGGACCGGATGGCTTGCACCCGAGGGTTCTTAATGAGCTCAGCCAGGTGATTGCCAGACCATTATTCTTGATCTTTAAGGATAGTTTACAGAAGGGTATGGTGCCAGCTGATTGGAAAAAAGCCAACGTGGTACCAATATTTAAGAAGGGGCCGAGATATATCCCGGGTAACTATAGGCCGGTCAGCCTAACATCTGTAATCTGCAAAATTTTGGAGGGGATGTTAAGGGACCACATACAAGACTTTAGTAATGAAAACGGTATTATAAGTAGTAATCAGCATGGATTCATGAAAAATCGTTCGTGCCAAACCAATCTATTAACCTTCTACGATGAAGTGAGCAGCCACCTAGATAAAGGTAAGCCTGTGGATGTGGTGTATCTGGACTTTGCAAAGGCCTTTGACACCGTTCCCCACAAACGATTACTGTACAAACTAAGGAAGGTAGGTATGGATAAGAAGGTGAGTACCTGGATAGAGAACTGGCTCCAGGGGAGAGTACAGAGGGTGGTGATTAATGGGGAGTACTCGGATTGGGCGGGTGTGGAAAGTGGGGTCCCCCAAGGTTCTGTCCTGGGACCAATCCTGTTAAATTTATTCATAAATGATCTAGAGGAGGGGATATCGAGTACAATCTCAGTATTTGCAGATGATACTAAACTAGGCATGCCAATATCTTCTATGCAGGATGTGGAAACCTTGCAAGCAGACCTGAACAAAATAACGGGTTGGGCAACTACATGGCAGATGAGGTTTAATGTTGATAAATGTAAAGTAATGCACTTGGGGGCCAGAAACCAGAAAGCAAGCTACTCTCTAGGGGGGGAACCTCTGGGTGAGTCTAGGATGGAAAAGGACTTGGGGGTACTGGTAGACAACAAGCTTGGCAGTGGCATGCAATGCCAAGCCGCCGCAAGCAAAGCCAACAGAATACTGGGATGTATAAAAAAGGGGATTCACTCCAGAAATAAAGAGATTATTCTCCCACTCTACAAGACTCTGGTCCGGCCACATCTGGAGTATGCTGTCCAGTTCTGGGCACCGGTCCTCAGGAAGGATGTGCGGGAACTGGAGAAAGTCCAGAGAAGGGCAACAAAAATAATTAGGGGAATGGAGGACATCAGCTATGAGGAAAGACTACAAGCCCTGAACCTTTTCTCTCTGGAGAAAAGACGATTGAGGGGGGGATATGATATCAATGTACAAATACTGTACTGGCGACAGTATTTGTACATTGGAACAAACTATTCAGAGAAAGGAGATACAATAAGACACGTGGCCACTCACTAAAACTAGAGGAAAGGCGGTTTAACCTTAAAGTGCGTAAGGGGTTCTTCACTGTAAGAACGGTAAGGATGTGGAATTCTCTTCCACAAGCAGTGGTATCAGCAGGGAGCATTGATAGTTTCAAAAAATTATTAGATGGACACCTTAAAGACCACAACATACAGGGGTATACAATGTACGGTTAAAAGCAAACACACACACACATCATAGGTTGAACTGGATGGACTGATGTCTTTTTTCAACCTCACTAACTCACCAAACTCACCAAATTTGATCACATTTCATAAGGCCCTAACATGTCAAAACAGTACAAATACCCCTCAAATGACCTTTTTTGAAAGTAGACAGTCCAAGGTATTTAGTAAGGCCCCTTTCACATGTGGCAGATCCACTTTAAAGGGCTCAGTGGGGATCACATCCTTGATCACCGCTAAGCAGGCAGATGACAGGTCCATCTCCACTCACTGTGCAGAGATGGACCTGTCAGAGTCCCGCTCCCCTCTATGGGGAGATCAGATGAAAATAGACAGCCTGCCATACATCTGTTTTCAGTGGATCTTGTTGGATAAGATGCCAGCTGGATATCAGCGGACACATGTCTACTGACATCCGCTCCTCCGTATTGGACAATCGGTGGCCCGATCAGGTCTTTCGGAAAAATGCACAGGTGGACCTGATCAGTCTGATCATGTGAAAGAGGCCTAAGAGGTTAGTTTTTTTCAAATTGTAATTTTTTCCCACAACCCTTTGGAAAATAAAGGAAATAAGTAAAATGTGTTTTTTTTAACACAAAAATGTCATATTAGCAACTTATTTCCCGCACGTGGCATAGGCATATTTGCAACTTCACCCCAAAACACATTCTGCTACTCCTCCTGAGTATGGCGATACCACGTGTGAGATTTTGTACAGCATAGCCACATAGAGAGGCGCCACATTCAAGTACTGTACATTCAGGCATTATCCACTTTAAGACCAGGCCTTCTTCTGACACTTTTTGTTTACAAGTAAAAATCTGTATATTTTCTAGAAATGTATTTAGAACCCCCAAACCTTATATATTTTTGTAACAGAGGCCCTAGGGAAAATAATGGTGGGTTCTACAAATTTCTATGTCACACGGTATTTGCGCAGTGGATTTTTGAATGCAATTTTATACACTAACGCATATATACACTTTAATGAATTTCAATGCACACAAAGATATAATTCCAAAATATTTGGTAAAATATGGATTTCGCACCAGGTAAATAGATACCAAACATGTCACGCTTGAAAACTGTGACGTGTCGCCAAATTTCGGTATTTAAAAATCTCCATCTCTTTTTAAGCCTTTAATGGTTCCTAGTTTAGAGTTACACAGGAGGTCTGGCACTATAATTATTGCTCTCTGTCTGACATTTGCGGTGATACCTTACATGTGTGTGTTCGCCTTTGCACACAAACACGGGGGGACGAGGGTGCTTTCAATTTTTATTTATTTTTTGGTGGGACACTGATACAATGACAGATGTTTTTGTCCATTGTACACTGTGATAGATGTTGATCGTTTATGGGCGGACACTGCCAGATATTGATGTTGCAATGAAACACTACTGCAGATGTTTTTGTACACTGGTACAGATGTTGATAGGACACTGGTACACTGACATGTTTTGTGCACTGATACAGATGTTCATGGGTAACTGGCAAAGATGGTCATAGGACACTTGGAGAGGGAAAGTGGTGCTTTGTTTACTGTGGGGGGATTGCTGCCGTCTTTGTGATCTCTGTACTGAACACTAAAATCATCAGTTATACAGAGGCTGCAGCATATCCTGCTCCACCCGTACTGAGTTCAGTGGGGAGAGACGACACAGAGAAAAGTGTCTGTTTACACGGTTTGATGGCTGTGATTGGACAAATCCATCACTTGATCAGGAGGGCCAATCACAGTGCCCATATTTCGATCCATGATGTGCTGTGTACGAAGGACATAGCCATCACAGAATCGTGCTGTCTTGGGCACCTGTTCTGAGGGTACGTCAACTCAGAACGGGGAAGTTCCCACCTGGCCATTTAAGTACATTGAGAGGCAGTTAAAAGCATGTACAAAATGAATGTACCGGACTCCTCTACTAGAACTGGTACTTGAATTTGGCACATGCTGTTCAATATTTAAAACACACACAAGGCATTTTCTCAAAATCTCTCTGTACACCAAAAGAGAGTTGGTCTTAATTAGCTCCACTTTCTAAAGATATGAACTGTTGGTACTTTATTTTTGAATTTGGTGCAGGCATTGCGCCACAAAAAAGTGGAACATTTAGAAACTACCTGAATGTGGGGCACGAGTCGTGGCCAAAACCAAAAATGTTGCAGATGTTTAATGAATTTGGCACAATACATTAACAAGAGGGATTAGGGTCAGAAAAGTCGCACAGCAGCTTTACTGAATTCCCTCCATAGTGGCGGCTACCATGTGTGCTTAAAGGTTAAATGCCCAGATTACCTGCTCCATTAATGGTAATTCTCAGTCTGCTGATATTTAGATTGCTGTCCAAAGTGCTGTAAAATCTCTGTGCAGATTGTGGCTAAAAGTGTTTAATCGTCACATATTAATTCATGATGCCTTGTTCTCACAGTATGAAATTACACCTGATGGGTGACAGTTAACATTAGCCTAGAGTAGTGCTTTAACAACTGGGTTAGTGAAGAGGGATAATTAGTTCTTATGGTGGGATTTTGCCTCAGTTTTAAACTTTTGAAGGTTAGGATATTATTCCTATTATAATTTAACTAATGCTAGAAGTAAATAAATTAGAAAAACAAAATATGCTGAGCTACTGAAGGTAGAAGACATTATTGCAAATATACCCCTTATATATAGCTCAAAACAATGATCAAAATGCAACAAAATATATACCAAAGCTGTAACTATAAAACAAAATCTGTTACTCTAATAAAAACTTGCACCAAAGTATTGGCCCATTTCACTAGCAAGACGTTTGAGTTCTTGGAAATCAACAGGACTTGGGTCATCTGGTTTGTCACCATGGTCATAAAGTTGTAGATTTTCTTCCTCTAAATTATCATTCATGCCCACATTGAGCTGTTCAGTTTTTGCTTCCACCTCCTCAGCTGCCCTGGGAAAGTCAACAAATGCTAAAGGGTCATCTTGACCAGGCCATGGAACAAGATCTGACTCATAGTATGTTAACTCTTCTCGGCGGACCACTGGTTGGAAGAGAGAATCATCCCTGTAGTTTGTAAAATCCATTATGTCTTCAGGCTTCTCACAAGTAGAAATAAGGTTTCTAAAGATGAAAAAGACAATACTAGCATAAGAAGTAGAATACTATAAACAGAGACAGTTTTAAAAAGTGCATATGTTGGGGTGATGACTGCTTGATGCAACAAAGTCACAAGCAGAAAAAAATTTAAATTTTTATGATATTGTCCTACAGGGAAATATTTTAGAGGTAGTTAATCATGCTGGTTCAGCAGCCTTGCCCTAATAACGGTTACTTAAAGAGGTTGTAAACTCCCCATTTTCACTTCAGCTCATTATAATCTGCCTAAAGAAAGCAATCAATAGGTGCCTGTAGAAGATGTCTTACTTCTATAATCTTCCTGTAATCCTTCCTGTAATATGTGATGACGTCTTTGGCGCACGCCCAGTGTGTTTTTCAATCCACGGCACGATATGTGTGCCGTTTCATTAACAAAGGAAATGCCTGTCTCTCCCTGTATATCTCAAAACGGCACAGCTAAGTCTCACGATTAGCTGTGTGCCTTTCTCACAGGGGAGGGGGAGTGAACAAGTGAGAGAACCCAAGGGGAGGGGGAGTGAGTGAAAAAACGGCAGCTTTACAATACAGTGAGAGCCAGTATTAGACAGAGTTTGCATTACAATTAAAAAGGAATGCAAGGAATGCAGTAAGGGCGGAAATGACGGCCACAGGGGGAGCATAAACCAGGAGATGACATGGCGCGGCCGAGACCAGGAAGATGGAAAAAGTTTAACTTTGAAATAAAGGTATTTTTAGACGGTTATGATGTAAATATTTATTGTGTAATGTATTTATATTGCATGTCCTTTTAATACATTGTAAAAGTTAGATTTTTATAGCTGAGTTTACTTCCTCTTTAACAGGAACATGATATCAATTACACAGCAGTCTAATAGCAAAATTTAGCAAGTGACTATGCATCATTGTACTGACTATACATGTTCAGCTAAAGGACATCATCATAACTTATCAGTTACAAACCTCATATATAAAAAAAAAAAAAAAAAGCATAACCTACACCTTCCCACCCAACCCCTAGACCACTATACTATACATTTTAATACAAAAGTCACATTTGAGATGAATGGGGAATCCTACCTGCTGAGCCTTTGTATTCTGACAGCGGGGAGTCTTCCACACAGTCAGAATACAGTAATCAGTTTTTGCGGCTTATAACCAGAGGCACTGATTGAACAGAAAAAAAAACCAACAGGCTGGCTGTACACAAGTCAATTGATAGATCAACTTGTGTACAACCAGCCTCCCTATACATGGATGAAAATGTGTCCGTTCCCTGCTGAACCGGCTGAATTTCACTCCATGTATGGCCAGCTTAAAACACATGAATTACTTTTACTTTTGAAATGCATGTTGCCACTGCTGAGTAATCAGAAGTGGGTGGAATATCAGCAAGTTGTACACCTTGACTGTATCAAAGCCATGGAATCAGGGACCCATGCACTTGCTTGCCCTTTGGGTACTGTAAAGTTGCTATGCCTGTGATCTGTCATCTTTCCAACCACTACAATAAATACTGTAATCAGTAAAGCACTTCCATGTTATTCCACAAAAAATCAGTGTCAAGATTTCCACGGTTTACCCCTTTAGGTCAAATTTTACTCCTTTGTGTTTAAAGTGTAACTTCACCTTTAGTGCAGTTACACCTATACTTGTAAGTCCCCACCTTCTCTGCCAGCCTTGTACTCATTTATCCCCAATCCACTGCAATCTTGGCTGAGTGGCCTCCTCAATGCTGCACAGTCTCTTTTTAGATTGTTCTCTGTTGGGCCCTTACAGCTACAATCTCCATTCACATTCTTTGTAGAGTTCATAATGCTGGCTAAAGATTTCCCAGCACACTTACCAGCTAGCCTAAAAAATAATAAAATTTGCCCTAACAATTTACGTTAAAAACAGAGGTTTTAGTTGCACACTTTTGCAAATATATGCGGAAGCCGCACTGTCTCACAAAAAGTGTGGTCCTAAATCTAAAATTTGAGAGTCTCCAAAGTGGAGAATACTGTACATATGTCAAGGTCTTACCTTTCCCTCCTGTTGGCAGTCATCTTGGACATGTGCAGACTGCTGCCTCTTATAGACTCTGTATCATCACTTCCTGCTGCCTGGGCGTCACACATTGATGATGTCACACATCTGACTATATCTATCACCTGCAGGGTTACAATAATTGCCCTTGTGTTTGTGCTCCAAGGTGCATCTCTGCTAACAGTCTTTTGTTCTCTGTGTTCCTCCGTGCATGACCTGGCCTGGCTGACTACTCTCCTGGCTCTCGAATCGGCATTGGCTGATGACTCTCCTGGCTCTCGACCGGGCATCGGCTGACTACCTGGCTTTGGCAGACGACCCAGCTTCAGCAGACTTCCCACTTATGGATCTGACCCTGGCTTAGAGTACTACCCGCTCCTGGACTTGACCCCTGCTTGCCAGAGGTGTTACCAGAGGATTGACTGATTCAGTCCCCCTCCCGCAGCACTATGGGGGTGAACCAAGTTAGTTTTGTGGCTTCCTAAACCAAGTGGGCATTTATTTTGAGATGGTTCTTTAAGCGTTTCCCTCTGACAGGTCCAAGGTGGGCTTCCTAATCTTGTTTCTCTCGGACAAGGCCTTGGCGAATTCCTTATGGGAGAATGATAATCCCGCGATTCTCGATTGCCCTGGTTTTGTTGCCTCCTTTTGTAGGGTATTCAATCTGCCTGCTCGCTCTGCCTCTGCTGCTAAGCTTCTCCTGTCCATTCAACAGGGTATACGAACCATTGCTGAGTATGCCATCAAATTTCATACCCTGGCGAGCAGAGGTGGGCTGGAATAATGAAGCCCTGGTGGCTGCCTTCTCTCATGGTCTCTTCGATGCATTGAAGGACGAGATTGTGGCCAAGGATCTCTCTGACGAGCTTGAGGCTCTCATTTCCTTCCTGATTTTGATCGATACCAGGCTCAGGGAGAGACCATTGTTTAGGGAGTGTCTGCAGAGGCCTCCTACCAGATTTTCTCCTATGTTTTCTTTCCCACCCATTCCTCCCTCACCTCCCACGCCTACTGGGAATGGTGCCTCTGGCTGTGAACCCATGCAGCTGGGGTTTACTCGCATTTCCAAGGCTGAGCGGGCCTTTAGAAGGCGGGAGGGCCGGTGCTTGTATTGTGGCCTTGGTGGGCATTGATTGAAATCTTGTCCTACCCGTCCGGGAAACGCTCGCACCTAAGGTCCTGTCGGGGGCAGATTTTAGGTGGAATTTCCTCGTCCCCGGTTTCCCATAAAGATAAACCGCTAATCACAGTTGTCCTCTCCTTGGCAGTGGGCTTGTGTTTACTCAGGCGTTGGTTGACTCCAGTGCTGGCGGTTACTTTATTGACAGTATGTTTGCTGCTGCTAATTCCATACCCTTGCAGCCTAGTTTTTCTCCACTAGTTATCGAGGCGATTGATGGCAGACCCCTGCAACTGACACAGGTTACCCACGAGACTGTTGCGGTTGATATGGTGATAGGGGCTGTTCACAGGGAGTTGACCTGTTTCCAGGTTATATCGTCCCCACACTACCCCGTCGTTTTGGGTTACCCCTGGCTTCAGAGACACAATCCGATCTTTAAATGGCAGTTGGTCGAGATCCTCTCTTGGTCTCCACAGTTCCATGGGCCTGTTAAGGTACTTCATACCTCCTTTGATTCAGTGTTGCCTACTAAATATTGTGAGTATAAGGATGTGTTTGAAAAAGGTGCGTGCTGGTACTCTTCCTCCCCATCGTTTGTATGATTGTGCCATAGACTTGCAACCTGGTGCCATTCCCCCTCATGGCAGGGTTTATCTTCTCTCAGTTGCGCAGAATATGGCCATAGAGGAGTACGTTGCGGATGCGCTTTTCTGTGGGCACATTCGCAAGTCCACTTCTCCAGCGGGTGCCGGTTTCTTCTTCATAAAGAAAAAGGGGGGTGAGTTTAGACCTTGCATTGATTATAGGGGCCTCAATCACATCACGGTCAAAAACGCATAGCTAATTCCATTGATTACTGAATTGTTTGACCACTTCAAGGGAGCAACAGTCTTTACCAAGCTTGACTTAAGGGCCACTTATAACCTTGTAAGGATCAAGGAGGGCGACGAGTGGGAGACCGCCTTTAATACCAGAACTGGTCAATAGGAATCTCTTGTGATGCCTTTTGTCTTGTGCAATGTGCCTGCTGTCTTCCAGGAGTTCATCAATGATGTATTTTGTGATATGTTGCAGCAATGCGTGTTGGTCAATTTGGACGACATCTTGATTTACCATTGAATCACACTACCTGGATGTCAGACGGGTGCTGCAACGGTTATGTGAGAATGGGCTTTTCTGTAAGCTTGAGAAATGTGAATTCCACCTGTCTCAGGTTGCCTTCTTGGGCTACATTATTGCAGCTGAGGGGTTCTCCATGGACCCTCAGAAGGTTTCAGCTGTTCTACAGTGGCCTCACCACAGTGGTCTCTGTTCCATTCAGTGTTTCCTTGGGTTTGCCAACTATTATCGAAAATTTATCAGGAACTTTTCTTCTTTGAACAAACCTATTTTAGATCTGACCAAGAAGGGCAGCGGTTCCCACAATTGGACGCCTGCTGCCATCCAAGCTTTCGAGGCCCTCAAGTCTGCTATCACTTCGGCTTCCATTCTGTCGCATCCCAATACTGGTTTGCCCTTTGTCCCGGAGGTTGATGCAACTGAGCGGGAGAAGGCACCCTCCTGTCTCAGCGTCGGACACCTGATGGACCCTTACTTCCTTGTGGGTTCTACTCCAAGAAGCTGTCTCCAGCTAAATGCAATCACGAGATGGGAGACAGATAGATCTTGGCCATTATCCTGGCTCTCAAAGAATGGAGACACTTGCTCAAAGGTTCTGTGGTTCTGGTTCTCATTCTCACTGATCATAAGAATCGGACATATCTCTCGGAGACCAAGAGGCTCACACCCCATCAGGCCAGATGTCTCATTTTAACTATGTGGTCTCCTTTTTGCCCGGCTCCAAGAATGTTAAAGCTGATGCCTTGTCTCGCCAGTTTTCTGAATTGTCCAGGGAGGACTCTGTGCGGATACCAGTCATACCTTCAGGTCATATCCTGGCTGCCATCGATACCAACTTAACCTCTCCTCTTGGGGAACAGATCTTGGCTGCCCAAACTAAAGCTCCCACAGAGAGACCTGATGGCAAATGTTTTGTACCTGAGGGGTTGCGCATCAGACTGTTGCGCACATACCACAATTCCAAGACTGCCGGTCATCCTGGTAAGAACCAGATGTCCTGGGCTATTTCTTGTCAGTTCTGGTGGCCATCTCTCCGCACTGATGTTGCTGTTTATCTGGCTGCTTCTGCGGTCTGTGCCCAGAACGAATCTCGGCACCTTCCCTTGGGCCTACTGCATCCCATTTCCAATGGGGAGTGTCCCTGGTCTCACCTGGCCATGGATTTTATTGTGGAACTTCCCGCATCTCGAGGTTACATGTTTACCCTCATGGTTGTTGACCGATTCTCGAAAATGTGCAACTGTGTTCTGTTTAAGTGGCTACCTACTGCCCAGGAGCTTGGATAGGTTGCCTAAGGAGATTGTCTCAGACCATGGGAGCCAGTTTGTCTTCAGGTTCTGCCGCGTCTTTTGCTCCCAGTTGGGTATTCAGCTCTCCTTCTCGGCCTACCATCCGCAGTCCAATGGTTTCCAACCAAGCTCTGGAGCAATTTCTCCACTGCTATATATCTGACCATCATGACAATTGGGTTGATCTACTACCCTGGGCAGAGTTTGCCAGGAACTCTGCCATCAACTTGTCTTGCATTATGTCATTGTTCATGGCCAATTATGGGTTCCAACCCGCTGTGTTGCCCGAGTCGTTCTTGGCACAGGACATCCCAGCTGTGGAGAATCATCTTTGTGCTCTCCGTTCCTCTTGGGTGCAGATTCAAGAGTTTTTATGGGTCTCTGCACAGTGTCAGAAGCTCCAGGCTGACCGGAGACGTTTATCTGCTCCTTCATACCAGGTCAGGGAGAGGGTGTGGTTGTTGACCTGTAATCTCAACCTCAGGATGCCTACTCCAAAGCTGCCACTCCATTTTGTTGGGCTTTTTTGCATCCTCTGTAAGGTGAACCCAGTAGCCTATGCCTCGTATCTTCCCCCTGGCATGCGTATCTCCAATATCTTTTACGTGTCACTTTTGAAGCCACTGGTTTGCAATCGCTATACAGTACTTCTTCAATTCCCCATCCTCGTCCCATTCCTGTGGGCAATCATGGGGAGTATGAGGCTAGCACCATCTTGGATTCTCATCTGTTCTGAGGTCAGGTTCGATACCTGGTGCAGTGGAAGGGTTATGGTCCTGAGGAGCGCTGGGTTCCCTCTGCTGATGTTCATGCTCCCGCCCTTCTTCGTGCTCTTCATGCTCGCTTTCCTCAGAAAACGTTTTTTTGCTCTGCGGGGGAGGGGCCGTTGGGGGGGGGGGTAGTGTACATGTGCAGACTGCTGCCTCTTATAGACTCTGATTGCATCATCCCTTCCTGCTGCCTGGGTGTCACACATTGATGATGTCACACACCTGACTATATCACCTGCAGGGTTGCAATCATTGCCCTTGTTTCCGTGTCCCAGTGTTTGTCCCCCAAAGTGCATCTCTGCTAACAGTCTTTTGTTCTCTGTGTTCCTCTGTGCATGACCTGGCTTGGCTAACCACTCTCCTGTCTCTCGACCCAGCATCGGCTGACCACTCTCCTGGCTCTCGACCCGGCATCGGCTGACGACCCGGCTCTGGCAGACGACCTGGCTTTGGCAGACTACCCAGTTCTGGATCCGACCCCGGCTTGGAGTACTACCCGCTCCTAGACTTGACCCCAGCTTGTTCCTGCTCTTATTTCCTCACTGTTGCTGTGCGATTATTATTATTATTATTGTTTGTCAAACTGCTTAATTTTACCTGCATTCCCATGTGGTCTGGTTTCCTGGCACCCTGACAACATAGCAGTTGATCAATTAAAGCAGGTATGTGTGGATGGAATCAATTCCGTCTTAACCTGTGCCGACTGCCCCACGTACACTAATTGCGGGGCAGCGGCAGCTCTGCGCAAAATCACTAACCTGTACCTGATCAGCGCTTGCAGGCAGGGGACACGTGCCCGCCAGCCCGGTGTTGCTCTGATTTGGTTCAGAACCGATCAATCTGTAGGTTCAGGCCAAGGATTTATGGCCTGGACCTGCTGATCGGTTTTGACAAATCACAAAACCTCCTGTGTCTGTGTTTACAATGCACAAAGACAGGAAATTATGTCATTTTCTCTCCTGGAGTCCTTTTCGGATCAAGCGTGAGAAGCGATAACAGCTAGAGTGAGCACAAGCACTACAGTGACACAAGATCACATGGTTGGGCACATTTAACCTCTTGATCAACTCCCCCAGGTAACCCTATTACTCCCTATCACATGGTCATTAGGTACAGTGTACAGATTTTTTACCGATCACATATTCCCTAATTAAGTTTTAACCCCTTGATCACCCCCAGTTAACCCTTTCACTGCTCTGTCACAGTATCATTAGTACAGTGTACAGATCCCCAATAGTAGAGTGTTCCCAAAAATTCAGCGTTAGCAGGATCAGCCCGACACCTCCCAGCACCTAGTTTTAGCCCCTCTGCACCCCCCCCCCCCCCAATGAGTGCAGAATCAGTAGATCCCTGTCACTTCTGATACACAGTCCACAAAACTACAGCGTTAGCAGAGTCAGGCCTGATCTCTGCTAGCACTAGCAGGTAAATTTTTTTTGTGGTGGTCAAGGACTGTTTTTTTCAAACAGTCCTTGACTGCCAGGTGTTTTTTTTTTTTTTTCATATATTTTATTTATTCAAAGATGGATGAACCAGTACAAGTAAACATGAGCTATAAAAGAGAAACAAAAGGTAATAATAACAGTAATAAACAAAGATATGCCCAAATCAAATACAAATAGCATGTATCACAGCATGGCTTTCATATCTATGCAGGATAACAGTTCCAGGTTGAAGTACAGGCCTCTAAGGCATAGAGAGCCAAAGTAATGTTAGTTGCTGCTGGAGCATCAGCATCCGTTTCATCCCTCTTCCTATTTTCAAGAGTGTGCAGACATTCAGAGATAAGAATAGAAAGCTAGAGGAACATGGAGTAAACAAGAGATAGAAGGAAAAAATAGGGGACAGAGAGAAAATAAGGTAGGAGACAGAGAGAAAATAAGGTAGGAGACAGGGGAGTGGAGATGTACATGTGCACAAAGTGATCAAACACCCAATTTTCCTCGTACATAATCAAATATTAGACACTAGACATTTCAGGGCATAGCAGGTTTTGTCCCCTGTCAGAGAAAAGAAAAAGATTCCATAAACTCCAAGTCTTATCATATTTTTCCCTATTATGTTGTGCCGTCAGGACAAGGTCTTAAATTTTGTTAATTTCTTCAATTTTACAAATACAGTCGCTAATGGTAGGGGGGGATTGCCTTTTCCAGTACATTGGTATACAAGATTTGGCCGCATTCACAATAAGGTATAACACCGATTTTCTGTATTTTTTCAATGGGATATTGGATACATGCACCAAGAAAAAAGCCGGATTATTGGGAAACACAAAGTGGGTGAACTCTTGAGCTAGGTCCCGGACTGCTCTCCAAAAGAAAGACAGCTTCGAGCAAGACCAAAAAACGTGCAGTAACGTTCCCGACTCCCTCTGGCATCTCCAGCAACGATCTGTGTTATTCCGATAGAATTTGTGCAGTAAATAAGGGACGTAATACCATCTTGTAAGAATCTTATAATTAGTCTCATGAATTTTCGCACAAGAGGGTGTTTTCAGTAAAAGCGTATATATGCATTGTTCCTCCTTCTGTGTGAATGTGCGATTCAGATCCATCTCCCACTTCCCTAGACAGGGTAAGCGACTACCCTCCGACGGGAGCATCAGTAAGTCATACACCTTGGATAGAGGTCGTGACAGAGTGCCCTCATTCGAGCAGTACTCTTCAAAGTGTGTGAGATCTCTACTGAAAGTTCTCGGATTCGGCAATGAGTGTAGATAATGGTGTAATTGAATGGCTTTCCAAAAAGTGAGTCCAACAGGACCCAGCACATCAGTCAATTGCTCTAGCGTGGGCCAACGAGTTTCAAGCACGAGGTGGGAGGCTTGAAAGCACCCCCTATCCCTCAGATTCCGAAACGACTGGTCTTCCAGACCAGGAGAGAAGGCAGGATTACCTATGATCGAGAACAAAGGGAAATTGTTTGTGGATAGTGGCAGTTGCATCAATAAAGAGGATGCTATAGGTATTGTGGTTACAATAGTAGGGTGTTTTTTAAGGTCCCGTGAAAGAGATCCGTAGCACCAGGGTGCCCCGCACAGCTACATATCAGACTGCATTTGTTCAATACGCGCCCACGATTTGTTGCGAGAATGTCGTCTCCAATCTATTAATCTGCCCAGGTGAGACGCTTGGTAGTATTTTAAGGAGTCAGGCAGGGCCAGGCCTCCATAGATTTTGGGAAGAGAGAGTTGAGAGCGAGGGCCATGTGGTTTAATTTTCGCCCAAACGAAGCTGGTAAGTTGGCCGTATATTTAAAATTCACGCAAGATATTTGGTACTGATATTAGTGGATTGGTGAGGGAAAAAAGCAGGTCATCAGCATATGCCGATACCTTGCAATGAGTATCTCCCACGCGAAACCCCGAAATGTCCGGATGGAGGCAAACTCTGCACAGGAAGGGTTCTAAGGAGAGCGAGAACAACAGGGGAGACAGGGGACATCCCTACCTTGTCCCATTAGTGATCGGGAAAGGATTAGACAGGAGCCCGTTAGATTTCACTTGTGCGGTGGGCTTGGAATATACAGTGGGTACGGAAAGTATTCAGACCCCCTTACATTTTTCACTCTTTGTTATATTGCAGCCATTTGCTAAAATCATTTAAGTTCATTCTTCTTCCTCATGAATGTACACATAGCACCCCATACTGACAGAAAAACACAGAATTGTTGACATTGTTGCAGATTTATTAAAAAAGAAAAACTGAAATATCACATGGTCCTAAGTATTCAGACCCTTTGCTGTGACACTCATATATTTAACTCAGGTGCTTTCCATTTCTTCTGATCATCCTTGAGATGGTTCTACACCTTCATTTGAGTCCAGCTGTGTTTGATTATACTAATTGGACTTGATTAGGAAAGCCACACACCTGTCTATATAAGACCTTCCAGATCACAATGCATGTCAGAGCAAATGAGAATCATGAGGTCAAAGGAACTGCCTGAAGAGCTCAGAGACAGAATTGTGGCAAGGCACAGATCTGGCCAAGGTTACAAAAAGATTTCTGCTGCACTTAAGGTTCCTAAGAGCACAGTGGCCTCCATAATCCTCAAATGGAAGACGTTTGGGATGACCAGAACCCTTCCTAGAGCTGGCCGTCTGGCCAAACTGAGCTATCGGGGGAGAAGAGCCTTGGTGAGAGAGGTAAAGAGGAACCCAACGATCACTGTGGCTGAGCTCCAGAGATGCAGTCAGGAGATGGGAGAAAGTTGTAGAAAGTCAACCATCACTGCAGCCCTCCACCAGTCAGGGCTTTATGGCAGAGTGGCCCGACGGAAGCCTCTCCTCAGTGTAAGACACGTGAAAGCCCGCATGGAGTTTGCTAAAAAACACCTGAAGGACTCCAAGATGGTGAGAAATAAGATTCTCTGGTCTGATGAGACCAAAATAGAACTTTTTGGCCTTAATTCTAAGCGGTATATGTGGAGAAAACCAGGCACTGCTCATCACCTGTCCAATACAGTCCCAACAGTGAAGCATGGTGGTGGCAGCATCATGCTGTGGGGTGTTTTTCAGCTGCAGGGACAGGACGACAGGTTGCAATCGAGGGAAAGATGAATGCGGCCAAGTACAGGGATATCCTGGACAAAAACCTTCTCCAGAGTGCTCTGGACCTCAGACTGGGCCGAAGGTTTACCTTCCAACATGACAATGACCCTAAGCACACAGC
Organism: Pelophylax lessonae; assembly: GCF_965119305.1. Taxonomy (NCBI): domain Eukaryota; kingdom Metazoa; phylum Chordata; class Amphibia; order Anura; family Ranidae; genus Pelophylax; species Pelophylax lessonae. Next base: position 152,235,213 of record NC_138779.1, on the reverse strand, counting down.
TAAAATAACGAAGGAGTGGCTTCACAACAACTCCGTGACTGTTCTTGAATGGCCCAGCCAGAGCCCTGACTTAAACCCAATTGAGCATCTCTGGAGAGACCTAAAAATGGCTGTCCACCAACGTTTACCATCCAACCTGACAGAACTGGAGAGGATCTGCAAGGAGGAATGGCAGAGGATCCCCAAATCCAGGTGTGAAAGACTTGTTGCATCTTTCCCAAAAAGACTCCTGGCTGTATTAGATCAAAAGGGGGCTTCTACTAAATACTGAGCAAAGGGTCTGAATACTTAGGACCATGTGATATTTCAGTTTTTCTTTTTTAATAAATCTGCAACAATGTCAACAATTCTGTGTTTTTCTGTCAGTATGGGGTGCTATGTGTACATTCATGAGGAAGAAGAATGAACTTACATGATTTTAGCAAATGGCTGCAATATAACAAAGAGTAAAAAATTTAAGGGGGTCTGAATACTTTCCATACCCACTGTATCTGAGAAATCCAGTTGATCATATTTTTCCCAAGGCCTACATGGTGTAATACGAAAAACATAAATCGCCAATCAACTAGGTCAAACGCCTTCTCAGCGTCAGTACTTAGAAAGATACTAGGCGTATTAGACGTATTTGCAACGTGGACCAAGTTCAGGACTTTGGTCGTGTTGTCTCTGGCCTCCCTTGATGGTATAAACCCCACTTGATCTAAGTGGACAAGATGGTGGAGATGTGGAGCGAGACGCATGGCTAGAACCTTAGTAAATATTTTAAGGTCAGTATTCAGGAGCGATATAGGTCGATAGCTACCACATGTAGCCTGATCTCTGCCGTCTTTATGAACAAGAGAGATATGCCCTTTAGGGTATCCCAAGGAAAGGTGGTGTCTGAACCTAACCCATTAAACAGTCTGACCATATGGGGGCCAAGCGTGGATAAGAAAACCCTATAATATTCTACAGTAAAGCCATCAGGGCCTGGCGGCTTACCCAGCTTGAAGGAGCCAATGGCCACGCACAATTCTTCCATAGAGATGGGGGCCTCTAACTCTGTCAGTACCTCAGTCGGAAGTTTGGGGAGCTGAGAGGATGTAATATAGTCCTCCATATGAGACTGGGGTACCTGATGGTCAGGCAGCTTGTACAAGGAGGCATAAAATACCCTCCAAATTCCCACACTATATGTAAGGGAAGAGTTATCTTCTGTCCAGTTAGAGACCAGATGGGGAATATAACTCGCCTGCCTCTGTTCCCGCACTGCCCACGCTAAATGTTTCCCACACTTGTTCCCCGAAATGTAGAATGATTTACGACATTTCTGTAAGTCCGCTTTGACTTTAAAATACAGGAGGTCGGTAACTTGTTTGTGAAGCAATAACAATTCTTTCTTCACCACCGGCTGCGGGCGTCGTTTATGGAGAGTTTCTTTCAAAAACTTTTTATTGGGTTTTTGATAAACGCAAACATGTAAGTAACATATGTCACACTTTGGCTAAACAAATCATAAAGAAATTTGAACATATAACATAGCCAAATACAATAACGCATATATAATACAAAATTATCAAAAGGTTGTATCATGTGTGGTTTTGAGGTTTGTATTATAGACCTAGCATAGTCAAAAGGTAAGTTACGTCGGGTTATTCCACGGTCAGGGGGGCCTAACCCGTGCTCCGGACACCCCCCAGGGGATCATGCTGTGTTCGGACCATGGAAGCACCTCCTCACGGGAAAATAGTTTTTTTTCTTTATCATTTAAAAGGGTGGTTAAGGGGGGGGGAAATCCTCTCTTTTTGTTGGATAACTGTTGGTGATGATGAGCGTAAAATTGGGAAGGCTCACTGAACCTTAAACCTGTTAAAAGTCATTATATAAGTGTATCAGGTTTTGATGGGGAGAAGGTATGGGAGGGGGGTAGGAGGGTAAGGAATGGCAGCGGGAAGAAAAAGGGGGGGTAGTAAAATGAAATGTGGAACTTAATATAATATGGTGGAAAGCTTATTGGGAAAGTTGTGGCAGAGTATAAATCGGGTCTGAGGGGTGTAGTTTCGGGATTTTTCAAGTAGTAGAGGCAGTTGTGTAGTTCTGGAAAACATTAGAAGTGGTGAAATCAAGCCATGGTGCCCATTGTTTGTAGTATTTTTGAGGGGTTTCCCTAGCTTGGTGAATTAGTTCTTCCATCTCTGCTACTTTGTTTATGCGAGAAAACCATTCTTTAAAGGAGGGTGGGGTTGTTGTCTTCCAGTGACAGGGGATGCACATCTTGGCTGCATTAATAAGATGGAGAGTGAGTGATTTTCTTTAGGCAGATTGAGGAAGTGTGGTGTGGTGAAGAAGGTACTGTGCAGGGGAATATTCAATTGTGTATGTAGTGATTTTCGGGATTATTTCATGTACTATTTTCCAAAAAGGTTGTATGAGCTGGCATTCCCGCCATATGTGTAATAATGTGCCTTTCTCCCTGCTACATCTCCAACATAGGGGAGAGTTGACAGCATTAATTTTGTGCAATTTATCAGGTGTCAGATACCATTTTGTGAATATTTTCTTACCATTTTCCTGTACTGATACGTTAAGGGAGCCTTTGTGTATATGCGTAAAAATGTTTTTCCAATCTGAATAGGAGAGGTGTATTGATAGTTCTTCTTCCCATCTTTTGCAAGTTTTATCTGGGCTGGTATCATTTTGTGGTGACAGGAGTGTGTGAATACTTGAAATCAGATGACGTTGGGGTTCCGTCTGTAGGCATAATAGTTTGAAGAAGGACAGAGGTTTGGACGACGACGCAATTCTTTTGGGAGCAAGTAGGAATTGTCTGATTTGGAGATAGTTGAAAAAGGTTATACTGTGTCTAGGAAAACGGGTTTTCATGGATTCAAAAGAACAAAGGATACCATTGTGGAAGAGATGTTCAGCCCTCTGAGGATTCTCTGAATCAATGATATGGCTGTCATGGAGTTTAAGACCTCGTGGGAAGTTGGGGTTATTGGAGAGGGGGGTTGGGGGTCCAGGGGCTGACGCCAGATCAAATTTCTTACACATCATCCTAAAAACCAACAACGTTGCATTGATCAAGGGGTGTTTTGTATGTGGTTTGTGAATTAGAAGCGGGTCAATCCAAGGAAGTTGTTTCGTAGGGATATTTACCATTGAACTCTCAAGAGTGACCCAATCTTTGGAAGATGCATGGACATGCCAATCCACTACTCTAGTAAGATGGCAGGACCAGTAATACTTGAGCAGGTCTGGAAGTCCCACACCTCCCTGAAGTTTTGGAGATGTGAGTCGACTCCAGTTTAACCTAGGACGTTTGGAGGACCAAACGAAATCTGAACAGATCCGTTTGTATTCTAGAAAAAAAGAAGAGGGGAGTTTGGTAGGTATTGGATGTAGAAGATATAGCAGTCTTGGTAGGATGTTCATTTTAACAAGTGCGATTTTCCCAAACCATGAAAAGGGGCAGTTCTTCCATTCCAGAAGATCGCGTTTAATGGAGCGAAGTAATTTTGCATGGTTTAAGGAATACAAGTCCTTAAGAGAGGTGGGAATATGAATGCCTAAGTAGGTAATTGAGTGTGGGTCCCATAAGAATGGAAAGTTTGCTTGACACAAACGGAGGGTGTTTGTTGGGAGGGATATATTTAAAGCATTAGATTTGGCATAGTTAATTTTAAGATTTGAGATTGTTTGAAAGGTTGTGAGTTCTCGGAGCAAGTTAGGGATTGTGGTAAGGGGTTCGGTGAGGAAGAGGAGAATATCGTCCGCATATGCCGCTACTTTATATTGTTTGTCTGCAATAGTAACTCCCTTGATGTCGGGGTGCGCACGAAGTCGACGTAGAAAGGGTTCTAATGTAATGATGAAAATGAGCGGAGAGAGGGGGCATCCCTGTCTTGTGCCGTTCGACACGGAGAAGGCGTCCGACAGGTGATTATTTACCCTAACACGGGCTTTAGGTTCGGCATATAGGGCCATGATAAATTGGAGCATTTGATCGCCAATACCGATCGCTTTTAGTGCTTCGGACTTATAGTCCCATGCCACTCTGTCGAACGCCTTCTCCGCGTCAAGGGACAAGAAGAATCCCTGTGTGTTTGAATTGTTAAGCCAATGATGTATGTTTAACGCTTTAAGGGTATTGTCCCTAGCCTCTCTTCCTGGAACAAATCCTACTTGGTCAAGTGAAATGATATCTGGGATAAAGGGGAGCAACCGATTTGCCAGTATCTTAGCGCACCATTTAACATCTAAATTTAGGAGGGAGATGGGTCTATAGTTTGTCACTAGGGTGTCATCTTTACCGGGTTTGGGAATAACTGTGATGTGCGCTTCAAGTAAATCTGGGCATGTCTTGGTTGCGGCTATTTTGGAATTAAAGGTTTGGAGAAAGTGTGGGGTCAGTGTGTCGGCAAAAAGCTTATAGTATGACGCAGTTAGACCGTCGGGACCAGGGCTTTTACCGGGTTAAATTTGTTTGAGCGCTATAGTAGCTTCCTCAGCTGATAAGGGTTGGTTTAGTGTTTTGATTGTTTCAGTAGAGAGGGGACCTGGGGCATATTTGGTTAAAAAGGCTTTGATTTTATCGATTCTAAGGTTGTCTGTATTGTTAATACTAGGGTCTAGATTATATAATTCAGAATAGTATTTAAAAAATTGTTTGGCAATACCTTCGTTAGAAGATATTCTATTGCCGGCGGGATCTACAATCGTGTGGATGGTTCTTGTTGCTTTCTTGGCTTGAATGGCCCTGGCTAGGAGTTTGCCCGATTTATTGCCAAATTCGTAGTAAAGTTTATGTTGTAATGAGAATTTGCGTTTAACTATTTTACCCATAATTTCTAAGAGCTCGGTTCTTACCTGTGTTAGTTCTGAGAGGGATTGAGTAGCTATTGATTGTTTGTGAACATTTTCAAGTTTGCAAATTTTTTGTGTAAGTTGCATAATGTGCGCTTGTTGCATTTTTTTCCTTTTAGATGCCAAGGAGATTATTTCCCCTCTAATCACACATTTGTGTGCAGCCAATATAGTGGCTGGGTGGAGATCAGGGTTGGAGTTCTCGGCAAAATAGTGTGTTACAGTATTTTTGATAGACTTTACATATTCAGGGTTAGAAAGCAAAGAGTTGTCTAGGCGCCAGATATTAGAGTTTGATCGTTGAGAGGGGAGCGTCAGGGAAAGGTAAATGGGATGATGATCTGAGGTAATCATTGGTTCAATATCCGTTTTAATCAGGGATTGGACAAAATTTTGTGAGATAAAAAAGTAATCAATTCTTGTGTAGCTATTGTGGGGATTGGAGAAAAAAGTAAAATCTTTAGTATTCGGGTTCATAGTGCGCCATGTATCATGTAGTGTCAATTTGTGTAGTTCTGTTTTAATCGCTTTGAGAGTTTTGTACGATAAAGCAGAAGAACCCGAAGAGGTGTCAAGAAGAGGATTAAGAGCTACGTTAAAGTCCCCGCCCACAATCATGAGTTCCGATTGGAGATTAGTCAATCGTCCTAAAACGTCTTGGAAAAAAGATACGTGGTCTGAGTTGGGGGCGTAGATGTTAACCAGCGTAATAGGTAATGTAAAAATGGTACCTTTGAGAAGAATAAATCGGCCTTGGGGGTCGGTAATGGAATCAAGAATCTTTAAAGGGCAATGTTTGGAAATTAGGATTGAAACTCCTTTTGATTTAGATTCGGAGTTTGGTGCATGGAAGACCGACGTATATTGTTTGTTATACAGTTTAGGGATATTATCCGAGCGAAAGTGCGTTTCCTGTACAAATATAACATCTGCTTTGGATGAACGAATGGATAGGAAAAATTTTGTGCGTTTTTCCGGTGTGTTCAAGCCATTGGCGTTAATGGAGTATAATGATAATACTCTGGGAGGGGGATCTGGAGGTGGGGGAGAAATTAGGTGCGAAGCCATCTTCGATATGTTAAGGGATATAGGTGTGTGCGTTGGAGAGAGGTTCAAGTTGTTGGGAGAGTGGGGAAAAAGGATAGGGAGGTTGAATGCTGATTAATGGGGGGGGCTGAGCCTGATACTACGTGATTTGCGGGAGAGAGGTGAGAGGGGAAGATGGGTAAGGAGGTAAGGGATCAAGGTCTGGGACCAGGAGGACCTGCCTACCTGTCTGTCCTTATGGACCTTTGGGTAAAAACACTGAGTGAAATGTAATCAGGAGTCTGTTAGTATGAGTACTGAAAAAGAGATTTCTCTGTTTGGGGGTTGGAGTTGTCCTCGTCAGGGGATACCTGCGGTGACCGAATAAACAGGGGCCGCCGCCACGAATGTTCAATATCATTAGTTTTTAACCTCGGGAGTATGGTGAAAAAACGAAGTGGTGTGGTCAAGGAGTTTAGATTACCCGTAATGGGGTAAGTGTGAAATAAAGTCATTACGTGATCGGGTTTTGAGGGGAGGTGGAAATTAAGACTAAGATCAAGAGGATTTATTAGCGTTGTCGTAGGAGTCTCGGGGATCACCGTACCTTTCGGTGTATTGTATACAATGAGAAATAGCGATGGAATAAATCATATGATTAACATTAACCGGAAACAGGGTTAAACGTTATGCAACAATAAACATTGTTAACTCGAGTTTAATTGTGAACTATCAACTGATATTCATGGTGAGATCAGGTAGATATGATACACTAAAGAAGGATGTAACAGGTTTGTCCTCCTCTTAGGCAGTTGCGTATAATAGTGACTGTTAGGAACCTGTCAGGAAGGCTCTGGCAGAGGATGAGTTAAGACTCACAGGCTATTCCGGCTCCACCCCTCTCATCTAGAAAGAGCTCTATTTAAGCTGGATCAGCACACAGGTTCAGTGCTGTCTTGTCTTCAGCTCCTGCCGTTGTTCCTGAACCTGTGACCTGTTTGCTGCTGATTTCCTCTTGACCTTTTGGCTTGTTCCTGACTCCTCGCGTCTGCTGCCCATCCTGACCCCGGCTTGTTTGACCATTCTCTCGGATCTCCCTTGTCTGTTTACCCGCCTTCAGACCTTGATCGGTTCACCCTTGGTGGGGCGACCCTGAGGACCGCGACCTGGTATCCACACGCAGCGAACTCCATCCTTACCACTAGAGGCTCTGGCGAAAACCGGTGGATACTTAGACTCCGCACCTCAGGCTAGCCTGTGTCACTTACCTTGGGGGTTCCGTCCAAGCTCCGCCCTCTAGCGGACATCGGGGCCTATCTCTGTCGCCAGGTTACCACCAGCACCCTAACAGTACAAGACAGCCCTAAATCTTTACTTGCATGCTAATCTACCATGAACTGAAGCTACATCACCGAATCCTCAAAGCTATTTCAAGGGTTCTTTTGTGTTCAAAAGGTTGATAAAACCTGGCCTAGGCACTCCCGTGTCTACAGCCTGATAGCTGTACATCTGCAGTGTGAGATGCAAACCACTGCTACCTGACTGTTAGTCTCAGGACATTTGTGGTGAGATTTGGTGATGTCACTACTGTGCTGCACACTGTTCTCTGACATAAGGAAGCAAAACCCTGCCTCTACCAAGATGGCCGCCTCCAACCAGAGATACAGTGCAGCACAAAGCATGGTAAGTCAGTAATGGGAATGGTGGGAGAACAGAGGCAATATTGGTGACTAGTCCTCTGCCCTCTCTGCCTTTTTTTCAACACAGCTTTAATGGCTTTGTTAGGGGTTAAAGACAAGATCTTCGTCCCGGAAGAGGTCAGAACAGCAATTCTGGCTGCCTGTCATGATCACCCTCTGGCCGGTCATTTTGGCGTCCATAGAACCCTTGACCTCCTGCAGCGTTCTTTTTGGTGTCTTGACATGGAAGAGAGCTGCAGGAGTTGTGTACTCTCCTGTACCACCTGTTCCCGGTGTAAAACCACCAGAAGTAAGGCATGGGGCCTTCTCAGACCTCTTCCCATCCCTGATCGGCCCTGGCAAACAATTGCCATGGATTTTATCGTGGAACTTCCACCTTCTGCAGGGTGCTCTGCCATTTTTGTGGTGGTAGATTGACTCTCTAAAATGGCCCATTTTTTGCCCCTCAAGGGTACTCCCTCTGCAAGGGAAACTGCAGAGATCTTCATTAGGGAGATCATAAGACTCCATGGGATTCCCAGGAACATCATCTCTGACAGAGGGGTACAATTTACGTCCCGCTTCTGGAAGGCTTTATGTAAACTGTTAAAGATCGAGCTGTCTATGTCCTCAGCCTACCACCCACAGACCAACGGACAAACTGAGAGGACAAACCAAACCCTGGAGCAGTACCTGCGGTGCTTTACCACCTTTGTCCAGGACGACTGGGTAGCCCTGTTACCATTTGCAGAATTCTCCTACAACAATTCCAAGCACTCTGTTACTGGCCAATCTCCCTTCTTCGCTAATTACGGATTTCATCCCTCCTTCTTACCAGATATTCCATGTGAATCTGGAGTTCCTGCAGTCCAAGACACCGTCAACTTCTTTTCCCGGAATAATAATCTTCTGCGGGAGACCTTAGCCAAGGCCCAAAGTGCGTCCAAAAGGATCTTTGATAAGAGAAAGAAGGGAGAGTTGATTCTTCAACCTGACGATCGGGTCTGGCTTTCCACAGCTAATCTCCGCCTAGCCTGTCCGTCCAAGAAACTGGCTCCCAGATTTATTGGTCCATTTCCAGTTAAAAGGAAACTCAATGATGTGTCCTATGAACTATCCCTACCCGATACCCTTCGGATCCATCCCATATTTCATGTTTCCTTACTGAAGCCCGTGATCCCCGATAACTTCCCTGGTAGAAGTTCAGGTACCCCAGAACCTGTGTTCATGGATGGAGATGTGGAGTATGAGGTTGAGGCTGTGGTGGACTGTCGAAAGAGAGGCAACCAGCTACAGTTTCTCATCAAATGGAAGAGTTATGGTCCGGAAGAGAACTCCTGGGAGCCTGAACAGAACGTCCATGCTGCGGACCTAATCCAAGCATTTTTTCGTGCTCATCCACAAAAAAGGAGCTTGTTGGGCACCCGGAGGTTGCCCTTAAGGGGGGGGGGCAATGTTAGGAACCTGTCAGGAAGGCTCTGGCAGAGGATGAGTTAAGACTCACAGGCTATTCCGGCTCCACCCCTCTCATCTAGAAAGAGCTCTATTTAAGCTGGATCAGCACACAGGTTCAGTGCTGTCTTGTCTTCAGCTCCTGCCGTTGTTCCTGAACCTGTGACCTGTTTGCTGCTGATTTCCTGTTTACCTTTTGGCTTGTTCCTGACTCCGCTCGTCTGCTGCCCGTCCTGACCCCGGCTTGTTTGACCATTCTCTCGGATCTCCCTTGTCTGTTTACCCACCTTCAGACCTTGATCGGTTCACCCTTGGTGGGGTGACCCTGAGGACCGCGACCTGGTATCCACACGCAGCGAACTCCATCCTCACCACTAGAGGCTCTGGTGAAAACCGGTGGATACTTAGACTCCGCACCTCAGGCTAGCCTGTGTCACTTACCTTGGGGGTTCCGTCCAAGCTCCGCCCTCTAGCGGACATCGGGGCCTATCTCTGTCGCCAGGTTACCACCAGCACCCTAACAGTGACATTCCGCGTTTGATCATGGTGTTTCCATCGTTCTCCCACCTGGCTGTAGGAGAAGGAGCGAGACCCCGTAACGGAGCAAGCTATGGTGTCGTATTAGAGGCCTATCATGTATTAATCGTGTAGTGCACTAAGACACATCCTCCCAGGGAGCTGCGTGTAATGATGACATTCATCGTTTGTTTATGGCGTCTCGATCACTCTCCCACCATTCATAGGAGAAGGAGTGAGACCCCGTAACGAAGCAAGCTATGGTGCCTTATTAGAGGCCAATCGTGTATTATTCGTGTAGTGCACTAAGACACGTCAAATTCTTATGAATAATAAGAATAACCAATCATGGAGATAGACAAATACTCATTGCTATATGCACGGGTGAGTAGGTAATGATTCAAATAATATGCACCTTGGCAAAGGAAAACGAGACAAAGTAGGAGGGCCTGTGTGGTTGATTTCAGTTGCCAAGGTGTAGGAGTTATAGCTCAAGTTAAGAAAAGAAAGAAAAAAAAAAAAAAGGTCGCAGTCTCTTAATGACTATTTTGCGCAATAAGAGGTAGGATCCTAGTGGCCTGCTAAAAGGGTTTGACATGTTTTCAGTTGAACAAATTTTCCTGCGAAATTCAAATTAGTTCAATACAAAGGCTGTTCCGTCGGGTAAGTCATTTGATAACCAGAGATGGATATGAAAAAAACAGCAGAAAAAGAAGAAATGTATATAAAGTTCAACCAGTAATGATATCAGCTCCCAGGATTTAGGTTTGGTGGTCCTTACGAGCTTTGCGTTGTTGCGGGGGCTTTGTTGGGCTGAAGCCGAAAGGTAGATTATGTGGCATGTTCGGGGCCCTTGCAGCTGATGGGGACCTATAGCGACTTTTAGTAATGCTGTGCGACCTTGGGTCGTGGCAGATAGGCAGATTGGAAATTTCCATTTATATATTATTCCTTTCGTGCGTAGAACTTCAAGAAGGGGTCTTAAGTCTCTACGTTGTTGGAGGGTAATACTCGATAAGTCTTGGTATATGTGGATAGTTGCGCCATCATATTCAATCTGATTTCTGCTTTTTGCCTTTCTCAGGATATCCTCCTTTAATTTATAGTCAATTAAGCAGCACACTACGTCCCTTGGGGGGTCGCTCTCTCTCCCTTTAGGTCTTAGGGCACGGTGTATACGTTCCATATCTATTGGTGATGGGGGGGGGCGGTCAAGAAGTGTGTTAAACAAGCCTGTGATAGCAGAAGATAAATGTTCTGTGTCCACAGCTTCTGGGAGCCCCCTGATGCGAAGATTATGGCGCCTCCCCCTATTGTCAAGGTCCTCCAGGTGACGTTGGAGGTCTCTCATTTTTATAGTATGGTGATCGAGTTTATAAGTGACAGAGTGCAGGGTCAGGTCATGCTGCGCTGTGACTTTTTCAACATCGTGCATCCTGCCTGAGAGAGCTTTGATATCAGCCTTCAATTCAGCTTTCAGGTCTAGGATGGCTGCCCCCAATGTCTCCTTAATATCAGCGGCTATGGCCCTGAGGTCTGACATGTTTAGCTGAGGAGATTGAGAGGGTGATGTGTGAGCTGGGAGAGGTTCTACTGCGGCGATAGAAGTGGAAATGAGGGCGGATGGCTGTGGATTGTGAGCCTGTGACAGTACCTGGGCGTATGTAGCGGTCGCCATCTTGGGTGTCTGACTGCCTTGTGTCTCTGGCTTGTGCTGAGTCGCCTTCGGTCTGGGCTCCCTCGGGGATCGCGATCTGGAGGCTGACGAGTTGCGGGAACGTGACCCCAATGGTTTTAAGACTGTGCAGCGGGCAGTAACTCCGTCGGGCTCGGCTGTGTTATCGTGGCGGCGGGAGCTCCGTGTCTATGCAGCCATCCAATAGCGAGGCCAAACCACGCCCCCCCATGGAGCGTTTCTAAGTCATAAATATTATTTAAAAGGGAGGCAAGATTCTCCAAACTAGCTTTTTTAATACGAGAATCATGTTTAATACGGACCCCTCTGATCACTGCCTTTTGGGCTTCCCAAAGGATGCCCGGGTCCCAATCCGGCATCGCGTTGATTCGAAAGAAGGTATCCAATTCCTTGCCTATGTCCTCAAGCATGTGTGGAGTCTAGAGGAGGCTGTCATTGAGTCTCCAGAAACGTGTGCCTGATGAGGGCACTTCTGATAAGGTGTAAGTTAGAGAGATGGCAGCGTGATCCAAAAACGGGATCGGATCAATGAGAGTAGATTTAACAGAATGCAATTGACGATGCGGGATCAAAAAAGAAGATTCTAGAATAAGATTTGTATGGGGCCAAGTAGAACGTATAGTCCCTTTCGCCAGAGTGTTGTAAGCGCCACACATCCACTAATTGGGCTTCATGCAGTGCCTGCAAGATCAGTTTACGAGACCCAGGGGGAACAGAGGAACATCTGGAGAATGTATCAACAGCAGGGACCAAAGGCACATTAAAGTCCCCACCAACAATCAACTGTCCCTCCGAGAAGGACATCAGTTTTTTCAAAGTTCGCCTGAGAAAATTATCCTGCCTTTCATTTTGAGCATAGAGTGTGGCGAGGGTAATCACAATACAGACCCTTAATGAATAGAAAACGTCCATCAGTGTCTTTAAGCATATGGAGATGTATCCACAGAAGTTTGGCCCGCAGTAGTATGGACACCCCTTTAGATTTTGCCACAACATTAGTTGAGTGATATGTCAATGGGTAATATCGATTTTTAAGGACGGGGAGTCTGTCATCCCTGAAGTGAGTTTTCTGTATAAATGCTACATCTGCCTTGTGGCACTTTAAGTAATTTAACAATACACTATGCTTTTCAGGAACATTAAGTCCCTTAGCATTGAGCGCAACCACTTTCAACAAGTCCATGAGACAGATGGAAAAGGACAGGGATAGGAGAAAAAAAAAAAAAAGGGGGGGGGGAGGGGAAGAGAAACCCAAGGTGGAGAGAAAAGTAGGGGGAAAACAAAGTAGAATAGAGGGGAAAAGAAAGATACAAAAGTACCAAAGAGAGAGAGAAAATAACCAAGAAAAAGGGAGAAGAGAGAACCCTCACAAGCCTTAATTAGATGATCTGCACTAGCGCACAGTGGCCACAAGCCAACAACGGTGCGCAGGCCTAAGTGGGGGAGTGGATGGAGAGGAAACGGAGAGAGAGAGGGACCGGACCTCCCCACCCAGCCCAGCAGGCAGGAAACCAAGCATAATCATAAGAGAATGCAACAAGCAAAGCGGTACATATAAGAACGGAAAAGAAAAAAATACAAGGCAAAAATAGAACCAATACAAGAATGGAGTGACTGAGCTGCTCCGCCATAGGTAGTGTGAAACAGGACAACCCAGCACCCGGAGATGCTATGAGTGCCACATGGCAATTTAACAGAGCCCCACATGCAAATACGCTACTGTCCCGAATGTGACATGTCATTCCCCATCTATCTCCTCCCCCCCTTTAGGCGGGAAAACCAGTAACAGGGTCAAAGAGCAACTCAGTCCCCCAGTTAATGCAGCAGCCCAACAAAAATATTCAAAGGAGTCTGATAAACGAAATGTAACCGCACACCAGGCATCAAAGATACCACCAAGATGCGTAAAAAAAAAAAAATACCCTCAACATTTGGGCCAAAGCCACCAAGTAAAGAAGTCAGTAAGGTACTAGATGCCTGAGCCCTAAAGAGAGAGCTGTAGTATGGCTATATGATGAATAATCAAATAAAGCAAGGTGCATTGATCACAAGGGCGAAAAGTGGTAAAAAGTTGCAAAATGATAACCAGCAGGTATGTGCTACAGGGGGTACCACCATTGTCGTGAATTACCATCTGGTCTCCAACCCTGGGGAGGGGGGGGGCCCAACATTGTCACCCAAAGGGGACACTTATAGCACTAAAGATATGCCATCAACCCTGACATAATCTGCCAGCAGGGCAGTCGTCATAAAGAAACTGTTCCACAGCCAGGAGGGTAGCACCCACATAATAAATTGGGGTAACCAATTGCACCAGCGGGGCGCCACAAGTCATTAGATGTAGTCCACAGTGGTCAGATACGCAGCAGGACAGGGCAGCAGCAGTCACTTACATACAGATTGCAGTTAAGGCTCTCGAGGTCCGTACCGCAAAGGTGCTCTAGAACGACAGAGGGGCCGCTGAGGTCGCGGTGGCAAGCTCCTCCATGATGGCGGTAAACGCTGGCAGCCAGCTTGATGCAGGAGAAGCTGCAACCAGTCAGGGACATCAATGGGGTTGGACTCCATGAAAGTGAATAATGCCTCCAAGTCTACAGGAGATCTAAGGCTGAAGTAAGAGTTATTTTTTTGGAAAGAAGCCGAGAGGGGGAAGCCCCACCTGTAGGTAATACCCTTTTGTCGGGCTAGGTCCAGCAGTGGTCGAAGCAAGGCTCTGCGATGTAGGGTAGCTTTCGAGATATCTGGCAAAATCTTGACCAGGGCACCGTCAAAGTCCACCGGTCCCGCATCCCAGGCTCTCCAGGACGGCCAATTCCTTGTGTTGGAACCAGATGACATCACTAGGTCTATTAGGTTCCGCAGATCTAGGACCAATGGCTCTGTGCACCTGATCGAATTCAAGATTATTACCAGATTGCATCACCCAGCAATCTGGTAATAATGGCGGTAACAGTAGCAAACAGGCCTTCAGTCCCTGTCGCCTCAGGGAGACCCCTGCCCATTTCTGTCCTCCATGTCCTCCACCTGTATCTGTAGAGCTACAGACACATCTAGCTGGGATGTCTGTGAGGTCTCAATTTTGGCCAGTCTCTGCTCTATGTCTGTCAAAGCCGCCTCTCCTGTGGAAACCCGGTCAGCCAGAGTCCTTACCTCTTTGCGGACCGCCTGCACCTCCCTCCGATGTGTCTCCTATATGCGGCCCACCATCGCCTCCAAGTCCGCCTTGCTAGGTAAAGAGGGGAGCAGAGCGCGCAGCTCCTCATCCGCACGCAGTGTCAGCGGGCTCTGTAACGATCCAGAAGGTCGAGGGAAGAGGGCAGCAGAGGCGTCCGAGAATGCCTCCGACACTGAGGAGGGAGCAGGTGAGGCTGGGGAGACCTGGACCTCTGGCGCCTCGTAGAGCAGTGCATGTGACTCTTTAGCCTCGGGGACGGCGTCTAGGAGGCCGCTAAAAATTGTGTATTTATGCCTTAGTGGCTGGCTTGCCGGGTGTCCCTGCGATCCTGGGGATGCCCTTAGTCTTCATTTTCTTCGCCAATGGCATTCCCACACTTTGTAAGCTTTAATAGCCTGGCTGGGTGAGATAGGAGACGGAGCTCACTGGAAGTGCGACTTCACCCGTCCATGTCCAGGCCACGCCCCTCCGCCAGGTGCTTTTTAACCTGTGAGTCACACTAGGTACCTATACATTTAGTGGGCAAAATATCAAATGAAAGGTACACTAGTGAAAAGGCCTACAGGATACAGAGTATGACAGATGAGAGCAATGGGGAATCCTCACTGTCAGATTTAGGCTTAGTACCTCAGTACACGAACCTGTAGAGAGCAGCGGCAACTTGACAGATAGCTCTGATGATAGAGTAGAGGTCCCTGAAGTACACGACAGGGAGCTGGCAGGGACCCTGGTGAGGGTTCTCTTTGGGCTAGAGGCTTTGGCAAAGCCGGGAGATTGTAGCCACTTGCAGTCAGGCAGCACCTCTGTTACCTCCCCTTACTTGCAGGAAATTTTGAGCAACTTCCAGAAGAATAGGAGGGAGGTTAGGAAGAGCTGTCCAGAAAATTGATGAGGGCCTTAACCTGTCTCAGTGAGCCTGGTCTGTTAAATGAAGTAGCACAGATATGAGCAAGCTGTACATGAAATCGCACTGCTTTGAAGTCGCACTGAAGTAGCGCATCTACATCTGTTCTACATCTGTCTAGCTCTTTTTTTATGCCAGTATTATTGTATGTTTTTCAACTTTTTTAATTTAATACAAGTTTTGTAAAATCTAATAGGAAAGGCTTCTGGAGGCAAGAATATTACCTATCAGAAGAACTTTTTAGGTTGGTTTACTAAAGAAATTGAACATGTTCGCTTTGCAAAGTGAATGTTCATTTTCCAAGGAGTTTTTTCCTTAATTGACTTCAATCATCCAATCATGTGCAAGAAAAACTAAACATTTTTAATTTTCCTTGCAAGATTGGATATTCTATACAAAGTGAATTTCTACCAAAATCTGCTAAGCTAATTGAAAATTCCCCTTCAAAGTTAAAAATCCCTTGCAAAGTGAACATGATCTACTCATTTAGCAAATCAACCTAATGGTGCCACTCACAGCTGAAAAGAATGTGTTTATGAAAATTGTGAGTGCAACATTAACAATTCATGTTAATGCAAATATAAGTTTGTATTAGAGGTCTGCAAATAGAAAAATGCTTATTGACATTGCTCACAAAGTAAGCACAAATGCTATACAGGTGCCCTGTTTATTATTTATGACCTAACAACAGTGTGAATCTGATGGTGCAGGATTTTTTTGTAGACATTACTTGGTACCTATGATTGGAAATATAAAAAAACTCTTCTAGTATTATCCTGGGCATCTGGGTGATGTAGGCTATTTCCAAACACCAAGGGACCTCCTCCTTAAACATTTCAAACCTGACAGAGATTCTTACCTTTTCCCACTGTAATAAAATGTTTTTTTCTTTGCAGCCTTTGTCCACTTTGTAGATATTTAAAAAAATGAATTGCCCTTCTGATCAGGGCAGAGAGTCACAGGCAGAATTTAGAAACCTAAAAAAGTTCTAATTCTTCCACACCTTTTCCAAAACTGAGCACAAAAAAAATGATTAGAAGTGGGTTTTGCTATATTTGTGGACATGGATATTTCAGACATTTTCTTACCCTCTAGTGGAGCACACTAGTCCCTCCGTACAAGGACAATAGTTGAGAATAGTACCATAATCTTCATCATTGGTGATCACTTTTAGTAGGTTTCTGGTCTGACTGTGGCACTGTTCTCCTTCAGATGGAAGTGGAATACACACTGGAAATGGATATGCTGTCAACAGAAAAAGGAATTGCTGAATTTAGTGCACAGTTGAGCTCAAGGGAAAAAAAGACCCTTGCAAGCTCCTCCAGCACTGCAAGGGTTAAAGTATTACCAACCCTCTTTTATTTTCAAATCAACAAATCATCATCCATTACAGTTTACTTGTATGCAAAATAGTTTCTGTAGAAACGCTTTGAAAAAATCTCACTTTAAACCATTATTCAAATGCATTGTCTGATTCCTGTGCACTGCTTCTACAAACTACAAACTTCCTGTTGAGGAGCATGCAAGGTCATTTTAAATAATTCAGTTACATTCACTGGGAATACATGTCTCATCATAACTAGAGCACATATGTCCACTATCATTATTAAAATGCTAATTAGGACTCTGGGCCAACGTACACATTGCCCTTTAATCAGATCCTGGAAACTTGCACCAAAGTGTGGCTCCATGGGACCTTGTAAGGAAAAGGAGCCACTCTAAAATTGGGATGTTGGGGACAGCATTTCTAAATTATGACTGGATGGACAGACAAATGCATGCTTGACAGACATATGAACAGACAGACAGACTGATGCAAGCTAATTTCTAATTGCTTTTTATAGGTTAAAGCCCCGTACACACGAGTAGAAATTCGGCCGGGAAATTTCGTCCGACGACCGACCTGCCGATTTTCGGCTTGTTAGTATGGTGCTTCCGACAACCGACTCCGACTTTTCGGCCGAAAAAATCCTGGTGTGCAGGCTATAAAATTTTTGCCGACCGTCAAAACACGTCCGATTTTCGTCTCATTAGTACAGATTTCGATGGGGAAAAATCTTATGAGCAAGACTAGGCATGCTCAGAGATGAAAGAACACAAAGAAAGCAATCCAACACATGACATCACTTCTGAAGTAGAATTCTGTCGTGCGGGAAAATTTGTGTGCAGTCTAGAGCACATTCCAACCAACAGACACCACTCTGGACAAAAGATGGATGACCGGTCGGCGGAAATTTGTTGCGTGTGTACGAGGCTTAAGGGGGTCTTTCAAATTGATCTTTGTGAAAGGGGTAGTCTAAGATCAGCTCCTGTATTCTTGTTTCACTCTGCAGGCAGACATAAATTATCTCTTTATTATTTTAACTCACATACTTTGTGTTTTGGAGCAACAGAACCCAGAGGGGCATTGTTCTTCTGAAGGATCACATCTTGTCCTGCCAGTGCCAGACACCAGGCCTTTTGTACATCTGCCCCTGGAGCACGCCTGCCCTGAGCAACACTCTTCATCTTGCTGACAGTCCTGATTTGAATGACACAGCGCTTTAAGACAGTGTATACTGGGTAGGTTCGATTTTAACATATCTAGGAAAATCAATCTTAATGACAATATACACACAGTAAGTTCTCTGCACAAGAATAGAAGGAAAATGCATCAATTAACCTAATAAAATAATGCATTTTTTGCCATAAAAGGAGTTTGTTTTAGAAACCGTGCATTAGAAATAATGAATAATATCAATACCATATAAGCATTATGTACAAACACACGCACACACATACTATAGATATGCATATAAAAACAGATCATATTGTCATGGCCAAAAGTATTGGTACTCCATCATCTTTTTCCAAAGTGTTCACATTTGCTGTGAAATACGGTTCATTAAAAATGACATAATTTAAAGCACATTCATCATTCCTAATTCTATAGTCCACACAACAGCCACGTTGGTTTTTCTTTATGATTTAACATATTCTTGTAATTATTAAACCAAGTGAACATTGCATGTACATCATTTTTGATACACCTAAATTATTTAATTGCATATCCCTCTGAGGCAATAAGTGCAATCAAGCATATTCTTTAGCTCTGAATAAGCCCTACTTACTAAACTTCTCCAGTGACAACATGCTGTTCTTGAGCAAACTGCCACATTTGTCTTACATTTGATGTTTTTCTTCTTCCGGGTGAGTTTAAATTCTTTCCTGTAAAAGCAGAAACTGGTGTTCAGTGGGCTGGAAAACCAGCCATGAAACCACCAAATGATGGGACTTTATAGGTGTAAGGTTATGGCACAGACAGAGCAAACAAAAATTGAGTTAAAATTATTTATTGAAATTTATTAATTAACATTGTGAATTAAAAAGATACAGGATATGTATCCAAAAGTTCATGGTCAAAATTCATCGACAGAGATTACAGTAAAAGTACATATAAATACTACGTTCGTGTAGACCGAGGAGATGCAGGGGGTCATCGGGGTCCTACATGTTTCGCCAATTCAATGGCTTCGTCAGGGACCAAGTGACTTGTGACCTCTCACAAAGGTTCTAAACACAACACGTAATACACAAAAGTGAAATAACTGTAGACTGCATAACTGGACGTGCGTATAACTTGGTGCCGGACCCTTCCCCCAGGTCCTAAAATGGACGCGGGGTAGTGAGTGCCCTGATAGGCCAGCCAATGCTGGACCAGGCTGGGACAAAACAGTCGGGTAATTTATCGATTGCAGCAGAGCAGGATAAAAAATTCCAGCCTCCGAAAGTCAGATCTAAGTTGCATCCGTCCCGCACACCGCAGCGTCAGGTAGTGATGACCAGAAATTACATTTTAATTTAAATTCTTTACATAAATGCTCTATTGGAAACAGAACAGGGTTTATAGCAGGCCACTTCACAACACTTCAATGCCTGCCTTTCAACCACTTTTTGGGTTCTCTTCGATGTATACTTTGGGCTATTATTTTGCTGCAGGGTTGATGACCTGTGACTTAGATAAAGCTTTCTAGTATTAGGTCTGATTCCAGAATGCCTGACAGTCTTCAAATATCATAGTGTCACATACAGATTTAAGGCACCTTATGTCAGTGGCAGCATTGCATCTCTTTAACATTATGAAGCCTTTTTTAGGCATCAAAGTAAGAATGGTGTTCTTTTCCTCTGTCAACATATAGCTGCTGTAACTTACCAAAGCACACTAATTTTATTTCATAGGCCCAAAGAACATTATTTCAGAGGGACTGTGTCATGTTAACATATATTGTGGCGGGCTTGGGTGTGACTTTTTTTTTAGTAACTTTGTTTCAGATGGTAATAGATTTTGTGACATGAAATTGTTGTATATTGATGCTGAAAGTCAGACATGCCCTGTTTTGAGGTTTTCCTTGATTCTTTTTATGCCATTTAAAAAAAAAACATCAGTGGTGCAGATATATAAAGGGAGATTGGCTATAGTTCTATGGACCTTAAACTTCTTGATAATATTAGCAACTATGGTCAAAGCGACAGCTCTTTGGAGATGGTTTTGTAGCATTTACTAGTCTTGTTTTTACACTTGTGGTTGGGGGCCATAAAAACACGAGGTTGAGACATTTTTATTGCCAACCCTTAAACTGTTCCCTTTTAAGCTGCAAAGTCAGAAGATGGGGGTGTACACATGCCACAGATGTGGAGGTGTACATTGCAGCTATGCAAAAATGATCCTCGCTGTTGTTTTCGGTGGGCTGTGGTGCAACCCATTTTACTGAATAGGGCTGCCCTGCAACCACATGCAATGCATGCAATTGTGGTACAGTGGTGTAGGTTTTTAGGGGTTTTAATAGGCAATGAGGAGGCAACATATTGCCTCCTTACTGCCTGTTAAACACCCTCTGAAAAATGATCCCACAACAGATCACTTGTCAGAGACAAAAAACTAACAATTACTGTTCTATGACCTTCTCCCTTTTTAATTCTCGTGTTGCTGTTTACTGCACTGCACAAATTGTGAGTACTTTTTTCCATTTAAATAGACTAAGTAACTTATTCTAAAATGTTAAACACCTGTGGTGCTAATTAATGTGAATAATCTGCTTGGATGATTTCTAAAATCCAAAAAGGTCTTTTAACTTCTAAGGATACCCGTAATTGGGTTCATGCCATTTACATTTGTTTATTAGTTACTAGACTATGTTGAGTCATAAAACAAAGTTTCTCCTCTTTGTACTATGGAATAAAGAATGATGAATGCAATTTACCAAAATTGTTACCAAAAGCTTAAATTTATTGAACAGGGGGAAAAGTGAAAGGGTACCAGTACTTTTTGGACACAACTGTAATTATCAAAACAAAAGTAACCCCCAACACCTAAACATGTAAAGAAATGTAAATCAGGGATATACATTTATACCTTTCTACATTTATACCTTTCTATAAGGGGAAGAGCTAGTAGCAGTTAAAAAAGCATTGGTGGTTAGAGATGGCCTTGCGGTTCGCCTGGCGGTCGGTTCGCGGAGAACTTTGCTCGTTCGCTGTCCACCGATCATGCGAACATATGACGATGTTCGCGGCCGCCATATTCTTTTACATTGTGAAGAACTTTGACCCATGACACATCCATCAGGTGGTACAGGACAGCCAATTGAGACATTTCAGCACATTGACATACCCCCTACCTTATAAATAGACCTTATCTGGCTGCCATTTTACATTCTGCCGTTTGTCGGTGTAGGGAGAGGTTTGCTGTGTGGAGCAGGGACAGATTGCCAGTGACACAAATCGCTAGCAAATAGGTCCACAAAAGTCCTTTTAACCACTTCCCACCTGCCCTATAGGCAAATGACGGCGGGAAGGTGGTTGCATTATCCTGACCGTACGTCGGACGACGGCGGCACACTGACGTAGGCTCTTTACCATGTTACCAGCTGTGTCCAATCAAGTGCCAGGTTAACACTGATGCAATCACAGAGATCGCATTTAATTCGGAGCGAACTGCTCCTAAAATTACATGCGATGTCTGTGCGGTGCAAATTCAGCCATACAGTTTGTAAGGCTGAATTTGCACCGCAATCGCAGTGAACACGGCACAGGGACGTTTTTTGGTCCACAGCAGAATCGGATCGCATGGTGGTTCACACTAGTGCGATCTGGTTCTGTGCGAACTGTCAGATCGCACTGCGATATACGATCTGAGCTGGGGGTGTCGTTAACTTTGAATTGACACCCCCAACGTATCGCATATGGCAGTGTGAACTGCCTGTGCTGTGGATGCAATTCGGGAACACGCAGATATATTCGCAGTGTTCCCGCATCGCATCAGTGTGAACCGGCACTGAGTGACAAAAATCGCTCGGTAATAGGTCCACTAAAGTCCTTTAGAGGACTGGTATAGGTGTACTATTCTTTGGTGCTGAAATTTTGCCTCTTTCACTGCGTTAACTCTGCTACACACAGTAACAAAAGTTACTAGAAAATATTTTTCGTAACTGGTGTGATAAACCAGTGGCCCCTCAAAACGACAGATTGAAGCGGGGTGTTTTATAACAATATACTTTCATAATAGTGTATTTGGGTACTGCAGAAATTTTGCTTCTTTCGCTGCGTTAACTCTGCTACACACAGTGACAAAAGTTACTAGAAAATATTTTTCATAACTGGTGTGATAAACCAGTGGCCCCTCAAAACGACAGATTGAAGCGGGGTGTTATATACTTTCTTCCACATATACTGCGCTTCTCTAGAGACTTTTGTCACAGGGTCATTTAAAAAATGACAGGCAGAGGAAGAGGCAGGCCCTTCCGCAGGGGTGGTAGGGGTAAGGCAGGAGCACCAGGCCGGAGCCAAAGTGGGAAGTTGCAGAAGGTGCGTTCGATTACGTCAAAGGACGCACCAGACTTGGTTGAGTGGCTCACTCAGCCTTCCTCTTCTGCACCCTCCTCATCCTCTCTATCTGCACCCTCTTCACTCTCTGCTGTGTGCACCCCCAAAGACAACACCACCAACACCACCACCACCATATATCCTCCGCTTGAGTCACAGGAATTATTTTCTGATCCATCACAAGACATTTATGATTCGCAGCCATTCTTGGCATCGGATCAGGAAGAGGAGGTAGCAACAGCCGCCACTCAGCCCAGATCAGCCGAAGGAGGTTGGTCCCCTGTTGCTGCATACTCCGAGATCTCTAATGTGAGTGGTGGGGAAGGTGACGTCAATGATGCAGAGGCAAAATTTCTGCAGTACCCAAATACACTATTATGAAAGTATATTGTTATATAACACCCCCTCTTCAATCTGTCATTTTGGGGGGCCACTGGTCTATCACACCAGTTATACTACATTTTTCTAATTGCGTTTGCCACTCTTTGTAGTTGTAGAATCCTTGCAGAACCGCTCACCAGTCACAATGCTGCACAATACAAATCCACTATAATATGCTTTCTATATTCATCCAATATTGCGACTTCCTCATCTTCCAGCTCCTCGACGGCTTGATCAATGACACGACGCAATGCGTCGTAAGAAAGAAGGCGTATGGTACAATGTCACTGATGGCGCCCTGGCTGCGATTGACCAGTTTGGTGATCTGCATGCGTCACGCATAAGGAGCCACTGGTGTGGTGAAAAAAACCCAAGCTCCCCAGAACCTGTCCTGCCGCAGAGTTCGTACAGGTAGTCATTAACTGCACGTTTCTGCTGAAGCAGCCTATCAAGCATATACAAGGTTGAGTTCCATCGCGTCGGGCAGTCACAAAAAAGACGTCTGACGGGCAGGTTGTGTCGCCGCCTAATGTCAGCAAGGAGAGCCATGATTGTGTAAGATCTTCTGAAATGGGCCGAGATTTTCCTGGCCTGCTGGAAGACGTCCTGGACCCCAGGGTATTTGACAACGAATCACTGCACGACCAAGTTCAGGACGTGTGCCATGCGTGGCATGTGTGTAATTTTGCCCTGTTTCAGCGTGTTTAGCAGATAGGCACCGTTATTGCACACCACTTTACCAACTGTCAAATTAAAAGGCGTTAGCCACTGATCTGCCTGTGGCGCAGCGGAAGAGACGGTAGCAGCGGAAAAGGAGGAGTCAGCCGAGGAGGAGAGGGAGGATGGAGTAGGAGGAGGAGAAGAAGAGGCAGGCCTGCATGCAATCCGTGGCGGTAAAACCAAATCTACACGGGTGCCACGGGTTACATGCTTGACTGCTGTCAGATGGTTCCCCCAGTGGGCAGTAAAAGTTATATACCTTCCCTGCCTGTGTTTGCTAGACCATGTGTCTGTGGTCAGATGTATCTTGGCACCGACACTGTGTGCCAGAGATACAGTCACTTGCCGCTGAACATGGCCATATAGCTCTGGGATGCTCTTCTGCGAGAAATATTTTCTTCCTAGGACCTTCCATAGTGGTTTTCCAATGGGCACTAATTTTTTCGAAAGGCCTCCGAGTCCACCAGTTTATATGGCAGTAGTTGGCGGGCCATCAGTTCCGACAAGCCAGAGGTCAACCGTTGGGCAAGAGGGCTATCCGGCATCATCATTTTTTTATGCTCAAACATTTTGGCCACAGAAGCCTGCCTTTTTCTAGAAAAACGTGAGGACGGCATGACGGAAGGTGGAGAGGAGGACAACTTAGTTACATAGTTACATAGTTAGTAAGATTGAAAAAAGACATCAGTCCATCCAGTTCAACCTATGACAATTGTGAGGAGAGAGGAGAAGAGGCTGGGCGGTGAGAGCCTGGAGTGAGGCTTTGTGGGTTCTGACAGTGTTGCTCCCACTGGGCTTGGTGATGGGAGTCCAGGTGCCTTCTTAGGCCCCTTTCACACAGGCAGACTGTTCATATCCACCTGGCTGTTTTTTTGGCGGATGTGAACGGTCCCCCCATGCATGTCTATGGGGCATCAGATGTCAACGGAGACATGTCTGCTGACATCCGATCCGATCCGTCAAACCCTATTTTCCATCCGTCCAGCGGATCATCCCTAGGTGAGTGTTGGGCTTACCGCGACTTATGCGTTGACTGCAAAGTCTCCAGCATCAGGGAACACATAGACCGACAGGTGTCCGACTACATCAGGTTAACGGCCGATGTGGATGCTCTGAGAAGTGATGAACCCCTGGGCTACTGGGTGGGCAGGCTTGACCTCTGGCCAGAGCTTGCACAATTTGCTTGCCCCTCATCCAGTGTTCTGCCGAAAGGACGTTCAGCACAGCAGGGGGGATAGTGACCGATAAGCTCACTCACCTAGCTCACGACAGTGTTGACTACCTCACATTTATAAAAATGAGGCATGGATCTTGGAGGAATTCAACACATGTGACCAGTAGACCATTTTTGATTCAAATTCTTCATGACAGGCCACAAATATCCGCCACCACCCATAACAATTCATGGTCCCTGTCTTAGGTAAATACAGCGGCATAAAAGGCATTTTATGTCCATTGAATGCCTACTTACTACAGTCTGTCCCAGCTCCACACAGCAACCTCTCCCTACACTGACAAAGACTTTTGTAGACCTATTAGCTAGCGACTTGTGTCACTATACAGTCTGTCCCTGCTCCACACAGCAACCTCCAGCCACAGAATACAAAGTTCTTTGCTGTCAGGTGGGCTAATTTTTGGGGCCTGTACTGGCCGACACTTACTTCTGTATCCTGTGAATGCCTAATGTACCTCCAGCCACAGAACACAAAGTTCTTTGCTGTCAGGTGAACACCTGTGGGCTAATTTTTGGGGCCTGTACTGGCCGACACTTTCTTCTGTATCCTGTGAATGCCTAATGTACCTCCAGCCACAGAATACAAAGTTCTTTGCTGTCAGGTGAACGCATGTGGGCTAATTTTTGGGGCCTGTACTGGCCGACACTTACTTCTGTATCCTGTGAATGCCTAATGTATCTCCAGCCACAGAATACAAAGTTCTTTGCTGTCTGGTGAATGTCTGTGGGACAATTTTTGGGGCCTGTACTGGCCGACACATACTTCTTTATCCTGCGAATGCCTAATTTTTCAGACTGGCATTGAAAATCAATCGGTCTGTAAACGTTCTGCTAAATTGTGAAATGGATGCGGACCCATTTTACAGACGTGTGAATGGACCATATATGTATTTGACATGTATTTACCGGCTCCTGTCAGTTCTGGCTGATTTAGAAAAAAAATAAATACATTTTTTGGCTGAAAAAAATAAATAAAAATTTTATGGCAACTTTTCCAATAGCGATACTTCTGGTATGTCAGTGTCCATGTTGTCGGACTATGTGTGCACAGCTAGTAAGTATTTTGTGGCTGAAAATATGACCTGGAGGTTTTTAATGTTTGCCTGCCATTAAAGTGAATAGGGTCCACCGCAAACTTGCGGTTTGCAAACATTTGAGACAGTTCGCGGATCGCGTTTGCGAACCGCCCCGTCTGATGTTCATCCATCACTATTGGTGGTAATAAGGACGGATTATCTGGAGATAAATGATTAACTGGAATTCAGAAAGTAATGGAAAAAGCACATAGGCAGGACTAAACTTGAAAATAGATTACAAAATTGTTGCTCATATGCATAAGTGTAGCTAAAATGAATATGTGTTTGTTGGGAGAAACATTAAAAAAAACTAGTCAGAAATGATTAAATAATAGAAATTATAGTTATTACAGATTATTAGAAAATGCACACTGATAACTGTTTCTATTTAACATTTGTGAACAACAGAAGTCCAAAAATGTACCATGATTAGCTTTAGGCCTCTTTCACACGGCCACTCCGTATGTCCGTATATCACCCCATCCGTTTGCGGGTGATATACGGACATAATGCATGTCAATGGGATTGCGGATGTCAGCGGATGACCATCCGCTGACATCCGATTTGCATCCTTTCAGTTCTGTTCCGTTTTTTGGAATGGAACAGAACCCTATTTTTCTTCCGTTTAAAAAACGGAACGGATGCAAAATCGGATGTCAGCGGTGTCATCCGCTGACATCCGCAATCCCCATAGACATGCATTATGTCTGTATATCATCCGCAAACGGATGGGATGATATGCGGACATACGGACCGGATGACACAAGTGTCATCCGTGTCCGTGAAAAAAAAAAAAGTGCCGGAGCGGAGATAAAAAATGGAGCGGTCGTGTGAAAGGCCTTACAAAAATACACACACAGTGCTTTGCAACAATAAATCTTCCATTCTTGAAAAACAAAATACGGCCAAAAATAAGCTCAAACCTCAGTATACCTTGATGACACTCATTTGACACAAGCCATGTTTTGCCTACTCCTATCCCCACCCAGTTTACACCAAACACATACTTTGAGGCTGTAAAAATTCATAAATGAGACAATAATGAGGTATGAACTTCCTAAAGTGAACTTTCCATTCTCCAAGCATGCTAACATTGAACAGCTGATGTGCAAATTCAGATTTTTTGTCAAAGGGTGCAAAGAGTTTTCAAATGTATCATCTATGGACAGGAGTCGTACAGCGTTAAAGTGTCACTAAACCCACTGTTCTGCCCTCATTACACGTGGCTGAGGTATAATTGGACAGACAGCTAACTCTCCTTCCTTAACAACTCATTGAGGCAGGCGCTAGGTCCTTTTTTCAACTTTTATTGCAGGGATGTTAGAGTAAAACTACAAATAAAAAATAACCTTCAATCAGTATATACAATATACAGTCCTGACACACTAGTCTAACTAGGGAAAGGGGTTATAAACATATCAGCGATGTTTCCATTAGGCTGATGATAGAATTGGAGCTGAGTAGATGTGGGGTCCTCTAGAGAAGATGGAATAATGGAGATGGAGAAAAATAGGATGGCTACTGGGGGTTGTCTCTCAGACCTCATGGTCTAGTCTACCAGAATGATGGGAAGCTACGATGTCTTTCAAGCAGCAATCTGTGTACCTACAGTAATTCATCTATAGAACTATAAGTATACAAAAGAGCCACTAGATGGCGATATTACATTTTACTTTACATAAAATTAGCATATTGAACAATTAACAAAAGAACATAAGAAGCATATGCTGAAAGGCATGACACTCCCTGCCTGGTATCCTGTGGATACCAATTATGATGGTCCTTCTGGGGAGAGTAGTAAAATTAGTTTGGACGCAGGTCTGAAGAAAAGTTTAGGCTCATCTTGCCTAATGACCTTAGCGTCCAACTTTCCTGACTTTCCCATCTTCGCTTGGAAACACTTGGGTTATCAGACCCAAAGGCCATTTTTTTCTCCTGGGCTGGGATTGTTTTAGGAGAACAACGGGGCCAGGTTCCAAGTTGTCCTTGCTGTCTTGCCATTTGTTGCTTATCTGTAGACTGAATAGGTACTGCTTCCTCCATATGTTCCAGAAGATATCCGCCAAGGCTTGCACTCCTCTCCACTGGCATCTGTATAGGTCTTTAATGTCAAAGTTGACTGGAGGAGCTGTGGTTACCCCAACTTTCTGGGAAAGTAAAGTGGAAGGGATGAGCAAGAAAGGATCTTCTAGGTCATTGGGTATTGACGTCAGAGGTCTGGCATTTATTATAGCTGCTACTTCAGCCATAAAGGTCATCAGCATCACTCAGTGTGAGTCTTGCATTGTATATGGTGGATACATATTGGTACTCCTGTACAAGTACCCTGCTATATGCAGGGACCCTCATGGGATAGGCCAAAGGGCTTGTGTCTCCCCCACCCCGCTTCTCTCCATCTTATTTTACAGGTTGCCATTGGTTTTGACTCGGTTTTCACCCCCAGCAACAGCAGCTGATTGGACAGTTTTGGCAGTTCAGAATTCCCGCTGTTTCCCTGCCTAAAAAACAGGCTCTAAGCCACTTGGACTGGATCTGACCGCGCTCCTCGTGCTGCCTGCACTCTCACCTCAGGATGGAGTCTCTGCTTCAAAAGCTGACTGAGAAGGCCTAAAGTGCAGGAGGAGAGGAGTGGCTAAGGTGGTGCTTGAATGAAGACATGCCTACTTGCTCTTCTTTGCCCTCCTCCATGTCAGCACAGCCTGTGTCTATCCCGGAGGTGTCGCTGAATACTGAAGGCACTGATAGCCCCCTCCCTCCAGACAGGAAGAACAGGAGAAGGAATGTTGATACTGCTGCCTCACCATATGCCCGCAACCCAAGCAGTCGTCAGTCTAGAGCAGGGTTTCCTAACCAGTGTGCCGTGGCACCCTGGTGTGCCGTGAAGGGTCCCCAGGTGTGCTGCGACAAAATGACCCCAATTTGGGCAGCTATCCATTCATTAATCACTGCTAGCCAGTCGGTTGTTACAGCGGTGCTGGTCTGCTGTTTATAACTCACTTCCCGCTGCCACAGGCACTCAGAAAGCTGTGCAGGCCTCCCGACCATGTCTTGCCAACAAATGACGTCATTGGTTGCTTTGGGCAGGTCGGGCATACAGGCAAGGGCTTGTTGGGATGTGCAAGCCAGGAGACGCTGGTTGGCGCGGTTTTCCCTAGGGGAGTCAAGGCTGAGTGTGAGGAGGGGAGAAAAACCAGGGTGAAGGCTCTTCAATGGCTGCATTGAGCTCCATGAGGTACAAGATTTGTAACCTTTGAATGGTGATTGCTTTGCTTGTTATATAAATATATGTGGCTATATATAAAAAAAAGATAAGATAAAAAAAATATATGTTTGTTTTAATTACCGTTTTATATTACTGATAATGTTAACTGTACTTCTTTTTTTTTAAATATTGTATTCCGTTTGCACATTTTTTTTCTTATTGTATTCCACTTGCACATCTTCTGTAGTTTGGCCACAGCAGATACCTGCAGTTTTCATGTGCGTTTCCTGCAGTTTCCCATAGACTTCTATTATGTCCCTCATTTTTTGTGTGCTTTCAAAAAGTGCACCAAAAATGTAGGACATAATAGAAGTTTATGAGAAATTGCAGGTAACACACATGAAAATCTCAGGTAGCCTGCGCTACCCCTGCACTGCTGCCAAACTGCAGTGAGTCAATGTGAAAGTGCCCTAATTGTAACAAGTGTTATGTGGGTTTTTTTTTCCATTTCAAGACCATAATACGTGTGTATAATATACGTTGCGGCTTTGAAATGGTTTACCAGGGTTATGGCTGAAGATATTAGCCATAAACTCTGTATTGTTTTTACAGCCGGCAGCTGGCTTTCTCATGAAAGCGTTCCAAGCGGCTCATGAGCCACTGGAACGCTTTCAGAAGCAGCGGGAGGGAATGTCCCCCCTTTCCACTGGCTCACCCGAGAAACAATCCAATTGTGTGGCCAGCTAGTCTCAGAGGCGATGAAAGAGTAGATCATCTTTGATCGCCTCTATGGCCTTGCCGGAGCAACGTCATGACATCACTTCTGGTCCATCCTGGAAGGAGTAAAACTTTTTTTTTTTTCTTAAAGCAAAAGATCAAAACATTTTTTCTTTGTCATTTGCTTTTAAAAGGTAAAGGATAGATTTGGGGTATTTTTAACCCCAGATCCCTCCATAAAGAGGACCTGTCATCCTTATTTCTATTAAAAGGGATGCGTGGCGGTATACGCAAAATTTTGGTGCACCTTTTAGCACACCTTTGTCTTGGTGCAATACAAGGTGGACAGTCTTCTGGTACCATTCAGGGAGCACAATTAATTGGTGCATTAATAGATACACAGCCTGACGGCATTTCACAGAATGTACAAACAAAGTCTGATATGAATAATGCACTACTTGTTAGTGCCACACAGGGTGCACAGTCACTTGGTGCTTTTCAAGGGGCACAATGGTGCTTTGGTGCTTTGCAGAATCACAATATTGGTTCTTTGCTTAATTCTGTTTCACAAGATGTTGGTTCAGTTTGGAGCAATGTCTGTCAGATAAATAGGTAATTCTTTTCTTACTGATGTGCCTTTAAATACTAACCTTCGCTCTGCTCATTCAATTAGTTCAGCTCCTTTAATTAAGGACCCTTCTTCTTTTACTTTGCAGCCCGCTTTATCTAATCCTCTGATTCAACCTAAATCAATTATAACTGAATCATGCATGAAAGAAGCATGATTCTTTACAGAGCCTCCCGATTGCCACAACGACATGTTCGCTCTGTAGAAGCGAGCGAACACCTTCCTCCAGCTTCCCCGGCCTCCAGGTGATTCCCCCGCCGGCCGCGGACATACATCCGGCCGACAGCGGTGACGTCATCAGTGTGCGATCCCTCAGCGCTTACAGCAGGCATTAGTGAAGTACAGCGTGGGCTCCGGTCCAGGAAGCGGCCGCACACCGGACCGTGTGAGCCCCCACCTCCGCTGGGACCCGCTCCTCTTCTCCACTGACCTACGCTGCTTTTTCTTTCCACCTGCCAGCTTTCTCCCTCCCCTGGGACTGACATCAGGGATTCTTGCTGAGGCAGCGGTGACACACAGAGGCTTCATGGACTGGTAGGAGGATTTATTTTAATACATATTGCTTCTTCATTGTGGATCCATAGAATAAACTTTTATTGGACTATTTATCTATGTCTCTTTTGGGGTTAATTGTCAGTTATTAATACACTTGAGCGCCATCCTTCAATTTTTTCTTCAAATTGCTTAATGATGAAGTCCCTGATTTTGAGGCTTCAGTTTGTTATGCATCTTTTGATGAGGCCTTAGCTCTTCAGAGACGTTTTGGTAAGGGTTCTCCTATGGTGAAAGCCGATGTTAAATCGGCTTTCTGTCTCCCACCCGTTCACCCACAAGGCTTCAGTTCCCTTGGTTTTCGTTTGAACACATTTTTCTTTTATGATAAATGCATGCCGAGGGGTTTTTTATTATCCTGCTTCTATTTTGAGGCATTTTCCTAATTTCTGGAACGGGTTTTAACAATATTCTTCCAAGAGGCTGGTTATATTCATTACCTGTCATTTTTTGTTTAAAGGTCCTTCCAATTCTCCTATATGTTCAGAGGCTTTAAACTGCTTCTTCAACATGTGTGATTCTTCTGGCATCCCTTTGGCACAGGAAAAAACTGATTTTCCATCAACAAATATTGAGTTCCTGGGCATCATTATTGATTCTGTGGCCATGGAATTTCGCTTAACTCCTGCCAAATTAGCCAGCAATTAAACCCTTAATATCCCTTTTCTTGTCCAAACGTAAAGTTTTTCTTAAGGAACTGCAGTCGTTACTTGGCCTTTTTGCCTTCGCTGCATGGGTTATCCCAGTTGCCAGAGTTTTTTCAAGGAAATAAGCTATGGCTACTAAGGGCCATAAACACCTTTATTGTCATGTCAGCATTTCTAGAGCCATTAAAAATGCCTTTGGGGTTTGGGAGGAATTTTTGATTGGTTTTAATGGTTCTACAATCTGGCGACAAGGTTTTATTGAGGATTATGATCTAGGTCTGTTCACCAATCCATCAGGCTCTATAGGTTTTGGTGCCTTCTTATTGGGTCATTGGTGTGTGGCAAAGTGGCATCATTCATGGAAAATTCCTGAAATTTCTCATAATTTAGTCCTTTTGGAATTGTTCCCTGTGGGGCTATCAGTGGTTATTTGGCATAACATATTTCAGAACTATAGAGTTTTTATCTATACGGACAACAAAGGTTTTTTTTTTTTGCCATAAACTGTTTGTCTTCCAGATCAGAATAAGTTGTCAAGCTTCTTCATTTCCTAGTCTTACACTGCATGAAGTTTAATATATGGTTAAAAGCTAAACATATCTGGTGTGACTAATAATATTGAGGACTCGTTATCTCATTTGCAGTTTTCCAGGTTCCGGGAGTTGGTACCAGACACGGACACGGTGGGATTCCAATGCCCAGATTCCCTCTGGGGCTTGATCTGGGACTGATCTCTACCAATTTAAAAAAACGCAGTCTCATCAAGAACTTGGGAAGACTATCTACAGGCCTGGTCAAGATGGTGTATCTTTTACACTAACAATAATATTGATGTTACCATTGTTAATTCTTATACAGCCCTGTCATTTCTGTCTTATTTAATGAAGTCTGATCTGAGTGTATCCTCTATTCACAGGATTCTTTCCGGGGTTAGTTTTTTTCTTAGATTTTCTGGCCTTGCAGCCATATTATCATTCTTTCAAGTTCGTCAAATTCTGAAAGGTTTTAAACATTTTCATCCAGTCAAGGATGGCAGGAGACCTAATTCAATTGAGTTATTAGCTAGCTTAATATCTTCATTGAAATCTATCTGTTTTTCTTCTTTTTAAGTTTGCTTGTTTAGAGCTGCCTTTTCAGTGGTCTTCTTTGTCGCTTTAAGGTTTGGTGAGTTTTCTGCTCCCAATAGGTCTTCCAGCTCTCTTCTGCTTCATGACGATGTCTTCATTTGTGATAGTTGTGTTAAAATTCTAATTCGCAAGTCAAAAACTGATCAGGCTGGAAAGGGTCACCATATTATTCTGCACAAATCTCCCTTAAGCAACATCTGCCCTGTTTTCAATATTTTGAGTTATTTTTCTATTAGGCCATCTTTTCAGGGGTCTTTATTCATTCATTCAGATTTTTCCCCTCTTACCAGATATCAGTTTTCTGAGGTATTCTCATCTTGCCTCAAGCATTTAGGGCTTTTCTGGCTTCCAATTTTCCTCCCATTCATTTATAATAGGGGCAGCCATGGTTGCTAGCGCTCTTGGTTTTTCTCTGGAAGAGGTTATGAGATTGGACCGTTGGGATAGTGTCAGATATAAAATGTATGTTAAAAAAATTATGTTATAAAATTGTTTAGCTAGTTTAAATGTTTTTTCTTACCGTCACTTAGATTTAGAAGGGTTTCTTCCAGGTCTTTATCGATCTGACTTAATTCATTTATCTAACATAGGTTTGAATATATTCAATCTGGGTTTACAGAACATTATTGATCAAGCCACAGTGTTTGAGGGGCCTCAGCCAAGTGTTTACTTGGCTTCAGCTGGTGGGGTTAGTCATCCAGTGAGTCTGGATGGACAGCAATATTGTTTTTACTGTATTTGGTCATTTGAAGGCAATGAGGATTTAAGTTATGCTGACATTTGAAGTTTAATAGTGTTACTCTTATATGTTTAACTGGGTTACCCCATAATAAACACCGTGGCCATAATATGACCATTTAATTAAAGTGGTGTCTGTCTCCTTTATTTTATAGTACTATTATTACTCCTTTGTACTATCCCATGGATAGACACATCTCATCTACATTCCTTACAATAATTCTTGCCTCTTTATCATTAAAAGGTGGGGATCCTCTTTTTTTGGGAGACTATTTTCCGATGGGTGGACGCAGTCTTTATTGTCAGACCGGTATAGTAAACAAATTATGTGGATATAACAATGTTTGCGTGATATTGTTTTGCTTTCTGTTTATTATGCCAGTAGTATCAATTCACCACTCCTTTTTCTGAAGAAGCCTTAATAGGCAAGACATATTGAATAACATACGCAATGAATGACATTATATGACTGTACAGTATGCTTTTGATCTAAAATTTTTGTAATTAAATAACATTTTGTAACTAATTTTTATACAAAATATTTTTCTGTGTATTTGTGCCCATTCCCCTGAAAAGATTAAATTACAAAGTTATCCTCAAATAAGCAGGCCCATTGTGAAAATGTAAAAATTGCTCTGGTCCAGAAAGAGTATAAATGTATGAGAGTTGACATGATTAAAGAATATCTAAACAAAAGAGCAAAGGATTTAAAATGGCAGTAAAGCCTAACTCAAAATTTTCTTAACATTTTTCCATCCTACTTCCTTGTGTCAGAGAGCAGCTGCTGCAGGGGAGAGGAGAGCGAGCCAGCAACGGCTGGGCTATGGGAGCCTATGGGTGATGTCACAGCATCAGGAAATCACAGCTGTTGTTGGGCACTCCCCTAGAAGGGGGAGCCAAAGCTGCTGAATCATGTGACTGGGCCATACTGGATTACAAATGAGTAAGTGCACAACTCTTTCCCTTTTTTTTTTTTACTATTATTTAAGATTTTTTGAATACAAGAAAAGAAACAAAAAATGCAGTGCAGAAAAAAAACCCAAAAAACAAAAAAAAACAACAAATAATATGACCTAGATAGACAGGGAAAGGAACAAATACATGCATTTATGAAATCGTGACATGAATAGGCAGATACGGTATAAGCTGGGGGATCGTCCCAACTGTTATCACAAAGTGCACACAGAGTTATGCTTTACTACCACATAGGTCTGTTTATTTGGTGATAACTTTGTAATTACCTAGGTATTACATGGCTGCTTATAGAGATCCTGCTTATTCAACAGCAGAGTTACCCACACTTAGTTGTTACTTCAACTCCATGAATGGAACTTGAGAACCAGTACAGTGCTACTGCAGTTTTCTGCTGCCTTCATTATGGAGTTGTATTAATTCAGAGCCTTCCCCCTACACAGAGAACATATGGATGACCTCATCCTGCCCCTTTAGAATTCTGTCTTGTCACGGTTGGAGTACAAGTGGTACTCCTTTAACTAAAGGATAGAAAAATTAAATCAAGAACCTTACTATGCTGTCTGGTAGGGGGTGACTGACTCCCAAGTGTGACCAACTAGAATCACATAACTTTTCGCAGGTAAAACATAACACATACTGAATGTATTTCAAGCTACTTGCCCATAGTTCTATTTAAACTCTTTGTGGGGTACCAGATTAGTTTAATGCATTATGTCTGTAAATACAATGAACACATACAAAATGCATGTATATTATTTTTATTTTTTAATTTTAATAAAATAAAATTGAATAGACTCCTCACCAATTCATTTTGTTTACATTGCCGGCATTCACTAGACAGGGAGGTAGAGTGACAATACTGGTTCTCTGG
Source organism: Pelophylax lessonae (assembly GCF_965119305.1). Classification (NCBI taxonomy): domain Eukaryota; kingdom Metazoa; phylum Chordata; class Amphibia; order Anura; family Ranidae; genus Pelophylax; species Pelophylax lessonae. The sequence goes on along the minus strand of NC_138779.1, from coordinate 152,200,191 downwards.
ACAGTCACTGGACTCATTACATACCTCCACCTGTAAAAAAGGGGCAGGAATCAAATGTATGTCATGACATAAAAAACATTTTGCACTCTATGAAATGTCATAGGAAAAAGTGGGCATGAAACTGTGTAAAAAGGTAAAACCACTACTTAACCATACTACAACATGCTGAAGTTCTTCTCTGTGAATCGGGTTAGATGGCTCCCAACCGTTTTTCTCTTCCATGAATTTGATCAGGCTGAACCTGCCATACTGACATCATTGTATGCATCTTGAAACCAGTATCATCTGTATAGAGCAGGTTTATCTGTACAAGTTACAGATTTCTTACAAGGATCCTCAGACTTTTGTACTTTTCTGTGATAGGTAAAGGGAGAAGTTTGCTATGGGCACTGCCAACTCCTACTTGTTGGAGTTAGTAGCTTAGCACCTTCCTGCAAAACAGGAAGATAATTATTTGATGTGCTTAAGGGAGCCGTTATCTTCACTAAGCTTGACCTCAGAGGGGCTTATAATCTGGTTCGAATTAGAGAGGAAGATGAGTGGAAGACAACTTTCAACACCCTCAATTGGCACTATGATTATCTGGTTATGCCATTTGGACTCTTAACGCCCTTGCTGTCTTTCATGAATGACATTTTTTATGACTTCAGCAACAGTTTTGTGATAATCTACCTGGATGATATTTTAATTTTTTCTAAGACTCACCTAGAGGATTGCTCACATGTAAGACAAGTATTGCAGCGACTGAGAGAAAACCACCTTTATGCAAAGATTGAGAAGTGCAGTTTTCATCACAACCAGACATCTTTTCTTTAATACATCATAAATAGTGTTGGTTTCCAAATGGACCCACAGAAACTCTCTGCTGTCTTGCAATGGCCCCAACCAACCACTTTGAAGGGACTCCAAAGCTTTCTAGGGTTCGCAAAATACTACAGGCACTTCATCAAGGGTTATAGCTGCCCCCCTTACTGCTATGACTAGGAAAGGCACCAATTGCAAACTGCAAAAGCAGAATTAGCTTTCCAGCTTTTAAAGGGTATGTTCAGCAAGGCTCTAATTCTTCAGCATCCAAACCCTGATCTCCAGTACATAGTTGAGGTTGATGCCTCTGAGGTAGGAGCAGCAAGTAATTGTTCACTATGCTTCGGTGTGTGGGTATATTGCTTACAGGACCCTGAAATCTGAACATGTGGAATAAAAGGATATGCCAGCATAAGTTAGTATAAATTACATAGAAAGAGATAAATCTTTTAGGCAGATAGATACAGTTAACTCGTTACAGATCCAGGACAATCTTTTAGCTAAAATAGAAGTAATATATAAGGGAATCCTGGATATATACCATTAACTTGTTATATATCAGGTGTAGTACCCTTTAGCTGGTGTCAGAAGTATTGGGTTGGGGCTTTGCCATCAAGCGACGGACAGCTTGAGTGCATACTGTCGGGCGCAGCTGGCTGCTTAGGAGCATACTGTCATCCCCGAATATCCCCCCCCCCTCCATTTCGGACAGGAGCCTTGAGGGATTAGCCCTTGAGCTGTGGGAGCTCATGTAGATATTGTTGAGCCTAGGCAGTAAAGTTAGAAATTGGGTAGAGACAGGGCCGGTGCAAGGATTTTTGACGCCCTAGGCAAAACCTAATTTTGCCGCCCCCTTGGATCTGCCCCCTTTGCCCTGCCCATGTATTCCCCTACCCTTTCAATCACTGCTACCAGGGGGGAGAAGGAGAAGGGGTGGGGAAGAAGGAGAAGGAGGAGGGGGGAGAAGAGGGAGGAGGGAATGGACATTCAGTGCTGCTGGGGGTTTTGTGATGGACAAAAGAGTGCGTCTGTCCACAGACTCCGTTGCCCAGCTGACTTTTATTAAAATGAATCAGTCCTGGATCAACAGCAGCTATCAAGCCCCTGATGCTGATGTAACTGATTCAATTTGCTAGGGGGTCTGCCTTTCCTTGAAGACTGCATATGCTGCCTATCTTATTCCTCAATCTTCATAATGCTAGCTTCCGACAATGTTTTTGCTTTAGGGCACTATCAACACCCAAGGCCTAATTTTTCTGCTCCTGTATGACAGGTGCATGCAATTTCAATGTTGTACCTATTTTTTTACAGCAGGGCTCATTCCTGCGCCCAGCAAGAGTAACTGCGAGGGGTTGCAGTGTTCAGGCATACCAAACCCAAGGCCTAATTTTTCTGCACCTGTATGACAAGTACATGTGATTTTAAATTGGTATGGAATTTTTCACAGCAGTGCCTGTTTCTGCGCCTAGCAAGAGTAACTGCCAGGGGTTGAGCTGTTCAGGCACCACCAACACCCAAGGCCCAATTTTTCTGCACCTGTATGACAAGCACATGTGATTTCAAATGTGTATGGAATTTTTAACAACAGGGCTCGATCATGCGTCCTGTGCGTTTTTTTTTGTTTTTTTTTATAATTTTGGCGTACCAGATCCTAATCCATACCAGACCCGAAGGGACTGGGGGGGGACCCTATGCAGTTTTTTCTCTTTTTTTTTATTTGTATTGCAGGGAGCCGACTATACATTACAGCGGCGAGCAAGTTTAAATGACATTTTTTCCTTTAGAAATGTCAGTATTGCTGTAGCAAGATCTATACATCATACAAATGCGCCACTTTTCAGGCACATTAGGGGACCCCCCAAGCATGATATATAAAGGAATTTTTATTTTTTCACTTTAAGCATCATTAAAATCACTTCTTTAAAACCGATCATTTTTAAGAAAAAAATTAGCATTGGTACATATCAGTACCCGGACCCCCATACACTTTTTTTGGCAATAACTTGCATTTAAGCCTTTAAAATTGGGACTTTTGATTTTTGACATTTGAGTCCCATAGACTTCAATAGAGTTTGATTATTCAAACTAGCTTTTCCTCCATTTGCGGTGTTCTGGTGCAAACCGAACAGGGGGTTTTCCGCTTATCACTAATTCTGATCCGTCTGACTACTCTTGTACTCTACCTGAACCGACACCTGGCTTGCTCTTCGACCATGTCTCTGCTTGATCCGTCTGTCTGTCTGTTTGCTGTTGCCAACTCCAGCCTGAACCTGCCTACTGCTCTGTTCCTGACGTGCCTGCTACTGACTGACCCGGCTTGCCTACCCTGCTCTGTGTCCAGCCATACTTTTACCTGCTGTCTGCTACCTGCCAGCCTGCCAAGTAGCTGCTGTCTGCTATCTGCCAGCCTGTCAAGCACCTGCTGCCTGTGACCAGCCAGCCTGCCAAGTACCTGCCGCCTGCCAAGTCTCTGCTGTCCTGCATCACAATCCAGCCTGCATCCAAGTACACACAGACCTCTCATTTTCAGCCTTCACCATTTGAACTTCTAGGCACTCATGCCACTTCAGGCTTCCTCGCCTCCTGTTTACTTTATCAGGGGTACCAGAACAAAGGTGTAAGATCACCTTCTTCTCCACATCAAGCTCCATCTTCAGGTACATTACAGCCGAATAGTGCTTTTAACATTGTAAATGTCATTCCACTTTATTTTACATTAAAATTGTAATCCTTCTACACTTTGATGGCATTGCTCTTTTTGTTTGTTTTGTTTTGATGCCTCTAAGTGCTACATTACACTTTATACTGTATTTTGTATTGCCGTAGTTATTTTTTATATGAATAAATTGTTGTGAAACAAATCATCTGAGTTTCCTTTATTTCTTATGGGGAAATTCACTTTGATACACAAGTGCTTTGGATTACAAGCATGTTACAAGTGCGCAGGGGGTTCTTCACTGTAGGAGCGGTAAGGATGTGGAATTCTCTTCCACAAGCAGTCGTATCAGCAGGGAGCATTGATAGTTTCAAAAAACTATTAGATGGGCACCTTAGAGACCACAACATACAGGGGTATACAATGTACGGTTAAAAGCAAACACACACACACATCATAGGTTGAACTGGATGGGCTGATGTCTTTTTTCAACCTCACTAACTATGTAACTATGTAACTATGTTTCTGGAACGAATAATGCTCACAATCCAAGGTTTTACTGTATTCTAGTATCCTCTTCTACCATAGACATAAAAACTTCTAGAAATTTATTGAATGATTTTTTTGGGTTAAAGTATGTCTATTTCTTAGACCGCTATTTTTAAAAACTGGAATATTGCCATTTTCAATAGTTGGTTATTCAGCTATTTTTTTATGTTTAACTTTCTCATAAACTTTTCTGTATCTATGTATGCCTTACATTTATTTAATACTTTACCGGGGTGAATTTTAAACCTAGTTCCAAGGCTCTTAGTTCATTGGCAGTAAATTCTAAATCACTGAGATTAAATATTCCTCGCCCGATTGTTCTTTTTTCCTTTTGGTTCTTTCTCCCTCTCTACATCCTCTCCTAAATTTCTTGGAGGTTCTCTGGGTTTCCAAACTGTCTCTTCCTGTTGCCAGTGATTATTATCCCTTTATTGCCAATAGGGGGAGATCTCTTCGGGCCTTGCCAGGAGGGACCCTGCCAAAAGAAAAAAAAAAAAAACTTTTTAAAAAACTGGTTACATTTCTGGACCAAACTGTTTTTTTCTGTTGTGGTAGATGTGTGGGGTGTAGGGCTATAAAAGAAAATAAAACAAAATATGTTCAAATTAAATAATTTGGGTAGAGAGATAAAAATAAAGAAATGTTTAACCTGCCAGACCACTCATGTAACCTTTGTGAGTTGCCTTTGTGGGTTACAATATGTAGGTCGTACGACAAGAAAATTGAGAGTAAGAATTGATGAACAAATAAAGATCATCAAAAAAAGGTTCCCAAAACATAGTCTATCAAACCATTTCAGATTATATCATGACAGAGATCCTAGTTTATTCTAATTTTGTGGGATAGATAGAGAATCATTGGAAGGGAAATAACATGACCCAAGCTACTTCGACAAATGAAACCAAGTGGATATTCAACCTCGATACTTTGTCCTGCAGGTTTGAATATAGAAATAAATTTGAATTGTTTTATTTCAGATTTTTAATTAAATTTTTGATGGCATATTATATTTTACAGTCTGGGTTATTTCTATCAACTCCAAGACATTATATGTAAATTGTACAGGATGTGTTATCAGTGGCCACTAGAGGTCCTTCTTATGTGGCTAATATGAGGATAAATTATTGTCATAACGACGTCAAAGTATTCGCCAAACTCATTGCAAACAAATTAGCCTTAGTTCTCCCCACGTTGATAGCAGAAGATCAGATGGGCTTTATCAAGGGCGGACAAGCCCCAGACGCCACTAGGAGAGTGGTAAACTTGATCCACCATGCGGAACGTACTAAAACGCCTTCTCTGCTTCTGTCTATAGATGCAGAGAAGGCGTTTGACCGCGTCCACTGGGGGTACATGAAAGCAGTATTGCAAAGATTTGGCTTCTCTGGTCTGATTCTATCTGCTATACTTACCCTCTACTCCTCCCCATCGGCCAAAGTATTGTCAGCCGGGATCCTCTCCAAACCCTTTCCTATAACAAATGGTACCCGCCAGGGATGTCCTTTGTCGCCCCTCATGTTTAATCTATTAATTGAACCCCTAGCAGCATCTCTCAGACAACATCCTCTGATCTCTGGCTTTAAATTTCCTCGGTCACACCATGTTATCACGCTGTTTGTAGACGACGTAATTCTCAGTCTCACTAACCCGGTCATCTCACTCCCCGCAGCCCATGACATTCTACAAACCTTTAGTGGTATTTCGTACTACAAAGTAAATTTCAGCAAATCCTAAACATGGGCTTAAACAAGACCACCAGTTCCCACTTAAAATCCGCTTTACCATACACATGGTCATCTTCACCCTTACACTACCTAGGAATCAACCTAACCTTTCCCACTGCCGGCCTAGTTGCCTCCAATATAACACCCCTTGTTTCGGATATATCCAAGGACATCGCCAAGCTCAAATCTACTGAGCTGTCGTGGACTGGCAGAATTGCTGCATTCAAAATGGTTTGTCTCCCCAAAATTCTTTACATATTTCGTACCCTTCCAGCACCAATACCCCGTAAATACATCACGTCCCTTGAGAGACTCTTGCGCACATTTATTTGGCAAAAAAAAAGCGCGAGATGTGAATATGCACACATGGTGAGGCATAAATCGGTGGGTGGCATTGGTATCCCTGACATTCTTGACTATTATCACGCATCTCGCTTGGCACCGCTACAACACTGGTTCTCAAATCACCTCAATCTCCCGTGGATCCCTATTGAATCCACACTATCTAAAGTGGAGGACCTCGGCACCCTGATATTTGCAGACAATTGGAGGCAGATCCCCCTACACTCTCTTCCCTTACCTACCCAAGCGACATTGATTTCATGGAGGCATCTCCTTACCCAACTTCCCCGATCAACGTTAACCATCCCAGCTCAAGTACCAATCACAGTCCCTAAAACCCTCCTCCCCTGTGTCAACATCTCCAAATTCACCTCAGCAGGCATATACAAAGTAGCACAGCTGTGCCAAGGAGACACGATCAAACCATTTACGGCCCTACAACAAGAATTCCAACTATTTCCGCAGGCCATCTTTCCTTATAATAGCATTTCCAGTTTCCTCCGTAAATCTCCCCCACCCAAGTTGCACCTACCTTCATCAATATGGCAATTCCTCTCCAATCCCTTACACCATACGAAAGGCATCTCCATGTTTTATAACTCCTTTGGACAAAAAACCACGTTCCGCAAAACACCGCACATGATCGCATGGGAAAAAGACCTTAAGATAACCCCCACAGAAGCACAGTGGAAACTGGCTGTCCGAACATCTTACAAGCCAACTCAGTGTGTTTCCCACTGGGAACAGGCACAAAAGGTCCTTACCCGCTGGTATTTAACACCATACCGCTTGTCTAAAATATATGAATCTCAGAGTCCCTTATGCTGGAGAAATTGTGACCAAGTTGGTACCATTCTCCATATTTTTTGGATGTGTAAAGGCTTGACCAGCTTTTGGGGAAAGGTATTTGAGATTATCTCTACTGTTACTGGTATATTGACGCAACCTAATCCTGCCTTGGCCCTTTTTAACCTGGGAATTGACCTAATACCGCACCAAATGAGAACGGTCGTAGTACATGTGCTGATAGCGGCTAGAACCATTATAGCACGTTATTGGAAACAATCCATTGCTCCATCACACTTGGAGGTTATTAGACAGATTAATGTTCAATATTCTCTAGAAAAGGCATACGCATTCTCTATCCTCAGAGGCCCGAAATTCCACAAAGACTGGTCAACGTGGACTCAAAGTAATTATTTTGTTCCCTCCTGTTGATTACTCAAATGTTGTTTACTTGATTCTGGTTCTGATTTTACACTTTGGCAGTTGTTATAGTTCTGGAAAAATACCCTGTACCATGGTATACTCACCATTGCTATTTTTCTTTTTTTTTTTTGTCTGTCTGTTAATTGTTATATGGAAAATATTCAATAAAAACTATTGAAATTAAAATTATTGTCATAACCTCTTTTCGCCAAAAGAGGCTAATTTAGAAATCAGTACATAGTCTCTATGTATATATTTATAGTAGCCACTAGAGGTCCCCGGTGTCCTCTTATGGCCAATAGAGGCTAGTAGAAATAAGGGTACTTTATTACATTTACTATAATTGATTTCTCTATATACTGTAATTACAAAATAAGACCATCTAATGTTACAATAACTTGTATAGAATATTATTTGATGATTCGATCTGTAAAACTAATGAGGATGGCTTAGGATTTGATTGGATTGGCCCAGGTTGGTTGGAATTGTGTATACACGTATCCGACCACGTGATCCCTGATGACATCAGACATTGGCTGACGAAACAGCGTTGGGTGGAGTTTCTCGAGATACGTCATTTCTGGTAGTTGGAGCGCAAGTTGAACACGAACCAGCTTTCCCATTACTTTACATGTTGATCTTTAGCTACTTACATGTAAGTGCAATATTACTGGTTATAAATAAATCTTTTTTAATTACTACACTATGAGAGCCTTCTTCTCTCTTCCTCCTTAATCCTTGGGGATAATCCCTCTTGCGCATTTGACTCCCTGTAATAGGGGTAAATAGAGTTAGTGTGGACTGCATCTATCTACTCACAGTGGATGTTAATCACATTGGGACCATTCTGGATTTTATATGTACTTTATATTTTACACAAACATTGTTTTGCTTATTGAATGTTATCACTTTCATGGTGTTTAAAAAGTTGTATGTCAAATGTATTGCCGATATGTGCCTTAATTGAACTTACTGTATATCACATTAAGAAGCGCGATTATTTTATAGTTTGATTAATTGCAGCTAGTTAAACAAATACATAAATCATTTTATTAATGAACATTGTCTTCTTGGCTCTGTTTCTATCCTTAATTTTGCAAAAGCTTCCTATACGCAGTATTTTAAAATGAAATTGTACAATAGGTTAACAAAATGCCCCTTTTACGACCACGCCCTATTTTAATGAATAATCACCTACAGTGGCTTACTGAACCCATAGCAAAAAAGGTCTCCTGGAAATGTTTTTAAATGTTGGCAACTACGGTAAAACAGGAAGCGGATATGGATATACCTATATACTAGTCAAACAATAAAGGCCTTTTTTCATGTATAATGACACTACACTTACATGGGCAGATCTTTCATAAAGAATGACAAATAATGAGAGATTTGTCATCCATCAGACTTCTTTCAACCTATCCTCAATAATAATTGCATATTTTTCTCGCCATTACTATAGCTTAGTGATGCTCAACTAGGAAAATAGTTATTGGTTGGAATTTTAATGAACTCCTGTCCTATAGGCCCATATGCAGCACTGTTGTAGGCCTCCTGAAAATTCTAAATACTTCTGCATCACAGGCCACAAAAAGGAAACTGCTAATGAAAATCAGGGTTAATTCAGTATTTTTCTAGAGGCATTATAAACCTTCCTACCTAAACCTTTCACCTACATAAGATGTGCAGGGATTATGTAGTTTTATGGTGTCATCTGTTGCCCAGTACGTACAGCCTATAATAAATCTGATGTCAGACATTTCTGTATGTGTTCAAACATGAGGCACAGGTTAATGCATGGCCTTTGTCTGTAGCCTGGAAACTGACACTTCCTGTGACGAAACCATATCACAATCCCTGGGTCTCTAAATCTAGAAGTAGTGCAGGTGAGGGCTAAATAATAGTTATATCTGACACAGACACAAAAACCAAGAAAGTAACTCTCCTGCATATAGGTGTTATGCTTGAGGAAAAAGGTGTGTCTAATCCTTATAGACAAAGCCTAGGGTCTTGCTGCCCACTCAGGACCATGGGTATCCAAATATACTGAAAGACAACGAAAACAAAAGAAAGGAGAGAAAGGCACACCGACCTAGTGCACTTCTATTATAAACATTTATTAAAAGATAAAAAGTAGCTCACATAATACTCAAACGCATGATGTATACAGGCATGTCAAAACAATTTGATGTCAATTCGCCTCCAGGACTTCTGGAATGTTTCAATGAGGCAAGGAGACCAGGTGGCATCTGTGATTGCTTGGCTGATGCGTTTCAAGGGAGAACCTTCTTCCTCAAAGCCATAAGGGGAAATGACCCTCCATGCATCTATATATGCATAGACCCACAGTACATACCACCCTAATTTGTAAGCTTTCCCCCCCAATTAACATGGGCGGGTGTGTGTCCCTCCAGGAGACACCCAGATTGACACTCACCCTCTGTGAGCAGGTAACAGAAGTGGCACCAAATACTACATAACATATAGTATAATGCTTCATACTACATACATGATATTACATATATACACATATAAATACACATGTGCATCTCAATCAAATTACATTTATAAAAGCATCTAAGCCAAAAGACATAGGACATTATCTGCGTACCCACCACCTTATCCTCTGAAGATAATTCCTATATTCCTGTAGTTAGTATTAGAGGTATCTCTGGTACTGCTATTTTATGCCTGTTTGGTAAGACCAGTGAAGAGGCAATTTTTGTGCTGCCATTTCAGGTTGCTTTTCACATAGCTGGCACGCATACTCTTGGACCCGGAAGTGCAGGTGGATGTTCTACAGTATACACGTCACTTCCGGGAGTCCTGTGGCATCAAATCCGGTTTCCAGGTTGTCTCACACACCACTGGGACGCACGCCCGCTCAGTGAACCCAGGAGTGCTGGTAGATGTGCTTTCCACTGGTGTACAAGTCCCTTCCTGGAGTCATATCCAGTTTCATCTGAAACCAGGCCATAGCCAATAGTATGCACAGCAAGCAGCAGAGACAGACCTGTAAACACCAACCAATGCCTATTCCTAATAATTCAATGTATATTAAAATTCAATAGCAATTTAGAAAATATTGAATAATGGACAAATTCATAAGAACTAAATATCTTAACTTAAAACAGTTGAAAGTGGGAAATTAAAAAAAAAAAAAAAAAAATAGTAATAAGAAAATCGTGCTGCATGTGCCCATACATGCATATACGAATTAACCCTGTGAGGAGGCGGGACTAGCTTACATTAGAGATTGTACTAATATATCTTTTTTGAGTTTTATTTAACATTAGCATTACTAACTTTTTTATTACTTTTTTATTTTATTGATGGTTTTAGTATTGTCTTTTAATAGGCCCATTGTGGCTAACCATTGCTTCAAAGGAGCTCAGTAGTAGGGATTTGGCCCAATGCTTTGCATGGGCAATATCTGGATATAAATGACCACCTTATTTTCACTTTCCCCCTCCTCTGAGATTCCCTAGTTGCGGAGCCCCTTAAGGTGGATTGTAGGCACATATTCCATCTAGCCTGTGCGTTGCCTGAGCGCGCACACATCTGTGTGCGTGGGCATGTTTTTTGGCTGGCTTGCATGCGTACACAGTTTCTCGACTATACTTTTGTCAAACCACATATGTATGAGTGCCCTTACACATACACCCATTGGTAATGAATACCACTTACTGGCATCCCTAAGCCCACCCATTTCTATGAGGATTCATTACCTCAATTCTCAGTATGACATATTTTACAAAAGGCTCTATGAACATTATATATTGTATTTCTTGTACATTAATTGTATATCTGTCTATACAGTGAGCCTGTCATAGCATAATTTGTGTATTGCCTCTTTCAATTGAATTTTAATATACATTGTAGTATTAGGAATAGGTATGGGTTGGTGTTTACAAGTCTGCCTCTGCTGCTTGCTGTGCATACTATTGGCTACGGTCTGGTTTTAGATGAAACAGGATATGACACTGTGTGCGAGGCAACCTGGAAATCAGATATGACGCCGCTGGATTCCCGCAAGTGACGTGTATAGCGGTGGAATGCACATCCAGCCGCACTTTCGGGTCCACGCAGCAGGCGTGGGTCCCAGCTATGTGAAAAGCAACCTGAAATGGCAGCACCAAAAGTCCTCTTCACCGGTCTTACCATGCTGGCATAAAATAGCAGTACACAAAAACACAGCCACACTATAGAGTCCTACAAGGTACAGAGCAAATTACCTATAACTGATCAGAAGGCAGCTCCCCCACTTAATTTAACACAACACATATACTCAAACCCAGTGAATGTGAGCTCTACCTTCTCCCATATATTCAAAGACATATGGATTCCTATTGCTATAATTATGTCAGAAGTCCCTTTACATATGAAGTTGCAGGAGAGTGGATAACAAATAAAATGTGGTTACTCCCATCAGCATTTGAAAAAGTGATCATCTTTAATTGAAACCAAATGTTAAAAACCACATGTATATTAACGGCAAGACACATTAAAACATGTCCTACATAGACTTCTCCCCTCTGACCTACCTATACCTGCATGTGTACACATGGAATATAGCATGCTAACTATCTGTTTGAAGAACATATATACAGGCGGTCCCTGGGTTACAAACAAGATAGGGACTGTAGGTTTGTTCTTAAGTAAAATTTGTTTGTAAGTTGGAGCAGGAACATTTTTTAAGTGTAGCTCCAGCCAATAGACTACATTTTTAAGTTTGTTGGATAGCATAGGGAAGGGTTACATAGTTACACAGTTACATAGTTAGTGAGGTTGAAAAAAGACACCAGTCCATCCAGTTCAACCTATGATGTGTGTGTGCGTTTGCTGTTAACCGTACATTGTATACCCCTGTATGTTGTGGTCTTTAAGGTGCCCATCTAATAGTTTTTTGAAACTATCAATGCTCCCTGCTGATACCACTGTTTGCAGAAGATAATTCCACATCCTTACTGCTCTCACAGTGAAGAACCCCCTGCGTATTTTAAGGTTAAACCGCCTTTCCTCTAGTTTTAGTCAGTGGCCACGTGTCTTATTGTATTTCCTTTCTCTGAATAGGTTTTTTCATATGCTAGGGTTGCCAGTAAAATGTTTGTACATTGATACCATATCCCCCCTCAATCATCTCTTCTCCAGAGAGAATAAGTTCAGTGCTTGTAGACTTAACACTCCTGTATGATTTGCTTTGCTGTCTTTACCCCTGTTCAGAAGATTTCACCTCACTTTCTGTCCCTATGACAACTGGATTTTGGAAATTGTGGGTTGTTGTGGAAACAAGGATTAGTGATAAAGCTTCAGTGGAGACACCTTTTTCCCATGATAACTCTTACAGGAGAAAATTGCCCTTCCTAGGGCTAGATTTCTCCGTCCATTTGTAAGTAAAAGTCTTTTGTTAGTCAGATGTTTGTAACCTGGGGACCGCCTGTATATATATATATATAGCAGATAGGTGATCACCCAATGGCATTGGCTAGTAATTTTATGTAAATACAATAAACTTGGGCGCCCTGAATCTAATGATGTTTCCCTTATGCATGCTCCCCCACGGGTTTGGTGGGTATAAAATGTATAAGTCGTTTGTAAGCTGCTGTAGCCCTGCCCCCTGGGGAGTGGCTAAGTGTATACACATCCTCCTGACACTTCTGTTGCCCGGAACATTGTCCAACCCACTTGACACTATAGGTTCAGACATATTGAATAATTAGACACTACCAGATTGCGATAAAATATCAAATTTACTATCTTTAACTTGTGATTAGAAGAATGAGCAAACAGTTTCAATAAAACAATCAATATAGAAGATCAATAATGCAAAAGAGATCCTGAATCCTCAACCCAGAGTTGTATAAGATTCAGCACTCAGGATCTAATAGAACAACACAAATGCATATATATATATATATATTGTGCTATATAATTGAGGATTATTGTATCAATAATCTGTCAATAGATTACTCCTCAAATGTAATGCAAGACTGACCATAGAAATCAATGCTTTACTGTAATAAAGAATAACACCACAATATTACTAACTTATCTCAGTGACTCTAGTAACCTTAAACTAGGCTATGTATCAGAGTGCACTCTGTATACTATAGCGGGCTCCCTTTACTTTAGATTGCAAGAGTCTCCTGAACGAGCAAGGCCTTCCTAATCTTCGCCGGCAAGGATGTCCTTAACCACTTTACCACCGGAGGATTTTGCTGTCTTACGTCTGGGCCACTTTTTTGCGATTCGGCACTGTGCGACTTTAACGGACAATTGCGCGGTCGTGCGACACTGTACCCAAACGAAATTTACATCCTTTTTTCCCACAAACAGAGATTTCTTTTGGTGGTATTTGATCACCTGTGCAATTTTTACTTTTTGCGCTATAAACAAAAAAAGAGCGTTTATTTTGAAAAAATAACAATATTTTTCCCATTTTTTTATATGAAATTCCCCCCCAAAAAATGTAAAAATCTAATTTTTTTTAAATTTCTGGCCAATTTGTTTTCTGCTACCTATGTTTGGTAAAAAAAATCACAATAAGCGTATTTTGATTGGTTTGCGCAAAAGTTATTGCGTTTACTAACAAAGGGAAAGATTTCTGTCATTTTTGGTGTTTTTTTTTTAACGCGTAATGGCGGCGATCTGCAATTTTTTTTTTTGCGGGACTGCGACATTACGACGGACAGATCGGACCCTTGACTGACATTTTTGACACTTTTGGGGGTACCAGTGACATTACTGCAGTAATCAGTGCTATATATATGCACTGTTACTGTAAAAATGACACTGGCAGGGAAGGGGTTAATGTATGCCTGGTGCTTACTAACGTGCGGGGGGGGGTGACTGTGTGACACAAGGACAGATCGAGGGTTCAACTTTGCTGAACCCTGCAATCTGACCCTGCCTGTCACTTCAGAGATCCGCCCGCTTGTGTTTACACAGGTGGGCGGATCTCCACACTCGATTCCCCGACGATCGGGGAAGAGCAGCAGCGATCGCCGCTGCTCCTCCCCTGGCCCGACTCCCGCTGTGACTGAAGGTCTACGTCGTCAGACGATAACGAACAACTTTGCCGCAGTAGGCTCAACGTGAGCAGACGGCAAGTGGTTAAGCATCCAAGGAAAAGTATTTGTAATCCACAGTAAAGGTGATGATCAACTGTAATCCAAACTAGTACTCCTGTACCTAATCAACTGGTACCCAGTCTAAGGAAACTGGAAAGGTTGGGGGAGGCCTTCTGATCTGCCACGCACCATCTGTTCAAGCTAAACTGCATCACAGGCCCACCCTGGCTCAGTCCAGCAATTACAGTATATACTTTCAGATTGAATCTCTCTCACCCAATGTGATGAACTCCACGTACCGCTGTCTGTACTGCCAGCATCTCACTCACCTCAGAAGCACTTGCAGTGTCTCTGAGTCTCCACCCGGTCTGTCACCGAGCACCGTCCCCACACCGCTTTCTCTCTCCGGTGCCTTTCCTCTAGGCGTCCGGCCTATCCTTCTCTGCACTCCGCAGCAGCTCTTTCCCTCCTCACAGCATGCTGTCCTCGAGGCAAGAGAGCGAAACTTGGTCCTGCCCCCCTTTTATAGACACTCCCATCTGCCCCTGTGAGTCTCAATGCTCCCTGGGAAAATAGTCCAATCAAACAGGTGATCCACAATCTTCATTCCTTCCAGGACTACATTTCCCATAACCCAATGTTCTGTTGGCTTGCAGAAACTTTAATAGTAAAAAGACAGAACAACCCCAAACAACTTTAGATGAAACCTGCAGCCGGGTTACATCCTCCCCCCACTTGAACATCTTTGGTCCCCAAAGATAACAGAGTCTCCAGGAGAGAGTTTATCTCACCCACGAAAAGGTATAACTAACAGCAACCTTGTGTAGAGCTCATTGCAAATGATAACTGGCTAATAAAAGCACTATCTAACAATTGATTATACAGATCATCTGACAAATTTGGGTCACTTTCGCAAAAGGCCAACAAAAGATCATTGGCCAACCTGATAGTGTCAGTAGGTGGAATAGAACTTCCTTCATTAGGAACTTCAACAGAAAATGTAGCTGTTAGAGCAGATCGTTGAGCTGTTGTGATCTGTTCTTCAGAACTTTCTCCCAATGCACTATAAGTCAGTCTTTTTGGTGGGTGTATTTCTCGCTGCAACCTGGATGATATCCCGCAATCAGGCTCCTCTTCCAGTAAACGAGAAGTCTGAGAATCCTGTGAAGGCTGAGGCCCCAACTTGAGGGCTCTAGGAGTATCTTCTTCTTCTATCCACTCCATAGATATCCTAACTGCTTCAGTGATGGGTAACAAATTATTTCTATGCCATGCTTTATCTTCTGGATGAATTTGATAAACAGGCAACCCATCAAGCTTCTTATGGACAATGAACAGTTGTGGGTTCCAGCGATCAGCCAATTTGTGTTTTCCAGGCACTCCCAGATTTCGCAGGAGTACCCTATCTCCTGGCTGTAGATTTTGTACACTCACCTTCAAATCAAAACTTTTCTTGTTCCACTGCTCTCGGCTGGCGGAGGCCTCCACAGCTTTCTCATAAGCCAACTTCAAATTTCGTCAGAGTCTGTCAACATAGCTCTTATATGAAGTTTGTGAGGTATGATCTATTGAAGTCCCAAAAGCCAAGTCTATAGGTAATCGGGCCTCTCTTCCAAACATTAATAAGTAAGGTGAAAATCCAGTATAGTCCTTAACGGTACTGTTGTAAGCATGTACCAACACCAGAACATATTCGCTCCACTTCTGTTTCTTTTCATGGGGCAATGTCCCCAACATGTTCAGCAAAGTACGATTGAACCATTCTGGCCGAGGATCTCCCTGGGGCTGATACGGTGTGGTTCTCGACTTTTGTATATTTAGCAATTCACATGGTCTCTTGATTAATTTACTTTCAAAATCTCGACCTTGGTCAGAATGCAATCATTGAGGTAGGCCATAGTGAACAAAGAACTTCTCAACTAGAGTCTTGGCTACGGTGCTGGCCTTCTGGTCCCGAGTAGGAAAAGCCTGAGCATACCTAGTGAAATGGTCAGTCACAACCAGAATGTTACTATGCCCACCCAAATCAAGTTCGAGACACAGGAAGTCAATACACACCAGCTCCATGGATCCGTGACTCTGTAGATGACCCATGGCAGCAGCTCTGCGAGGCAAAGTCTTCCTTTTAATACACTGGATACAGGAGTGGCAATAAGCCTCTACTTCTTTCCTCATGAACGGCCAGTAGAATCTGTCTCTCACTAACTGAAAAGTCTGGTCAGGTCCCAAATGGCCATGAGAATCATGTAGGGCCGCTAAAACAGTCAACCGGTGTTTCTCTGGTAACAACAACTGACACACTACGTTCAAATCTTCAACAGAGTTAATTCGATAATTTACTCCATCTTTCATCTTCATCCTCTCCCAGTCCAGATGGAACACTTTAGCCCCCACAACGGAACTTGGAGTTATTGTCTTCAGGGCCCTCTGCACTACTGCTCCCAGAGGATCTTCTCCTTGAGCTCTCCTTACATCCTCTTTGGACAGTTGAGGAAGTTCCTCACTCCTCACTTGAGTTAAATCACAATAGTATCGGAGCACCCTGAAGGAGAAACCCCTGCTACCTCAGCTCCCATGGCTCCTTTTAGATGATAGTCTATTCCCTGACAAGTGGCCTGCACTCCTTCCAATGTTAAGTGCACCCATTCATGCTCTCTTCTGTCTGCAGGATGCGGGCGCCTAGATAATGCATCCGCATCCAAATTTCCTTTCCCAGGCCGGTACTTCAAGCTGAATTGGAATTTTGAAAGTGCTGCCAGCCATCTTTGCCCTGTAGCATCCGACTTGGCCGCTGTTAGTAAATAAGTCAATAGGTTATTGTCAGTCTTGACCATGAAGTATGCTCCATAGAGATAGCCCCTCAATTTGTCCACCACAGCCCACTTAAGGGCCAGAAATTCCAACTTATGAATGGGGTAATTCTTCTCAGATGGGGACAAACTGCGACTGATGTAGGCAATGGGGCGCAGCCTCCCTTCGGCTTCTTGGTATAACACCCCCCCCCCCCCCAGTCCATCTCTATTTGCGTCTACCTGTAACTCATAGGGCTTGGCCGGGTCTGCATATGCCAAGTAAGGACCTTTTGTGAGATTCTCCTTAAACTTCCAGAAGGCCTGTTTGCATTTAGTGTTCCACTGGGCTTGAATGGACTCTTTGGACCCCCGAGTTCCCTTCTTGGATATCTCGGCCTTCTGGGGAGGAAAACTCTCTTCCTCAGTTTCCCTCTTCAGCAACTCATTCAATGGCCTGGTGATCTGCGAGAAATTCTTCACAAACCTTCTGTAGTAAGAGCAAAATCCCAGGAAGGATCTCAACTCAGTAATATTGGTGGGCCTTGGCCAAGTGGTGACAGCCTCCAACTTCTTCAGATCAGTGGACACTCCTGCTGCAGACACCACATGGCCCAGGTATGTAACAGATGTGTGGTAGAACTGACATTTTTCCAGGAATAACCTTCTCCAAACGGGCCTCATATTCTTCAAATGTTCTTCCGAAGACAATAATGTTGTCTAAATACACAAGGACTTTAATCAAATGCATGTCACCCACAGTGTTTTCCATGAGCCATTCGAAGGTCGCTGGGGCTCCTGCCAGCCCTTGTGGCATGCGATTAAAGATAGATTTTAGTAAGGCTTTTGACACTGTCCCACATAGAAGACTTATCAATAAACTGCAGTCATTGAGCATGGACTCCCATATTGTTTAGTGGATTAGGCAGTGGCTGAGTGACAGACAACAGAGGGTTGTAGTCAATGGAGAACATTCAGAACAAGGTCATGTTACCAGTGGGGTACCTCAGGGATCTGTACTGGGACCAATTTTGTTTAATATCTTCATAAGTGATATTGCAAAAGGCCTCGATGGTAAGGTTTGTCTTTTTGCTGATGACACAAAGATATGTAACAGGGTTGATGTTCCTGGAGGGAAACGCCAAATGGAAAAGGATTTAGGAAAACTAGAAGAATGGTCAGAACTCTGGCAACTGAAATTTAATGTGGATAAGTGCAAGATAATGCACCTGGGGTGTAAAAACCCAAGGGCAGAATATAGAATATTTGACACAGTCCTGACCTCAGTATCTGAGGAAAGGGATTTAGGAGTAATTATTTCAGAAGACTTAAAAGGTGGGAAGACAATGTAATAGAGCAGCACGAAATGCGAGCAGAATGCTTGGATGTATAGGGAGAGGTATAAGCAGTAGAAAGAGAGAAGTGCTGTACAGAACACTGGTGAGACCTCACTTGGAGTATTGTGCGCAGTACTGGAGGTCATATCTCCAGAAGGATATAGATACTCTAGAGAGAGTTCAGAGAAGAGCTACTAAACTGGTACATGGATTGCAGGAAAAAACTTACCAGGAAAGGTTAAAGGACCTTAACATGTATAGCTTGGAAGAAAGAAGAGACAGAGGGGATATGATAGAAACTTTTAAATACATAAAGGGAATCAACTCGGTAAAGGAGGAGAGCATATTTAAAAGAAGAAAAACTACCACAAGAGGACACAGTTTTAAATTAGAGGGGCAAAGGTTTAAAAGTAATATGAGGAAGTATTACTTTACTGAGAGAGTAGTGGATGCATGGAATAACCTTCCTGCAGAAGTGGTAGCTGCAAATACAGTGAAGGAGTTTAAGCATGCATGGTATAGGCATAAGGCTATCCTTCATATAAGATAGGGCCAGGGACTATTCATAGGATTCATATATATTGGGCAGACTAGATGGGCCAAATGGTTCTTATCTGCCGACACATTCTATGTTTCTATGTTTCTATTAAACTCGAAAAATGGGTAATGAAGACGGTCTTTTCTCGATCATCCCGGTGCATAGGTATTTGATAATATCCACTCTTCAGGTCTAACACACTAAACCGTTTGGCCCCAGACAGGCACTGCAGGGCATCTTCTATCCGAGGAGTGTACTGATCAGGGATAGTCCTACGATTCAGAGTGCGATAGTCAATACACATTTGGATAGTCCCATTCTTCTTGTGAACCACCACTATGGGTGAAGCATAAGGGCTGTGAGATTCCTGAATGACGCCCGATCTCTTTAGCTCAGCCAATTGCTCCCGAAGATCCTCTAAGTCACTCAATGGTATCCTCCTGAGCTCTTTCTCTAAAGGGTTTGTCTTCACTGAGACTAATTTTGTGGTGGGCACTCTTAGCACAACCCACATCATAATCGTTTTTAGAGAACAGCTTCTCCCATCTAGACAACTGTGTCTTCACCCGCTACCCCCAACTTGAAGGGAATAGCCGGGCATCGAGGGGAAGTACCTTATGACCCTTTCACCTTGTCTTCCTCTTCCTCCAATTCTGACGGAGTTAACGGTGAGGCAGCGCCCACATGCCCCAACACCATCCGAGGCTTCAAACTGACAGGCTGGGTCGTGACATTTCGGACACTAACAGGAATCTTCCCACCGTTCTTCAGTAGGACCTTTGTCGGGACTATTTCCGGGACTAGCTCAATCCCGTTGTCTTCTCCTAGTAGGTCCCCTTCCAGCATCACAAAGGGGCCTGGCTGGTCCCAGGACAGCTTCACCACAGCCTTCATGCAGGTCCTCTCTCCTGGTTGTAACACCCGTTCTCTGGTGTCCAACCGCCAGAGCTTCCCTACCCCCTCAGCAGGGGTCCTCTTGTCCTCTTGCAATACTCGTTGAAAAGCTTGTCTCAATTTAGGATGCACCTCTTCCTCCGATGAACCCTTTGCTACCAATGGAGTGAGCATTCTTTGGACCAAATCTGTGTTGGTCCCAATGATCAGCGAGTTCTGTTTAGCACCCGGGGGTCAGGGGAACACCACAAATAGGGTGTCAAACACCTACATTTTCACCTCTACAGTGGGCTGAAAGGAAATCTTCACAGGAATGTAACCGTCATAAGGGAATTTTTCAGGGCCCAGACCCCAGATTTCTAACTCCTCCAACTTGCACAGAGGGATATCCTTCAAATGCTTCAAGTAAAAATCTCGATAGAGCAATGTCACTTGTGCACCTGTGTCCAACAGGGCCTTAGTATAAATGCCTTCCACTTGGAGCGGCACCACAGGAGACGGTCCCACACATTTTTTTGGCACAACTTCTTTAGTTGACTGAAATAACTTCAGACGGGCCTTGGCCTTGGGGTCTCTCACCCTCCTGGATTCAGTTTCTTGAGGAAACTCTATTGTCTGTACCTTGACCGACTTGGTTCTCTGAGTTCTCCATACTTGAACTGGAGTGGAGGTACCAACCCCCTGTGTCTCTCTGCCAAACTCAGGTGGTCCCCACAAATTTACGGAGGCATTGGGGAGGGACAGGGAAGCAGACCCCGCCCCGCAGTGACCGTGACCATTATCATAACTACTGGAGCTCAGGCTTTCAGAGAAACTCTCAATTGGCTCCTTCACTGAGGTCCCCTGAAGTTTTCCACCTTCTTAGTGAAGAAGAATTTCTGTAAGGCTCTCAACAGTTCCTCCAT
Source organism: Pelophylax lessonae (assembly GCF_965119305.1). Taxonomy (NCBI): domain Eukaryota; kingdom Metazoa; phylum Chordata; class Amphibia; order Anura; family Ranidae; genus Pelophylax; species Pelophylax lessonae. Next base: position 152,179,377 of record NC_138779.1, on the reverse strand, counting down.
TACTTCAGGGCTTAGATTTTGTTTTGGCCACTGGGCCCAAAAGTGTCCCATTTCTCCACAAGCAAAACCTCACCTCTCTCGGGGAGGGAAAAGGTTGAATCCTTTAGAAGTCCGCCGTGTCTCAGGGACCTTTCCTTGGGTTTCCATCACTTGCATGAGGGTCTGTCACTTATGAGTCTGTGCCTGGGCTACCTGAAGCATCAATTCTGCAGAATGAGAACCATCATCTGACTTTTTTTTTCTACAACGTCTTCCTGGTGAGTCACCTCCAATTCTGCTTCACTTTCGTCTTCCGAGAGGCTATTTTCTACTCTCACTAACCGGGCCGTGGCTCTCTCTCTTTTTCCTTCATTGTTTAACAACTCCTTCACCCCTTGGCTTTTCTCCTCCAACAGGGCTTCTTCCTCTCTCACCTCCCTCATGAGTTCAGGGTATGTGGGAGTGTCCCTTCAACAATACTTTCAGGACAATGGGGTGGTTGGGCCGAGCCCCCTGTAGCACCCGTTGCAACCGTACCCGGTCGGCCTCTTTAGGGTCAATGCCCTTTTTCAAAAGAATCTGGTGCAGCATCTTATCGACCCCGGGAGATGTATTCGGACAGTCTCTCCCCCTTCTGTTGATGGGTGTGGTTAAATTTGTACAAAAGGTCAGTAGTCTTTTCCACCCATCCAAACACGTCAAAGAGGGCCTTCAGATAATCTTTGGCTGTGCAGTTTTAATTTCCCATTCACAAATTCCGAATCACTTCGGCGGCAGGACCTCTCAGACTCTCACTCAGCCTCTGCCTCTTCACCGCTTCGGAAACGCTCCACTCATCCACTGCCTGAGTGGCCTGGCTCATCCAGCTTTCGAAGTCCTCTTCTCCTATGGGAGTAGGTAACTGCCCAGAAAAGAAACACAACTTGCGGTAATTTTGCCCAGCTCAGCTGGCTCCATTGAGGAACAGAGTGTCCACCAATCTACCCATATCAGCATAGAAGGAGGCAGGGGTATGGCTGCTTTATCCCCCTCCTTGTTGATAGGGCTGGGCCCCAGACTAGGGCTGGCTGGAGGGGAGGGTGATCTCCCTTCTCTGTTCTCCTTCTTCTTTAAAGGGAAGAACACCTTGGCTGGAACCTTCTCATCCAGCATCACTTCTTCTGTTTGGAATACTTCGGGCACATCTTACCTCCATTCCATGAGTGCTTGAACAGTGTCTAGGCCATAATCTGCCCGAGCATTCAGGATATAGACCCCTTGATCTAGGGCCCGCACCCACCGTCGAATTTCAGCTTCTGTGCATTCACTTCCGGTTATCTCCAAAACTACACTTCGGTCCAAACTAGCTCCTTGGGACCGTACCCAAGGCCCGGGCAAGAGTGAGGTTCATAGCTTCTCCCATGACTGGCTCCTGGGGAAGGACATTCAGGGCTGAAGTGGCACCGATGATCCTGGACGAGCCCCCAAATGTAGCCCTGCCCCCTGGGGAGTGACTAAGTGTATACACATCCTCCTCACTTCTGTTGCCCTGAACATTGTCCAACCCACTTGACACTATAGGTTCAGACATATTAAATAATTAGACACTACCAGATTGTGATAAAAGATCAAATTTACTATCTTTAACTTGTGATTAGAAGAATGAACAAACAGTTTCAATAAAATAATCAATGTAGAAGTTCAATAATGCAAGAGAGATCCTGAATCCTCAACCCAGAGTTGTATAAGATTCAGCACTCAGGACCTAATAGAGCAACACAAATGCATGAAAATCAATGCTTTACTGTAATAAAGAATAACACCACAATATTACTTATCTCAGTGACTCTAGTAACCTGAAACTAGGCTATGTATCAGAGTGCACTCTGTATACTATAGGGGACCCCCTTTACTTTAGATTGCAAGAGTCTCCTGAACGAGCAAGGCCTTGCTAATCTTCGCCGACAACAGTGTCCTTATATGCATCCAAGGAAAAGTATTTGTAATCCACAGTAAAGGTGTTGATCAACTTTAATCAAAACTAGAAAGAAAAATAGGCTCCTGTGCCCAATCAACTGGTACCCAGTCTAAGGAAACTGGAAAGTAGGTGAGAGGCCTTCTGATCTGCCACACACCATTCAGTACTGCAGCGTCCTGTGGCAACCGTTATATGACAAGTGCAGCCCTCTGTTCAAGCTAAACTGCATCACAGGCCCACCCTGGCTCAGTCCAGCAATTACATTATATACTTTCAGATTGGATCTCTCTCACCCAATGTGATGAACTCCACGTCCCGCTGTCCATACCGCCTGTGTGTCACTCTCCTCAGAAGCACTCACAGTCTCTCTGAGTGTCCCTCCACCCGATCTGTCACTGAGCACCGTCCCCCACACTGCTCTCTCTCTCTCCGATGTCTTTCCGCTAAGCTTCCAGCCTATCCTTCTACGCACTCCGCAGCAGCTTTTCCCCTCCTCACAGCGCGCTGTCCTCGAGGCAAGAGAGAGAATATTGGTCCCGCCCCCTTTTTATAGACACTCCCATCTGCCCCTGCGAGTCTCAATGCTCCCTGGGAGAATAGTCCAATCAAACAGGTGATCCACAATCTTCATTCCTTCTAGGACTACATTTCCCATAACCCAATGTTCTGTTGGCTTGCAGAAACTTTAATAGTAAAAAGACAGAACAACCCCGAAACAACTTTAGATGAACCCTGCAGCCAGGCTACACTGCGTTGGGGAATTTTGGTGTGAAATTCCCTGTTTGAAAATAATGAATGGAAAGGCAAAGTTCAATGGTTGTAGCATCACTGCACTTGTTGTCTAGAGCAGTGATCCCCAACCCACGGGCCGCGGACCGCTATCGGTCCATGGATCAAATGGTACCGGTCCGCCCAAAGAACATTACATTATTTCCATTTTAGAAAAAAACAATTTTCAGAAAAAGGGTGGACCCAGGGCGCAGAGCAGTGCGCCCTGAGCCCACCCATTTGTGTGACAATAGCGAATGAATATTCGCTATTGTCACACGGATCCTCCTCCTGGCAAATCAGGAAGCGGGTCCTGATTGGCCGAAAAGGCAAACCCATGCCATTGGCCAAGGAGGAGGAGGAGGGAGGACTCGAGGAGACGTGGGGAGACTGAGGAGAAAATTGGAGAGAATGGAATGGACTTTCTAGGCACAATTGGAATAGAGTAAAAAACTTTTTTATTGATTGACATAAAATCAAGGGAAGGGGACCCCCTATCACAGGGGGATGGTGGTTAGACAAAATACATAAAAAAAGAGAAAAAACACAACAAAATGTACCTTAACAATAAGGCATAAACATGCAAAATGATTTACAATAATTGCATGACACATGAAGAGTGGTGGTATGAGGATACTATACATTACATCCTACATGACTCGAGGACGATGTCAAAGATAACGTAGAACGTCCTCTAGAGTGTAGTTAATGCAACTCTAAACGTAAGGGAAAAGACTGAGGAGAAGCCGCCGCTGCAAATCAGGTAAGTGCACTTGTCACTGTGCATTGCTTGGGAGCATGCTGGTCACTCTGCATTGATTGGGGGCATGCTGGTCACTCTGCATTGATTGGGGGCACGCTGGTCACTCTGCATTGATTGGGGGCACGGTGTGGCACTCTGCATTGATTGGGGGCATGCTGTGGCACTCTGTATTGATTGGGGGCACGCTGTGGCACTCTGCATTGATTGGGGGCGTGCTGTGGCACTCTGCATTGATTGGGGGTGCGCTGTGGCACTCTGCTTTGATGGGGGCACGCTGTGGCACTCTGCATTGATGGGGGCACGCTGTGGCACTCTGCATTGATTGGGGGCATGCTGTGGTACTCTGCATTGATTGGGGGCATGCTGTGGCACTCTGCATTGATTGGGGGCACGCTGTGGCACTCTGCATTGATGGGGGCACGCTTTGGCACTCTGCATTGATGGGGGCATGCTGTGGCCCTCTGCATTGATGGGGGCACGCTGTGGCACTCTGCATTGATTGGGGGCAGGCTGTGGCCCTCTGCATTGATTGGGGGCACGCTGGTCACTCTGAATTGACGTCCCCCCCCCCCCTTCCTCAGTGGGCCACAGAAAAATTATCAAACGTTGACCGGTCCACGGCAATAAAAAGGTTGGGGAGCACTGGTCTAGAGGAGGTATACTAGAAAGATAAATGGTATCCTCTCAAAACCAAATGATGGAATCCTTGCCTCCCTCACACGAGTGTGTTTGCAATGAACAGTCCCAGTGGAACTGTAAATAAATGAGTGTTCCCCACTCAAGAAGCATGTCCCCTTCATATCATCTTCCAAGGATATGTGTGTTATGTAATGTACATATAGGCTATATATAATAGCTTGGATTGTACATTGCCAGTGACCCCGATCTCATGCTGGTCTTCCTTGAAAGCAACATAATATTAGGTGAAAGCATGCCATAAACAAGTCCTTATGCCGGAAATAAACATAGGTGCATTTGGTAAATACCCATGGGAACAGAAAGGTACTTATTTTCAGAGTCACTACTGGCAAACGTTCCTCCAAATAAATTCCATCTGTTGATCATAAGAGCTTCATATGCAAGGGTGTCAAATGGTCCAGGGGAGCAGATGAAGGACAGCACACAGAGCCTGACCGGTTTTGCCGGGTGTCCCTGCTGCTTCAGAGACCGTTATGCATTGACTATATTACTTCCTGTTTATATGCTCAATATGGCCGTAAACCGACACTACCGCGCATGTGTGGTGCATACTGATGTCCTGACGCTGCGCCCCACATAAATAAGAGAAATGACTGCGCTTGCACAGTGTGCCACGACGTCATGACGCAGCGTCTGCCAAAATACATAGCGCGAAATCGTCACCACTCTTCGCCCTAGATAAACGAGATGTGCATATGAAGAGGACAATTGGAAAAGAAGCTGCCATTTCATCCGTTAATGCAGATAATATTGTTATTGAGCGAACGTCTACTCTGATTTGGTTGGACATGATTACTGCCACGCATTATATCCTTGGTCTACTTTAGCAATAGTACACACACTGTTTGGCCTAGTTCACTCATGGTCTTTATTATTTACTTTCAATAGTTTTTATTGGAAAATTTTCAAGTACAGAAATCAACGAAAATAAACAACAATAAATGCAACAAAGTAGGTATGGTGATACATGGAATAATAAGCCGGAAGAGTAAGTGGATAAGAAGGTGGTGTCCCTCCAGGGAAATCGCATCAATGTAAAAAGCCATAACAGATGAGTGGGCATGGTCATGAAAGGTAATAGCTTAAATTGGAGAAACAACAATACAATGCCCAATTGAATAAATGGGAAAGACCAAACCCATATTAGGGTACACGTATTCAAGCGAGATATGGGAGTACCCCCCAGCAGAAGGAACAGGAAAGGACGCCGTGCCCCCCAAGGGTGGCGATACATCCGGGTCCAGTCCGGTCCCCCTCCGAGGGCCAGTCCGAAAATCTCTGGGATGGTCGAAGGGAGCCTGGGGGAGGACAGAAGGGGAAGAAGACACAGAGGGAAAAAGAAACGAAAGAGAAAAAAGGAATAGAGTGGGAGCAGGAGAAGGAATGAGAGGAAAGAGCAAAACAGTCCCGCATAGGGTTTATAAAGATACTTGCACATATTTGGCCCAGGGTTCCCAAACCGCTTCATATTTAGGGACCGTGTCATTTAGCACACTAGAGAGCTTCTCTTGTGACATGATCCAAGAGATTTTTAGTTTGCCTTCCCGGAGAGAAACCCTAGGCTTTTTCCAGGCCCTGGCAATAGTAATTTTGGCACCGATGAGGATGAACTGTAATAGCATGCGGGCCGGTTTGGGAAGCTTGGGAACCCTGTCATTTAGCAGTGCGATAAGGGGCGATTGCTGTATAGGACGGTCGAGCACTTTGCGAATAATCTGGAACAACTTATTCCAGAAAGGTCTAAGCTTAGGACAAGACCACCAGGTGTGTAAATAGTCCCCCCTAGCGCCACAACCCCGATAACAGAGGGGACTGGCACCAGGGAACATAGTAGCAATACGCTTAGGGACTAAGTACCATCTTGTGAGCAGTTTAACGTTAGCTTCTATAAGAGACACGTTCATGATACCTTTATAAGAGCGAAGAAGACAGGAGCCCCAGCGGTCCAGATCCCAGTCCATCTCCAGGTCCCTCTCCCAATCGAGGGCATACTTAGGCTTCACCTCAGCGCTAGCTAGAGCAGAGTAAATTAGAGAGATCCCACCTCCTGTATCCTGAGCCTCGGCACACCAACGTTCGTAGCCTGTGACCTGCGGGGGTTCCGGCTTGTTGTACCAGATAGAGTGTAAGAAATGAGATATTTGGGAGTGCCTAAATCTTTCCGTAAGTGGCATTTTGAGGGGTCTTTATTATTTAATTAGCGCTGCACTCTTTACGTCCTCAATGAGGAGGGAGAGTACCTTTGAGCCCATGCTCTCATGCACATCACTGGATCAAGAGGAAGCTCAGGTAGGTTTTGAAGGGGCTGGGGCAACTGCTGCACATGGGTATAAAACTATAATCCTGCCACTTTATAAAATTCTGGTTCAGCCACTTCTGAAATATGCCAATCAGTTCTGGTCACCAGTCCTCAGGAGGGAACTGGAGAGAGTTCAGAGAAGGGCAACAAAATTAATAAGACAACTGGAGGACCTCAGCTATGTGTAACCTCTACAAACAAAAAACGTATTCTCTCTGGAGAAGAGATGCTTCAGAGGTTACATACTGTAAGAGCGATAAATAAACACCTCAAGGGCGATTCTCAGGGAGTGTAAAAAGACAAGGTCAGGGTCACTTAATAAAACTGAAGAAGCAGTTTAACCTTAAACTGAGTAGGGGTTTTTTACTGTCAGAGCAGTAAGGATGTGGAATTCACTTTCACAATCGGTGGTGTCAGTGGGAAGTATTGATAGTTTAAAAACTCTTTGATGGGTATCTTAGGTAACACAGCATACAGGAATATGATAAAGGATTTTTGACATGTACACACACACACATTCACACAGGTTAAACTGGATGGACAGGATGCATGAAGGTAAAAACCCTTCAGCCTTTAGAACCACTAAACAGAGGTAACAGATTAAGTTTGCAAAGTTTATTGGTATTCCTTGGTATACTATACAATTGAATGTATTTTAATAGTATGGTTTACTAAAATATTCTGTAATTAAACTTGTGATGGAGTTGCTCCTTTACTGCCTGAACCAATGAGATTTCACTCTGTTGTTGCTCGGAAGTTTGCCTGCTGATGAGTGCCCCATAATGCACTGCGCGATTGCAGTGCATTAAGTGCTTGTGATTGGCCAAAGAATGCACCTGATTATTATTATTATTCAGGATTTCTATAGCGCCAGCAGTTTACGCAGCGCTTTACAATGTTAGAGGGAGACAATACAGTTACAATACAATAAAATACAAGAGGATTAAGAGGGCCCTGCTCAGAAAAGCTTACAATCTAAGAACTGATCTGTATGCTTTGGCCAATGACAGCACAACGTCCTGTCAGAGCTATGACTGGCCAAAGGCAGGGTGCTTTTTTTTTAAATTTTGGTGTGGAGTTCCCAATTAAAATCTATACCAGACCCAAAGGTATAATTCTGTCATAGGATTCCCCTTAACCACTTAAATACAAGGCACTTTCACCACCTTCCTGCCTAGGCCATATTTCAGCTTTCAGTGCTCATTGGCATCTATTGGAAATATTGGTCAGCTTGACATGGCACTACTCCCCATCTTTAACATTGGCGTCTATAGGAAATATTGGTCGGCCTGGCGTGGCACTGCTCCCCATTTTTAACATTGGCGTCAATGGGAAATATTGGACAGCTTGGCATGGCATCTGTATTGCTGGGAGCCGACAATACATTCCAGCCGCAAGCAAGTTTAAATTACATTTTTTTCTTTAGAAATTTCACTACTGCTGCAACAGGCTACATACAACATACAGATGCGCCACTTTACAGGCACATTAAGGGGACCCCAAGTCACAATATTTAAGGGGACCCCCAAGGCACAATATTTAAAGCATTTTTTTTTATTTTTATTGTTTCGCTTTAAACATCATTAAAATCACTGCTCCTGTAAAATCGTTTTAAAAAAATGTTTTTGCATTGATACATGTCCCCCAGGGCAGTACCCAGGTTCCCATAAACTTTCTCTGGCAATAACTTGCATATAAGCCTTTAAAATTAGGACTTTTGATGTTTCATGTTTGTGTCCCATAGACTTTAGTAGAGTTTGCTAGAACTTTTCTCCTGTTTGAGATGTTCTGGTGTGAACCGAACAGGGGGGGCGTTTGGCCCCTCACTAGTGTAGGGCTGATTCTTGTGTAACACAGTGTAGTGCAGTCAGTGTAGTGCTGTGCTGTGATTCTTGTGTAACACAGTGTAGTGGGGTCACTGAAGTGTTGTTGTAGACAACACGTCTGTGTCACCCCACTGATCCCACTTTCTTTTTCTTTTTTCTTCTTCTGTGTCACAAGTGCTATTCCTTCTGCATCAACAGCGTGTTTTTTCTTTGGTGGCGCAGCAGCACTAATTTTATTTAGGGCGTAATTGCTGTCCTCCCTTTTGTGTCGCAGGTGCTATTCCTTCTGCGTCAGCAGTGGGGTTTTTTGTAGCGCAGCGGTACTAATGTTATTAAGGGCATAATGGCTGTCCTCTGTATTGCGTCGTAGGTGCTATTCCTTCTGCATCAGCAGGGGTTTTCTTTTTTTTTTTTGGCTTTATTAAGTTTTTCCTTATTAAATAAAATATATAATAAAATGGTTTATAGTGCACTAATACAAAAGTATTGCACCCAAGCACCATATTCCCTTCCCATACTCTATAATAAAAAGGTATAAAAATCCCCCCCCCCCCAAAAAAATAAAAAATAAAGTACACCAAGCAAAAGTATTGCACACAAGCATCATATTTCCATCCCACATTCTATAATAAAAAGTTATAATAACCCACCCAAAAATCCCTATCATGTCAAAAAGGCCAACAAGGAGAGGCAGACGCTCACAGGCCACTAAAAGAGGGCAAGCAGCCTCTGTGTCCACATTGAAAAGTGGTGTCGTCGAGGACATAGTGCATCCTCTGAAGGCGGAGCACGCTTGTCCTTTTTTTCCCAGTGCTTCCGTGTTATTGAGCCACAACATGCAAAAGAGTTGGTGAAGTGGATAACTAAACTGTCCTCATCCTCCTCATCCTCCTCATCCTCTGTCACCCAGGCTCATACTAGTTTGCCTTCCACCATAGCTGCCAAAGCGGCCTATTCCACAAGCTCCTTGTCCACAGCTACGCCTTCTGTAGCCTCACCATCATGTATGGAGGAGTCACCTGATGTATTCGATCATAGTGTCAGTTACATGATGCTGGAGGATGTGCAGCAATTTGAATGCTCCGATGTTGGTTCCCAGGTTGAGGAAGGGAATAACGTGAGCCTAGAGAGAGTGGGTGACAATGACGAACAAGAAAATAGCAGTTATGTCCCCCCAGCTGCAGCATACTGCCAAGTTTGCTCCAGTGACGAGGAGGGAGGGGATGATGAGGTCACTGACCGCACTTGGGTGTCTGAGAGAATAGAGGAGGAAACTGAGGAGGAGGCGGCACAATTCCAATGAGGCAGGATGTCCTCCAGGGGCCGGCTTAAGGGCAGCCACCCTATTGCATCACACCACAAAGCTCCACCTGTGCAGGGCGCTGCTAACTCCCTGCTGACTTCTAAAAAGTTCATTAGTGTGGGCTTTTTTCAGCACATGTGCAGCAGACCGCAGCATTGTTGTTTGCAATCTCTGTCTGAAGCGGATCAAGCGTGGCCAGAACACCAGCCGTTTGGGTACCACATGCTTGATAAGACATGTGACGACCAGCCATGCAGTCCATTGGCAACAGCACCTGAAAGACCCACATCATAATAAAATGCAGACTTCTCCTTGCTCCTCATCTGGGATCTCTACCCCTTCTATACCTCAAGTCCTTTTAAAAACCTGCACTGAGAGGGATGATGGTATAGCAATGGGTGCCACAGGTACTTGCACCCAATCTGCTAGCAGTACACCACCTGTTGATTTGACCAGCAGGCAAAATTCACTACCCCATTTGCTAAACCGTAAAAAAAAAAAAAAAAATACCGTCCCAGCCATTTCATCTGGTAAACTCTGCCCCCTTTGGTGAATTTGCAGAATGTGCTGTACCCCAGTGGCAGGTTCCAAAAAGAAACTATTCAAGCTCTGTACCATCATGTGGAAGGCAATGTTTTGGCCTAGTTGGACAGAGTGGTCAGCAGGAAGGTTCACATTACTGCTGACCCATGGTCTAGCAGGCATGGTCAGAGACGTTACATTTCCTTCAGGGTGCACTGGGTAACTCTGCTGGCAGCTGGAAAGGATGCAGGACAGAGTTCAGTGCTGGAGCTTGTTCCGCCACCATGTCTCCAAAACGTTGGTGGTGATTCTTCCACATCTGTCTACTCCAGCCCCTCCTCTTCTTCTTCCTCTATGGCCTCTTTTGCTGTATTGTCCTCTGAACCAGCAGTGCTCCCTAAGCGTTCAAGGGGCTACGCAAGCAGTCAGGCTAAAAGATGTCATGCAGTGCTTCAGTCTGTCTTTCTAGGGGACGAGAGCCACACTGGGGCAGAGATTTTGTCAGCTCTGCAGGGGCAGGCTCAGAGGTGGTTGATGCCACGGGAGCTTGAGCCAGGAATGGTTGTATGTGACAATGGCACAACCTTTCCTCCCCCCTCCGACAGGGACACTTGACACATATTCCATGCTTGGCATAGAACTGCTGGTATAGATTTAAAGGGGAACTCCATGCCAAAATGTAAATAAAAAGCAACGTGGGGGTCTCCCCCAAAATCCACACCAGACCCTTATTGGAGAATACAGCCTGTCAGGCCAGGAAAGGGGGGTAGGGGCGAGCGAGCGCCCCTGCTCCTCCTAAACTTTACCAGGCTGCTTGCCCTCAACATGGAGGGTATGCTTTGGGCTGCTTATCGGGATCTGGAAGCCACCTTTAACACGCAGCAGAGAGCCATCAATGAGTACCTGTGTGAGTATGGCACAAGGACAGGCTCAGGGGAGCATGGCTTCTTTTCGCCACGCCAGTGGCAGCTAATAAAGGATACATGCACTGTCCTGTCACCGTTTGAGGAGGCCACAAGGATGGTGAGCTGGGACGATGCATGCATCAGTTACACTGTCCCTCTAGTCTTCCTGCTGGAGCACACGCTTCATGGAACCATGGACAGGGCATTTGAGGCAGAACAGCGTGAAGAAGAGGAGAACTTCCCTTCCTCACAAGGCCCCCTTTATGCAGATACCATTCCTGCGGGGCCACAAAAAACACAGGAGGAGGAGGAGGATTGTGGTAGCAAGGATGTAGAGGATAACATACAGCTGTCTTCAAGGGATGGTTTTCATTCTCCAGAAACCCCAGGAGTTGTACGCGGCTGGGGAGAGGTTGGTCCTGACAATGTCCTCCTTAGTGACCCAGAGGACTCAGAATCTCATGCCTCCTCAAACTTACGCTGCATGGGCTCCCTGATGCTGCAAAGCCTACGAAAGGACTGGAGGATGCCTTGAAGAAAAATTTGTGTAACACCTTTCCAGACACTGGGAGGCTACCATTTCCTGGACAACACGTATCTGAGGCTTTGTTTAGGAGAAGCGGTGGAGAAGGGGGTCGGCTGACTGATGCCTTTAAACAATTTTTTAGTCCTCTGCGCCCAGGGCTGTTAGGTTTAAGCAACCATCGGCAGTGTCTGCAGCATATTGTGCAGGATTATCTAGGGGCAAGAGCAGACTTGGAGACATTTCCAACTGAGCATCCACTGGGTTACTGGGTCTTAAAGACGGACCACTGGCCAGAACTTGCTCAATATACAGTCGAGCTACTGGCCTGTCCTGCTTACAGCGTGCTTTCCGAATGGACATTCGGTGCTGCTGGAGGTTTTTGTGTCTGTCCACAGACTCCGTTGGCAGGATGACTTTTATCAAAATGGCAGTCCTCAACCAACATCAGCTATCAAGCCCCTAATGTTGATGTAACTAACTGAATTTGCTAGGGACCTGGGATCCCATGAAGACTGCCTATGCTGCCTATCCTATTCCTGAATCTTGATTATGCTAGTTTCCAACAATGTTTTTTGTTTACGGCACCACCAACACCCAATGCCCAATTTTTATGCACCTGTATGACGAGTATATGCAATTTCAATGTTTGCTTCTAGTTTTTAACAGCAGGGCCCAATCCTGCGCCCAGCAAGAGTAACTGTGAGGGTTTACAGTGTTCAGGCACTACAAGGGATGGGTGAACAGTTTGGGCCGAGCATAAGTTTGGCCTAACATTACCCATTCAGGTACTCAAATAAAAGTGCAACGTGCAAAAAATTGTGTTGTGATAAATACAGCTATAAATCACATAAATATCACACTTAAAAGTGAATAATAACAAATTTCATGTGAAAGTCCAAAGAATATATAAAAATTATACATATAAAGTGCATTCAGCAAGTGGCCAGTGAAAAATAGTCCAAAGTGCTTAAGTGGCGATAGATATGTGCAAAACCAGGCCAGCAATCCAGTGCAGTGTTGGTGCAGATCCACCCACTTTGGATTTTCCACTTACCGGACTAAAATGACCCCTAGGCAGTATAGTATAAAGGGTCAAAAAGGCTTGTGCCTTGGAAGGAACCGGATGAATATCCTTAGAGGACTGGTGAATAATTCTCCCAACAAATATAGCAGCACGGTATGGTCTGCATGCGCTCGCCCAGCCTGGCACTTGATTGTAGGTCATATAAATTCTGTGTCTTTAAGAAGTCTTTTGTCATTTGTAGCAATTTGAATGGCAGCCTTATAACTGGTCAGAATTTTCTAGGAGAGTCCCGATTCTTGGACTTCCTCTCCTCTCCGTGCTGAATGCGCTTTATATATATAATTTTTATATATTCTTTGGACTTTCACGTGGAATTAGTTATTATTCACTTTTAATTGTGATATTTATATGTGATTTATAGCTGTATTCATCACAACACAATTTATTGCCCTTTTTTTCTTTTTTTTTTTTTGCACGTTGCACTTTTATTTGGGTTTCATATCATTTACAATTTTACATGCATATTATTGATTTGGTATTTTTATTATTACTGTTTAATCACGACCTTTTTGCGCTGTGTATTAGCACTTTCATATTTTAGGAATTTTATAATATTTTGAACAGCAGCATTTTGGTTTTTAGCACATATTTTTATCCAAAGGGCAGAGCACCTTTATTAGTTCAACACCATTCAGGTACTCGCCTAACAACTGAACTTTCTCCACAATTAGCGGGATGTTCATCTGCCGAGCGCACAGACAATATGTCACAAACAGGGGTCAGGCTTGAAGACCAGTTGCTATGGCAGTGGAAGCTCACACAGGAAACAGCAGGAAAAGAACCCAGGCAGGTCACCCTGGCAGATGACGCAGGCTCATCTGAGGTGCGTAATCTAAGTACTGAATGGTGTACACCAGAGCTCCTGATGGTGGAGATGTACTTTGCTGCATGTTAGCACCAGGTTGTGGTCTTCAGGATCGACCAACCAGGAGATGAGCAAGCTTTGGTTCCAGTAGCAGATATAGCAGGTAGGGGTCAAGCAGAAGCGTAGTAGAGGAAAAAGCCAAAGGTCGGTAACAAATAGTTGCAGGTAGAAATCAAGCAGAAGCATAGTCGAGGAGCAAGCCAGATGTCGGTAATGAATGGTAGCAAAGATACGGACAGCAGCAGGAGAGACAAGCAAGATATTGGCTGGTGAAGGCACAATATCCTGGCAAACAGAAAGTGCAGAGACATGGCTTAAATCAGGAAGTTCATATGGTATGGATTTTGGGGGGGATCCTACGCTGTTTTTTTAAAAAATCCCTTAAAATCCATACCAAACCCGAAGGGCTAGGTATGGACTGGGGGGGGGGGGGGGGACCTACGCCATTTTTTTTTTTTTTTAATCTGTATTGCCAAACAATACATTATAGCCGCAAACAAGTTTAAATTACATTTTCCTTTGGAAATGTCAGTACTGCTGCAACAGGCTACATACATCGTACAGATGCGCCACTTTACAGGCACATCAAGAGGACCCTCCAGGCACATTTTTAAAAGGAATTTTTCATCTTTATTGTTTTACTTTAAGCTTTATTAAAATCACTGCTCCTGTAAAAACGATAGTTTTAAAAACATTTTTTTTGCATCGATGCATGTCCCCCAGGGCAGTACCCGGGTTCCCCATATACCTAACTTAACTTGCTTATAAGCCTTTAAAATGAGGACTTTCGATTTCTCATATTCGTGTCCCATAGACTATAATAGGGTTCGAATGTTTGCTAGAACTTTTCCCTTGTTTGAGATGTTCTGGTGCGAACCTAACCAGGGGATGTTCATCCCATCACTACTGCTCTCATAATAAGCTGGGGTAGCATACACTTTCAAGCAGAAGTAAACTCTACCAATTTATTTTTTTTTTTTTATGGTCCTCCTGCAGACATATGTCATAACGTACTAATATACACCACATACCAACACATTATGACAAAACTACCTTATAAATGACGTCCTTCAGCAGTGTGCATCCCCCGCCCACACTTCCATCACTGCCCGGTCTTTCTCCCGTGTTCATGCGATCTGGCCGTTTGAATGGCAGGGCCGCAATGATGTCACTCCTGTGCATGCGTACAGGAATCACCATCACAGCACTCTCTGGATTGACGGCATGCACACACAGTTTGCCCTGAATGCAGAGCTACTGTGCATGAGCTAGTGACTCCACCGGCTGCAGCTGCAGTGATTTTTTTCTAAGTTTAGAAGATTATCACAGTACTTACAGGTAAGCTCCATTATAACGCTAACTGTAGGTATATATATATATATATATATATATATATATATATATATATATATATATATATATATATACTGTATGTATATCAAGACTTTACTACCACTTTAAGAAAAGATTACTACTCACCTAGCATTTTTCTAAATAATTATTAGTTTCACCGCACTATCAATGGTTATGAAGTGATCATTATAAGGAAATAGCCTTTACACAAAGTGCCTTGAAAGAGCTTGCTTGTAGTTTTACAAACAGTCAAGCTATCCTATTAAAGAAAATGTATTTCACCTTTTCAGATCCACCTATTATGTCTGTTAATACAATATGGTGAATAAAATGCTACTTACTTGGCTAGAGCTGTTGAATCCTTCCATAACATTCCTGCCCCCATCGAATCTGCTGTGGTCCTCAGGAGACAGGGAGGCAGGGGCGGATGCTGTGCACACAATGATGACAAAGAAAGCCAGCAGCAGAACAGTCATTGCTGGGCTGGATTGCAGGCAATAGATTGTAAATTATCATGCATATGAAGGATGGAACAGGGTGCAATGATATGAACAGAGAAAAGCTAACAGCAATTCTCTGTACTAATATTATGGTGTACCCAGCTATGCAGCCTTTCAAAGAAATGTCATTCTAATGGAAAATAGTGAAGGAAAATCTTCTAGGCTAGAGCATCCCCTAGTGGGTACTGACTATTAGTGCAGGCATTTCTTAGTACAATGGGGACCGAATAGGGTCATTATTAAAGTACAATACTAAATACTAAAAAAATAGATTATTTAGTAAATGAGTTTGTGGATTCAACTAAAGCTATGCTAAAGGTGCGAGAAAACATGTTATGTTATGAGTGATATTAAATCCAAAAGAAAAAGTATAATTTATTTCAGTTTCTTCATTGTTTAATGTGGTGGCTGCAAAAGTTTACCTTTTTTAGGCTTTTATTGCTTTTTCGCCTAGTAAACTGTCTTGTAAAAGTGAAAGTAAGGCAGCCCATAGATGATTCCTTATTTTACTTTTTTTTTTTTTTTTTTTTGTTCAACCAGCGAGTTGAATGAAAAAAATGACTTTTTTTCCCCAATCCACACACTTAATGTGGATGGGGAGATCCTCCTCGCTGAGCCTTTTGTATTCTGACAGTGGGGAGACATCTCGCCATCAGAATACACCGATTAGCTCTGCAAGCTAAAGCCTGACTGAGCAGGGAAAACCTGACAGTGTGGTTGTACAGAAGTCGATCAGTAGATCGACTTCTGTACAACCAATGTGCCCATTAATGGATCAAATTTTGACTGGTCCCTGCTGAACAGGCCAAATTACAATCTATGTATGGCTGGCTTTAGAATGTTGAGACAAACCGTTTTAACACTGAAAAGGATGCTTACAATCAGGGCTGCCATCAGGGGGGGACAGCCCATACATATGTAGGAGGCCTGGACGTCCCGAGGTGCCAAGAACCCAACCAGGGCTGTCATTTAATGTGGAGCAGCTACCCCCAGAGGGGACCTGCCAGGATGCAGAGGAGGCTGGAGTGGTGGGCAAATCCCTTTTTAAATCAAAAGGCACTCGTTCTCAGCAGATCCTCACCGGCGCCGGCCGCCACAGCAGAGCAGAGAAGGACCCCTGGAGAGTTAAGACACATTCACAGACATGAAGGTAGGTAGGATAAAAGCAACAATCTTATGTGAAAAAATACCTGGTAACATGACATGTGAATAAAGTGTCAAATGTGCTCAGGTGTGACCATAAAAAAAAATGTAATATGTAAATATAAATAAAGTGCAAGGTGTAAATAGGTATGATAAATCCTTATTATACCAGATAGTATAATTAGGTTTTATCGTACTTATTTACACCTTGCACTTTATTTATATTTACATGCAAAAAATGTAATATGGTCTCACCTGAGCACATTTGACACTTTAGAATTGCAGGGAATTGTGATGAGAATTTTAAACTTTAGGCAGAAGTAGTGCAGCTGAATGGGAGAATTATTCCAACTCTGCTACTTTAAGTCTTAAGTTTGCCTTAAGTTTGAAATTCCCCTTTCAATTTCCTGTAATTCTCTCTTTATTGAGTAGACCCTATAATCTGATAAGTAGGCAGAGATTAATTATGCGGAGTGCCCAGAGCTTCTGTGAAGTGGGAGTGGTAAGTAATTGATTGCTGTGCTGCAAAGTGTCCCCGGAATTTTTTTTCCAAATGTTGGCAACTATGAAAGAGTCTTAAACAAAGTGTCTCTGTGAACTAGGGGTTTCCACCCTCCCAAGTAGCAGCCCTTGGCTTTAACAGGAGAAGCCCTCTGTGTCAGAAGTCCTTATACATATTGGGCTAGGTGGGACTTTAAATGAGACCCAAGCTGGTGTTGCCTGGCGTCTCCATCCCTATAACAAAACACAAAATGAGGTTGAAGGATTGTAAGTGGTGCATGAAAGTCAGCCAGCCCCCAGTCTGATGTACTCACCCTCCAGTCTGTCACCAACCAAATAAAACCTGTCTCTTGGTACAAAGAACAGGGGTTTAGTTGACACACATTTGCAAACACATGTGAAAGCTGCAGAGCCACTTCACGGCACCCTGTTATATCTGCAGTCCTACACTCTTAATTTAGTGTCCTCACACTGGAGGCACATGGCCGCTAATGGGTGGATGGGGGACAGGTGAGAGGGAGACAGCCCAACCCCTGGAAAAAGGGCCTTTACCCCCAATAGCAACATATCAACGGTGGTAATTCTTTGGGCTAAACAGCCCCGTTGTAACATGCAGCCCACTAACAGACCAAGAACTCGGTGCACCTTAGTAGTAATGGTCAGGATGAGGTAAACAAACCATCTTGCCTTCAGGACTCAAGATGCCAATGGTCCAAGCTTGGCCTTTTCTGTCTGGATGGTTGACTTCCACTCAATCAATATATATCGACCGCCCCAGATTCCAATTTTCTTTGATAGAGAGGAAGGTTTCCCACAACTGAGGCCTGGACGGGTTCAAATGTAGTTTGGGGACATAGAGAAAGTCCCAGACAGCTTCTTTACACCAAGCCTCCCTCCTTGCTTTCAATTTTCTCCATTATTTCCCGTAGTGCATTTAGATAATCGTATCCATATTCCATGGCCACCTTCGTCTGAATGAGCCTTTGAAAGTAAGAGAACCTGGGAAGTTTCTGCCTATCTCCTCTCCCAGGTGGGGCATATGGGGTCTCCACTTTAGAGATCAGCTTGGAATAGGAGTCATTCTGTGCTCCGTCCCAAGCATACTGTGGGTGTGGGGTGGGGATAAGTCTGGGACTCTTGTGGCGTAGGCCTCACAGAACCTGAGATTCTTTGCACACTTCATGCGAATGACCGCAGCCTCTGTCTCTTCATTAAGTGAACTGGAACTTGGAGGACTTCTTCTTCCCTCAGTTCCCCAGTCCCACAAAGTTTCCACATCTGATCCCTATCCACCGATTCCCTCTTCCAAGGATCTGAATTGGAACTCAAATCTGGGTGACCCCACATCAATGATCCCTCCCTCATCCTCACTGGACGAACTAGAGGACCTCAGCTTCTGCATCCATTGAAGCCCCTCTGCCCGGCCTTCACGACTTGTGTGCATTGCACCTCTGAAATGTGGAACTCCCTGGTTTGGCATATGGTTGTGCGTGTCTGCACCACTGGTAACCACCTGTGTTCTCAGCACTCCCTGTCCTCTTCCAAAAGGAATAGCCACTGCAGGTGTTAACAGTTCAGAAGTGGTCCCTGCCTCCCAGTTTACATATAATCTTCTGGGCTGATACTCTGCTCAACCTTTAGCAACGTGCCCGCACTGGCCCCATGGATACATTTATGCATCTGCCCCATACCAGTCCAAGATGCTCCAAGATACCTAGGAGGGTGCTACATATCTCTTCCTCCTTGTCTTGCTGAATGAACCTGTTTTAGTGATGTTACACTCACCCCATATTGCTGGTATGGACTTAGGTTCTTTAGGGATGCACCAATACCCTACTTGCACTCCTTGAATAACTTCAGACCAGGCTCTGAGCAGTTGGATCAACTATTACTGTAAACTTGGCACAACATGTATGACATGCAATAACGTCTTTCACCTAACTAAACCTAACTGTGGCTACCCCAGGTTACCTGTATGGGTATTGCTTCCATACTTTGAAAATGCAGGAACGGACAAGTCCAAGTTCTTGAGGGTGTCCCAGTGAATCAGCGCTCCAGAGCGAGCAAGTTTCTGCGCGCATCCCTAGTTGCGTGTGTCCCTCTTAGGATGCGGACATTTTCACTTTTATAGAACATGGGAGGAAGGCTGAACCCCAGAGAAAGCCTGCAAACACATTCAGGAAATGTGCCCCATTCCGCTGGCCTGGTCAGCTGGATGCTAACTGAGCATGCAGTAGGCCAACTGTCTACAAGTCTGCTGTCTTTTTAGGGTTCCTTGAGATGGTCTCCTGATAACATGCGGGGAAGTTTTGACTGCCCAGTGCATGCGCAGTGTGGTGGAGAGTGACCCAAAGACCCTGCAATACTGACATCATGCATCCAAGTAGCTTTCGGGTCAATCTCTGCCATGCTGCATGGGTGTGTGTGTGTGTGGGGGGGGGGGGGGTGTAGGTGCATCATTCTCACCTAGATGAGTAACCCCTAAGTGTGAGGTCAGAACCTGCTCAAAAAGTACCTAATCACCTCTCCAAAAAAAAAAAAAATATTCAGTTGTGTTAGGACTAGATCCACCACTAGATGTCTCCAACTATCTTTAGTTCCCTAACTGGAATTGTTTAAAGCAGTAGTAAACCGCTGTGTTTTTTTATTTTATTTTTACAACCTGCGAGGCAATGTCATAATGTGCTATCGCATATTACCACATTGTTTGAAACTTACCTTAGAACAAAGCCTTCCCCTGCCGCACTGTAACTGCTAAAGGCGCTTTCTTATTGACTCGGTCTCCCTTCCGGGTTCGCGGACTCCAGCTATGTGAGTGGCCGGGGCCACAATGACGTCACTCCTGCACATGCACGTGGGAGCTGCTGTTTACGGGATAGGACTCTGATGGAACAGCCCAGGTGTCCGTTATTTCAGAGTGCAAGCGCCGGTGACATCCCTGGCTGCATCTATAGTAAACATCTCCTAAACAGTACAGATTTAGGAGATATTTACAGTACCAATAGGTAAGCCTTATTATAGGCTTACCTATAGGTACAAATAATGCATGGGAGTTTAGTCCCACCTTAAGAGAAGTTCTTCCCTTTTGTTCTCTCTTCTAGGGGGGAAGTCAGGCATGGTACCAGAGTGTGTTTTGCCATGGCCTCTGGGTGCCATCTTGGAGAAGCTTGTTTTGGTTTAGACAGAACTCTAGAATTTGGGTGGCCATTTTTGGGACAGAAATGTTTTATATTGCCCTGCTGTGTCATTTTTGTGAGCCCTACAATGTGGGGAATGTAGGTAGGGTCAGAACCGCACTTGTGAAGGAGAGATAGGCTGAGCCTAGGGTTGGGTTCCTTAGACACCTCCTGTTTGTACCTGATGTAAGGAAATAGGATTTTCTCTGTATGTAATCAGCATACCAGTCTTGTGTAAACTTGTGCACCAGACAGTGGGGCATCCCTCTCAGCAGGACACAGTGATGGCCACAAGCAAATACTGACCTTTTATAGAAGTACGCTTACCTGCTCCAGGATCCTGCGCTGTCCTCAACCAAGCTGATTCTTCAATCGGCTTTGGGTCCAGGTGCCAGCATCCTAACTAAAGGAAACCAGCAGTGAATCCTTGTGGCTTTACAGCTGGCTTCCAACTGTGCATGCGTGAGCCGTGCTTCGTGGATTGCCATGCATTCGGGGACCTATGCTGTGTCCAAGAAGGTTGTAAAAAGAAAGGAGGGGGGCAATCCGACCAGAAGTGGGGAGTGGGTACCTTTCAAAATAAGGTACCCAATCCCCCCTCCCAAAAAATAAGGTGCCAAATGTAAAGGAGGAGGGGGGGGGGGAGAAACAGCGGAACTTCCCCTTGTTAGTGAAGTTCCGCTTTTAAGAAAGCAAGCCTCCAACAATGTACTGAATTAAATACCTGTATGGGTATTACACTACTGAAACTTATATTTGATGTGGATAAGTTGATTCTGAAAGAATGATGGACATTATTTTCCACTGCTGCTTACTCAGCACAGTAAAAGAAATATGCTGAAACAAAACAGCAATCAGTGCATTTGATTGCTAGCTGTTGCACGTAGGCATGAATAGCTACAGTTGTCAGCAGCCTTTCATTGTAATGTACGGGTTTGGTGGCCAGCGCTATCCACACACAGCTGTCAATCCTAGCAGCAGGAATCAGTAGATTTTTGACGCTGGGATACACATTGTGGAAAAAGCCTGTGTGATAGAAGTCCAAGACATCCAGGAAAAACTTTTCAAGAAAAGAGATCAGGCATGGGGAAGTCTGAGATTAGATACAGAAGGTAAATACAATAAACAAGCAAAAAATTGGGGGAGAAAACCCTGAACATGTATATCTAAAGCCAGTGCAGCTATGGACCAAGCAACATGTATATTAAGAAAGAATAGTGCACACATGCAAAAGAAATGACTTTTAAATATGGAGACAATCCATAAATAAAAATGGGGATTTAGTCCCACCATATGGCCATATCGTGCTCAAGCCCACCACTGTGTCAAAGTACCCCATTATCAGTGGGTCCTACACTATCCATAAAAAAGGGGTGAATCCAGCATCTCTTACCCTTGGAGACAACACTCCTTGCTGGGAAAGATCATGTGCTAATGCACTACAGGGGACTCCTCCTATATCTACTTGATAGTGGACACCAATAGAGTACAGGTGTGTGTGGGGGATGGGATGCTCAACCCCAGAAGTCTGGTCAGACCGAATACATAATAAACAAGCAAAAAATTGGGGGAGCAAACCCTGAACATGTATATCTAAAGCCAGTGCAGCTATGGACCAAGCAACATGTATATTAAGAAAGAATAGCGCACACATGCAAAAGAAATGACTATCAAATATGGAGACAATCCATAAATATAAATGGGGATTATGTATTCGGTCTGACCAGACTTCTGAGGTTGAGCATCCCATCCCCCACACACACCTGTACTCTATTGGTGTCCACTATCAAGTAGATATAGGAGGAGTTCCCTGTAGTGCATTAGCACATCTTTCCCAGCAAGGAGTGTTGTCTCCAAGGGTAAGAGAGGCTGGATTCACCCCTTTTTTTATGGATAGTGTAGGACCCACTGATAATGGGGTACTTTGACGCAGTGGTGGGCTTGAGCACGATATGGCCATATGGTGGGACTAAATCCCCATTTTTATTTATGGATTGTCTCCATATTTGATAGTCATTTCTTTTGCATGTGTGCGCTATTCTTTCTTAATATAAATGTTGCTTGGTCCATAGCTGCACCGGCTTTAGATATACATGTTCAGGGTTTGCTCCCCCAATTTTTTGCTTGTTTATTATGTATTCGGTCTGACCAGACTTCTGAGGTTGAGCATCCCATCCCCCACACACACCTGTACTCTATTGGTGTCCACTATCAAGTAGATATACGAGGAGTCCCCTGTAGTGCATTAGCACATCTTTCCCAGCAAGGAGTGTTGTCTCCAAGGGTAAGAGAGGCTGGATTCACCCCTTTTTTATGGATAGTGTAGGACCCACTGATAATGGGGTAAATACAATACCTTTTAATTTTTGCAGAATGGCAATTGAAATGAAAATGTTTAACCTCTTCCTGTCTACATAACACCTATGGTAGGAAATGGGGACTTCGAGGCTTAGTCGCTGGCAGTCTGAGGCTGTGTACAGAAAGTGCACTCCTATCAGACTGACAGAGCTGTCTCTGACAGCTCTCGGTCACGGCTTATGACCGGAAGCCAGCGGAATGGGCTAACGATCATGTGACCGCTGTGGGGACCTAACACAGTGGTCACATGATAGGAAAGCTGCCCTGTTTCTCGGCATTCCATCCCCTGTAAAGGGCTGCCGGAAAGGGGTTAACATGATAGAGGATTCATATTAAATTACAACAAAATTAAATTTGTTTTAAGCTTATGAAAGTGGAAGGAGAATAATACACAAATAATATTGAAGCACATGTACAACAAACATGCACAGTGTATGATCTTCCTGTGGGGTTTTTTCAGGGTAGTAAAGTTTTTGCACTTGTATGATATTTAAGATCAGGCTAAGCCAGTCAGACAGGAAGCACCAGTGAGCATTAGCTACGGGGATTGGGAAGGTCACCGCACAAGGCAAAATGATAACATCTCTGGGCGGGAGCATATATATAATTATAATTTCTGCATCATCATTGCTGACATATAACAATTAAAGTTGCTCATAGATTATTGTAAAAATACACAAAACAGGAATTCCACAGCAGGTTCACAGTTATATGTTAAAAAGGATATTTTTTTTCCCTAAAATTAAAAAGAAGTTTTATTTACCTGCTCTGTGTAATGGTATTGCATAGAGCATTCTCTTAACTCCTTTTCTTGCGACCTTTTCTGGCGCTTTCCACACTTCCTCTTCTGCAAGTGCCACCGTAGCAAGCCGACTGCTATGGGGGCACTGATGCAAGTGATTCCGAGGCGACGTGTGTGTCCATAGGTGCGACAGAATTATTGGGACATTTTTTCCCTTAATGCATTGAATGCATTAGGGTACAAAATATCTTGACTTTTGAACCTCTCTTTATCCACTTCAGCTCAGGAAGGTTTAGCCCCTTTCATGGCAAGGCCATTTGTTGCGATACGGCACTGCGTTACTTTAACTGACAATTGCGTGGCCGTGCGACACTGTACCCAAATAAAATGTTTGTCCTTTTTTCCCCCCAAACAGTTTTCTTTTGGTGATATTTGATTCCCCTCTGCTTTTTTTAAAAAGAACTGGTCTTTAAAAAGACCGACAATTTTGAAAAAGCAATATTTTTTTACTTTTTGCTATAAAACATATGCAAAAAAAAAAAAAAAATTTAAAAATCAAATGTTTTCATCAATTTAGTCCAATATGTATTCTGCTACAAATTTTTAGTAAAACAAAATTCCAAAGGGTGTATATTGATTGGTTTGCGCAAAAGTTATAGCGTGTGAAAGCTAAAGGATAGTTTTATTTATTTATTTATTTTGTTGCTAGTAATGGCGGCAATCAGCAACTTATTGCGGAGATGTTATATTGTGGTGGATAAATCGGACACCTTACACTTTTGACACTTTTTTTGCACCAGTGACACTAATACAGTGATCAGTGCTAAGAAATATGCACTGTCATGTACTAATGACCCTGGCAGGGAGGGGTTAACAAATGGTATGGAGAAATAAGCACTGCCCTGGGGGACATGTGCCAAAGTAAAAGAAAAATGCTAAAAAATTCTGTTAGGCGGGGAATGGGAGCAACAATTTTAGTAATGCTTAACATAAAGCATGAAATATGCAAAACTCTAATAATGCCACGACTCTACCTGTGAAATGGTATATCTATGTATTCAACCTACTTCAGCAACACTGATATTAACAAAGAAAAGGGGGCGTGGCTTGGACCCGATCCGATATGGCCGCTTGACTCTGAGCTCCTGCACTGAGGGGTCTGATATTACCATCCTGAGCCCTTTCCTTGCGCCTACCTCAGCCAGAGACATGGGAAGCAAAGCCAGAAGTTCTTCTGCCACCCGAGCGGGAACCCCGGGAGAAATGGAATCACAACTCAGCCGCAATATCCCGGACATCTTCCGGACACAGCGGCCCTCTCCGTCTCCCTCATCCTCTCAATCCGCCCGCTCACGTTCCCGCTCGCCGAACAGGCAATCCGCAGAGCTTAGGAGCCTCCTTGCCCACACCCTCGCACGATCCTCCGAGAGCACCGGTGGCCCCACCAACCCTTTCCATGGCGGATTTGCAGTTTGTTGCCGCTGACATTATGGCGGCGGCAATAGCGGAACTCCGCAGCGACTTTCAAGCTATGTCAGCGAGGGTGGAGGAGGTCGAGCTGATCACCGCCCACCATGACACTTCCCTAGGGCATGTTCATCAAGTGACGGAATCGCATGCCGTCCTCCTGAGAGATCTTAACCGACATGTTGAGGACCTTGACAATCGGGGCCTTAGGAACCTATGGGTGAGGGGAGTTCCGGAAAGCATTGAACACCAAAACTTACCTCAGGCCGTCACCTCCATATGTAATGATCTACTCGGCAGGCCCCCTGAAGCACCCGTGGTGTTTGAGCGCATTCACCGGGCCCTGAGACCCCGTGGCAGGGAGAATGATCCTCCAAGGGACGTGGTGTGCTGCCTGGCCAACTTTCAGCTTAAGGAGGATGTCTTGAGGAATGCCAGGATGCGGCAGCACCTCACGTTCCAGGGTGCGGACATTAAGATGTTCCAAGATCTCTCTGCCATAACACTGCAGAGACGGCGAGAGCTTCGCCCTCTGTTGGAAGAACTCAGATCCAGGGCAATCGTTTACCGATGGAAGTTCCCTTTCGGTCTGTCAGCCTCATCGCAGGGTCGTACGGCCCTGTTGAGAGTACCAGAGGACCTCGACCACTTCTGTGCCACCCTGGGCATCCCTCCTGTCAACGTCCCCGACTGGTACAGTGAGTTCCGCATTTCCCCGATGCACCGAGCGACCTCTATGGATGGTATCCAGATGGCCGACAACTTCGTCCTGGGCCGCCGTCGCTCCCACCCGCCTTCTTCACCTCCAGGCATTGGAAGGGATGCACCCCGCAACGGGAGCCCGACGGCCTCGCCCGTCCACCGGAGAGCGCGTCACGCTCCATAGACTTCCTCACTCACCGCCTCTACCTGGTAGCACAGAGCTGTTCTCTTGGATCTCGTTCCTCTGCTGGAGCTAACCCCGTCCACTGATGTCTCGTCGCGATGCCTTCCTGACATTCACGAGGTGCTCGCTGTCCCGGACCCCCCTGACCCACGATCTGCCTATTACTCCTCCGCTGTTGCCTTCTGTGAATGATCCCGCGGGCGCTACTGACTTCCACCTCCAGTAACTGTAAGTCATCTCTTCCTTACCCATGCTCTCTCCGAGCCATGAGAACTTCTTGCCCTCATCCCTGGGGGAGTCGGCAACTGCGCTTCTCCCCCCCACACGCACTGGACTCCAGTCCCCCCGGGACCCCTACCGCTGTGTGCCTTGGACTCCCCTTTCCCCTCGCCCTGGATCCCCCCCTCCCTCTTGCCTTCCCTATTCTTCACAAGCTACCCCTCCCTGGCACCCGAGACTGTCCACCAATGGACCCCTCAGGCCATAGCTCTGGCCCCCGTGCCTTTGGGATGCTGCCCCCGGTCTCCCTCCCCTCTGAAACAGCACGAAACCTCTGGGAATCCCCCCTTCTTCATGCGGACATGGACCACTTCTGCTTTTCATGGTATTGCTCAAATATGTGCTGGGAAAGTGTAAGGTTCGTAGCCTATATTTGATATGCACACTGTTGTTCCCTTCCTACATATGGACATGGACTACGTTTGCTTACTATGGTATTGCTTACATATATGCTGGGGAAAGTGTAAGGTTCGTAGTCTATCCTGAAGTGCACTCTGTTGATCCCTTTCACTTTCCCCCCTCCCGCTCCCCCATCCTTCCCTCCCCCCTATCCCTCCCTCTCCCCTTCCCTCCTCCCTCCCCTTCCCTCCCCTTCCCTCCCCTTCCCTCCTCCCTCCCCCTCCCTTCCCTGTCCCCTCCCTCACTCTCTTCCCCTTGCCTACTCCTCCTCCCCCTTCCTACCCTTTCCCTTCTCCTCCAAGATTGCACGCGGATGTTGCCTTTGTGAATGGGCACGATGCCCGATCTCGATGGGTGGTGCCCTGCTCTATGTATGGGAGCGGAGCCCCTGGGCTAATCCTATGGTTCCTTCTCCCTTCCATCGATCACGCCATCACCTGTATTGCTATGTTGCCTGCGGGACATTCCTGCTTTACCTCGCCTCCTCTCCGGGCTGTCGTTCACACCCCTGGGGGAGGTTGGGTACACCACGGATACCTGTGCCCCTGGTGCTGTTGCACATTCATTGTAGTCATGGACGCCCGATCCCGCTGTCGGCCCGCCCCCCGGGATAGATACATATTTACATTCTTCCAGCTGGCTTACATCCTCTTGGGAACGCGGGGGTGCCGGCTGGCAGCGGGCTGGTGGTGTCACTGACGGTGTAAGCGGTTAACATTGCTCCGCTAGGTCGCTATATTCTGGGACACGGGCTGAGTGAGAGGGGCTGCATGCCAGCCGTTGTGAATTATTATGGCATTACTGCACTGTTGCTCCCCTGTTACAGTTACAATTGTTCCAGAAAGTTTTCTTTTTATCCACTTGTTCCTCTGTGCTACCTTGACTTTCACCGCCCTTTGACTGCTACCTGCCTTTACCGCCAGGATTGACGCCTCATAAATGGACATTCCCCCAATCTTCTCTTCATCTCTGGTACCCCTCTTGTCTACTCTTCCTGCCTCTCACCTGACTGCGAGACGGAACACCTACACCCTGACCGCCCCTTAGATACCCCACCACCGCACGACTCCCTCACTGCAGACTTGCCCGTTATCCTTCAGACCATCCCTGACTCACCCCTGACCCCCGTCACCTAGCCATTACCACCCTCGTTCCAACACCTATGGTAACCCCCGTTCCCCCCTATGGCTCACTCACTGGCTCTGTTTCCCTGAAGCCACATCACCGCTCTGCTATAGATCGCACTTGCTCCTTACCCCCTGCGTTTGCTCTTTCTCGCTCCCTCATTCACCGGGCTCATTCAGAAACTACTATTGACCCCTGCAGGTCCCCGGAGCTCTGGCCACCGTGTTGGCTGTCTCCTTCCACGCCCGCCAACGGTCGACGTTTCTTAACGGTCGTCCGACACTCTCCGACTTCCACACCCCCCCACCCCCTTTGAGTTCCCCAGCTGGTCTGTCGGTTCTCACGGTATTCTAGCTCCCCTCCCGGCCTCTATCCCTTCCTTTCCCTCCCCTCCCCTTTGCTGACTCTTGACCCACCCCCCCCCCTTTTTTTTTTTTCTCTCCCCTTCTTCCCTCCCTCATTAGAGTGCGCTAAGATGACCGCACCAGCACCCCAGCCAAATGACCTCCGCCTCAAGGTCATCTCCTTAAACGCCCAGGGCTTGAACACGCCTCAAAAACGCTCGAAATTGCTCATGCACATGCACAGACTTAGAGCGGATGTAGTATTCTTGCAAGAGACGCACTTCCGCTCGGACGCCCTTCCTAGATGCACAAACAAACAAACACTTCACTCAAGCTTTCCACGCTACATCGGAGACCTCCAAGTCTAAAGGAGTCTCTATACTCATTGCAAAATCGGCTCCTATCTCCATTTCAGCCTCCCTGGCGGATGCCCAGGGATGTTATTTGTTGCTTCAAGGTACGCTTAAGCATATCCAGATCACCCTTGCGAACGTCTATAGCCCTAACCAGTCCCAGGTCTCGTTTTTCAGATCAGTGATGGGTGAACTGGCGCCCTTCCAACAGGGCACCTTGATCTTTGGGGGCGACTTCAGCGTTCCCCTGGAACCACTGCTTGACACCTCCTCAGGCTCATCATGCTTGCCTTACAAGGCCCTAAAACAGATTAAGCTGTGTCTTCGAGACCTCCAGCTTCACGACTCCTGGCGGACGCTCCATGCTAGTGACAGAGACTACACTTACTTCTCCCCACTCCACGCCAAATATTCAAGGATCGACTACCTGTTCCTCTCGCAATCTGCTCTC
This sequence comes from Pelophylax lessonae, assembly GCF_965119305.1. Taxonomy (NCBI): domain Eukaryota; kingdom Metazoa; phylum Chordata; class Amphibia; order Anura; family Ranidae; genus Pelophylax; species Pelophylax lessonae. The sequence continues at coordinate 152,150,804 of NC_138779.1, read as the reverse complement.
ACTTCTCTTACTGAGGCCTCTATAGAACCATCGATACTCTCGGATCATCACCCCATCTCTCTCACCCTGTCCTTCCCATTGTCCCTACCTAGGGATCGGGTATGGAGCCTTAACTCATCCTTGTTGACAGACAAAGCTAGATCGGCCGCCATCCGCGAAACCTTAAAGGAATACTTCTCTATCAACGCGACTCCTGACACGTCGACCCTCATTCAATGGGAAGCCCACAAATGCGTAGTCCAGGGAAAATTTATAGCGCTCTCAGCGGCTCTGAGAAAACAAAGGGAGGCTCTTGTCTCTGATCTGATCTCGTGCATTCGTACCTTAGAACTTGCCCACAAAAAATCCCTTGCACAAGACACTTTAACGGCCCTTACCTCCGCTCGTGAACAACTCACAGAGGAACTAGATCGAAAGACCAGGCGTAGCTTCCTCCTGTCCCAAAAACTTTTTTATGAACAGGCCAACAAAAGCGGCCGACTCCTTGCTACGGCTCTTCGCCAAAAGAAGGCGAAGACCACGGTCCACTCCCTCCGTTCGCCCTCTGGCTCCCTGGTGGCTAACAACCGAGACATTGCGGCGGAATTTGAGGCCTTCTACAGCAATCTATACAATCTAGACCCAGCACGCTCCCACCCCCCCCCCTCCAACCCTTCCAAATCCCAGGCCATTTTTGACTTTCTTGCGTCCAACATGCCCCAACAAGCTTCTCCTGATTTCCGTACTGCACTGGATCTCCCCATCTCCAAACAGGAATGGGACTTGGCTCTTAAACAAATGCAACCCAACAAGAGCCCTGGCCCTGATGGCCTATCTGTTGCGCATTACAAATCCTTCCCTGACATCCTAGCCGCCCCATTCTTATCCGCCTTTAACTCTGTCTCGGCAGAAAACCCCCTGTCTCCGCGGATGCTTGAGGCCCACATTGTAGTGATCCCGAAAGAGGGGAAGGATCCGACCTCCCCTGCCAGCTACAGGCCGATTTCGCTCATCAATGTGGACGTCAAGCTGTTCGCGAAGATTCTGGCTAACAGGCTACTCCCGCTTCTACCCAAAGGTATCCACAAAGACCAGGTTGGTTTTGTCCCGGGCCGCGAGGCTCGGGATAACACCATCAAAGCGCTTAATCTGCACCATGCCCTCTCTACCACTAACCAGAAGGGGTTCCTGCTCTCCCTAGACGCTGAGAAGGCATTCGACAGGGTGTCGTGGGACTTCATGGCGGCGACGCTCTCCGCCTGGGGACTAGGTCCCCGATTCCTTGGATATATCATGGCTATGTATGCTAAGCCGCAGGCACGGGTCCGTGTTAACGACACCCTGTCGGGTGCCTTCCATATCTCCAATGGTACCAGACAAGGATGCCCTTTGTCTCCCTTGATTTTTATCATGACACTGGAACCCCTTCTCCACAAGATTAGACAAACTGACACGGTCCATGGGGTTCGCTTCGCCGACGGAACGTACAAGATCGCCGCCTACGCGGACGACCTACTGTTGTTTCTCTCCGATCCCATCACGACTCTGCCTGCACTCCTCAAAGTGTTCGACGAGTACGCTTCTCTTTCCAACTTACGGATTAATTTCTCCAAGTCCTTCGCGTTGAATGTCACCCTACCCCAATCGGAAGTCGAGCGCTGTCAGGCGAATTTTCCGATTCGCATGGAAATCGGACTCAATCACTTATCTGGGCATCGAAATTCCATCTAATCTCCAACACTTATTCGATCGCAACTTCCCTCAGCTCATTGCACGGATATCGAAAGATCTCCGGTCCTGGTCCAAGCTCCAGCTGTCCTGGTTCGGCAGGGCAGCTGTCCTAAAGATGAATGTCCTACCCCGCCTCCTCTATGTCCTCCAAACGATCCCCATATTGCTCCCCCCATCCTTCTTCAAAAATTACCGTCGTATCAGCACTGCCTTTTTGTGGGGGGACAAACAGCCCCGCATCTCTTACAAAATTCTCACAAGGCCAAAATCTAAAGGAGGTATTGGCCTTCCTGACCTGCATAATTACTACACCGCCTGTCACCTAACTAGAATAGCAGATTGGAACATACATGAGCTTCATAAAGATTGGGTTTCCATAGAGAAGGGCTTTACTTCTCTGGATCTCCACTCATCACCGTGGCTCCAAGAAGCACACATCCCCCCCGCTCTTAAACTCCATCCCCTTATTGGCCCCTCTCTTAAAATCTTCCGGTCAGCTAACGCGTCTGGCTCTATCTCCGCGGTTCCAGGTCCTATGACCCCCGTCCGACTGAATCCCGACTTCCCTCCTGGCATGCACCGTACTTACCTAGCCTCAAACTGGGCTCAAGACCAATTGAGAGTCCAACATCTTTGGGACAACGACGCACCTCTCTCAATATCCTCCATCTCTGAAAAGTCCGGCATGCCCCCCTTACTTCCCTGGTCACACTTGCTCCTCAAGCAGTACCTCAAGTCTCTCTCTCGCATCTGCCCCTCCTTGTCCTCCTTGACCCCGTTCGACTCCCTGTGCCAGCAGGAAGGTCCGATCCGCAGACTCCTATCCACCATCCACTCCTTCTTGCTAGATGAGCCCGAACAGAAGAAGCTCAAGCGCTGCGAGGATTGGGAAGTGGAGCTGGCAGTTACTTTCACCCCAGAAGACTGGGATCTTATCCATACCAACAACCACAAATGTTCCCTTAATGTCAACATGCAGGAAAGCGGTTACAAACTCGTTAGCCGCTGGTACTACACCCCCACGAGACTACATAAGCTTTTCCCTTCCACCTCACAGATCTGCTGGAGGTGTAACGCTGAACCTGGTACGCTCCTCCACATCTTCTGGACCTGCCCTCGCCTCACCGCCTTCTGGAAGGAAGTTCATAGGATTGTGACGCTAGTTACCACAGCAGACATCGCCTTCACTCCTGCCCAATACCTTTTGCACCACTCCTCTACTTCCAGCAGGACTTACTCTAAATCTCTGGCGATTCTCATGGTGAACGCTGCCAGGCAGTGCATCCCGGCACTTTGGAAGACGCACGTGCCTACCGTCAAGCAGTGGTTCCAGCGCCTCTCAAAGGTCGCAGAGATGGAAGAGCTCATTTCCATCGCAAGAGATGCTCCTTCCAAACACCACAAAAAATGGGCATGCTGGATTCACTACACTTCTACACCTGAATACTCCCAACTCTGTCAGTAAGGACCCCGTGGTACTATTCTCGCTGGCCCCTCGGGTACACCGTTCTTTATGCTCATCATTCTTTACGCCCCCCCCCTTTTTTTTTTTTTTCTCTCCCTCCCTCTCTTCCCCCCCCTTCCCCCGTCACCTCTTCCTCCACTCCTCCCTCCCCCCGCCCCCCTTCCCCATCTCCCTTCCCCTCCTCGTCCTCCGCTGGAAGCTTAGTTGTCTCTGGGCGGGCCCGGTCAACTAGCTCCCCCCCTTCTTTGCATGACTTAGTGGCTTTTTCGTCATTCTCCCTCCCGGACGACTCCCCTGTCTCCCGTCCCTGGGTTTTGATCACCCAGGCTATGGGCCTCGACACGGACCTGCCCGACTCGACTGCTATGTTCTCCTGATGGTTTGCTTCCTCTTTTGTGTCTCGTTCTCTTACTTCTACTCTCACCACCCATTTCTTTACATTTCAGATCCCTGTTAGACTATATGCGCTTCATAGGGTGGAGTTGTCCCAGGTCCCCTTGGTTACCAATGATGTTTGTTATATGCAATTCTGTACGGTTACCTTTGCCAACTTTGGCTGATTGTACGTTTTGTAATTTTACATTTTTATAAACCAATAAAATATTTGGAAAAAAAAAACAAAAAAAAAAAAAAACAAAGAAAAAAGTGAGTTAATGTTGCCGCCAAAATGACAGTTCCCAGCCAGTTGGTTCCGTTTGTAAATAAATGGCCAGTGATTCTATTTATCTATGCCAGACTCTTATCCTAGATGAGGGTCTGGTATGGATGTTAGTTGGGTTCCCTCCTAATGGTCGTTTAGGCCTGGTATAAATTTTAAGGGGGACCTCTCACAAAAAAGTGAAAAAATGGTGTGGGGTCCCCCTAAAATTTAATACCAGACCCCCTAGCAAAGGACCTTGACGCCATATCAACCACTTAAAGACCGGAAGGTTTTACCCCCTTAATGACCAGGCCATTTTTTACGATACGGCACTGCATTACTTTAACTGACAATTGCGCGGTCGTGCAACACTGTACCAAAATAAAATTGATGTGTTTTTTTTCCCCACAAATAGAAGTTTCTTTTGGTGGTATTTGAGTACCTCTGCGGTTTTTATTTTTTGCGCTATAAACACAAAAAGAGTGACAAATATGAAATATATATATATATACTGACTATATTTTACTTTCTGCTATAAAACTTTCCCAATAAAAAAAATTAAAAAATCAAAGTTTTTCATCAATTTAGGCCAATATATATTCTGCCATAGTTTGGTAAAAAAAATCCCAATAAGTGTATATTGATTGGTTTGCGCAAAAGTTATTGTGTCTACAAACTAGGGGAAAGATTTATGTCATTTTTATTTATTTATGTTTTACTAGTAATAGCGGCGATCAGCGATTTTTAGGGGGACTGTGACATGGCGGCGGACACCTAACTGACACTTTTTAGGGGACCAGTGACACTAATACAGTAATCAGTGCTAGAAATATGTACTGTTACTGTACTAATGACACTGGCAGAGAAGGGATTAACACCAGGAGCGATCAACGTGTTAAAGAGGAAGTAAAGCTTCCTGTATAACTTGTACCTATACGTAAGCCTATGATGAGGCTTACCAATTGGTACTGTAAATATCTCCTAAACATGCACTGTTTAGGAGATATTTACTTTGCATGCAGCCAGTGACATCACTGGCGCATGGGCTCTGAAGGAACAGCTGTCCGTGCCGATCCTTCAGGGCCCTGTGCCATGAACAGCGGCTCCTGCGTGTATGCGCGGGAGTGATGTCATCGCGGCTCCGGCCAATCAGATGGCCAGAGGATGCAAACCCGGCAGGATGTGGAAACTATATCTTCTATACAGGATGTGGAAACCTTACAAGCAGACCTGAACAAAATAATGGGGTGGGCAACTACGTGGCAGCTGAGGCAGATGAGGTTTAATGTTGAAAAATGTAAAGTAATGCACTTGGGTGCCAGAAACCAGAAGGCAAGCTACTCACTAGGGGAGGAACCTCTGGGTGAGTCTAGGATGGAAAAGGACCTGGGGGTACTGGTAGACAACAGGCTTGGCAGTGGCATGCAATGCCAAGCCGATGCAAGCAAAGCCAACAGAATACTGGCATGCATAAAAAAGGGGATTCACTCCAGAAATAAAGAGATTATTCTTCCACTCTACAAGACTCTGGCCCGGCCACATCTGGAGTATGCTGTCCAGTTCTGGGCACCGGTCCTCAGGAAGGATGTGCTTGAACTGGAAAGAGTCCAGAGAAGGGCAACAAAAATAATTAGGGGAATGGAGGACATCAGCTATGAGGAAAGACTACAAGCACTGAACTTATTCTCTCTGGAGAAGAGACGATTGAGGGGGGATATGGGATCCATGTACAAATACTGTACTGGCGACCCTAGCATAAGGAACAAACTATTCAGAGAAAGGCAATACAATAAGACACGTGGCCACTCACTAAAACTAGAGGAAAGGCGGTTTAACCTTAAAATACGTATAGAGTTACTGTCAGAGCAGTAAGGATGTGGAATTCTCTTCCGCAAACAGTTGTATCAGCAGGGAGCATCGATAGTTTCAAAAAACTATTAGATGGGCACCTTAAAGACCACAACATACAGGGGTATACAATGTGTGGTTAACAGCAAACACACACACACATAATAGGTTGAACTGGATGGACTGGTGTCTTTTTTCAACCTCACTAACTATGTAACATGTCGGCCATGTCACCAGTGAGCAGGCGGTGCTGTGGGGGCTTTGTCTAAGGTAAGTATTTCATAATGATCTGGTATGCGATGCATACTAGCTCGTTATGTCTTTGTCTTTCAGGTTTTTTTTTTTTTTATATCTGAGGTTTACAACCTCATTAAGTGTGTCCCTAGAGGATGCTTTCTCACTGTGTAAGGGGGTCGACTCACTGGATGAACACAGAGACCTGTGTTCCTAAATAGGAGGAACACATGATCCCTGTGTTCATTTCTGACAGAACAGCAGTCTGCCATGTTTACATCAGTAGACCGCCTTTCTGTCTCCATAGGAAGCAATCGGGGGTGGCCGGTGGACATTGCGTCCGCCAGACCCGTAGATTGGCTCCACCTCTGGCCAATCGGCTCGTGTGCGTGACTCCAGTGCCGCATGAGCCCCTGCTATCTGTTACACGAAGCGATGAACAGGTACGTCGTTTTGCATAATAGAGCCGACCTGCCGCAGTAACACTGGTTGGCAAGTGGTTAATGAGAACAAGGGCCTCTTCTCCACAAGACTGATCCACTACTGGGGGGCTCATCGAAATCTGGAAGCCCCCTTACTAATAAGGGAGCAAGAGATACTGCCCCCCATGTGAATGGGTAAGGGGTACATTGTACACCACTATTTTACAATAAAAAAATGGAAAGTGTAAATAAAAACACAAACACAGTTTTTGGCAAGTCCTTAACCAGTTCTGGACCGGAAGGATTAGGACCGGAAGGATTAGCCCCCTTCATGACCAGGCCATTTTTTGTGATTCGGTACTACATGTAATTAGTAAAAAAAATTGCAATAAGGGTATTTTGATTAGTTTGCGCAAAAGTTATTGCATTTACAAACTAGGGGAAAGTCTTTTTTTTTTTTTTTTTTTACTAGTAATGGCAGCAAGCTGCAATTTTTAGCGGAATTGTGACATTGCAGCGGACAGATCAGTCCCCTAGCTGACATTTTTTACACTTTTGGTGGGACCAGTGACATTACTACAGAAATCAGTGCTAAAAATATGCACTGTTACTGTAATAATGACACTGGCAGGGAAGGGGTTAACCTAGGGGTAAACAAAGGGTTAAGTGTGAGCCTAGGGGAGTGTTTTCTAACTGTGGGGGGAGGCACTTTTGAAATGATCATAGAGACCTGTGATCCTATAAAGGAGGATCACAGGCGCTCTGTGATCATTACAGAGAGAACAACAGTCAGCTGTGTTTACAACAGCAGACCGTCCTCTCTCAGCGGGGGAAAGATTGCGGGTGGCCGGCAGCAATCGGTGCCGCCGGTTCCGTGAAGGTGGGAGCGCGCTGGCGGAGGCGCGCCCTCGCCCCCAGGAGTGCTAGCGTGGGTCGCCGTACAGGTATGCCGATTCACCCAGCCGAGCCAGCCTGCCGCAGTATATATGCGACGGGTGGTCGGAAAAAGGTTAAAGGAGTTGTAAAGTCAGAAGGTTTTTTATCTTAATGCATTGTATGCATTAACCACTTAAGGACCAGGCCTATTTCTGACACTTGTTGTTTACAAGTTAAAATAAAACATGTTTGCTAGAAAATTACTTAGAACCCCAAAAACATTATGTATTTTTTTTAGCAGAGACCCTAGAGAATAAAATGGAGATTGTTGCAATACTTTATGTCACACCGTATTTGCGCAGCAGTCTTACAAACCCCATTTTTTTGGGGAAAAATAAACTTTTTCAAATTAAAAAAATAAGAAAACAGTAAAGTTAGCCCAATTTTTTTCTACAGGGGGAAAGATAATGTTATGCCGAGCAAATAGATACCCAACATGCCATGCATCAAAATTGCGCATGCTCGTGGGATTGCAAAAAACATTGGTATTTAAAAATCTCCACCTTTAAAATTTTCTACAGGTTACCAGTTTAGAGTTACAGAGGAGGTCTAGGGCTAGAATTATTGCTCTCGCTCTAACGATCCCGGCGAATCCTCACATGATTGGTTTGAACACCATTTACATATGTACTTGGGTATGCGTTCGCTTCTGCGCGTAAGCTCGGAGGGACAGGCTGCTTTTTTTTTATTATTATTTTACCTTTAATTTTTTTTATTTTTACACTGCCCCTTTAAAAAAAATGTTTTTGATCACTTTTATTCCTCTTACAAGGAATGTAAACACCCCTTCTAATAGAAATAAGGACAGATCCTCTTTAATGTGAGATCTGGGGTCAAAAAGACCTCAGATCTCACATCTACCCGGAGGGAGGGGGGCGACAGCTCCCCCGCCGCCCATAAAAGTGATCCCGCAGCTGAGACCACTTTTATGTGAAAGAATATACCAGGGTTATGGCAGCTAAAACTGTGGCGGGCAGTCCGGAAGTGGTTAGGATAAAAACCTTCTGTGTGCAGCCAGTGGTGTATTTTGGTTTTGTGCTGCCCTAGGCAAGACTAAAATTGGGCGCCCCCCTCCTTTGTAAATTTGCCCCACTCCTTTTTTAACGGATGTGACTCCTTCCAAAATTGAAGGACTACAAGTCCCAGCATGAACCCCTGAGATCTCACAAGACGGGGGTGAGAGGGGCTGGGTGAGGGAGAGAGGGGGTGGGTGAGGGAGGAAGAGAGAGGGGGGATTAGAGGGGGTGAGGGAGGGAGAGAGAGAGGGGGGATGAAAGAGGGGGGTGAGAGAGAGGGGGGTGAGAGAGAGGGAGGGGGTCAAAGAGTGAGAGAGAGGATGAGAGAGAGGGGATGAGAGAGAGGGGGATGATAGAGAGAGGGAGGGAGGGATGAGAGAGAGAGCGAGAGAGGGGGGTGAGAGAGGAGGGATGAGAGAAAGAGAGGGGGGGTGATAGAGAGAGAGGGGGATGATAGAGAGAGGGGGGGGATGAGAGAGGGGGATGAGAGAGAGAGAGGAGGATGAGAGAGAGAGAGAGGGGGGTGAGAGAGAGAGAGAGAGAGAGAGAGGGGGGGGTGAGAGAGAAAGAGAGATGGGGATGAGAGAGAAAGAGAGAGGGGGGGATGAGAGAGAAAGAGAGAGGGGTGAGAGAGAGAGAGAGGGGTGAGAGAGAGAGGGGGGTGAGAGAGAGAGAGGGGATGAGAGAGAAAGAGAGAGGGGGTGAGAGAGAAAGAGAGAGGGGGGATGAGAGAGAAAGAGAGAGGGGGTGAGAGAGAGAGAGGGTGAGAGAGAGAGGGGGTGAGAGAGAAAGAGAGAGGGGGTGAGAGAGGGAGGTGAGAGAGAGGGAGAGAAACAGGAGGGGTGTGAGAGAGAGAGAGAGAGAGGGGGTGAGTGAGAGAAAGAGGGGGGTAAGAGAGAGGGGGGTGAGAGGCGGCTCTAGCAACCAGTGGCCAATAAGGTCTCAGGTGGAGGGGGGGGCGACTTTTTTGCTGCCCCCCTGCAAAGTGCCGCCCTAGGCCTGGGCCTTGTTGGCCTAGGCCAAAATACAGCACTGTGTGCAGCAGCCCCCCTCAGTCCCCCTAACACTTACCTGAGGTCCCTCTCTGTCCAGGGATGTCCACAAATGTCTCAGCCATCCGAGATTCTCCCTCATGATTTGCTGAGACACAGCAGCAGTGTCATTGGCTGTCACTGCTGTCAATCAAATTCAGCTAGCCAATCAGGGGAGAGAGGGGGTGGGGCTTGGCCAAGGCTCGTGTCTGAATGGACACAGGGAGCTGTAACTCGACTCGGGTGCCCCCATAGCAAGCTGATTGCTGTGGGGGCACTGAACAGGAGGAAGGGGCCAGGAGAGCAGAAGAGGGACACAAGAAGAGGAGGATCCTGGCTGCTATGGGCGAAACCACTGCAACATAGCAGGTAAGTATAACATTTTTTTAGGGGAAAAAAATGAGACTTCACAATTCCTTTAATTAAACAAAAATGTCCCATGATGTAGATATACCTCACTCACGATGCCCAAAAGAAAAAAATATGCTCTCCCCAGGCTGTCATCTGCAAAACAAGGGAAGAGGCAGAGATAACGGTGGCATTATTGCTCGGCCATATATTGCCAGTGTTATTGCAGCACATTTTCTGTGTGTTTATGCTACATACCTAAAGCTCCTGTGCGCCATTTCCCAAGTGTGGAAGTACACCCAACGTTTTCACTACACACAAGCCATGCTCTCTGCTTCTCTATTGAGCTTCGGAATTTACTTGTCAGTTACTCCCACTCAAGGAGCAGAGGGCATGTTTATGGTGTGTGTCCCCACAGGCAGTGTCACCATCTCAAACAGTAGTCCGATTGCCAGAAGCATGCACAAGAGGGTGGCACCATAAAATACCCTGCAAGAGAAAGGAGCCACCCTGAAACAGGAAAGAGGGAGGGGGTGCCAGCTGTCAGAATGCAATAGCCCAGCAGGGGAATATATCTATCCACCCTGTTAGCTTGGTCAGAGCAATCTTTTAGATGTATTTTGTTTAGCCTGCAGGCTGAACAAAATAAATCTATACATGCGTGGCACCTTAAAGAGGAACTGCAGTCTGCTCACATAATTTGTAATAAAAACATATTTGCCATTCTGAAGCTTCCCTCCAACCACCAATAAAGAGATTATTCTCCCACTCTACAAGACTCTGGTACGGCCACATCTGGAGTATGCTGTACAGTTCTGGGCACCGGTCCTCAGGAAGGATATGCTGGAACTGGAGAGAGTCCAGAGAAGGGCAACAAAAATAATTAGGGGAATGGATGGACATCGGCTATGTGGAAAGACTACAAGCATTGAACTTGTTCTCTCTGGAGAAGAGACGCTTGAGGGGGGATATGATATCAATGTACAAATACTGTACTGGTGAGGACCCTAGCATAAGGAACAAACTTTTTTAGAGAAAGGGAATACAATAAGACATGTGGCCACTCACTAAAACTAGAGGAAAATTGGTTTAACCTTAAAATACGTAAGGGGTTCTTTACTGTCAGAGCAGTAAGGATGTGAAATTCGCTTCCACAAGCAGTCGTATCAGCAGGGAGCATCGATAGTTTCAAAAAACTATTAGATGGGCACCTTAAAGACCACAACATACAGGGGTATACAATGTGTGGTTAACAGCAAACACACACACACATCATAGGTTGAACTGGATGGACTGGTGTCTTTTTTCAACCTCACTAACTATGTAACATGTCGGCCATGTCACCAGTGAGCAGGCGGTGCTGTGGGGGCTTTGCCTTAAAGACCACAACATACAGGGGTATACAATGTACTAACACACACACACATCATAGGTTGAACTGGATGGACTGATGTCTTTTTTCAACCTCACAAACTATGTAACTTTGCATATTATTTTATATATACTGTGATTCTGTACTTACCAAATATGCTGCAGAAATCTCCCTCCACTAAGTCTGGCTGCAGCCATTTTAACTGTGGGCAGCTGAAGCTGCTACTTGTTCACTTCCTGGATTTACACAGACACACACACATACACATATATACACTGTAAGCTGGGGAACAGGTAGCAGGTACAAAGCTCCTTGGGATGAGCAGTCTCTCAGACACAGATACCAAATCTAGTGAGGTAGTGACAAACAGTGTGACATTTACAAGTCTATATACAGGTGCTGTACAGTGTCTTAGATGAAACAAACAGCCAAACAAAAACCTAGCCGTGTCTCAGCACTAACTATACAATATATTCAGGTCCTAACTACCAGGCTGAGCAAGCCTACAGCTTGCAAGCTATCACATTGTAATGTTCTGGTACCTCTGGTACCCCTATTCCACTTTCCAATTCAGTGTATGCGTCCCACCATTCTCTTCTGGTAGGTGCGCATACACCTTTAAGACCGATGCTGTCATCACTGAGCGCCGCAGAGCAGCTATTTCAACCGCCGGCGTTCTCACTCACATGTTCGTTCAATGTGCCTTGTTGCTGACCTGCCTTGAAGCTCATATGCTTACAAGCGTACCTCGCTGTCGGAACCTCGCTACTGATCCCTGTATCCCGCTACCGGATCACTCGCTCATACCGAACCTCTCTACTACTGCTTGCTATTAGTGATAAGTACCCCGCAGGGGAATCCTCCATAACCTTCCTACTAAGCTTACACTATCTAGCTCTGCATATTAAGGACTGTTACTATCATCTGCACTATTATTTAGATTGCTAGCTCTTGAGCCTACTAACATCTATCCTTGCACTGGGTTAGTCTCTCCTGTATGTCATCTGCTATCCTACCACCTACTACCATACATGATTGCTAACCTATCTGCATCCTACCTGTTACCATCTATACTCTCATGAACATTTCTCTCAAGTGCTGTTCACCTATTGTCACTGTTCATACCTGTCTCTTCAACTCATCACCACTATACTGCTATATACATCTATCACTCCAGGAACATCTTATTGAGTGTGTATATTTGTATGCTGAATCAGACAGACCACAGTGATGAGTCTTGGGAGTTGGAATTGGTATTTCAACGTATCTCTACATGACTACTGAGTGGAGTTTTTCTGCAGCTGCAAATCCATCTTGTTTCAGAAAACGCAGGAGCGTTACACACATATGCTGTCCAGTTCTGGGCACCGGTCCTCAGGAAGGATGTGCTGGAACTGGAGAGAGTCCAGAGAAGGGCAACAAAAATAATTAGGGGAATGGAGGACATCAGCTATGAGGAAAGACTACAAGCACTGAACTTATTCTCTCTGGAGAAGAGACGATTGAAGGGGGATATGATATCAATGTACAAATATTGTACTGGCAACCCTAGCATATGGAAAACCTATTCAGAGAAAGGAAATACAATAAGACACGTGGCCACTCACTAAAACTAGAGGAAAGGTGGTTTAACTTTAAAATACACAGGGGGTTCTTCACTGTGAGAGCAGTAAGGATGTGGAATTCTCTTCCGCAAACAGTCGTATCAGCAGGGAGCATTGATAGTTTCAAAAAACTATTAGATGGGCACCTTAAAGACCACAACATACAGGGGTATACAATGTACGGTTAACAGCAAACACACACACACACATCATAGGTTGAACTGGATGGACTGGTGTCTTTTTTCAACCTCACTAACTATGTAACTATGTAACATATACAACTTGTATGTTTTCACCAACCTTTTGCTCTCACAGACAGAAGGTGTCTGATTTCTTAGGATGAGAGAGCACTGACTGTCTGTCTCAGCTAAGTTTAAATTGACGTGGGGGAGAGGACCAAGATCTGAACTGGATCGTGGATTAGAGATCCCTGAAAGTGTAGGAGAGGAGCCTGGGAGATGTATAAACCCCAAGCAGGACTTTTCCCAGCTCTCTTTGTGATGCTCTGCTACAACACACACACATACACATGTATACATATATATATATATATATATATATATATATATATATATACAGACACACTCACACCACTGCTTGCCTGCACATTTCTCCTCTCTGGATAAATACTCATGGATCTCTGCAGTCTCCTGTTATCGCTTCCCTCATCCAGCGCCCTCCAACACCTGGATGTCCGGGTTCGGCAGGTCCGGCCGAACTTGAAAAAAAAGTACCTGGACTTGACCCCGAGAGGGCTGCAAATTGCAGCAAAATCTTTTTAAGAGCATGGCAAGTCCTCCGCAAACAAATATGGATAGGGAAATAACTTAAAATAACATAAAAAACATATAAATAAAAAATAATCATCTTCTTGATCTAGGAGGACGAGGCCCATATGGAGTAGGAGGTTGAGGTGGCGGTGAATGTGGCGGTGTAGGTGGAAGCGGCGGTGGAGGAGGATGAGGTAGCCAACACTGGTTTTTGTTTTTAATTTTATTTCTTTTTAAATTAGGGTACACCCCAAAAGAGTGAGAAAGATCAAAAATACAACATTGGCTGGGTAAGGCCGGTATACGTGTCTATTCTGCACAAGGTACGGACAAGTCCTGTGGGATCCATGCCTGGTTCATTTTAATGAATGTGAGCTTGTCCACATTGGCTCTGGACAGGCGGCTGCATTGTCTGTGATAACGCCCCCAGCCGTGCTAAATACACGTTCAGATAATACACTGGCTGCAGGGCAGGCCAGCACCTCCAAGGCGTAAAGGGCAAGCTCAGGCCATGTGCCCAATTTGGAGACCCAGAAGTTGAAGGCAGACCTGTCATTCAGTACGTGTGTAGTACGTAAGGAACTGTATATGGTATATGGTAAGGAACGGTGATGGCGGCGGGGGGCTTTTTACCTCTTCTGGGTTGAGTCTGGCCTTGGAAAAAGTATGTGTCCCTGGTTGTGGGCCGGGCTCTCCCAAAGCTGTCTAAGTTCTGAGGCCTTCTGGTAGGGACAGGACTGCACTGGTCTTGCCAGGGACCAGGATTCTGAAAAGCCTGTGGTGTATGTGCCCCTGGATTGGCAGTCCAGTGGTGCCATAATTTACGGTGGATGGTAACACTATGAGTATGGCACCAAGGACACTGCACTTACTACACACGTTTTGCACACCTGCCTCTAGGGCCTGGTCTTTTGGCCATGAGTCAGGACCAGAGGAATTTTTTATTCCTGGCCGAAGGGCCTGCCATAGTATTGCAACGTGGCACTAACCTTGCACTTCTCCACTATCCCTTTCCCCACTTTTATGTGTTGTGTGTCTCACGTTTTGTGTTTTTTATTGTGGTGGTACACTTTATTTTGCACAGCGTGATTAGTAGGGTGTAGGTCCTTGGGCCTGTCCCTGAAAGTCTTGGGAGGGGGTGGATATGGCCTTCTGGCTTGGTTCACCCTCTCTCATGGGGTCTCTCTTCAGGAGAGCCCCACCTAGTACTTGGGGTGGTCTGTTTCAGCAGACCTACTAAAGAATGGGGCTGCCTGGTTTTGGCCAGGTTAGCCAGTGTAAGTACCCCAGTCCCTGTCAGGAACCTTGCACCCCGGGGGGGATCAGGGTCAGGGACCATGTGTACACCCTGTGCACTTTTTGTGTTTCACTTTTTTGGTGTGCACTTTTTTATGCACCCACCGGGTGATAGTCTGAGTGTGTTCACACACCACGGGCTTTCCCTGGCTGCGTTGGCGACCTCCTCCTCTGCCTTCGCCTTGTGCTTCCACTGTGCCCCTGCTGTCAGGTGGGAATGCCATCAGCATCGCTTCTCGACCTTTTGGCTAAGATCAAGTGTAGTATCTGTCATCAATTATCCAGTGGGGGCGCTGTGCTGTCATCCGGCCTGACCAAGGTTGGGTGGCGACTAAGCAAACCTGCTGGAGTGTTGGGGGCTTGATAGAAACCCACCCTCAGAGCCACTTGTGAATGGCTGCCCTGAAAGCCTTGGAAATTATCACTGCTCCGTATGTGGAGGCGGTAGAGGATGAGGATGAGGAAGCGGAGTAGGAGGAGTTAGCAACAGCAGGCAAACTGAAGCGCCCTGCAATCCTCGGTGGTGGAAGGAGATGCGCCAAACAAATTTAAAGGGTGTATCTCACAGTAACATAATCAGCAAACGCTGCAAAATTATTAATTTTCCCCTAAGTGGGTGTTTATTAAATAGCAGAATAGAACAACAGTATCTAAAAGGGTGTATCTCACACGTACAGATACAGACTAGGCCACAATTTAATATTTTTTCCCTAAATGGGTTTTTATTGAAAAGCGGAATAGAACAACAGTATCCAATGGGTGTATCTCACAGTAAAATATGCGGTCTAGGCCGCAATTTTTTTTTTCCCCTAACTGGGTTATTATTGAAAAGCGGAATAGAACAACAGTATCCAACGGGTGTATCTCACAGTTAAATATGCAGATTAGGCCGCAATTTATTTTCCCCCTAAATGGGTGTTTATTGAATAGCGGAATAGAACAACAGTATCCAAAGGGTGTATCTCACAGTAACGTATGAATGAAACATTTTTTTTTTCCTTTTAATTGGTGATTTTAGAAGAGCAGATTAGAACACAGCAGTTTCTAAAGGCTTTATCTCACAGTAACATATAAAGGAAAAACTGAAAAAAAAAATGTTTCCCTTTTTAAATCTGTGATTTTTGAATAGCAGATTAGAACAGCACTGTGTGTAAAGGCTGTATGTCACAGTAACGTATGAATGAAAAACTGAAAAATAATTATTTTTCCCTGAAATTGGTGATTTTTGAATAGCAGATTAGAACAGCAGTGTCTAAACACTGTATGTCACAGTAAAATATGAAGGAAAAAAGTTTTTTTTTAATCCAGATTAAGCAGACACATATGCACTGAGCTTGCATTACATGGCACTGCACCCCCACACAATAAAATAAATGTACATCGCTGTCTGATTAAAGAAGATTCTCCTATTCTTTCCCTGAAAGCAATCTCCAGCCTGCCCTTACAATGATCTCCTATCTCTCCCTCATATCAGCAGCAGCAGGAACCTGACCCTACAGTAGTTAGAGCAGAGTGACATGACGCCAGCTTATATAGAGGCTGGGTCACATGCTGCACTGGCCAATCACAGCCATGCCATTAGTAGGCATGGCTGTGATGGCTTCTAAGGGCACACTAGTTAAATGCTTGTTGATTGGCTTCCCTGCAGCTTTTGAAACCGCGCCATTAAAACCGCGCCAAAACATTAAATAAAAATTACTGAACAATTTACTGTATCCCGAATATACAGTAAAATGTTTGGGTCCGTGTCCGGGTACCGAACACCCAAAAGTTTGGTACGATCCCAAACAATACAGTCCGTGTTCGCTCAACCCTACTCACACCCTCTTCCCTTGCTGGCAAAATCTCACCAGAGAGACAGCTGTGCTTGATGTCATTAGCCTAGGGTAATTACCAGACAAGAAAGAGGGAGTGGGCTGTATAAGGTATTTACTGACAGAAAAAAAATGTTTTACTATCCAAAGTTAAAACAACAAGGGCAAAAGATTTAATAGATAGAAAGATGAAAAATGACTGAAGGTCCACTTAGTCTTTTAGGTCCACTAGCTTGTTTATCCTTCTCCCCTCAGCTGAAATAAACTTCAATCTCAGTTGACCTTTCAATTGTATGGAGTGCCTTGCTGCATTTTGAAGATGTACTGTACCTGTAGGCACTGTGTCTGCATATGTCTATCATATCTCTTTTCAATTTTTTGAGATGGGAACGAGGGACACCTATTAGCAGAAGTATGTAGGCATAGGACGCACACCCTGTTACGCCCCCTTATACAAAGAAAAAAAAAATCACTAGTTAAACCCACAAGTGCTTTTTTACCATGAGTATTTCTTTATATTGGCTTTTGAAATTTACATATGCAGCAATTTAGCAATTCACCCATCTGAGCCCTGACCGTAGGAGGGTCAATAGAGATGCAATGTCTCAGGATCAGTCTGCGAGCCTAAGACAGAGCCCTTGCTATGGCCTCCCTAGTGGTTTCTTCAGCTTGGAGATCATATAGAATGCCCAGTATGCACTGCTTGGGAAACTCATTCAATGCAACCCGAAAGACCTTGTTAATGGTCCCTATAACACCCCTCCAGAATATGTGTAGCTTTGGGCATCTCCAGACCATGTGTATGAGGTCCCTGTGGTCTCGACTGCATCTAGAGCAGATAGGACTATCTCTGAGACCCATCGTGGAGACCCATCGTGAACAATTTTGCTGGAGTATAATTTACCCTCAGAAGCAAATACAATTGGGAGATGTGCTGAGCCACATTCAGAGAGCACAGTTGGACCGCCGATAGGGCCTCCTTCCACTGCTCATTATCAAAAGCACCAACATCCCTCTCTCATCTAGCACGGCTCATATCTGGGTAATCTTTAAGGAAGATGTTAAGTAGCATTCAATAACATTGAGAAATTAAGCCCTTTTACAGTATGTGTCAGTTTCTGTCATATAATTGAAGATGGGAGTGGGTGAATGTTTCCACAAGCCTATTCTCTGTTGCGCCTGCACAGGATGATGCAGTCGAAAATAGTAGAACTGCATCAAGCAGGGCAAGTGAAGCATGGCCTGTAGCTCTAAAAAGGAGCGTAGAACCCCATTGTAGAACACCTGTCTCAAGTAGATCACACCATACTGTTCCCACCTGTTGTTGCTGGGCAGCTAAGTAATACAGCAAAGGGTTGGGTAACGCAATGCCACCCGCCTCTTTGGGTTTTTGAAATTGTTCCAGTTTCACCCTAGTGACTAGTAATAGACGAGCCCTGAAGATTGTATTAATAATGCGGAGCACTTTAGGGAAATGACCACTGGGGAATTGTGGAGTACATACAGCAGTTGGGGCACAAGGATCATTTTTATGAGATTTACGTGTTCTGCCAGAGACATTGTAAGATTGGACCATAGTTTAACCTTGTCTCAGAGTGGGGCCAGAATCGGTATAATATTAAGTTTGATATAATCCAACAGTCTTGGAGTCACTTGAATGTCCAGGTATTTAAAGGAATTAGTGATGCGTATATTGGTAGGTAACGGTGTGAAGGTATCTGCTGAAGCGTCTAGTGGCATCAACGATGACTTACTCTAGTTAATCACCAATCCCGAATATGTACCAAATAAAGTTATAACTGCCATCGCCTCTTTAAGAGAAGTTGGTTTCCCCCAGCATCAACATAGTATCATCTGTATATAGAACTATTATTTTCATGTAGAGGTCCATAACGGAATCCATCAATCCGCAGATTTGCCCGCATAAGTGCTGCCAGTGGCTCTATGGCCAGAGCGAACAGGAGAGGGGATAAAGGGCACCCCTGCCTGATGCCTCTGTACAGAATTCAAAACTTTGGGAAATTTGGGACCCAGGAAATAAAACCCTCTCCAAACCCAAACATTCTCATTGTGCTCCAAAGGAAGGACCATTCAATACTATCAGATGTCTTATGGGCGTCCTGTAACGCTCCTGCGTTTTCTGAAACAAGATGGATTTGCAGCTGCAGAAAAACTCCACTCAGCAGTCATGTAGAGATGCGTTGAAATACCAATTCCAACTCCCAAGACTCATCGCTGTGGTCTGTCTGATTCAGCATACAAATATACACACTCAATAAGATGTTCCTGGAGTGATAGATGTATATAGCAGTATAGTGGTGATGAGCTGAAGAGACAGGTATGAACAGTGACAATAGGTGAACAGCACTTGAGAGAAATGTTCATGAGAGTATAGATGGTAACAGGTAGGATGCAGATAGGTTAGCAATCATGTATGGTAGTAGGTGGTAGGATAGCAGATGACATACAGGAGAGACTAACCCAGTGCAAGGATAGATGTTAGTAGGCTCAAGAGCTAGCAATCTAAATAATAGTGCAGATGATAGTAACAGTCCTTAATATGCAGAGCTAGATAGTGTAAGCTTAGTAGGAAGGTTATGGAGGATTCCCCTGCGGGGTACTTATCACTAATAGCAAGCAGTAGTAGAGAGGTTCGGTATGAGCGAGTGATCCGGTAGCGGGATACAGGGATCAGTAGCGAGGTTCCGACAGCGAGGTACGCTTGTAAGCATATGAGCTTCAAGGCAGGTTGAACGAACATGTGAGTGAGAACGCCGGCGGTTGAAATAGCCGCTCTGCGGCGCTCAGTGATGACAGCATCGGTCTTAAAGGTGTATGCGCACCTACCAGAAGAGAATGGTGGGACGCATACACTGAATTGGAAAGTGGAATAAGGGTACCAGAGGTACCAGAACATTACACGTCCAAAGATACCATAGCCCTGTTGACAGTGTTTTCAGAGTGGTATTGTAAATTTAGAAATAGCCTGCGTAGATTTATGGTAGTAGACATTTGGTACATAAAGCCAGATGGGTCTGGGTGAATGATGGTCGAGATAACTTTGTTCAGCCGCAGTGCCAGGACTTTTGCCAAAAATTTTATGTCACTTTGGAGCAGGGAGATTGGGGTGTATGATCCTGGGTCTAGAGGGTCCTTTCCGGGTTTAGGTATCAGAATTATAGTTGATCTAGTCATGGTCCCAGACAAGGCCTGTCTCCCTCTAGCTTCATTAAGCACACTCCAGCAAGTGGGGCAAGGTCTCAGACTCAAACATCCTATAAATTTCCATAGGTAAACCCTCAGATCCTGGAGCTTTCGAGTTGGGGAAAGATCCGTCGCCCCCTGAAGTTCTGCTAGCATTAAAGGGGTGTCTAATATTTGTCAGGCAGCCTCCCAGAGGGGGGGCAGAGGGATGCTTTGGATATAAGTTTTGATTTCCCCTTCAGTAAAGTTTTGTTTAGAATGATAAAGCGAGGAGTAAAAGGTAACCAATTCTTCCATAATATGATCGGGGGAATGAATTAACCAGCCATCCTGCCGCTTTAATGCCCCTATTGAAGGGGATACTTGTTGAGCACAGGCTAATTTGGCTAGAAGGCGACCAGTCTGTTCCCGTTCCTCATAAAAAGCTGGTCTACTAAAAAAGTGCCTTCTTTCAGCCGCTGAAGTTTCAATACGGGAAAGCGCCTCCTGAGCAGACAACCAGTCATCCCTGTTTTCATCAGTAGGATTCGCTATATACTTTTTCTCCAATTGCTGTACCAGGCAGGCCATCTGCTCCCCTTGGGCTGCAGTGTTTTGTGTAATGGCTTGAATTTCAGTAATGAGTTGACCCCTTAGGAAAGCCTTAAAGGGACTCCCAGGTAGTGCTCAATAGGCGATGCTCCGCATTCGTCAGCCAGAATTCTGAGAGACGGACTCCAAGCTCGTCTGGGACTGGGAGTAGATTTAGCCAAAGGGCATTTCGTTTCCAGGAAGCATGAGGAAGACCAGTGGGTGTCTTGACCTTCACCACTACCACCAAAGGGGAATGATCTGAAATGTTACTGGTAGCATATGTTATAGTGGATATGTATCTGGCCGCATCTTGCGAGCAAAGACAAAGGTCTATTCTGGACAAGGAAAGATATATGTTTTGGAAAAACAGGAAAACTGTCTTTCTCTTACATCCTCTGACAGTCGCCGCCCACTCATACAGTCTTCACTACTGGGTATTGGTCTTATCCACAGGAGTAAGCTAGGCAGAAGATTTTGTTAGAAACATTCACAAAAACTTTGCACAGACACACCTATTGGGGGCTGTCCCTCTGGTCCAATACCCCCCTGTTAGCAGCATTCCCAATTCAGTTTGTCTTTTGCCTAGTTAGGAGTAGGCAGGCTTCCCTTGGCTGGGGCTGCAGTCTCAGCCTTTTCTTTATTTTTATTTCTGCTAAGTGATTTTTCTTTACACTGATAGCTTTTTATTTGTTCCTGCGCTTAGTTAGTCAGACTTCGGAAGACTACATCATTTGCGGAGCTGCGCACTGGTTGTACTAGAGCCTTACGGAATCCCAGCCTGCCATCGAGCGTTAGCAGGCTATGTGTATGCCCAGGCCTCGAAAACGACCTGTCCCTGTCCTCAGGGACAAAGCCTGCGGGGGTGGCTACTTTGCTAGGATGTCTCAACTGCAGTACGCCGCATGTTGCTAGCGTCCTGTTCGGCTGACGGCACCCCCACCCAGAGTGGGAGGCCTTCCGTCACAGAGTGGCACCCACGTTTTCGCTGGATCGGTGAGTACCATGCTACCCCTCTGTCTATGGCATTTCTGTCGGGGGTGTATGTGGGGCCTCTGTTATGGTGATGGCAGTCTATTTGGAGTCTGTGATATCCCCCTCATGTCTGTCTGTATGGTTCCCGTGTGTCCTTCACGGTCCCTGCCGCGGTGTGGGGGGTTTGCAGGGGTTCCTGTGTCCCTTGTGGTGCTTGTGCAACTTTTTGGGGGTACAGACATGTTTTGTGGGGGCCGCAGCGGTGTAAAATCTTGGGGCCACCATTTCGGGTGTGGGCAGGCTGTTTGGCCTCATGTAAGGGCAGCAGCCATTTTCTCTGTAATGCTTGGCGCCCTTTCGGGCGCCATCTTTAGTGTGGGCAATGTATTTCCCCATGTGCTCGGCGGCCATTTTCTCGGAGTCTCCCCCATAGACTTACATTGGCAACCATTTTCTTGTGGCTCAGACCTATGTTTGGCCTCTAGTGGCGTGACATCATTTCCTCTCTCCAGGCACTCAGATCGAGCTGGCAGCGTGGTATTGTATACATACACTTCTGGGGGGCTTTTTCTGCTATTTTTTCAGATTTAGATCTCTGCTGGCAGTTATATCCTTTAGTGCTTGGTAGCACAGGCTAGTCACTCATTGCGGTACATTGCGGTGGGAACCACCGCTATCGCCGATTTAAAGGGCCAGCGCCATAAAATTTCTAAGTGTGTCTTATGGAGTCCCAGGGACCCGCAGAACCCAGAAGTCAGTTTAGGTGTTCCCCTGTCCCGCTGAGTGAACGAACAATGGCGCAATTTAAAGCGCAATTTTGTGGTACCTAAGCGGTTTCAGTACCGTTATCCCTTTGCGTCTCCGATGGATTCGCGCTGGACTGTGGCTCCTAAGGTGGACCACACGGTATCCAGGTTAAACAAAGCCACTCTGATGCCTGCGGAAAATTCTCCGGTGTTTTCCGGGACCCGGCGGATAGGTGGGTGGAATCTCTTACCCGCCACTCCTATATGGTGGCAGGTTCCTTGATGAAACCCGTGTTCGCCTCAGTAATGGTCTCTCAGGCTGTGGTGGAGTGGACTAAGGTGCTCAGATGCACCCTTGTGGCTGATTCCTCCCCTCCTGCTTCTCTGAAAACGGTGGACCAAATTATTCAGGCTGTTTTATACCTGTGTGACGCGGCCTTGGATGAGGCCCCTTTAGTCTCCCGGTTATCTGCGGTTGCAGTGACGATCCGTCGCATCGTGTGGTTGAAAAGCTGGTCGGCCGACCAGACTTCCAAAAGACGGTGTCTGACATCCCTTATGCAGGGAATCGCCTTTATGGGGACTCCCTGGACAAATTGGTTAGGGGGCTCACTGGGGGTAAAAGCACATTGCTGCCCCAGGTGTCCAGGGGCAAGTCTTTCCGCGGTAAGCGGGGCCCTTACTTTAAACCTAACCAGGGGTCCTTTCGTGCCTTCAAGGCACAAGACAAGGGCAAATCCTTCAAGGCCTCTGGTGGCCAGAAGAAGCCTTGGGCGGGCAAGCCTAAAGCCACCCACACTGGCATGGCGGCCGTCTGTGCTGTTTTCCCGAACCTTGGCTGGCCAAGATTCAGGACAGATGGTTTCAGGAACTCATTCGGTCAGGGTACAAGATCGAATTTCGATCACGCCCAGCAGACAGATTCTTTCCCTCAAATCTTCATTTGACCCCAGATCGTTTCCAAGATCTTCAATGGGCGGTTCAGGATCTTCTCACCCTGGGGGTGATCGTCCCGGTGCCACATCAGGACAAGTTTCCAGCTTTTTACTTAAATCTTTTCACGGTACCAAGAAAGGAGGGCAAGGTGTGCCCAATTCTGAACCTAAAGTTTCTGAATCGCTTCGTGCGGGTTCAAAAGTTCCGCATGGAATCCCTCAGATCGGTGGTGGCCTCCCTGAGTCCAGGAGATTTCCTGGCTTCCATCGACCTCAAGGATGCGTATTTAGACATCCCCATCTACGAAGGTCATCAGAGGTACCTCCGATTTGCAATCGCGGAGGAGCACTATCAGTTTGTGGCGTTGCCTTTCGGTCTCGCTTCGGCTCCAAGGGTGTTTACCAAAGTGTTGGCTCCTGTCCTGGCCCTATTGTGGGCACAGGGGATTGCAGTCCTTGGGTATCTGGACGATCTCCTGTTAAGGTCGAGTTCCAGTCCAACTCTGTTGCGCGATCTGTCAACCACGGTTCAGACGCTCCAGGAGTTCGGGTAGACCATCAATTTTCAGAAGTCGACATTGTCTCCTTCAGTTCGCCTCCCTTACCTGGGGATGGTTCTGGACTCCACCCAAACAAAAGTCTTCCTGCCGGAGGACAAACTCTGGACTCTACAGAACAAGGTCAGGTCCCTCAGGGACAACGAATTCTCATCGCTCAGGACCTGCCTGCGGTCCCTGGGATTGATGGTGTCAGCCATCAAGGCGATACCATTTGCACAGTTTCCCACACAATCTCTGCAAGTGGAGATTCTGGCCAGGTGGGACAGGCATCCTCAGTCATTGGAAAGGAGGATATCTTTGAGCCACCTAGTCAGAGCGGATCTTCTGTGGTGGCTCCAGTCTCCGGCTCTGACGGAAGGGAAATCCTTCCCGCTGTTGTTATGGACGGTGATCACCACGGACGCCAGCCTGTTGGGCTGGGGTGGCATTCTGGGCAATTTGTTTGCCCAGGGACTTGGTCGGAGGAGGAATCCTCTCTACCGATAAATGTCTTGGAACTGAGAGTGATCAGACCTATGTTTGCTCCGTTGGTAGGATTGACTTCGGGGACGCTCTGTGCGCGTGCAGACGGACAACGCAACTGCGGTGGCTTACATCAATCACCAAGGGGACACTAGGAGTGCCCGGGCGGCCAAGGAAGTGGCCGAGATTCTGTCCTGGGCCGAGACGCAGGTCTCTGCGCTTTCGGCAGTTAACATTCTGGGAGTGGAGAACTGGCAGGCCGACTATCTGAGCTGTCAGACCCTGAACCAGGGGGAATGGTCCCTACACCCGGAGGTGTTTCAGATGCTGTGTGCGTGATGGGGATCCTGGACGTGGATCTGTTTACGTCTCGTCTAAACAACAAGGTGGGAAGGTTCGTGGCAAGAACACGCGATCCTCTGGCAGACGCCTTGGACGCGCTGGTGGTGCCTTTGAATCGGTATCGTCTGATTTATGCCTTCCCCCCGATTGAGTTGTTGTCCAGGTTCCTTCGCAGGTTGGTCTCAGAACCAAGGTTGGTGATTCTAGTGGCCCCGGGCTGGCCGCGCCGGTCTTGGTACGCGGACATCATGCAACTGGCCGTCGAGCCTCCTTGGCGGCTCCCACTACGGGACGATCTGCTGTCTCAGGGGCCGATCTTCCATCCTGCTTTACAGTCACTGGCTTTGACGGCGTGGCTGTTGAAAGCCAGGTCTTGAGAGATCGGGGTCTCTCGTCGGCGGTCATTCCTACCTTCCTTAAGCCTGGTGTGAATCGCAGGGTTTCCATCCTCGCTCCTTTTCGGTGGCGAGGGTATTGGCATTCCTGCAATCTGGTGTGGACCAGCGTCTTGCGCTGACCACTATCAAGGGTCAGTTATCTGTGCTGGCCATTCTTTTCCAGCGCCCCTTGGCGTCAAATTCCTTGATCCGCACCTGTATTCAAGGGGTGCGTCATCTGGCTCCCCCTAGGAGGGCACCCTTGCCTCCTTGGGACTTGAATTTGGTTTTGTCCGTTTTGCAACGTCCTCCATTTGAGAACATCCAGGAGATTCCTCTGCCTGCGCTGTCACGAAAAGTCGTCTTTCTGGTGGCAATCACATCTGCTCGCAGAGTGTCGGAGTTGGCGGCCCTATCTTGCTGCTCTCCCTACCTGGTTGTTCATAGGGATAAGGTGGTCTTGCGACCTCATCAATCTTTCCTTCCAAAGGTGGTGTTGGAGTTCCATCTCAATGAGGACATTGTCTTGCCTTCGCTGTGTGCGAATCCTAAGCATCCTAAGGAGTTTGCCTTGCATTCCTTGGATGTAGTCCGGGTGATCAGGGTTTACCTGTCGTCTACTGAATCCTTCAGAAAGTCGCATTCTCTTTTTGTCCTTCCAGCGGGACCTCGGAAGGGTATGGCTGCGTCTGCGGCAACTATTTCTAAATGGATCAGACAGACAATTGTACAGGCTTATTCGCTTAAGGAACGGGTTCCGCCCTTCCCTGTCACGGCGCACTCTACCAGAGCGGTGAGTACGTCTTGGGCCTTTTGCCATCAGGCGTCGGTGTCCCAGGTGTGCAAAGCGGCGACCTGGTCATCCCTGCACACCTTTACAAAACTTTACAAACTTGATGTTTTGGCATCGGCAGATGCCTCCTTTGGCCACAAAGTTCTGAGTGTGGCAATGCCTTAGGGGAGACATGGCGTTTTTAGCCTGTCCCCTCCTGTTGGGGGTTTTTTCCCCTTGGTTATTTTGCTTTCCTGGGTTTGTTCGCTCCTGATGAGCTTTCCTGTTACCCAGTGGTTGCCTTTCTGGTTCAGATAAGGTTCTTTTCTCTGACCTGGGTGCTGCGTTGCCTTTTTGAGACGGTTACGTTTCCCACCCCTCACATCTACACTGCTTTTGGACATCCCAGTAGTGAAGACTGTATGAGTGGGCGGCGACTGTCAGAGGACGTAAGAGAAAATATAATTTTTTGTAAGAACTTACTGTAAAATTATTTTCTCTGAGTCCTCTGACAGTCTCCGCCCCGCCCCTCTTTTTGGGTTCATGGACTATATACTGCTTGCTACCAAACTGAATTGGGAATGCTGCTACCAGGGGGGTAGTGGACCAGAGGGACAGCCCCCTATAGGTGTGTCTATGCAAAGTTTTTGTGAATGTTTCTAACAAAATCTTCTGCCTAGTTTACTCCTGTGGATAAGACCAATACCCAGTAGTGAAGACTGTATGAGTGGGCGGCAACTGTCAGAGGACTCAGAGAAAAGAATTTTTCGGTAAGTTCTTACAAAAAATTATATTTTCTTTGTGATGAGTAATATGGCAATGATCTAACCATCCGACCTCTGTGGGGAATTTACCTAGGAGAGTCAGTGTAGTATTTTTACCTGCAGCTGCTGGGGGATACTTAGCCAAAGTGTGGTCTAGGTAGTAATTAAAGTTGTCCATGACAAATAGGGGAAAGTCAGGGAAGCCCACCTGGTACATGAGCAATGCTCTCAACACAGCAGTATGAAAAGGCGGTGGAATGTAAACAAAAGCCAGAATATATTTTAGATTATATAAACAACAGTTCAAAAACACAAATCTACTCTTCGTGTCTACTGAGTTAGCAATCTCCTGAATGAGAGAACCATGAATTAACACACTGAACCCTCTGGAGTAGTTAGTGTGTGTTGCATGATATGCCCTTCCCACCCAGGCAAATTCCAGAAAAGACATTGAGTACCTTGTAAGGTGTGTTTCCTGAAGCGCAAAAAAGGCAGGCAGTTGTTTGCGTAAAGATGTGGATAATATGGTACTTTAAAAGGATCATGTATGCCTCTAATGTTCCAAGAAACAATTGGAATGGTCGTCACAGTAGAAGCGGATGAGTATACCTGGACACCTGGCATGGACACATACAGTAGCTGACCACTGGACAGTCAGAACAGATTTTTGTATCGTGGCTGGACAGTCAGAACAAATTTTCATATCGTGGCAGGTGTCTGTAGATGAGCTGCTGCATATCTGAAAAAGATCCAACAAGATCGTGGTACAAAAGTGGAAAAAACATAAAAAAAATCTCTAGTTGTTAGCAGTGGATAAGATCCGAAAACAAAGTTTGAACAGTGAGCACAACCGTGCTCTGTTAGTGGGAACAAAAGTTATGTGAACTACAACAACTGCTGGAACAGCCGGGGGGGGGGGGGCAACCATGCCTGGTAGAGTTTTCCAACTATCATAGAAGCAGTTGTCAGTCCCCAGGGACCCCATGGGAGTCAACAAAAAACTTGTGGAGGACAACAAGTCTTTCCTGCCGCTGTATTGGCATTTTCTTCCCAAAGGTAGTAAATAGAATATCCTGGTAGCATTCGCATGAATAGCTTCACATGCTCTGTGAAGTAGTGATGGTATAGTCCATTCAATACTCCTCACCGTTAAGGGGATCCCTCCTTGAGCCACTGTGTCAATCTGGCACCCAAAGGCAGCCATTCCTCATTGATGGCCTTCAATCCTCCTCCGCTCGTGCTCTATCAGCTGAACGCAGGGTATGTTAATTATTAAAAAAGAGCCTGACCCCTGGCAGTAATCCGTACTTTGGCTGGATTTAGCATGGCAGAGGTAGCATTTAGCTTTTGCAGCCTTTGTTTCACTGAAGAATAATGCGCCCTACTCTTGTGGACTTTTGCGGAGAAGTCAGGGTAAAAAGAGACATAGGCACCATTAAACTGGATGTTCTGTCGTTCTCTGGCCAGCCTCAGTATTATTTCCTTGTCCTGGTAATTCAGTAAGTGTGCTGGTGTAGCACCCTACAGGTAGGTGCTAGGTAAGTGCATAGTGGGCCTTGTCTGCTGAACAGCAGGACCAGGTTTCTTTTGCTAGGTAGGTTGTCATGGTTTCCAAGTGTGTCTCCTGAGAGGGGAGTCTCCCCACTGGTTCTATTGGAGGCTTCTGATAGGGCAGTGGAGGAAACTCAATCAGAGATACATTCGAACTTGTATCTACTCCAGAAGGCAGATTCTGCCACAGAGGATTCTGGGAGGAGGTATAAGTCTGAAGAGGGCGCATGACTTGTGGTCTTTGGCGGGAAGCAGAGTCCCAGGAGGGAGAGTACGGCTGTCTCTCCTCCTGTCTGAGGAAGCGGATGTCTCGGGGTGTCACCTGGGAATCCAGAGAGTGCTGAGTTGAGCTGAGGGGATCGGGTGTGCAGAGAACCAGCGGAGAGTGAGAGGGGCCCAGTGCCAGGAAAGCCTACACAGATCGTGAGTACTGAGGATTGCCTCTGGGGGTCTGCCTGAAGTGTTTGAGGAGGCCGCTCCGGTGAAGGTTTTGGGATCCAGTGTTAGCTAGCTGTAAAGGGTACCTAGTTGAGGACCCTGAAGTTACAGAGGGGGTGCATAGTCAGTGGACCCCGAAGAGCTGAAAGTGTAAAGGGAGCGCCTGCAGTTTGGGCCCTGAATTGTACAGAGTGCAGTTGAGAGTTACAGCCATACAGGAATTCACGTCAAGCTACCTCAAGCCAGTGCACGGCTGGGAGGGAGTAGTCAGTGACTTTGCAGTGCAGCAGTGTTAGTAGTTCAATACTTCACAGTTTTGGGTCTTCTGGACTTAATGTTGAGGATTCAGCACTTCTTCCGAATTACAGTGTGTTTCAAGCGTCTCACACCCAGGGCCGCAGCTCACATGGGCTAGAGAGGTAACCGATAACAATGGCAGACCCACATCAGGCCACAGGCCTGGAAAACCCGCTACACTAGCATGGTGGGAGGAGGACAGCCCGGCTGTGGGGACCTGGGGGGGTGGACCCTGTGGGCCCTCTCTACCGCATACACGGATGTAAAAGCTTCTTTACCAAAAACATCTATGAACCACTGCTCTACAAAGGCTGTAGGGTTTCTGCCCTCTACTTTTTCTGGAAGGCCCACAATGCAGATGTTGTTATGCTGCAGATGGTTTTCAATGTCTTCTGCCCGAAGGTCTGGGACTGTAGCCAGGCTTGTGGTATTCTGTACATCTCTCACCAGGGGGGGAAGTTGGTCTTCCAAGTCACTGACTCTGCTTTCCACAGTAGTAGTGTGCTCTCGGACCTTCTGCCTTGCCTGTTCAGTAAGACTGATTCTCTGAGTCCCCTAAACTGATCTTTTAACATGTCAATCGAGGCAGTGCATATAGGCACTACTCTAAGGATCTCAGCAAGGGTAGGCTGGTCAGAGGGGAACTTTGGGTCAGCTGTGTCACCGCCTGGCTTAGTTAAACTGTCCTGTATCATAGCAGGGGAAAGAGCCATTCCCTCTGCTTCCTGCTCCAGTGCAAGTGTGCCCTGAGAGTGATCCATCTCCTCCTATTCTGTCCTCTCCAGGGTGCCCTGTAACTTGTGGGCATAAAATCATAAAATGTCCCTTGTCTGTTCTTTGGGAGCATGTTTAGCAGGTTTAGGTAGCTTACTTACAGTGTCCTTGCACTTGTCTCCACCTCGTGGCGCTCGTTGTGAAAGGAACGCCGTGGGCCATTTTTGCTGTCTGACAGTGTGGTGTCCGTTTTGTTTCTGTGGATGCCCATTGCTCGGTTTGAAACCGAGGTCGGCTCCGGAGGTGGTCTTGAGTATGTCAGGATTTAGAAGAGCCGAGGTTGCGGTGTCTAAGGAGCTGGAAACAGGATCATTGACGGATGGGTTCCGGGAGCTCTGTGAGAAGCATCCTCTCACATGCTGTTCCTGGCCATCTTAGCTAAGATACTTGCCATCCAGCTTAACAAGGTCATTGCCTCAATAATACACCCAGGTTTAATCCAGATTCATGCCTCAGAAGTCAACGGTTGTTAACTTGAGGAGGCTGTTTCTTAACATCTGGGCGAGGGCAGATAACATGGGTAAAAGGGATCTGCCACCCTTAAACTCGGCAAAGGCCTTTGAAAGTGTGGAGTGGCACTTCCTTTGGACAGTCCTTGCAAGTGAAAGTTTGGAGTGGAGTGGCACTTCCTTTGGACAGTCCTTGCAAATGAAAGTTTGGCTTTGAGCCCCTATTTACATCATGTGTTCAATTATTGTACAGTCACCCTCTAGCAGCCATAAGAAAAGCAGGTTGGATTTCTGAGCCATTCTCTCTGGGTAGAGCCACTCGCGAAGGGTGGCTATTATCCCCCCCTATTATAGCGATCAAATCTCTGGCAGCCTCTATTAGGCAAAACCCTCATATACTGGGATTTCAATATGGAGATCTGCAGGAAAAGGGTTAAGCTCTAAGCGGACTAATGCAGTGTTGCTGCTGGGGGACACTGAGGGCTCCCTTGAGGTGGCAATGCACACTGTCACTAGGTTTGGGGAGTTCTCTGGTCTCCCCGCTAACTGGGACAAATCCGCACTGATGCTATTTTAGGGTGACTCCTCTCCTGTCATTGCCAACATGCCTAGTCCCGGTTGTGACCTCCTTAAGGTATTTGGGTGTTCAGGTCACCACTCAGCTGGATTTCTGTCGCCTGAATATCACCCCACTACTTTGCCGCTTCTGGGACAAAATTAAAATTTGGAAAAGATTGTGGTTGTCCTTGGCAGGATGTTTGAACTTGGTAAAAATTATTTTTATGCCCCAGTCCTACCTTTGTGTGCTTTTTGGGAAGTCAACTCTATTTTTAGGCAGCTTCTGTGGCACATCAAGGCACCCAGAGTGAGACTTGAACATATTCAGAGACCTAAAGATACTGGGGGTTTTGCCATGCCCAACCCTTGGCTGTACTAACTGGACTCACAGCTACAACACTTGTGCTCAGGCTTGGGGTCTGCTGCTACTTCCCCTTTACATAATACTGAATCCTCTTTAAAAATTATTTTTCATGTTGCTGAAGAGCTGGGATCGTACCCGTCAGGTGCAGGCAGGGGCCTGCACAGAGGTGGGCAGAGAAACGGAAGTGCAGGCATCAGAGCAGAGTAGATGGGTGACAGATAGGAGGGGTAGAAGGGAACAAGTCAAGGAGGCCGGCCCGGGGCTGGAGCACCCCAATAAATACGCCCCGTTGCGTGAGGCTGGGGAAACCAGTCATGGCCCAGCATTGCTGGAGCAGAGCGACGCCCCTAGCTGTCAGGGGAAGAACTCCTCTAGTGAGGCCGGGAGAAAGGGAAAGGAAATACAGGTGCTGGTGGTAGGGGACTCAATCATTAGAAGGACAGACAGTGCAATCTGTCACCAAGACCGTGAGCGCCGAACAGTCTGTTGTTTACCGGGCGCTCAGGTTCGGCACATCACGGACGGGGTGGACAGATTACTGGGTGGGGCTGGGGAAGACCCAGCTGTCATGGTACACGTGGGTACCAATGACATAGGCAGAGGAAGATGAAGAGTCCTAAATTATTTCAGGGACTTAGGAGCTAAGTTGAGCAGTAGGACCTCCAAGGTAGTATTTTCAGAAATACTACCTGTACCTCGAACCACACCAGAGGGCAGCGGGAGATTAGGGAAATTAACAAGTAGCTGAGGAGCTGGTGTAGTAAGGAGGGTTTCGGGTTACCGGCTCTTTGGTAGGGACGGATTGCACCTAAATGGGGAGGGTGCAGCCGTACTGGGTGAGAAGATGGTCAAAAAGTTAGAGGGGCTTTTAAACTAGGTGATGGGGGAGAGGGTACAGATGTAGAATTAGCCAGTGGAAAGCAAGATTCAGAGGGCACAAATGGGGACATTAGCGGTAGGGTGTTCAGAGCTCCTAAACCCAGGGTGGGTATGGGGAAAAATCTCAAGAGCAGCCTAAAAACATCAAATGAGAATATATGCAACCGGACAAAATTAAGAGGTTTATATACCAATGCCAGAAGCCTGGCCAACAAGATGGGAGAGCTGGAGCTACTGATGGACTTAGATTTTGTGGGGATAACAGAGACTTGGTTTGACAGCTCTCATGACAGAATGGCGACCATTCAAGGGTACTCCCTTTATCGCAGAGATAGAGAAGGTAAAAAAGGGGGAGGGGTGTGTCTGTATATTAAGAACAGTGTACAGGTAAATATGAGGGATGATATTAATAATGGAGCTATGGACGAGGTAGAATCCCGATGGGTAGAACTTCAAGGGAAGGCACTGTGGGGAAGGTAATATTGGGCGTATGCTATAGGCCCCCCAACCAGAGGGAGGAGGGGGAGGCGGACCTCCTTTTACAGATAGGATTGGCAGCAAGGATGGGAAATGTCATTATAATGGGGGACTTTAATTATCCAGATATAGACTGGGCAGAACGAACCGCGCATTCAGCCAAGGCTCGGCAGTTCCTAAATGTTTTGCAGGACAATTTCATGGGTCAGATGGTGAACGCACCGACAAGAAACAATGCGGTACTTGACCTACTGATTACCAACAATACAGACCTGCTCACGGATATAGAAATACGGGGCAACTTAGGAAACAGTGACCATAGGTCAATAAGTTTAAGTATTAATTACAGTAATAGGAAACACAAGGGTAATATAAGGACACTGAATTTCAAAACAGCCAATTTCCCAAAACTGCGCTCTCTGCTAGAAAATATCAAATGGGATAGAACCCTGGAAACAAAGAACACGGAGGAAAAATGGGAGTGCTTCAAGAGCATACTTAACAAAGGGATTGGCCAGTGCATTCCAAAGGGAAATACATTTAAAAGAGCAAAACTAAACCCTGGGTGGCTAAATCCCAACATAAAAATGCATATTAATACTAAAGAAAAGGCCTTCAAAAAATACAAGGCTGAGGGGTCATTGGCAGCATTCAAGCATTACAAAGAGTCTAATAAGAAATGTAAAGACGAAATCAAGGCAGATAAAATAGAACACGAGAGACATATAGCGGAAGAGAGTAAAAAGAACCCAAGAAATTCTTTATGTATATAAACAGTAAGAATTCGAGGCCAGAACACATTGGCCCCATAAAAGACGACAAAGGAAATTTGGCCACAGAGGACAGAGAAAAGGCAAAAGTGTTAAATCATTTCTTCTCTTCAGTCATCACAAAAGAATTGGGGGGCTACACTAACCCAGCTTGTAATGCTAAACTAAATAATACACCTCAGGAAGTACCTCCATGGCTAACAGTGGTAAGACTTAGAACTAACCTAGAGAAACTTAACATACATAATCACCGGGACCGAATGGCTTGCACCCGAGGGTTCTTAAAGAGCTCAGCAAGGTGGTTGCCAGACCATTACTCTTGATCTTTAAGGATAGTCTACAGAGGGGTATGGTGCCAGCTGATTGGAAAAAAGCCAACGTGGTACCAATATTTAAAAAAGGGTTGAGATATATCCCGGGTAACTATAGGCCTGTCAGCCTAACATCAGTAGTTTGCAAGATTTTGGAGGGGATGTTAAGGGACTACATACAAGACTTTATTAATGAAAACGGTATTATTAGTAATAATCAGTAATAATCAGCATGGATTCATGAAAAATCGTTCTTGCCAAACCAATCTATTAACCTTCTACGATGAAGTGAGCTGCCATTTAGATAAAGGTAAGCCTGTGGATGTGGTGTATCTGGACTTTGCAAAGACCTTTGACACCGTTCCCCACAAACCTTTACTGTACAAACTAAGGAATGTAGGTATGGACCATAGAGTGAGTACCTGGATAGAGAACTGGCTCCAGGGGAGAGACCAGAGGGTGGTGATAAATGGGGAGTACTCAGATTGGGCGGGTATGAAAAGTGGGACCCCCCAAGGTTCTGTCCTGGGACCAATCCTGTTTAATTTATTCATAGATGATCTAGAGGAGGGGATATCTAGTACAATCTCGGTATTTGCGGATGATACTAAACTAAGCATGCCAATATTTTCTATGCAGGATGTGGAAACCTTACAAGTGGACCTGAACAAAATAATGGGGTGGGCAACTACATGGCAGATGAGGTTTAATGTTGAAAAATGTAAAGTAATGCACTTGGGCATCAGAAACACGAAAGCAAGCTACTCACTAGGGGGGGAAACCTCTGGGTGAGTCTAGGATGGAAAAGGACCTGGGATACTGGTGGACAACAGGCTTGGCAGTGGCATGCAATGCCAAGCCGCTGCAAGCAAAGCCTACAGAATACTGGCATGTATAAAAAAGGGGATTCACTCCAGAAATAAAGAGATTATTCTCCCACTCTACAAGACTCTGGTCCAGCCACATCTGGAGTATGCTGTCCAGTTCTGGGCACCAGTCCTCAGGAAGGGTGTGCCGGAACTGGAGAGAGTCCAGGGAAGGGCAACAAAAATAATTAGGGGAATGGAGGACATCAGCTAATCAAAATGACCCCAGCTGATCACAGTTGAAAGTCAAATGGCTTTGTGTGCCATTGAGAAGGTAATTAACTACACCTGAATAGTTTACAAGTCATTTTAAGGAGGTATGATCTTTTTTCCAACTCAGTGATTCTGTTTTTGAATTTTCTTTTATTTTTTTCTGACATGTTGGTGATATATCTTTCACTTGAATGTTACACTTTAAGTTGCACTAAGGAAATACAGCTGTAAAAACAAAAACTGTGCCTGTCTCCATTTCAGGCTGCAAAGCAACAAAATGTGATTTTTTTTTTTTGAAGGGAGATGATTATTTTCTATACCCACTGTACATCAGTACAAGTCTATAGAACAGGAGTTCCTAAACTGTTGGTCACGACCCACTGGTGGGTCGTGAGCTGAATTTCAGTGTGTCACCGGCGGGCCTCCTGTGGCTCACTGACACCCCCAAGCGCAGCCCGATATCCTGGCTGCACTTGTCAGCCGTCAGTGAACCCGTCAGTCAACTCCTGTAAAGTTCGGCTCCTCCTGTCACAGACGGAGTCAGTAATATTGCACTCCGCCTATGACAGGAGGAGCCATGACGTGATTGGCTGAACAGCGCACCACTGCACTCTGACACCTGCAGCTATCCTGTCAGTCGGAGTCCCCTGCCTGGAATCAATCCTTCCACGTGCTGATGAGAGGTGGGGATGGATGGGACCAGCATGTGAAGAACACACAGGTAACCGAAGATGGGTCACCCTGTACCCTTCAACACCTCTACCTAGGTAGCCAAGCCACCTCCTGTTCATGCCATGCCTCATTCTTCATCATGCCTTGTCTCCTTCTTCATGCCACGTGGCATGGCATGAAGAAGGAGACAAGGCATGACATGAAGGAGGCATGGCATGATGCCTGAGCCTCCTCCTTCATGCCTTGCTTGACTTCCTTCATCATAATATGCCTCATTTTCTTCATGTCTTGTTTCCTTCCTTCTTCATGCCACGTCTCCTCCTTTCTCATACCTGTGGCACCAGGTGCCATTTGCCAACCTCCTTCTTATACTATATACTATAAAGTGTGACTTACTCACCTTGTATTAATTATGACCATGACCATGCGGGTTGGCGACCCACATTTGCACAGGCATAGCAGTCATTGATTCGAATAGGCTTGGGCGGCTATGCCTGAATTTTCCGCTGAAAAAAGGTGCATGCAGAATTTTAAAAAATGCAGTGGCCGTGAAATCCATCCTGCTTTTGTACCATGCGACTTAACTGCAGTTCCCGCACACTCAAACTGTGTTTTTAATTGCTGGGCCCATGTATATAAAAATGCAGAAAGCTTGCCAGACCAGGAACTGCAGGTAAGACGCATGATGCAAAAGCAGGATGGATTTCAAGGCCACTGGATTTTTTTAAATGCTGCATGCACCATTTTTCTGCGGAAAATGAGGGCATAGCAGCCCATTCAAATCAATGGAATGTTATGTCTGTGCAAATGTGGGCCACCAACCCGCATACATGTGAACCAGGCCTAAAGCAATAATAAAGTAATATACAAATAAAAACACTGGTTCTCCTGCAGGTTTAACCACTTCTGGACTGCAAGGATTTGCCCCCTTAATGACCAGGCCATCGGAGCTGAGTCACCAGGTAGGCCAGACACTGCTTGATGGCTTATTTTAGGCCTGGTTCACATGTATGCAGGTTGGCGGCCCCCATTTGCACAGGCATAGCAGTCATTGATTCGAATAGGCTTGGGCTGCTATGCCTGAGTTTTCCACAGAAAAAAGGTGCATGCAGAAATTTTAAAAATGCAGTGGCCGTGAAATCCATCCTGCTTTTGCACCATGCGATTTACCTGCAGTTCCTTGCACACGCAAACTGTGTTTTTAATTGCTGGGACCACGTATATAAAAACGCAGAAAGCTTGCCAGTGCAGGAACTGCAGGTAAGTCGCATGGTGCAAAAGCAGGATGGATTTCAAGGCCACTGGATTTTCTTAAATGCTGCATGCACCTTTTTTCTGCGAAAAATTAGGGCATTGCAGCCCATTCAAATCAATGGGCTGCTATGCCTGTGCAAATGTGGGGCGCCAACCTGCATACATGTGAACCAAGCAGTAGTAAAGTAATTTACAAATAAAAACTGCGACAAGCGGTCAGGAACCACGTAAGTCATACCGCACTAGTATAACACTATGATGTGTAAAGGGGCACTATGACGTAAAAATGGCTGCAAGTGGGTCCCGAAAAATAACTGTATTCAGAAGTGGGTCTCGGCCCAAAACATTTTGGGAAGCCCTGCTATAGAACATGGAACACTGTAATGTACAGCAGACATGTGGCTTATCTCTAAGTTGGGACGCCTCTTTTATACCTGACTCCTCACATGACGCAGCTCCTGCCTGGTCCTGGACATCTGTGAGCATGCCTTCAGGGGAAATGTTTCCCCACGTGCAAGGGTTGGTGACCCCATTCAACACCTGGGTTAGACCGGTTATGTGACCCTTGCTTGGTGCCCAACGAGAGAGGGAAAACATGGAGGAAGTGACAACCAACCTATCACCTTACACACACATTCAATTTGTTTGGGGAAATCCTCACACAGGGCTATTGCGTTCTGATGGTGGCACTGATTGATTGAAAAAACCCACAGGCTGGTTAAACAAAAGTTGATCAGCAGATGGACTTCTGCACAACTAGAGTGCCCATACATGGAATGAAATTCTCCCAGCCGCGAATTAATTGACCTAATTTTAACCTATGTAAGGCTGGCTTAAGCTTCAAACTCATCGTTGCTCTCTCTCACCTTTTATGTCACTCCTCCAACCTGTATGGGAGATGTAGCCATTGAAGGAGACATTGTGGGCTCTTTTACTAATGTTTTCAGTGTAGTCCACAGGTCTCTCTGCTTTTGAGATGACATTTGGGACTCTTATTAACCTTCCTAGCGGTATTCCCGAGCGTGACTCGGGGGTTAGATTTTAGAGCCAAAAGCGATAACCCCGAGCCACACTCGGGGTACCGCTAGGAAGATCGCTGGATCCTGGTAGAGGTTTTATTTACCTTTTCTCCGGGATCCAGCGATGTATGCGGCGGCGGAGCTTCCTCCCGATCGTCTGTGAGCCCCGGCTTCCGTCTCCTGCGATGTGACGTCCGCAGGGGGGTGGAACCGGCGGCAAATTCAAAAAGTATAACACACAAATACACTGTAATCCTATTGGATTACATTCCCTAAATAAAATAAATTGACCTTTGATTGCCCCCCAGTGCTTTCTCCATTGCACTTCCTGCATTTTTCCTATACACTGTATCTGGACATTGCAGAGCGACCATGGCCTCAAACAAGCCCGCCGCAACATCAAAAGCGGTATATGACCTGCTGGGCGAGAGTGACAGCGATCCTGAATTGCTTGGAGAGTGGAGTGACAGCGATTC
The DNA here is from genome assembly GCF_965119305.1 of Pelophylax lessonae. Taxonomy (NCBI): domain Eukaryota; kingdom Metazoa; phylum Chordata; class Amphibia; order Anura; family Ranidae; genus Pelophylax; species Pelophylax lessonae. Next base: position 152,113,223 of record NC_138779.1, on the reverse strand, counting down.
ATGGGGAAGCTCATCATCCGAAGCAAAAAAAAGTGAGTTCAGTGATGATGCTGTGACTGTGCCGAGCGATGTGCGTACTTAGTGCGTGATCGACTGCGGTACGGAGCACGTAGCGCCCCCAAGGTTCCGGTTTACCGGAGCGCCTGGTATCAAAGTCGATGTTGAGGAGGATAACCCCTTAGCGTATCTGCAACTTTTTTTGACCGATGAGGTTATCGAAAAAAATTGTTGTGGAGACCAATCGGTACCAGAAGCAACAAGCCGCAGCGCATCGGCGGTTTCCAAGGAGCAGGATGTGGGAACCCGTGACCAGTGCAGATATCTGGAAATTCCTGGGCCTAATTATTCTGCAGGGAGTGGTGGGGAAACCCCTGCAGAAGTGGTATTGGACCACAAACAAATTATTGGCCACTCCTTTTTTTGGCACCGTTATGTCGGAGTACAAATTTTCCCTTATTATGAGGTATTTGCACTTTACCAATAATGATGATTTTGATGAGACTTCTCATCCGGCTCCGAAGCTCAAAAAGATCTGGGACATTTACCAACTAATTTTGAAAAATTTCCAGGAGTCCTATGTCCCAGAAAGAGACATTTGCATAGACGAAAGTCTAATGGCCTATAAAGGGAGACTTAGCTGGATACAATATATTGCGTCCAAGCGAGCACGCTTTGGAATAAAATCATTTATGCTGTGTGAATCCAGCTTTGGATATATTTGGAACTCGGTCCTATACACCGGGAGAGGAACCAAGTTCAACCAAAGGTTCAGCAGCTATGGGATGGCAACTAGAGTTGAGCGGACACCTGGATGTCCGTGTTCGGCGGGTTCGGCCGAACTTTAAAAAAAAGTCCGGGTCCGTGTCCCGGACTTTTACCGAACTTTTCCCGGACACTGAACCCCATTGAAGTCAATGGGGACCCGAACTTTCAGGCACTAAAATGTCTCTAAAACACCAATGGAAAGGGCTAGAGTGCTGCAAATGGCAGCAAAACGTTGTTAAGAGCATGGCAAGTGCTCTGCAAACAAATGTGGATAGGGAAATAACTTAAAACAACAAAAAAAAAAAAAAAAACAGAAAAATAAAACAATGTTCTTCATCTCTGAAGGACGAGGCCCATATGGAGTAGGAGGGAGGTTGAGGTGGTGGTGGATGTGGCGGTGTCATAGGCGTGCGCACAGGGTGTGCTGGGTGTACCTGGGCACACCTTAATCACCTAGGGCACATAGCATTATCGCTCTATTTGCCAGTGAGGAGATGGGAAAGATCTCCCTCGGACCTGCTCTGCTCTATTTCACTTTGCCAGCAGGGAGAGTAATGTATCGGGGCCATGTACATGTAGGCAAACACATGCATGTGTATTTAAACTTTGGGGTGCACACCCTAATGCAATAGGCTGCGCACACCTATGGGCGGTGTAGGTGGAAGCGGCGGTGGAGGAGGACCAGGGCCGGATTAAGAGCATCATGGGCTTGGTGCTGAGGATTTTGAAGGGCCTTAAGGGCCGTGCCTTGGCATGCACCCAGAGGAGGAAGGGTGCAGCCATGCATGCCTAATTCCACATGGGATGCTGTCTCTGAAGCCCATAAACACATCCATGCATCGGCAACTGTCCCTCCTTGTCCGGCCTTCGTGCTGTGTGGGGAGGTTCTGAGGGAGCTGCCTGGGGAAGCGAGCATAGAAGCCAGACTTCTGTGTTTACAAGTGACAGAAGAGCGGTAACAGTGAATATGGCCAACCCGGGGCCTATATAAAGGTAGGGGCCTGGAGCTACAGCTCCAATAGCCCCTACGTTAATCTGGCCCTGAGGAGGACGAGGTAGCCAACACTGCTTCTTTTCACAAATTTTAAATGAGGGTACACCCCAAAAGAGTGAGAAAGAGCAAAAATGGAACAATGGCTGGGTAAGGTCGGTATCCATCGCTATTCTGCACAAGGTACGGAAAAGTCCAGTGGGATCCATGCCTGGTTCATTTTAATGAACGTGAGCTTGTCCACATTGTCTCTGGACAGGCGGCTGCGCTTGTCTGTGATAACGCCCCCAGCCGTGCTAAATACCCGTTCAGATAATACACTGGCTGCAGGGCACGCCAGCACCTCCAAGGCGTAAAGGGCAAGCTCAGGCCATGTGCCCAACTTGGAGACCCAGAAGTTGAAGGGGGCAGACCCCTCATTCAGTACGTCTAGGCATGTGCACACATACTGCTCCACCATGTTGGTGAAATGCTGCCTCCTGCTAAGACGTTCCATATGAGCTGCTGGTGCTGCTGTTTGTTGTGGCGTGCTGACAAAGCTTTTCCACATTTCGGCCATGCTAACCCTGCCTTCTGAGGTGCTGGCGGTGCCCTGGTTGCATTGGCGACCTCTTCCTCCTCCTCCTCCTCCTCTGCCTTGTGCTTCCACTGTGGCCCCGCTGTCAGGTGGGAATGCCAGCAGCATGGCGTCTACCAGCGTGCGCTTGTACTCGCGCATCTTGCGATCGCGCTCCAGTGAGTGAATTAAGGACGGTACGTTGTCCTTGTAACGGGGATCCAGCAGCGTGGCCACCCAGTAATCAGCACAAGTTAGAATGTGGGCAACTCGGCGGTCGTTGTGGAGACACTGCAGCATGTAATCGCTCATGTGTGCCAGGCTGCCCAGAGGCAACGAAAGGCTGTCCTCTGTGGGAGGTGTATCGTCCGTGTCCTCTGTATCCCCCCAGCCATGCACCAGTGATGGCCATGAGCTGGCCTGGGTGCCACCCTGCTGTGAACATGGTTCCATCTCCTCCTCCAGCTCCTCTTCCTCATCCTCCTCATCCTCCAGAACTGTGCCCCTGCTGGACAATTGTGTCCCTGGCGTTTGTGTGTGCAGGAACCCACCCTCGGAGCCCCTTGCGAATGACTGCCTTGGAAATGTTACCTCTTCATCCTCCTCCTCCTCCTCATCCTGTGTCACATCCTCTTCCATCATCGCCCGAATTGTGTTTTCAAGGAGGCATAGAAGTGGGATAGTTAAGCTGAGAACGGCGTCATCGGCACTGGCCATGTTGGTGGAGTACTCAAAACAGCGCAACAAGGCACGCATGGAGGCCCAGTTATTGGTGGTGAAGTGGTGCTGTTCCGCAGAGCGACTCACGCGTGCGTGCTGCAGCTGAAACTCCACTATGGCCTGCTGCTGCTCGCACAGTCTTTCCAGCATGTGCAAGGTGGAGTTCCACCTTGTGGGCACGTCACATATGAGGCGGTGAGCGGGAAGGCCGAAGTTACGCTGCAGCGCTGACAGGCGAGCAGCAGCAGGGTGAGAACGCCGAAAGTGCGCACAGACGGCCCGCACTTTCTGCAGCAGCTCTGACATATCGGGGTATTTTTTAAGGAACCTCTGCACCACCAAATTCAGCACATGCGCCAGGCAAGGGATCTGCGTCAAACCGGCTAGGCCCAGAGCTGCTATGAGATTTCGCCCGTTATCGCACACCACCAGGCCGGGCTTGAGGCTCGCTGGCAGCAACCACTCATTTGTCTGCTGTTCCATGCTCCTCCACAACTCCTGCGCGGTGTGTGGTTTGTCCCCCAAACAGGCAAGTTTTAAAACTGCCTGCTGTCGTTTACCCCTGGCCGTGCTGAAGTTGGTGGTGAAGGTGTTACGCTGTCCGGATGAGGAGGCGGTAGAGGATGAGGAAGCGGAGTAGGAGGAGTTAGGAACAGGAGGCAAACTGAAGCGCCCTGCAATCCTCGGTGGTGGAAGGACATGCGCCAAATTGCTATCCGCCTCAGGCCCATCCGCCACTGCATTTACCCAGTGTGCCGTTAGGGAGATATAATGCCCCTGACCGTGCTTACTGGTCCACGTATCGGTAGTTAGGTGGACCTTGCCAGAGATGGCGTTGCGCAGTGCACACCTGATTTTTTCCCCCACTTGGTTGTGCAGGGAAGGGATTGCTTGCCTGGAAAAGTAGTGGCGGCTGGGCACGACGTACTGTGGGACAGCCACCGACATAAGGTTTTTAAAACTGTGCGTCTCCACCAGACGGAATGACAGCATTTCAAAGGCCAATAATTTTGAAATGCTGGCATTCAGGGCCAGGGATCGCGGGTGGGTAGGGGGGGTACTTCCTCTTCCTCTCAAGTGTTTGGGAGATGGAAAGCTGAACGCTTCCACGGGACATTGTGGAGATGGTTGGTGACCCAGGTGGTGGTGTTGCTGACAGATCCTCTGTTTGCGGGGTGGCATGTGCCGGTATCACTACAGATGTGGCTGGAGCGGCCGAGACTGCAGCAGAAGAGGAAGCAGGATGAGCCAGAGACGTTTCTTGGTTTTGAAGGTGTCTACTCCACTGCAGCTCGTGCTTTGCACTTAGATGCCTGATCATGCAGGTTGTGCTCAGGTTGAGAAGGTTTATGCCTCGCTTCAGGCTCTGATTGCACAGGGTGCAAACCACTCGTGTCCTGTCATCAGCACGTTTTCTAAAGAACTTCCACGCTAGAGAACTCCTTTGAGCTGACTTTGGTGCGCTCGTTCCCTTGCTGCGTTGGGCAGTAGCAGGCGTAGTGTCTAGGGCACGAGCGCTCCGCTTCTGCACCCTGCTCCCTCTTCTGCTGTGCTGGTGGCTCTGTGCGACCACCGCCTCTTCCTCCAAACTACTCAGGTCACCTGCATGACGTTCATTCCATGTGGGGTCGAGGACCTCATCGTCCTCCACATCATCTTCCACCCAGTCTTCACCCCTGCCCTCCTTGTCGGTCTCCACAATGCTGAACGCCGCAGCAGTTGGCACCTGTGTTTCGTCATCATCGGAGATGTGCTGCGATGGTCCTTGCATGTACTCATCTTGAGAAATGAGTGGTTGGGCATCGCTGCACTCAATCTCTTCCACTTCTGGGGCAGGGCTAGGTGGATGGCCCTGGGAAACCCTGCTGACAGAGTCCTCAAAAAGAAGAAGAGACTGCTGTATGGCTTGGGGCTCAGACTGCTTGCCTGATTTGCAAGGGGGTGAGGTGAAAGACGGTTGGACATCGGCTGCAGGTGCCAACTCTGACCTTTCTGCAGTAGACTGGGTGGGAGACAATGTGAAGGAACTGGAGGCACTGTCAGCAGCAAACCAATCTACTATCGCCTCTCTGTGTTCTGGCCTCATCACTTCTAGAGGCGTATGATGCCCTACCAAATACTGATGCAGGTTCTGTCGCCTACTAACACTTGAGGAAGGTGTTTCACTTGTGCGTGTGGCTGGCACAGATCGACCACGTCCTCTCCTTGCAACAGGAGCTCTACCAGCAGCACCACGACCCAGGCCATGGCCCCTATTTGACGGTCTCCTCATATTTCTGTAATTTATGATCTTGCCCTAGAATGGTGTTTATTGAATAGCGGAACAAAACAACAACCGTATCGCACGGGTGTATCTGACAGTCAAATATGCAAACTATGCCGCAATTTAATGTTTTTTACCCCAAAAGGGTGTATATTGAATAGCGGAATAGGAAAAAGGATAAAAAAACGGTGTATCTCACACGTACAAACACAGACTAGGCCCCGATACAGACTATGCCGTAATTTAATTTTCTTACACTCCAAAAGGGTGTATATTGAATAGCGGAATAGGAAAAATGTTCTAATACGGTGTATCTCACACGTACAAACACAGACTAGGCCCCGATTACAATTTTTTGTACCCTAAAGGCAGGATGAGGAAGAGGAGTAGGAGGAGTTGGGAACAGGAGGCAAACTGAAGCGCCCTGCAATCCTCGGCGGTAGAAGGAGATCCGCCAAACAAATTTAAAAAGGTGTATCTCACATGTACCGATACAGACTATCCCGCAATTTAATTTTTTACACTCAAACAGGGTGTATATTGAATAGCGGAATAGGACAAATTTTGCAAAACGGTGTATCTCACACGTACAAACACAATCTAGGCCCCGATTACAATTTTTTGTAACCTAAAGGCAGGATGAGGAGTAGGAGGAGTTCGGAACAGGCAGGAGGCAGACTGAAGCACCCTCAAATCCTCGGCAGTATGAGATGCGCCCCAAAAATTGGAAAGGTGTATCTCACACGTACCGACACAGACTATCCCGCAATTTAATTGATCCCCAAAGGTTTTTATTGAATAGCGGAATAGGAAATATGATCAAAAAAAGTGTATGTATCTCACACGTACAGAAGCACACTAGGCCCCAATTACTATTGTTTGTACCCCTAAAAGGCTGAATGAGGAGTAGGAGAAGTATGGAACAGGCAGCACCCTCAAATCTTCAGAAGTATGAGATGAACCCCAAAAACTTGGAAAGGTGGATCTCACACGTACCAACACAAACTATCCCGCAATTTAATTGATCCCCAAAGGTTTTTATTGAATAGCGGAATAGGAAATATGATCAAAAAAAGTGTATGTATCTCACACGTACAAAACCACACTAGGCCCCAATTACTATTGTTTGTACCCCTAAAAGGCTGAATGAGGAGTAGGAGGAGTATGGAACAGGCAGCACCCTCAAATCTTCAGAAGTATGAGATGAACCCCAAAAACTTGGAAAGGTGGATCTCACACGTACCAACACTGTAACGGATCTTTGTACCCCAGCTGGGCACATCCGCCGAAACTGTGTCTCCTGTCTTCCAAACGCACCCACAGCCTGCAGAGAAGCCATATCCAGCCCGTAACCCCTCAATCACGAGACAATCCACACAGGTGTTGAGGGTTAGCCATGTAGAGCTTAAACTGTTTATTACATTCCAAGACAACAGTTTTACATACAGTTAGGGAAACTCCCCTTAGCCTTTCCACAGAAGGGGGGGAAGGGAACCAACCAATGAGAACTGAACATTTGTACATTTGAAACAAGCAGTCTTAATACACACCCCCTGCGGAGAGATGTCTCCAACTCAGACCATTGTCTGCCATGAATCCACAAACTTAGACACAGAAACAGGAGGGGGGGGGGATGGGTTGTAACATTACATTACATTAACTCAATGCCATGAGTCAGTTGTTCAGAGGATGAATAAAGGGAAAATAAAATGCAATGTCCCAAACTCATAAGAAAATGACACAAAGGGGTTTACAATCCAGGAACAGGGTGATCCGTCACCCATAGTGACGGCTAGTACCGTCACATCTCTTCCCCCCCAAAGGTAGACTAATCCAGGTACTAGACCTCCAACTGGTCTGTGCCTGAATTAGTCGGGTAACAAATCCCAAAAAGAGTCAATGTCTGTTTGCCTGGATAATTCGTCGGCGTTGCCGTTTTGCTTCCCAGGGCAGTAGTGGATGGTAAAGTCAAAAGGCTGCAGCGCCAAACTCCAGTATCTTCTGGCCCATAGTCTGTCGGTAGGAGGCTTGCGCACAGTCCCCTCCAAAACACACAGTGACAGTGGGTTCTGTCACAAACACAAACTATCCCGCAATTTAATTGATCCCCAAAGGTTTTTATTGAATAGCGGAATAGGAAATATGATCAAAAAAAGTGTATGTATCTCACACGTACAGAAGCACACTAGGCCCCAATTACTATTGTTTGTACCCCTAAAAGGCTGGATGAGGAGTAGGAGGAGTTTGGAACAGGCAGCACCCTCAAATCTTCAGAAGTATGAGATGAACCCCAAAAACTTGGAAAGGTGGATCTCACACGTACCAACACAAACTATCCCGCAATTTAATTGATCCCCAAAGGTTTTTATTGAATAGCGGAATAGGAAATATGATCAAAAAAAGTGTATGTATCTCACACGTACAGAAGCACACTAGGCCCCAATTACTATTGTTTGTACCCCTAAAAGGCTGGATGAGGAGTAGGAGGAGTTTGGAACAGGCAGCACCCTCAAATCTTCAGAAGTATGAGATGAACCCCAAAAACTTGGAAAGGTGGATCTCACACGTACCAACACAAACTATCCCGCAATTTAATTGATCCCCAAAGGTTTTTATTGAATAGCGGAATAGGAAATATGATCAAAAAAAGTGTATGTATCTCACACGTACAGAAGCACACTAGGCCCCAATTACTATTGTTTGTACCCCTAAAAGGCTGGATGAGGAGTAGGAGGAGTTTGGAACAGGCAGCACCCTCAAATCTTCAGAAGTATGAGATGAACCCCAAAAACTTGGAAAGGTGGATCTCACACGTACCAACACAAACTATCCCGCAATTTAATTGATCCCCAAAGGTTTTTATTGAATAGCGGAATAGGAAATATGATCAAAAAAAGTGTATGTATCTCACACGTACAGAAGCACACTAGGCCCCAATTACTATTGTTTGTACCCCTAAAAGGCTGGATGAGGAGTAGGAGGAGTTTGGAACAGGCAGCACCCTCAAATCTTCAGAAGTATGAGATGAACCCCAAAAACTTGGAAAGGTGGATCTCACACGTACCAACACAAACTATCCCGCAATTTAATTGATACCCAAAGGTTTTTATTGAATAGCGGAATAGGAAATATGATCAAAAAAAGTGTATGTATCTCACACGTACAGAAGCACACTAGGCCCCAATTACTATTGTTTGTACCCCTAAAAGGCTGGATGAGGAGTAGGAGGAGTTTGGAACAGGCAGCACCCTCAAATCTTCAGAAGTATGAGATGAACCCCAAAAACTTGGAAAGGTGGATCTCACACGTACCAACACAAACTATCCCGCAATTTAATTGATCCCCAAAGGTTTTTATTGAATAGCGGAATAGGAAATATGATCAAAAAAAGTGTATGTATCTCACACGTACAGAAGCACACTAGGCCCCAATTACTATTGTTTGTACCCCTAAAAGGCTGGATGAGGAGTAGGAGGAGTTTGGAACAGGCAGCACCCTCAAATCTTCAGAAGTATGAGATGAACCCCAAAAACTTGGAAAGGTGGATCTCACACGTACCAACACAAACTATCCCGCAATTTAATTGATCCCCAAAGGTTTTTATTGAATAGCGGAATAGGAAATATGATCAAAAAAAGTGTATGTATCTCACACGTACAGAAGCACACTAGGCCCCAATTACTATTGTTTGTACCCCTAAAAGGCTGGATGAGGAGTAGGAGGAGTTTGGAACAGGCAGCACCCTCAAATCTTCAGAAGTATGAGATGAACCCCAAAAACTTGGAAAGGTGGATCTCACACGTACCAACACAAACTATCCCGCAATTTAATTGATCCCCAAAGGTTTTTATTGAATAGCGGAATAGGAAATATGATCAAAAAAAGTGTATGTATCTCACACGTACAGAAGCACACTAGGCCCCAATTACTATTGTTTGTACCCCTAAAAGGCTGGATGAGGAGTAGGAGGAGTTTGGAACAGGCAGCACCCTCAAATCTTCAGAAGTATGAGATGAACCCCAAAAACTTGGAAAGGTGGATCTCACACTTACCAACACAAACTATCCCGCAATTTAATCGATCCCCAAAGGTTTTTATTGAATAGCGGAATAGGAAATATGATCAAAAAAAGTGTATGTATCTCACACGTACAGAAGCACACTAGGCCCCAATTACTATTGTTTGTACCCCTAAAAGGCTGAATGAGGAGTAGGAGGAGTTTGGAACAGGCAGCACCCTCAAATCTTCAGAAGTATGAGATGAACCCCAAAAACTTGGAAAGGTGGATCTCACACGTACCAACACAAACTATCCCGCAATTTAATTGATCCCCAAAGGTTTTTATTGAATAGCGGAATAGGAAATATGATCAAAAAAAAGTGTATGTATCTCACACGTACAGAAGCACACTAGGCTCCAATTACTATTGTTTGTACCCCTAAAAGGCTGAATGAGGAGTAGGAGTAGTATGGAACAGGCAGCACCCTCAAATCTTCAGAAGTATGAGATGAACCCCAAAAACCCCAAATATCATTCAGCTCTGCTGCAGGCCACAATTTGATTTTTTTTTAACCCAAGGCTGTATATTGAATAGTGGAATAGAAAAAAAGTGTATGATTTCTGAAACCACTCAATATTAGCACTTGTGAACTGAACACAGCAGTGTATGATCAGTCACTCAGCACAGCACAGCTGAAGGAAAAATGCTGCACACAGCACTTTTCTCCCTCCTCCTCAGTGGGCAAAAAAGATTGTGTTCACTGCACCCCAAAAAGATTGTGTTCACTGCACCCCAAAAAGATTGTGTTCACTGCACCCCAAAAAGATTGTGTTCACTGCAGCCCACACACAGCAAAATGGATGTGGACCACTGACACCTGCCTATCTCCTATCCCACACCACACAGCAATATCGATTGTAGTTTGTAGAACACACTGACCCTAAAAATCAGCAGACTCTCTCCCTAAAAGGATTGATAAGATCGTAGATCGGTCACTGCAAACCCCACCCCACACAGCAATATCGATTGTAGTTTGTAGAACACACTGTCTGACCCTAAAAATCTGCAGACTCTGTCCCTAAAAGGATTGCTAAGATCGTAGATCGGTCACTGCAAACCCCACCCCACACAGCAATATCGATTGTAGTTTGTAGAACACACTGACCCTAAAAATCAGCAGACTCTCTCCCTAAAATGCCTGCAACTCGCCCTGCCTAACACACTCCGACCTGTCCCTCAATTCTATCCGGACACAAATGTTTTTTTTTCCTGTCTGTCCCTAATCAGCAGCCAGCACCCCAAAAAGATTGTGTTCACTGTACCCCAAAAAGATTGTGTTCACTGCACCCCAAAAAGATTGTGTTTACTGCAGCCCAAAAAGATTGTGTTCACTGTACCCCAAAAAGATTGTGTTCACTGCACCCCAAAAAGATTGTGTTTACTGCAGCCCAAAAAGATTGTGTTCACTGCAGCCCACACACAGCAAAATGGATGTGGACCACTGACACCTGCCTATCTCCTATCCCACACCACACAGCAATATCGATTGTAGTTTGTAGAACACACTGACCCTAAAAATCAGCAGACTCTCTCCCTAAAAGGATTGATAAGATCGTAGATCGGTCACTGCAAACCCCACCCCACACAGCAATATCGATTGTAGTTTGTAGAACACACTGTCTGACCCTAAAAATCTGCAGACTCTGTCCCTAAAAGGATTGCTAAGATCGTAGATCGGTCACTGCAAACCCCACCCCACACAGCAATATCGATTGTAGTTTGTAGAACACACTGACCCTAAAAATCAGCAGACTCTCTCCCTAAAATGCCTACAACTCGCCCTGCCTAACACACTCCAACCTGTCCCTCAATTCTATCCGGACACAAATGTTTTTTTTTCCTGTCTGTCCCTAATCAGCAGGCAGCACGTTGATGTGTGCTCTCTCCCTGAACTAAACAGCAGAATGACGCCGCAGCGGCGCTGCCTCGAACTTATAAAGACTTGGTCACATGCTTCAGACGGCCAATCACAGCTACTGATACATTTGTAGGCATGGCTGGGATGGCTTAGGCACACCAGTTAAACGCTTGTTGATTGGCTGTTGAAAGCCCGCCATGAAAAGCGCGCCAAAGCATGCAAAACCCGGAAATAAAACGACCGAACACGGATTTTTACCCGAATATACAGTAAAGTTTTCGGGTCCGTGTTCGGGTAACAAAAATCCAATTATTCGGTACGAACACGAATAATACAGTCCGTGTTCGCTCAACCCTAATGGCAACTGCTTCTGTTCTGATGCTGATTGAGCCTCTGCTGAATCAGGAGTACTGTGTCACCACAGACAATTTCTATACGTCCCCAGAACTGTTTGAGTTCCTCCTACAACATAAGACAGATGCGTATGGGACCGTCAGAGCAAACCGGCGTGACATGCCCCCCAGCTTTGCCAACAAAAAGCTGAAGCCCGGAGAATTAGTTGCCTGGCAGAAAGGAAAAATGTTGGCACTTAGATGGCGTGACAAAAAAGATGTCTGCCTGATGAGTACCATCCATAACACCGCCACTGTCATGGTACATACAAAAGGGGGAAAAGATGTTCTGAAACCGCAACTGGTCCTGGATTATAACAACACCATGGGAGGTGTGGACAGAGCTGACCAGGCCATGACTTTCTATCCGGCAATGCGGAAACAGCAGAAAAAATATTATAAAAAAATATTCAGTCACCTCCTGGAGCAGTGTTTGTGGAATGCCTTCATTCTCCTAAAAAAGAAGAGTGACAGGCCTGTGCTCCATGCGGACTTTGTGTGGAAAATTGCTGAGCTCATATTTCTCAGGCACCAGACACCAACAGTAAGTAGATCCGGACGCCGTGCTGCTGGTGTTGTGAACCCCAAACGACTGACCGGTCGTCATTTTATGGACCACATTCCGCCGACGGAGAAGAAGACTGCACCCACATGTGTGTGGTGTGCTGTTCCAAGCACGACGACACCGGACGGAAAATCAGAAAGGAAACGCGGTACTACTGTCCAGACTGTGATGTTGGACTTTGCGCTGTACCCTGTTTCAAAATTTTCCACACCCGGGACGTTTATTGAAGCAGTATGACCAGTAATATTGCATCCTTTTTGGGAAAAAAAAATATATTGTATCCTTGTTTGACAAAAAAAAAAATGTCAGTGTTTTTGATTACATGATTTACTATAATTTATTGAATAAAAAGTGTTATTTTTTGAAAAAAAAAGTGTTCTTATTATATTATTATTTTATAGTTATTTATTATATTATAATTTAGGATTTTGTGTTTCAAACTTTATCATACTCGGGATGTTATAAAGAAGAACACACGGTAAAAAGAAATCATATATAAGTCAGAGAAGCTTTAAGGGGCAAACATTTCTACAGCCTGGTCTTTAAAACTCAGGACTGCCCATAGAAATCAATGACAATCATCAAGTATGGGTGCTGTCTATGGGTGTCAAGAACGTTTCTTCTGAGTACATAAAGTATGGCAATGTAAAGTGTAAATTACTATTTTTAGATGTAAGTTATCTTCTTTGTTTTTGGCTGCCATAATGATGGTTTACAATTTCTTTTGTCTGTTCATATGGAGAAGGTCATCCACAATGAATATTATTTTTGGTTATGACATAGTAGTTGAGGTTGAATAAAGACAATAGTCCATCCAGTTCAACCTGTGTAGGTGTGTGTGGCCGTAATCATCTCTAATACCCCTGAATGTTCTGATCCTTGAGATGTACTTCCAAGAGTCTTTTGAAAGCAACAATACTTCCCGCAGAAACCACCTCTTGTGGTAGAGAATTCCACAATCCTGTAGCCCTAACAGTAAAGAACCCCCTGCGTTGCCTGAGGTTAAAACGCTTCTCCTCTAATCGCATTGTATGCCCTCGAGTCCTCATGCAATCCTTTCGACTGAATAGCTTTTTTTCTATGCTAAGATCACCATTGAGGTATTTATAAATTGTTAACATGTGCCCTCTCAGGCGTCTCTTCTCCAGGAAAAATAAATCAAGCGATTGCAGATGCTCTTCATAATTAAGGTCCTCCAATCCCCTAATTAGTTTAGTTGCCCTTCTCTGGACTCTCTCCAGCCAGTATTAATTTTGGCAGCAAATTTCAATTTAGTTTTAGTCTTAGTCTTAGGACTAAAATGGCATTTTAGTTTTAGTCCCATTTTAGTCTTCTGCTAGTGTTTTAGTTTTAGTCGTATTTAGTCGACTAAAACTCCAGTACATTTTAGTCGACTAAAACGTCCTACTTTTTAGTCGACTAAAACGTCCTAAAACTCATTTTAGTCATCTATAATTGAATGGGTGTAGTTCAATTGTAATTTGTAATGCATTATTTAAGCATTTCTCTACAATTTCCAAACTCATTATATACTAATGCTGGTCCTGGAGTGAAAAATCTAGTATGTTATTATTTATGGTATTAAGCTTTGAGCATGCACCAGTGTTAATTTTGGCAGCAAATTTCGATTTCGTTTTAGTTATAGTCTTTTGACTAAAATGCCATTTTAGTTTTAGTCGTATTTTAGTCTTAAGACTAAAATGCCATTTTAGTTTTAGTCGTATTTTAGTCATCTGAATTGTTTTTGTTTTAGTTGTATTTTAGTTGACTAAAATTGTGTTAATTTAGTCGACGAAAACGTTTTAGTCGGTTTTAGTCGACTAAATTAACACTGTCTCCAGCTCCAACACATCCCTCCTCAGGACTGCCGACCAGAACTGGACAGAATACTCCAGATGCGGTCGGACCAGAGTTTTATAAAGTGGAAGGATTATAGTCTTATCTCTGGAATACATCCCTTTCTTTATGCATGCTAATATGCTGGCTTTGGCAGCTGCCGCTTGACATTGCATGCTATTGCTTAGTCTATACTCTACCAAGACTCCCAGATCTTTCTCCATTTTTGATTCCCCCAAAGGTTCCCTCCCTAAAGTGTATTGTGCTTTTATGTTTTTAGTCCCCAAGTGCAAAACCTTTCACTTCTCCACATTAAACCTCATTTGCCATGGAGTTGCCCACTCTGTTATTTTGTCCAGGTCATTCTGTAGGATATCTGCTTCATGCCGTGCAGTTATTGCCCTGCCCAATTTTGTGTCATCTGCAAAAACTGATATAGAACTACTTCTCATCCTGTCCTCAATGCTGTTTATGAATAAATTGAACAGGGTTGGTCCCAGGACTGAGCCTTGGGGGACCCCACTTACCACCTCAGACCAGTCTGAGTATGCGCTATTTATTACCACCCTTTGGACACGCCCTTTTAGCCAGTTCCGTATCCAAGAGCAAACCTTGTGGTCGATGCCTGTAGACCTTATTTTATAAATTAAGCACTTGTGGGGAACTGTATCAAAAGCCTTAGTGAAATCCAGGTACACCACATCCACTGGTCTCCCCCTATCTAGCTCACAGCTCACCTCCTCGTAGAATGTTAACCACTTGCCGACCGCCGCACGACTATCTACGGCGGCGGTCAGCCCCTCACAGGCAAAGTGACGTAGGTCTACGTCGCTCGCCTGTGAGGGTTTAGGGAGCGAGCGCGCGCCGCCGGAGGCGCGCTCCCGCTCCCGCGTGGTCACGGACCCCCCCGCGCGTGTGACCGGCGGACCCGATCGCCGCCGGCCACTCTGCGATCGGCGGGGGAGAGGGAGAAAGTCAGGCAGCTTGTGTAAACAAGCTGCCTGTCATTCTCCTCTCTGTATGAGAGATGATCACATGGATCTACTATGTAGATCCATTGATCACTCTGCATACAGTTGAAGCCACAGCCAATCACAGTTAGAATCACGCCCCTAGGGACACACACAGCCCCTCCCTCTCAAATAAAGTTAACCCCTTCACTACCAGTGTATTTTTACAGTAACAGTGCATATATATAGCACTGATTACTGTAGAAATGTCACTGGTAACCCCAAAAGTGTCGAAAATGTCAGTCAAGGGTCCGATCTGTCCGCCGCAATGTCCCAGTACCGCAAAAAAAAACGCAGATCGCCGCCATTACGCGTTAAAAAAAAAAACAACAAAAATGACAAAAATCTTTCCCTTTGTTAGTAAACGCAATAACTTTTGCGCAAACCAATCAAAATACGCTTTTTGCGATTTTTTTTACCAAACATAGGTAGCATAAAATAAATTGGCCGAAAATATTAAAAAATTTTGATTTTTACATTTTTTTTGGGGGGAATTTCATATAAAAAAAAGGGAAAAATATTGCTATTTTTGCAAAATTTACGCTCTTTTTTTGTTTATAGCGCGTGATCAAAAAATTGCACAGGTGATCAAATACCGCCAAAAGAAAGCTCTGTTTGTGGGAAAAAAAGGACGCCAAATTCGTTTAGGTACAGCGTCGCACGACCGCGCAATTGTCCGTTAAAGTCACGCAGTGCCGAATCGCAAAATACCCTCTGGTCGTTTAGCAGCCGAATCCTCCGGGGCTTAAGTGGTTAAGAGATTGGTTTGACAAGAATGCCTATATTTAAACCCGTACTGATTACTGCTAATGATGTTGTTGTCTTTAGCAAACTCTACGATATAGTCCCTTATCATCCCCTCCAGAAGTTTACATACTATCGATGTCAGACTGACGGGCCTATAATTTCCCGGGACATGCCTCTGCCCTTTTTTGAATATCAGTGTCACGCTTGCTTTCCTCCAATCCCCTGGTACATTTCCTGTCATAATACTGTCATCAAAGATCAGGAACAGTGGTCTAGATAAAGTCTTACTAAGTTCTTTGAGTACTCTCGGATGTACGCCATCCGGGCCTGGTGATTTATTTGTGTTAAGTTTATCCAGCCTTTCCCTGATTTCATCCTCTGTTAGCCATAGCGGCAAGTCCTGTGTATTACTACTAACCATACAGTCATACCCCTCCTTTTCCTGTGTAAAGACTGAGGAGAAAAAAGCGTTCAGCACGGTTGCTTTTTCAGTGTCCTCTGTAACCACCCTCCCATCATCGTTAATTATGTGTGCAATATGCTCTGCCCTAGTTTTTTTGCTGTTGATATATTTAAAGAATTTCTTTGGGTTCTTTTTACTATCCTCCGCTATTTGTCTCTCAAAGTTGATTTTAGCCATTTTGATTTAGTATTTACTTTTCTTATTTGCCTCCTTGTATTGCTCGAAAGCCGATACTGTGCCCTCTGATTTATATTTCTTGAAGGCCGTTATTTTACCCCTAATAAGTTTTTTTAACATTTGTTTGCTGCCATTTTTCAAAACTATGAAACTCAATTCTACATTTTTTTTTCTTCTTAAAGTGTATGCAAAGGCAAACCATTTTTTACTGTAGGAAGGAAGGGAAGAAAAAGTTATTTTCTGCTGTCTGTAGACAAGGGTACAAGTCCACCTCCAAAGATCTTAATGTTACTGTGTCCACTGTGCGCAACATTGTGAAGAAGTTTACAGCCCATAGCACTGTAGCTAATTTCCCTGGACATGGACAAAAGAGAAAAATTGATCAAAGATGGCAACAAAGGATTGTTTGCATGGTGCTTAACCTCCCTGGTGGTATGATTCTTTCCGATTTTAGGTGCTGAAAACGGTACCATTATTTTGCATGTAATTCTTAAGAATGAGCAGCCCAAACCAACTATTTACATATGATTTTTTTTTTCCGTGCGTTCTTCTTTATAACATCTCAGGTATGATAGTTTGAAACACAAAATCATAAATTATAATATATTAAATAACTATAAATAAGTTAAAGTATGTACATCATCCACAAAAAACACATGGCAAAGCAAACCTTTTAAAGTCCAAATAGAGCTCCTCTCTCAGATCCCCTTCTGAGTCTCAGGCCAGAGCATTTCTGTGCTCTTTTCCTGTTAATTTTAAGTTCACCTGAGCATGGACTCAGGTAACTCACAATCTCTGGACCGGAACCTAGCCTGTCACGGAGGCTGGAAAAACCCGGGCCGGATTCCGGTTCAGTCTCTCACCACAGAATGTATGTGAGGTGAAATATAGCGATTATCTACTATCTCACCTCGCATACCGTCACAATATATATATATATATATATATATATATATATATATATATATATATAAAAAGTACAGTAAAACTGCAGGAAAGGGCACTGGGGGGCAAACTAATGTGAATTTATTTTATTTTGTAATGTATCAGTGTGTTTTACTATTTGAATTTTCCCCAGGTTCCCCCCCCCCCCCCCTGCGAGCGTCACGTCGCAGGAGACGCAAGCCGGGGCACAGAGCATCGGGAGGAAGATCCGGCCGCCGCACACTGCCGGGATACATCGCTGGATCCCGGGGACAAGGTGAGTACCCTCTCTTCCAGGATCCAGCGATCTTCCTAGCGGTACCCTGACTGTGGCTCGGGGTTACCGCTTTTGGCACTGAAATTTAACCCCGAGCCACACTCGGGAATACCGCTAGGAAGGTTAAAGAACATCGATCAACTTCTAGACAAATTCAAGCTGACATTCAGGCACAAGGTACAACTGTGTCAGCTCTCACTGTACATTGCCATCTGAATGAAAAGGGACTCTATGGTAGAAGACCCAGGAGGACCCCACTGCTGACACAGAAACATAAAAAAGCCCGATTGGAGTTTGCCAAAACCTACCTGAGGAAGCCAAAATCTTTTTGCAGTGTGCAGTGGACAGACGAAACAAAATTACAGCTTTTTGGTAAAGCCCATCATTCTACTGTTTTCAGAAAAAAATGAGGCCTTTAAAGAAAATAATACAGTTCCTACAGTCAAACATGGTGGAGGTTCACTAATGTTTTGGGGTTGCTTTGCTGCTTCAGGCACTGGATGTCTTGACAGTGTGCATGGCATTATGAAATCTGAAGACTACCAAAGGATTCTGGAGTACAATGTAGGGTCCAGTATAGGCATGTTGGGTCTCTGTCAGAGGTCATGGGTTTAACAGCAGGGTAATGACCCAAAGCACACGCCAAAAAGCACCCAAAAATGGTTTAAGGCAAAGCGCTGGAGACTACTGAACAGGCCAGCAATGATTCCAGATCTAAACCCATAGAGCATTTGTGGGGAGATCACAAACCAGCAGTTGGGAAAAGGAACCCTTCTAATGTGAGAGACCTGGAGCAGTTGGTGAAAAAAGAGTGGTCCATAATTTCAGTAGAGAAGTGTTAGAAACTCATTGATGGTTACAGGAAGCAATTGATTTCAGTTATTTTTTTCAAGGGGTGTGCTACCAAATATTAAATTGAGGGTGCCAATAATTTTGTCCAGTCCATTTTTGGAGTTTTGCGTGAAATGTGTCAGATTTGAATTTGTTTTTCCACTTATTGTGTCATACCAATACAAACAAAAGAAAAAAGTGAGAATGCCTAAACATTTGTAATTGCAACAATTTTCTAGGCAAAGTGGTACATTATCTGACAGAAATGCAGGGGTGCCAATATTTTTGGCCATGACTGTATTCAAAATTTTGTTCGCATTAACAATCGATTATGAAATGTATGGAATTTCTCAAACAAAAAACCATATTTACTTTTAGAATTTACATAGGTCAAAAAAAAAATTCCTTGTGCTCCTTCAATTATTTGTCAACATAGTAAAAACATAGTCAAAAATGATTGTTGATAAGATCCCAATAACTATTAGAAATTTTTCACATCTTCCTTCTATTCTTTTTAGTTTTTTTTATTTATGTTTGGTCCCAAATGTATGGAAGCCATTTATCCAGATAATATAGTTACATGGTTACATAGTTAGTGAGGTTGAAAAAAGACATCAGTCCATCCAGTTCAACCTATGATGTGTGTGTGTGTGTTTGCTTTTAACCGTACATTGTATACCCCTGTATGTTTTGGTCTTTAAGGTGTCCATCTAATAGTTTTTTGAAACTATCAATGCTCCCTGCTTATACGACTGCTTGTGGAAGAGAATTCCACATCCTTACCGCTCTTACAGTGAAGAACCCCTTACGCACTTTAAGGTTAAACCGCCTTTCCTCTAGTTTTAGTGAGTGGCCACGTGTCTTATTGTATCTCCTTTCACTGAATAGTTTGTTCCTTATGCTGGGGTCACCAGTACAGTATTTGTACATTGATATCATATCCCCCCTCAATTGTCTCTTCTCCAGAGAGAATAGGTTCAGTGCTTGTAGTCTTTCCTCATAGCTGATGTCCTCCATTCCCCTAATTATTTTTGTTGCCCTTCTCTGGACTTTCTCCAGTTCCAGCACATCCTTCCTGAGGACCGGTGCCCAGAACTGGACAGCATACTCCAGATGTGGCCGGACCAGAGTCTTGTAGAGTGGAAGAATAATCTCTTTATTTCTAGAGTGAATCCCCTTTTTTATACATCCCAGTATTCTGTTGGCTTTGCTTGCGGCGGCTTGGCATTGCATGCCACTGCCAAGCTTGTTGTCTACCAGTACCCCCAAGTCCTTTTCCATCCTAGACTCACCCAGAGGTTCCCCCCCTAGTGAGTAGCTTGCTTTCTGGTTTCTGGCCCCCAAGTGCATTACTTTACATTTTTCAACATTAAACCTCATCTGCCATGTAGTTGCCCATCCCGTTATTTTGTTCAGGTCCGCTTGCAAGGTTTCCACATCCTGCATAGAAGATATTGGCATGCTTAGTTTAGTATCATCTGCAATTGCTGAGATTGTACTCGATATCCCCTCCTCTAGATCATTTATGAATAAATTAAACAGGATTGGTCTCAGGACAGAACCCTGGGGGACCCCACTTTCCACCCCCGCCCAATCCGAGTACTCCCCATTAATCACCACCCTCTGGACTCTCCCCTGGAGCCAGTTCTCTATCCAGGTACTCACCTTATGGTCCATACCTACCTTCCTTAGTTTGTACAGTAAGTGTTTGTGGGGAACTGTGTCAAAGGCCTTTGCAAAGTCCAGATAAACCACATCCACAGGCTTACCTTTATCTAGGTGGCAGCTCACTTCATCGTAGAAGGTTAATAGATTGGTTTGGCACGAACGATTTTTCATGAATCCATGCTGATTACTACTTATAATACCGTTTTCATTACTAAAGTCTTGTATGTGGTCCCTTAACATCCCCTCCAAAATTTTGCAGACTACTGATGTTAGGCTGACCGGCCTATAGTTACCCGGGATATATCTCGGCCCCTTTTTAAATATCGATACCACGTTGGCTTTTTTCCAATCAGCTGGCACCATACCCGTCTGTAAACTATCCTTAAAGATCAAGAATAATGGTCTGGCAATCACCTGGCTGAGCTCATTGAGAACCCTCGGGTGCAAGCCATCCGGTCCCGGGGATTTATTTATGTTAAGTTTCTCTAGTTTAGCTCTAAGTCTATCTTCTGTTAGCCATGGCGGCACTTCCTGAGGTGTATTATTTAGTTCGGCCTTACAAGCTGGGTTAGTGTAGCACCCCGATTCTTTTGTGAAGACTGAAGAGAAGAAATTATTTAACACTTCCGCCTTTTCTCTGTCCTCAGTGGCCATTTTTCCATATCATACATTTGCAAACTACAGCTGTAAATCATCACAATATTGAGTTTCTGATCTTTAACAGAATATCCAATTTAGAATAAGGAGTAGGGCGGAGATGACAAACAAAGGTACGAATGAGCTCTGTAATATTGTAATATACTGTAATACTGTAATATACTATAATAAACATTCATAAGCATGAAAATGCTTATACATGGGCACATACAGCGTGTTGAACCATGCCTTTATTATTCTCTATTGAACCCGTGTGGAAGAAAATGGTGAGTCAAATAAATGCTCTTTATACCAGATAGGTAATTATTTTCTTTACTACATATAATCATGAAAGAGAATTCTGCCTTCTGTTCTACACGTGCTCTGATTACTTAAAATATGGTAGTCACTGCCTTGCCCTAATTTATCCTCAGGAATGGGTTCCCATTGAAATAAAAGATTCCCCTGTTTTTCTACAAAAAATAGTCACGCTCATTCTGCAATTCTTTTGAATGATCCCAGTTCCCTACTCCTGTATTATTTTCAGTATCATCTAATTGCAAATACTTGTGTATGGATACCCTGGGCCACACATTTTAGCTTCGAAGAAGCTAACCATCTGCTAAGACTACTAATGTTTACAATATGTTACATTGGCATTTAAAATTATGTCAGCATTTGTGTCACAGCATGATGCAAGAGCTATTTAAAGGAAGACAACAGAGTTGGAATAGAGCTGAAACTACACTGGCATATCTATATTTAATTATCTGTTTATCTTCTCCTTAAAAGACTCCACCCATGTATTTGTGTCATAGTCATCTGGTTTCAGAGCCAGAACTGGTCCATCCAGTCCAATAATTGGAGATGGAGAGCTGTCCTATTAATGATATAGGGAATCCATGCCAAGAATGACTTCATAGTCCCTGCTTAGATATATTATTAGACCAATTCTTTACTTGTTCCATAGCACACATCTGCCAATTAATGTCTGAGGAATCTGTAAAGAGTGGGTCCACCAAAATCTGGAAATCCAGCTTTGGATAGAACTGTTTTACCACAAAACAGAGGGTCAGAGAGGACATTTTTGTCCCAAATGATGGCTTGTTTGGCTAGTGTGGTTCACTCTTTTTATATGCTTTGCTATGGTGTTACTGCTCCTTTTTTTCTTTTTTTTTTTATTGAAAATTTTCAGCTTACAAAATTTATTATTTCGATCCCTCCCTTAAAGGGGAGGACATAACTATGTGCATAAAACATACAACAACCTTGATTACCCCCCCCCCCCCCAAACCCATCCGCCCTCTCTCCTCTTTCCGAAAGACATTCGGTGAACCCTTAAGTTTCCTTTTTATATTCTTGCCACAATTCCCAAATCTCTACTCTACTTTCATACTCTTGTTCTCCCCAGGGCCTTAGTAATTCTAACTTTCTTGTTTTCTCCACCCGCACCACCCATTCTTTATGTGACGGAGCTTCTATTTTCTTCCAGTTTAATGGAATTAACCTTTTTGCTGAATTTAGCAAGTGGGGTATTAAGGTTTTTTTATATTGTTTAATCGACATTGACGTCCCGTGAAAAAGACATGTCCATGGATCTTCTTTGACCTCTATGTTAGTAATTCTGTTAATTGATAGCAATACCTCCTTCCAATATCATCTGGGGTTTTATACCACCTTGAGATCAATTTATAGTTCATTTCCACAGTACTTATATCTATCGCTGAATTATGAACCAACCTTACACATTTATCCCACTGGACTCCCTCTCTTCGAGCGCCCAGTTCGCTCTCCCATTTCTCCACCGTTGGATGGGCTATCTGCTTACCCTCATTCAATATTTTATAGATATTTGAGATGTTATTATTATTCTTTTCGGATGTACATATTTGTTCGTATGGGTTAAACTCGTTTCTATCTCTAATTGGATGGGATAAAGATGCCACAAAGTGTTTAAGTTGGCGATATCTCCACTCATCTAAGTTCCAAATGATTTTCTTTTTTTTGAGCTCAGGGAACGTAAATATTTTCCCCCTCTCCATTATATCTTTTAGTCTGATATCTCCTTCTCCTAGCCAATTTCCATGTTCTTTCCCTTCTCCCGGTGCAAAAAATTTTGTGTCCTGTAGTGGAATTAATGGTGAATTATACTCCCCTTTTCCTCTATTATATATTAAATCCCACACTTTTAGTGCTTGTCGTGTAATGATGTGTGTGTCATTTTTCAATTCTCTGTATTTTGGTGGGATCCAAATAATTTTACCTAGTTTTGTACCACTTATTGTGTTTTCCATTTTAACCCAATTTTTCCTACTATCTTTTTTTTTTTTCCCCATTCCATCACCCGTGTAAGAATTGACGCTTTATAATATTTTTTAATGTCTGGTAGTGCAAGTCCCCCCTCGTTTTTACTTCTACTTAATGTTGTGCATTTTATCCTTGGTTTTTTATTTTTCCAAATGAACTAGGTTATTAGTGCCTTTAGTGTCCTAAAAAATGCCTCCGGGATCTGTATTGGTATCATTTGGAACTTATATGAGATTTTTGGGAGGATCCCCATTTTTATTATATTTATTCTACCCATCCATGATATAGCTCTTGGATTTATTCTATTTATTTCGGCTTTTATTTCATTCAATAATGGGAGGAAGTTAGCTATGTATAATTTTTCTGGCGTAGGTGTTAATTTAATTCCTAAATATTTTAAGTCCTCACTTCTCCAGGTAAAAGGAAATTCAGTTTTTAACCCTGTTCTCTCTTGAGTGCTCATTTTGATACTTAATATTTCGGACTTAGTTTGGTTAATTTTTAAATTTGAGAGTTCTCCATATTGCTTAAAAATTTTGACTATGTTTGGCAGGGAGATCCTTGGGTTGGAGACATAGAGCAACAAATCATCGGCGAATGCCGCCACTTTATGCTCCACTCCCCCAACCACCACTCCCTTAATATCTGGGCATTCTCTTATTGTTGCCAACAGGGGCTCCAAAGAAATCACAAACAACATTGGAGACAGGGGACAGCCCTGTCTCGTTCCGTTGTACATGTCAAAGGATTCGGACATTGTCCCATTTATTTTTATTTTTGCTGATGGTCGGCTGTACAGAGTACCGATCCATGCCATCATTCTGGGACCAATGCCCATTTCTTCTAAAGTTCTCAACATGAACTCCCAGTTGACCCTGTCGAATGCTTTTTCAGCATCAATCGACAGTATCAAACTGGAGTCCCTGTTTTTTAACATTTGATCTATTAGTAGGGTTGTTCTAATCCCATTATCTTTCCCCTGTCTACCGGGTATGAAACCCACCTGGTCGTCATGGATCCACTCTTCCATCAGCCCTTTCATCCTAGTTGCTAATATTTTCGTAAATAACTTTGTGTCGGCATTCAAGAGGGAAATGGGCCTGTAACTTGAGCACAACGTTGGGTCTTTCTCTTCTTTTAAAATAACTGTTATCGCAGCTTGGGGTGCCTCTTTACTCATATTAAACTGGGAACCCAGACCATTCATATACCCTCTTAATCTTGGGATCAGAAGATCTTTATATTGTTTGTAATAACTGATGGTGAAACCATCAAGTCCTGGGCTTTTTCCTGCGGGGGTGTCTTTTATAGCTTTTTCTATTTCTTGTTCCGTGATTGGTGCCTCAAGGAGTATTATTTTTTCCTTCTCTATTTTTTCATTTTTACATTTTCCAGATAGTTTTTAATCTTCTCTTCTCTATCGGGGTTATTTTCCTGTTTACCTACCCCCCTTACCGCATATAGATTTCCATAATATTTTTGGAACTCTCCTGCTATCTCAGTAGATGAGTGGACCAGGTCCCCCCCTTTATTTCTGATCTTATCTATGAAGTTTATTGATTTTTTTTTTTTTTTAAGAATTCTTGCCAGGTTTTTTCCTATCTTATTGCCCTCTACGTATTTCTCTCTTGCTACTTTATTAAATTCTTGTCTAGTTTCTTGTTCTAATAGTTCTTTTAGGTCCTCTCTTTTCTTTTCTAACATAGATAGATCTTTTTTATTTATTAATGTTGTTATTTTTTTTTGTTTTTGTTCTAGATCGTATATATATCTCATTAAACTGTCTTTTTTTTTTCTGATCTTTCTTTTTCCCTCTGTGCTCCTTTTGAATTAATATACCTCGCATGTATGCTTTTTGTGCCTCCCATATAATATTATTGGGTGTTTCTTCGATGTCATTATTTTGAAAGTAAAATTCAAGTTCTTTTTCTATTTCCTTTCCCCATTTTTTTATCTCTGATCAATTCCTCATTGATTTTCCAATTAGATCTTCTGGTTAATTCTTTACCCGTTTTTATTTTTACTGAAATGGGGGAGTGATCTGACCAGGTCCTAATCCCAACCCTTGCCTCTGATACTTTCTCGATCCATCTGTGTTCTATTAGGAAATAATCGATTCTGGAATATGTCTTATGTATATTTGAATAATAAGTATAATCTCTCTCTTTTGGGTTGAGTATTCTCCAAATATCTGCTAGTTGATTTTGATATAATTTTGTCCTAAGTTCCTTGTTCTGATTCGAGCACCTTTGGTATCGTGATGTATTATCCATTTTTGGATCGAGGCTCAGGTTGAGGTCCCTGGCTAAGATCACCCCTCCTTTCTTAAAATTTGTTAGTTTCCCTAAGATCTTCCCTAGGAAGGCTATTTGTCCCTCATTGGGGCTATATATATTTACTAGTGTAACCTCTTCTCCATTTAGTGTCCCCTTCAGGAAGAGGAATCTACCCTCCGGGTCACCTAACCTGTCTTCTAGGATAAATCTGGTCCCTCTAGCGAGGCCGATAGCTACCCCACTAGATTTTGTTTTTTAAATGTGTCTGCATAAAACCACGTAGGATGACTAGGGGAATACAGTCTGATATTTGATTCATGCGTAATATGGGTCTCTTGTAAGAATATAACATCTGCTTTTAGGTACTTAATTTCCCCTAAGATTTTTTGTCTCTTTATGGGTGAATTCATTCCTCTTACATTATATGATAAGTAGTTTACTACACTCATTAGCTTTTATTAAATTTGCCTGGGGTTCTATATCCAAGAGTATGTTCCCACATTAGGAACCAGAGGTAATTAATTTTAAAGGTCGGGTTCTTTCTTATCATTGTTTTTCCTACTCCCCCCTCCCTCCCCGCCCCTCCCCTGCCTCCCCCCCACCCTCCTCCCTACCCCCTCCCCCCACCTCCCCCATTCTCTCTTCCCCCTTTACTAGGGTAGTCGATTTACCTCCTCTCCATTTCAATCGACATTCTCCCAGGGTTGAGCTCTGCCCCTGCTCGCCCTTCCCTTCCTTCCTTCCCATATTTAGGGAGGAAGGTTTCTGCCTGCTATCCCGCCAACGGCCGTCCTTTTTAAGATTCCTAACTATTTCTCCCTCTTCCCTCCTCCACCCTCCCTCACCGCTCCCCCCCCCCCCCACCCCTCACTCTTGGCTCCCACAGTCTAATTTCTTGCTTATTAATTTCTTTTTCCTTTAGTTTTCATGTCCTTCTTTTTCTTCTCCTGCCACTGAATTTCTTCCTCAGATTCTTCCTCGGAGTATCCTTGTTCTGTCCATCCTGGGACAACTATTTCTGGTATCTTTAAAGTCTCACAAAAGGTTGTGATGTCTTCAGGAAACCTTAGTAGACCTGTCTTTCCTTCTCTTCGTGCTCCCAATCCCGGCGGGTGACTCCAAAAATACTGTATATTTTGCTTCTTTAACTCTTCCACAACTGGTTTTAAGATACGCTTTCTATTCAGTGTTTCCTGTGAAAGATCTGGAAAAATTTGTATTTCTTATCCCTCGTATCTCAATGTTGGTCTATTTCTCATTTTTTCCCAGATTTGTGCTCTCACATCATATTTATGGAACCTCGCTATCACGTCTCTTGGCTTATCTTTTGGAGCATTTAGGGGTTTCCGTATTCTGTGTACTCTTTCAAATTCTACTTTGTCTGTAATTGGGTTCCCAAGAATCGGATTCAATACGCTTTCAAGCATTTGTTGTAATTTTTCTTCTTTATCTTTTTCTGGTAATCCTCTAATCCGCAAGTTCTTCCTTCTATTTCTATTCTCTTGGTCCTCAATCTTGTAGAGAATGTTCCTCTGTTCTAGTTGCAATTTCTTCACTTGTTCATTTAGATTTGATAACTTTTTCCCGTGGGTATTTATCTTCTTTTCAGTTTCCTCTACCCTTATCAATGTATGTCCCAGGTCTCTGTATAGAGTGGCCATTTCAGCTTTAATGGATCTATCCAGATTCGAGAACATTTCCATCATTTCTGATTTTGTCGGGGGGTGGTCATTCATCCTTAGGTCATCTTCCTTCCCAGGGTCATTGTCCTCTGTTGTTTGTGTGCTCTCTCTGGATAGGTCTAGACTTTCCTCTCCTGTTACCCCTGATGCCTTTGTTCCTTTTTATCTTTTTATTTCCTTCACTAGTTTGTTTTGGTCTTACCACTGGTTGGGTTTCAGATGTTCCATTTTGACCTTTCCCTTCCTGGGTCATGTACATTTTAATAGTCCCGGGACTAGCCGTAATTTTTGCAGTTTTCCCAGATGTCTCCTTTGTCTGTTTATTCTTAATTTTAGACATGTTGGTTTCTTTTGTATGAGACTATTGATTGTATCTGATTGTATCTTAACTTTATGTAAGACAGGCCTAACCTCTTGTTTTTCCCCTCAATTACTCCCTGGGGTTCATCTATGGCATGCGGCGAGGAGAGTATTTTATCCTTTGATCTTTTTATTTCTATTTTTCAAAAAAAGGACTATAGTTAGCTCTATTTATGGAAGATCCAGGACAAGGAAAAAAAAAAGGAAAACAACATTCATCGTTTCATGTACTTCCCATTGAGAATTATATCAAAGTTTTCTCGTACAGGCTTTAAGACCCCGGTTTGTGGTAATTACCAATCTTATCATGGGCCAGTATATATGCATAGAGGGGGAAGAGCAGAGGATATGTGGTGGTATCCCTCTTTCCTGATCACTTTTAGGGGAGTTTCCCCTCGGGTCTTTATGAGGGTCCCTCCCTTACTCCTATTATGCCTTTTCCAGATTTTCAGTGTACAGTGTTACAGTCCCATAAGATTTTACCATCTAAGAGTGGATATATGGTATAAGTCTTTTGGTGTCACCTCCTTTAGGAATCAATTTCCCTCCTAGGAGCAGTATTTTTACCCCTCTATGGTTAACCGATATTTGGAGTTAAGTTGGTTCCATCATAGTGTGTTACAGTCTGTTCTTACTTCCCCTCTTATGCCTGCCTGATCGCCACCCCAACCTACAACCTGGGTGGCGATATATGGTAGTAATTGTGTAGATTTATTCGGGGTATTGTTCAAACAAAGTCCAATAGGTTATTCAACACAGTCCAACAGATTATTCAAAACTGTACATGCCGGATAGAGGGAAAAAAAAAAAAAAAAAAAAGGCTTAAAGAGATTCGGAGGTTTTTTCACTCTCACACCACACCACTCTAGAGCCAAATTGACTGTGTATCATATTAAACAGTAATAGGGGGGATCCCTTAATAAATCCTCTCCGCCCGTGCAGGACTATAACATTTTCCTCCAAAAGTAGGGGTAGCTGTATAGCTCAAGAAAGGCTCTTATCATCCTGAAATGTATTGGATAGTCAATCAATATTCCCCCCCCCCTTCTGGTATTCGAGCTGGTTTGACTTATTAGACAGATTGTATCAGTTATTTAAGACAGCCCTCGCAGGGAAAAAAAAAAAGACAGGCTTAAGAATATTAGGGGGGGGTTTTCCCCCTCTCACCAGTCCCTTACGACTTGTCCTGGGGGGCTCGCTATACTGTGCTGCGGAGGGATTAGTTCAGTGTCCAGCGCTCCTGTATCTCTCTGTCCATGATCCCTCCTGCACGCCGATCTACCTGCTGGTGGCTGGATGGGAAGCCGCCCTCTCTCCCTTCTCAGCGGCTTTCCCCAAGGCGGCTGCGGCAGTCGGCTGCAGCCTCTCCGAGATACGAATGGTCTCGAGCGGGTCCGTAACTACCGAGTCTCCACTGGCATTCCGGTCCTGGCTGGGGCGTGTGAGGAGGGGTGGCGGAGCCGGTCAGACAAGCATGGAGGCTGGAGGGTCGGGAATTTCCCTGGTCCTGGTGTTACTGGTCTTAATGATATAGAGATTATTTATTTTTCCCCTTTTTAAAATTTTATTAATATTGTAATTTTTATTTTTTCTAGATTGATCTTATCTCATATTGTATAAAACTATATGAGAAAACTTTAACAGCAGTCCTGATGAAGCAGAAGTCCCATTAAAAACGCGTTGACTAACATACTTACCAACCTTTCTTCAGATGTACTGTCAACCTGTCAACCCCACAGTTTGTTTTTAAGGAACTCTTTTGATATATAACTGTTAACTTTTGGATTTGTAATAAAATGTAAAACTTTTTTATGTTAATTTGTGTTTATACATAGTTACATAGTTTGTGAGGTTGAAAAAAGACACCAGTCCATCCAGTTCAATCTACGATGTGTGTGTGTTTGCTGTTAACCGTACATTGTATACCCCTGTATGTTGTGGTCTTTAAGGTGCCCATCTAATAGTTTTTTGAAACTATCAATGCTCCCTGCTGATACGACTGCTTGTGGAAGCGAATTCCATATCCTTACTGCTCTGACATTGAAGAACCCCTTACGTATTTTAAGGTTAAAATGTTTTTCCTCTAGTTTTAGTGAGTGGCCACGTGTCTTATTGTATTCCCATTCTCTGAAAAGTTTGTTCCTTATGCTAGGGTCCTCACCGGTACAATATTTGTACATTGATATATTCCCCTTCAAGCATCTCTTCTCCAGAGAGAATAAGTTTAGTGCTTGTAGTCTTTCTTCATAGCTGATGTCCTCCATTCCCC
Organism: Pelophylax lessonae; assembly: GCF_965119305.1. NCBI lineage: Eukaryota > Metazoa > Chordata > Amphibia > Anura > Ranidae > Pelophylax > Pelophylax lessonae. The sequence goes on along the minus strand of NC_138779.1, from coordinate 152,083,590 downwards.
TAATTATTTTTGTTGCCCTTCTCTGGACTCTCTCCAGTTCCAGCACATTCTTCCTGAGGACCGGTGCCCAGAACTGGACAGCATACTCCAGATGTGGCCAGACCAGAGTCTTGTAGAGTGGGAGAATAATCTCTTTATTTCAGGAGTGAATCCCCTTTTTTATACATGCCAGTATTCTGTTGGCTTTGCTTGCAGCGGCTTGGCATTGCATACCACTGCCAAACCTGTTGTCCACTAGTAAGCCCAGGTCCTTTTCCATCTTAGATTCACCCAGAATTTTCCCCCCTAGTGAGTAGCTTGCTTCCGTGTTTCTGACGCTCAAGTGCATTACTTTACATTTTTCAACATTAAACCTCATCTGCCATGTAGTTGACCACCCTTTTGTTTAGGTCCGCTTGCAAGGTTTCCACATCCTGCATAGAAGATATTGGCATGCTTAATTTAGTATCATCCGCAAATACTAAAATTGTGCTAGATATCGCCTCCTCTAGATCATTTATGAATAAATTAAACAGGATTGGTCCCAGGACAGAACCTTGGGGGACCCCACTTTACACACCCGCCCAATCCGAGTACTCCCCATTAATCACCACCCTCTGGACTCTCCCCTGGAGCCAGTTTTCTATCCAGGTACTCATCCTATGGTCCATACCTACGTTCCTTAGTTTGTACAGTAAGCGTTTGTGGGGAACGGTGTCAAAGGCCTTTGCAAAGTCCAGATACACCACATCCACAGGCTTTCCTTTATCTAGATGGCAACTCACTTCATCGTAGAAGGTTAATAGATTGGTCTGGCAAGAACGATTTTTCATGAATCCATGCTGATTACTACTAATACCGTTTTCATTACTAAAGTCTTGAATGTGGTCCCTTAATATACCCTCCAAAATCTTGCAGACTATTGATGTTAGGCTGACCGGCCTATAGTTACCCGGGATATATCTTGGCCCTTTTTTAAATATTGGTACCACGTTGGCTTTTTTCCAGTCAGCTGGCACCATACCCGTCTGTAGACTATCCATAAAGATCAAGAATAATGGTCTGGCAATCACCTGGCTGAGCCCTTTAAGAACCCTCCGGTGCAAGCCATCCAGTCCTGGTGATTTATTTATGTTAAGTTTCTCTAGTTTAGTTCTAAGTCTATCTTCTGTTAGCCATGGCGGTACTTCCTGAGGTGTATTACTTAGTTTATCATTACAAGCTGGGTTAGTGTAGCCCCCAATTCTTTTGTGAAGACTGAAGAGAAGAAATTATTTAACACTTTCGCCTTCTCTCTGTCCTCTGTGGCCAGCTTCTCTTCGTCGTCTTTTATGGGGCCAATGTATTCTGGCTCGCTTTCTTACTGTTTCTATACTTCTATACTATAATTTCTTGGGGTTCTTTTTACTCTCTTCCGCTATATGTCTCTCGTGTTCTATTTTAGCCTTGATTTCGCCTTTACATTTCTTATTATGCTCTTTGTAATGCTTGAATGCTGCCAATGACCCCTCAGCCTTGTATTTTTTGAAGGCCTTTTCTTTAGTATTAATATGCATTTTTATGTTGGAGTTTAGCCACCCAGGGTTTAGTTTTGCTCTTTTAAATTTATTTCCCTTTGGAATGCACTGGCTAATCCCTTTGTTTAGTATGCTCTTGAAGCACTCCCATTTTTCCTCCGTGTTCTTTGTTCCCAGGGTTCTATCCCATTTGATATTTTCTAAAGAAAAAAATGTCATTTAAACTTGCTTGCGACTGTAATGTATTGTTGGCTCCCGGCAATACAGATAAAAAAAAAATGAAAAAAAAAAAAAGCATAGGGCCCCCCCTCCCAGTCCAAACCAGGCCTTTTTGGTCTGGTAGGATTTTAAGGCAAACCCCACACCAAAATTAAAAAAAGAATGGTGTGGGCCCCCCCCCCCCAAATCCATACCAGACCTTTATAAGGGCATGCAGCCTGGCAGACAAGGAAAGGGGGGGACGAGCGAGCACCCTCCTTCTGAACCAACAAAGCACCTTTTCCCCATGTTGATGGGGACAAAAGCCTCTTCCCGACAACCCTGGGCTGTGGTTGTGGGGGTCTGCGGGTGGGGGGGGGCTTATCGGAATCTGGAAGCCCCCTTTAACAAGAGGGCCCCCAGATTCCCCCCCCCCTATGTGAATGGGTATCAGGTACATTGCACCCCTAGTCAAAAATAATAAAATTGGTAGAGAAAAGTTACTCCTAGGGGCTAAAATCTCCCTGGGTGAATATATATCAGTACCTAACAGCCTGTACGGCCGGGAACCCTAAACAACCAGGGGGGACAAGTGACAAAAAGAAAAAGATGAGGTGGTATAGTACCAACTCAGAAAGGTTGTATTGATGGGGGCTCACTATGAGCCCCCATCAATACAACCTTTCTGAGTTGGTACTATACCACCTCACATTGTACCCCCTACCCATTCACCAAAAAAGTATACAAAAAATAAAACACACAAGACAGTTTTTGACAAATTCTTTATTTAAAAATAAAAAAATGTTGTCCCCTGATGTAAATCCATTGTCCTCCGATATAAATCCATCGTCAATCACGCTGCCCGACCCAAAGGGCCTAGTATTGATTTTGGTGGGAGCCCCACGCCGTTTTTTCTTAAATCTGTCATGGGGTTCCCCTTAAGTGCCATACAAGTCCCAAAGGGTCCCCCAGGCTGTTTTTACCCCAATTTTTTTTAAATTACATTTTCTTTTTACAATTATGTTTTTAATTCAGCTGTCAGCAGGGAAGCCTTACCAACCTATTGATTGTGCGCTCGGGGAGCGAACATCCCGCTAAGTGCTGAGAAAGTTCAGGGGTTAGGCGAGTACCTGAATGGGTGATGTTTAGGTCAAACTTATGCTCGACCCAAACCATTCCCCCATCCCTAATGAACACTGTAAGCCCTCACAGTTACTCTTGCTGGGTGCAGGGATGGCCCTGCTGTTAAAAATTAGACACAAAAATTTAAATGACATGCACTTGTCATACAGGTGAAGCAAAATTGGGCCTTGGGTGTTGGTGGTGCCTGAACACTGTAACCACTCACAGCTACTCTTGCTGGGCGCAGGAAAGGGCCCTGCTGTTAAAAATTAGAAACAAAAATTGAAATTACATGCTCAAAAAAGTTGGGCCTTGGGTGTTAAGCTAGCATAATCAAGATTTAGAAATATGGTAGGCAGCATAGGCAATCTTCAAGGGATCCCTGATCCATAGCAAATTCAATCAGTTACATCAGCATCAGGGGCTTTATAGCTGCTGTTGATCCCAGACTGATTCATTTTGATAAATGTCACAGTCAACAGAGTCTGTGGACAGACACACTCTTTTATCCGTCACAAAACCTCCAGCAGCACTGAATATCTTTTCGGAAAGCACACTTTAAGCAGAACAGGCAAGTAGCTCCACTGCATATTGAGCAAGTTCTGGCCAGTGGTCCATCTTCAAGACCCAGTAACCCAAGTCTGCTATTGCCCCTAGATAATCCTGCACCATAAAAACGATCCCTTGAAGACTGCTGTATGTTATCCACTACATCCATGCTGCCTCAGTCCTCCTCTTCCTCCTGTGTGTTTTGTGGCCCTGCAGGAATGTTATCTGCATAAAGAGGACCTTGTGAAGAAAGCAAGTCCTCCTATTTCTTCCGCTGTTCTGCCTCAAATGCCCTGTTCATGATTCCATGAAGCGTTAGCTCCAGCAGGAAGACTAGAGGGACAGCGTCACTGATGCATGCATCGTCCTGGCTCATCATCCTTGCGGCCTCCTCAAATGGTGACAGGACAGTGCATGCATCCTTTATCAGAATCCACTGGCATGATGAAAAGAAGCCAAGCTCCCCTGAGCCTGTTCTTGTGCCATACTCACACAGGTACTCATTGATGGCCCTATGCTGCATGTTCAGCTGCTGCAGCATTGCCAATGTTGAGTTTCACCTGGTGGGCATGTCACAAATGAGGCAGTTGGTGGGCAGCTTTAATTCTGGTTGAATTTCAGCTAGCCGAGCACTGGCATTGTATGACCGCCGGAAATGGCCACAGGCTTTTCTGGCCTGCCTCAGAAGATCTTGTAAGCCTGGTACCTGTTCAAGAAACACTGCACCACCAAATTCAGGACATGTGCCGAGCATGGAACATGTTTCAATTGTCCCTGTCGTAAGGGAATAAAGAAGGTTGGTGTCATTTTCACATACAACCATTCCTGGCTCAAGCTGCCATGGTGTTGACCACCTCTGAGATTGCTACTGCAGAGCTGACAGAATCTCTGCCCTGGTGTGGCTCCTGTTCCCTAGACAGACCAACTAAAACAGTGCATGACATCTTTTAGCCTGACTGCTTGCGTAGCCCCTTGAGTGCTTACGGAGAACTGCTGGTTCAGAGGACAAGGAAGAAGGGGGGTGGAGCAGACAGATTTGTCAGAATCACCACCAATGTTTTGGAGGCATGGTGGTGGAACAAGCTCCAGCACTGAACCCTGTCCTGCATCCAGAGTTACCCAGTGCGCCGTGAAGGAAATGTAACGTCCCTGACCATGCCTGCTGGACCATGAGTCAGCAATAATGTGAACCTTCCTGCTGACCGCTCTGTCCAAAAAGGCCACAACATTGTCTTCCACATGATGTTACTGAGCTGGAATGGCCTTATGTGAATAGAAATTTATTTTTGGAACCTTCCACTAGGGTACAGCACATTCTGCAAATTCATGAAAGGGGGCAGAGTCTACCAGATGAAAAGGCAGCAGCTGTAGTGCTAGCAATTTGACCAAGCTAGCATTTAGACACTGAGCATGTGGGTGGCTGGGACAGTAGTTTTTTTTTTTTTTTAAGGTTGAGCAAATGGGGTAGAGAAATTTGCCTGCTGGTCAAATCAACAGGTGGTCTACTGCTAGCAGTTTGGGTGCAAATACCTGTAGAACCCATTGCTATACCATCATCCCTCTTAGTGCAAGTTTTTGAGAGGACTTGAGGTATAATAGGGGTAGAGGTCCTAGATGAGGAACAAGGAGAAGTCTGCATTTTATTATGATGTGGGTCTTTCAGGTGCTGTTGCCAACAGACTGCATGGCAGGTCGTCATATGTCTTGTCAAGCATGTGGTGCCCAAGTGGCTGGTGTTCTGGCCACGCTTGATCTTCTCAGGCAAAGATTGCAAACAGCAACGCTGCAGTCTGCTGCACATGTGTTAAAAAAAGCCCACACCAATGAACTTTTGGAAGTGCAGCACCCTGCACCTGTGGAGCTCTGTGGTGTGATGCAATAGGGTGGCTGCCCTTAAGCTGACCACTGGAGGACATCCTGCCTCATTGGAGTTGTGCCGCCTCCTCCTCCTCACTTTTCTCCTCTTTTATCTCAGGTACCCAAGTACAGTGAGTGACCTCATCATCCCCTCCCTCCTCATCACTGGAGCCAACTTGGCAGTATGCTGCAGCTGGGGGAACATGACTGCTAGTTTCTTGTCCATCATTGTCACCCCCTCTCTCTAGGCTCACGTTATTCCCTTCCTCAACCTGTGAACCAACATCAGAGCATTCAAATTGCTGCGCATCCTCCAGCATCATGTAACTGACACAATTATTGA